>NC_090929.1:116257414-116864914 GCF_040938575.1 Ambystoma mexicanum
TTTAAGCATGTGCTGATGTCATGACCTACTACGGACGAACCCTAAGAAGGCATGTGTTCTATGTATGTTCTGAAGATGACCATTAAGATAAAACTGGCAAATGAAAACATAGGAATTGGGAAAAGATGGGGTTTCTTTGAAGAGGTTTTAGTATAATCGTATGTGGGGGGTGGATTGAAATAGAATATCTGGGAGTGTTTGAACTGTTGCAAAAATGTTTATCAGCTATGAACTGATGTGATTTACTGAGACTTGGGTTATTTGGTCCTGCAACACCATCTAACTACTCCCCGGATAATTGTACAATGAATTTGCTCTATGTACAAATGTGTACTCACTTCCTAAGTGGTAGGCCTGTTTGGGTTACAGTGATTAAAGGCCCATCCGCACAAAGGGTACACAATGACATTAAAATTAACAAAATAGATTGAATAAGTCTATGGGCCTCATTACGACTCAGGCGGTAAGGGGTTTACGGCGGCGTAAACAGCGCCGACCCTTACCGCCTGATTCCGAGGTCCCTTAGCGCCATGGAGGTTTTAACACCTGCTTTTAGCAGGTGTTAAAATCCATGGCGCTAAGGGACCTTGATGTTAATTACGCCACCGTAATTTACGGTGGCGTAATTAACGCCTTCCCCACTCCCATTATGCCCTATGGGGCAAAAATGGGAATGGGGAAGGGTAAATGGGGATTGGGGACTTACCGCCCCGCCAACCTCGGAATGGGGCGGTAAGTCCGCCAACCACCATGGCGTAAACGTAGTTTACGCCATGGTGGTAAAGGTACGACCCAGGCGGTAACTTACCGCCTGGGTCGTAATGAGGCCCTATGTCCCATTCCATTCCAGAAGGTAACATTAGACAGTCTAACACATAAAAATATGGTCTATGGTCCACTTTGGGACTTTCCATCTTGGAGTGACAGAAAGCCGCCATGTGCCGGGAGCTCAGGGGCAACAGGTTTGTCTTGGAAGCAAGACAACACAGAGCAACACAGGTTTGAATTCCAGTCCCATGTTTAGATACTGGTCTCTGGTATTAAGCGCTCTATATATGTTTGCCTCATTTAATTCATGCAAACCCATCCATCTTCTTTAAAGGTATATACCTATATAAGCTTACCAGGAAGGTATCAGGGTCCCTGGGCAGTCCTTTGCCTTGTGCCAGAATCCGGATGTATGAGAATGAATTATATTTCATGAAGGAAGTGCTGGAAACAGAAATCCCATTGTGGTGATAGTCTGTCTCTGCACAAATGTCGGCAGGTTATTACAATGAACCCAGCTTTAACATGTGTGCAGGGCCCCATACTTGCCAACATGATCCATTCCAATCTCTAGGTGCTCACCCAGTCCGTTTTTTTCTCTTTACATTCTGGAATGTGTAGTTCAACCTTTCCCATTATATAACTCGGTCTACAAGTCTCAGAATGCAAAGAAAGAAACAGGACTGGATAAGCATCTACAGATCGAAATGAGTCATGGTGGCAACTATGGGGCCCGATCTCATCTGTGCTCCCATACAGAGTTAGAACCCTAAAGAGCACCTAAAGCAATGCAAGCAAAGGCAAGATCTCTGAGCAGTGCTGAGTAATCACAATCGCAAGCCCACTCCGTTCCACTGATGGGCTGCCTCTAAGACCGAAACTGAGCAAGAACTTGCAGAGTTCGACTTGTTTTTAATGGCAGTGTCCTGGGGTCAATGTCAGCATGCAGCTGCCTGGTATTTCCAAAACAGAGCGCATGCAGGCAAAGGGGAAACTGATCTCCATACCCCAGTAGGATTTCAAAATATCATTTACCCTTCTGGGAGTATCTGTCTGCATATCATCCTCCCGCGACAATGTGCCCCCAGGACAGCTGTGCTCTGGATGCAGAGAATGCTGATGGGCGCGAAAAAGAGCCCCCATGACAGCTGTGCTCTGGATGCAGAGAATGCTGATGGGCGCGAAAAGACTTCATGCATCAGATTCTATGTTATGTTAAGAGGCTTTTATGCTGTGCCAAATCACCACTGGGGTAGGTTCAGAGCACCTAGGCTTGTCAAGGAGTGGTGAACTCTGCCCCACGACAGAGATAGCCAGCCCTCAGTCTGCAAAAGGAAAACAAAAGAAGGGGAGATAAGTTGATGAGAAGGTGGGAAACAGATGCAACAGACACAAGACTGCATGGTGTGTAACATGGTTTTTCCCAAAGTAAATGACACAGTGGTCATTTATTTTGCCACAATTACATTGCAGAGCTAAAAAGGGATATATGTCTGGAGAGGGGCAAGGGGTATAAGTGGGCGGGTACCACCTATGGGAAGGGTTGGATAGGGGGTGGATCGTAGGGATTTGGGGGAGCCATTAAAAAAAGGATTTTTATGAATACTGTAAATACTGTAAGGTAATTTCAAGATCAGTTCAGAACACTCAATTACCACTTTCTAATTTACTTTAGTAAAATGATATAGAACAAAGCGAGGGAGGGAGCAGTGGGGGAAGAATGTTTTGTGATAGCATGTCAGCCTGCTGGGTGGACCATGTGTCTGCATAAGGGAGAGGGCGGGTAGGTCCTAAAGTCTTGTGACAATTGGGTTGTGTTTGCAAGGCAGATTATTGGAATTGGAACTTAGTAAACAATGTTGTTTCAGGTGCGTGAGGGGTTTAAGAGTGTGCTTGGATAATTCAGGGAGTTTGTCGGCTTATTTGCCAGGGTATCTCTATAAAATGTACCCTAGAGCAAAATCCAGAATGTTAATGCTGGGGTTAGAGTATATCAATGTTCCACCTGGTAACTTCTTTGCGAATAAAATGGACTGTCTTCAGGAGTAAGCCAAGAGTAAATCAGAGTTACGACTGGGAACTTATTTGTGCATTGAATGTCTCTCTCCAGGAGTAAGCCAAGAGTAAGTCACAGTTACTACTAGTAACTTCTTAGTACATCGAATAGGCGCTCTCTAGGAGTAAGCCAAGAGTAAGTCAGAGTTAAGTCTGATAGCTTATTTGTGCATCGAATAGGCTCTCTCCAGGAGAAAGCTGAGAGTAAGTCAGAGGTGCTACTGGTAACAATTTTGTGCATCGAATAGGCTCTCTTCAGTAGTAAGCCAAGAGTAAGTCAGAGGTACTACTGGTAACTTCTTTGTGCATCGAAAAGGTTCTTTCCAGGAGAAAGCCAAGAGCAAGTCAGAGTTACTACTGGTAACATCCTGTGCATCAACTAGACGTTCTTCAGTAGTAGGCTAAGAGACGTCAGAGTTATTACCAGTTGCATCGACTAGACTCTTCAGGAGTAAGTCAAGAGTAAGTCAGAGTTACTACTGGTAACATCCTGTGCATCGGCTAGACTCTATCCAGCAGTAAACTGAGAGTAAGTCAGAGTTACTACTGGTAACATCCTGTGCATCGACTAGACACTTCAGGAGTAGGCCGAGAGACGTCAGAGTTACTACTGATAACTTCTTTGTGCATGGACTATAATCTCTCCAGGAGTAAGAAGAGGGTACGTCAGTGTTTCTACCAGTAACTTCAGATTGCAAGAGCTTACAAATAGAGAACAAAACTGTGTCCATCCATTAATGGAGCTGATTCATGATACTTTCAGCACGGTGCAAAGTGACTTTGGACTGCCAACAAACACCCTGATTCACAGAGTGGTGCAGGGTGTATTTGTTCAGTGCAAAGTGACTTTGCACCACTTTTGCAGCAGTGGAAAGTCACTTTGCACTGCCAACAAACACCCTCAGCAGTGCATAGTGTATTTTTGCACTGCAAGGTGACTTTGCACCACTATTGCACTGCCAACAAACAAACACCCTGATTCACAGCGGTGCAAAGGCAGTACAGAGTGACTTTGCACCAATGCAAAGTGGCTTTGCACTGCACTAAAAGTTCCATGAATCGGACCCAATATGTTTGCAGACCCGCGCATCAAATAATTATGTTTAAATACCTGATAGGCATTCGAGTGCTTGCCTGCACTGTCTGGACCGACATTTGCAGTGGCAAAGGACGACCTTCTTCTCTTGAGGATAAACATGCGGAAATGGACATGTTCTCTTTGCTTTATTTAATTTACGTTTAACGGCTTTGCAAGCGCTACTTCCTGCCTTGCAGCCGCATCACAGCTCTTGTCTGTTTCGTGCACTCGTTGGCTTGTGCCTCTTATTGGCTAGCCAATAGGATTATCTGATTATCTAATTGGTCCAATCCTCTAGGGTTTGAAGGGGAGCTATCAGATGTGTTCTACGGTTTAGGGGGTCGGGTCAATCGGATGAGGAGGGGTGAAGGGGAAGAATACCCACCCTGCTCTGGGGGGCAGCCATGTTTGCCTGTGAAGACCAGCAGTACTTAGACCTACAAGGGTGGCCAGTTGAATGAGAGAGGAGTAAAGTGGGATCTGTCCTCACCCAACACTACATTCCCATGTGCCTCCGGCCAGCCCAGGTTGGGGAAACAGGCCTGTGTTTGGCTTTGATAACGCCCAGGAGAGAGTTGGGTAAACAGTCTCCACTCACTCTCTTGGCCATGGACACTAGCAATAGCCAGATTCACTGGGGAGGTATGGTGGATGAAACGAACAGCACTCACAACGAAGGTGGGATTCTGCCATCTGCTACACTAAAATCAATGCTGTGATCCCGGCTGCCTGGACTCTAGTGGCCTAGAATTGGGGGAGGTTGTATCCCTCCTGTGGCAAGACAAGTTTGAGGGAGCTATATGCATAATCCAACCTTTTCCACCCATCTTGTTCACAACAGAACGCTGTACAAATAACTTGGAATTAACAGGTTACATTAGCCTGGATGTCCCATACCCTGGGGTGAAATGGAAGTAGGGGTAGCAGGTCGTACGAAAAGCAGGGTCTGTGGTCCTTCCTGAAAAGCAGGAACATTGAAGCGATCTTGATTGGGACTGGGGTGGTGTTCCAGCAGGCTGGGGCATAGCCAGAGAAAGCCTGTTTCCTGGTTGTCAGTTTCGACGTCAGCCTCCCAAGGGTCTGGCTCCCCAGAGGAGTGCGACCCACCTTAGCCCGAGAGCCTGCGGTGACGGGTTAATAAACTGCAAAGGATCATGGGGGGTGCCACATTTCAAATGCGTGTTCTGATGTGGGGTGAGGCGTGAACAGAGACTTTTGTGGGATGGAGAAGCAGCTGCAAACGTTTGGGGTGCAATGCAAAATCAAAGACTATTCGAGGGGGAAAGTGGGGGTGTCTGGGAAACTTGAGCATGACAGCCATGCCCAAATGGAGGGGGGCTGAGCACATTATTGCACTAGGCCCAAAAAAAAGGTGACATTTTTGCAATATTTTAAGGCTGCTGGATGTACCAAAGGTGGAATTGCCACTACTAAAATTCAGCCAAAAAAATGAATCACGTGGCAGCTAATTCCCTGCTTGTTCACAGGACACACATTCAATAGCTTACACCAATGGTCTGGTGAAAGTGAGTCTTGTAAAGTAGTGGTGAATGGTGAGTTACAGTTTCATTTGTATTGGAATGGACTTAGTGTATACACAGAGTGTTTGCAGTATGTTTAACATTGCCATTTTTATTTCGCTACATCACATACCCTTGACAAAGAGAGGGTGTGGGTGGCGGGGGTGTATGTTTGTAGATTATTTACAGTTTACATTGTGCCACCAGTGGGTAAACCCACGCTTGAAAAACACAAGTCTGTCTTGTATTCTCCACAAGGCGGCACTGTTTTGCCCTTCCCTATGGGAGGAAATCAATCGGAATCGCTCTATTTCCCAGCACGGACCGAGGAGGTCTCATTGAACATGCACACGGTCAAGGCCGCAGAGGCGTTGCTAGGGGGGGGCTAAGGGGGCTATAGCCCCTGGTCTTTTGGTTGTAGCCCCGGATAGAATCTCAGGAGCTACAGCCAAAAGGCTAGCTAGCCCCCAGTCCCAACAGTTCCGACATTAGCGTAGCCCCGGGTCGTTTCGAGACCTAGCAACACCCTTGCTTTTAAGGTTATTTTCCAGGGAGTAAAAAAAGTAGCAGCTCTCCCAGTGCTCTTTGTTTTTAGGTAAATAAAAATATATACTAGCCAGTCAGATAACACAGCGAGTAGAGCGCTCACTTTGACATCTGTGCTGTGCCTGCCATCGCAGGTTCGAATCCCGGCAGGGCCAAACTCAGCCTTTCATCCTTCCGAGGTTGATAAATGAGCACCACACACCGTGGGTAATAATAAGCAGCGCTCAGATACCTGAAGGTTCGTAGCGCTATATAAATGCAAAAAAAAAAAAACTCTAAAGCACATCTTTTTGTTATCCACACTCCATTGCGCCCAGAAATTCATTCAAATGTAAAGAAGCTGTTTTACCATGAAGGTCCTTTTCAGAACAGGCAGTAATATAATTAGAGCCCCTTCCTGTGGCACTGCTCTGCTGGTATCACTGATGCAATATTACCCATGGAGCTTTGTGGGTGGGAGGGTCCAGTTGTCCGTTCTTTACTCATTGTAGTAGGTGGCAATGTACCACCCGTTTCTTTTTCTTCCTGGGAATATTTGTGTCGGTTGTTGAGGAGTAAAAGTGGCTGGTTTGCAGCTTAGCAGGCCGCCAGCTCATTTTCAATGGTATACCCCGAAATCGCGATGAAAAAAAACGTATGGTAGATTTGATCGAATTTTGGCTGCATGAAAATTTCGTACAACCGAAAATTTACATCAAATTCATCATACGGTACCATTGTAGTGAACAAGGGCAGCGGGGGTTGCGTGGGTGTTCCCCGCACCCTTGCTCGCTACAATGGTACTGGAGGTTGTGGGGGGGCCCTCTGCTTCATGTACATAAAGTTGTAAAAAAAAAAAAGAGGACCCTGCGGCGCCGGTTCACAACCGTACGTGAAGGGAACTGCTGTTGCATGGAGATGGGGGAGTCGGCGGCACACAACGCAGTGTGCCGTCAATAGGTAAGTAGGGGAGCAGGGCGATGCAGTGAAATCCCGTAGATCATTTTTCAATGCAGCCATCAGTTATGTAGGGCAGAGGGCATCATAGCAAACTGGGGAGCAATAGTGGTCAGAGGCGAAGGATCGGGGAGGGCTGTGGGGAGGCAGGGGTTGTGAGGAGGAATACTGAGTTTCCTTAGTGTGAAATCTTGGGGGCTAGATCCCTTCCTCTTTCCTGTAAGAAGGACATAGGACACAGCTGAGGGGACAGGGGGTCTTGCAGCTAGGATAGGTTTGCAGGTTGGCCTCCCCACCAGGCCCCTTTATGTCACGGTAGTCATACTTAGTCATGATATCTCTCGCCAGACCAACACAATGCTGCGCGCAGAGAATAATGTTAATAGCTCAAGTAGGATGGCCTGTGCTGTCTTGCATAAAAACTAATAGCAAACATGATTTTTTTTCAATTATGTTTTATTTAACGTGCTTCTTAGTTTACAAAGACATTTTTGCACAGGCAATTCATCCACGTCGCAGAGTATACACAGGTTAACAATATTTAATGACACACCAAGTTAGACAAAGTAAAAACATTTCATTATTAAAACTCCATTCTCAATTTAACAAAATTAAATTAAAAAATGATCTTTACAAATTGTACTAGGTGCGTACAAACGACACCTCAAGTGACTTAGAACTGTGTAAACGTGACATAATTTGATGCTTTTAAAATAAATGTAACAAAAGAACTCATTACTGTGTGCTGAAGGCTGTTGCCGGCTGGGTTGGTCTGCAAGGGTGTGCCTGTAGGAACACCCCTTGGCTTCTCTATGCCCTAGAATGCGATGCTCCGACCCCCACCCCTCCACCACCTCAGTGGCATAGTTTCCTTCTGCCCATACAAGACACCCTGTCCACAGTGGTGTGTCCAGGGAGTGGCCTGTGGTGGCACGTGATACCCCTGGAATCTGATTGGCCATCCCATTAGCCTTAACTATGATCATAATGTGTGTGTGTGCGCTCGTGTGTCATGCCACCGCTGCATAAGTCAGTGCCCCACTTGGGCCACCCCAGTCAAAAGAGTCTGGAAACGCTGCTGCCCGTCCGCGGACTTGCAAACAGCTGCCGGCCCATGTGTACAAAACTATAATCTTCTGACATTTAGGCTCAGACAGGAAATGACCTAATTAATTAATCAGCCATTGGTCTTGAAGTGCTGGAATGGTTTCAAAGGAACTCGCCCCAGCGGAAATCTGTGAATTCCGTCCGGCAACTGATAAAACGAGCTGAAAACCTCCAAACGAGGTTCAGGCTGACGGTGGTGTCTCCTGCACCCCCAACAGGGTATTGGCATCAACACTTTTTGGGGGACGCTCCTCACAGCCCCCACCAGGGGGTTTCTGATTTTCCCGGCGCTCGCCAAAAAAGTCCTGTAGAAAGTATAGCGACTATTTCGCAGATTGCCTTTCCCGGGACGCAGATGGCATTTCCTGGTGGGGGACCAGACCCCGAAGCACCCGCGTACTCGGCACCCCAGGACCCCATAATGACAGAACTGCTTACATTGCCAATAGAAGCCGTTCCCGTCCTCCCATTTGATAGAGCCTCACACCCCCTCACCGACATCCTAAGGGCGCCTTCCCCACGGGGCAGCCCCAGAGTTTGAAGACCAGTGCAGTGGGGTGAGAAGGTCCCTACCTTGGGGACGTGAGGATCCTCCTGCAAGATGAGCAGCGCTCCTTAGAGAATTAGCGCCCATATAAAGCAAGGCACCTTGATCTTTCTGGGAGGCAGCGATGAACATCACCAAATTCCTGATGATTTCACAGAGCAGCAAGCTGAAAGGCAAGCATGCTCAGAAGATACACTGCCTGCCCCCTGTGTGCGTTTTACGCCTCGTGGTCCTTATAACATTTCTGGGGGATCCCAGAGGGGTTCTTACAGGAAAACTGGGAAACTGGAAAAGTCTGTGGTAGGATTTCCACAGGACAGACCTATCACATTCTTGAAAGCGTTCGTATAGGAAAGTCATTCTTATATGAAAAGTCCTACAGGATTCCGAGCAGAATCTTTTTTTTTTCTTGTACGAGAGCCTCCAAGAAGGAAACTTGCTCATTTCGTTGTCCAAGTAGAGCTTCCAATATGGGATGCGGCAGAGTGCAAAGTGTGGCGAAGGGCCCAGACCACTGTAGACTCTCGCCAAGGAACCGGAGAGGGCCCCGATATCCTCTTGCCAGCAGCAAAGAGTGTCTACCAGGCGTGGCTTTCCAAGCCACTGACTGGCCTCCCAGGAACACTGAAGGCCAGCTTTGCCCAGAATGTATCTTCTTTTGCCAGCTGTTTGACCCCAACGACCTTGCCTGAAGTGCCCGCCTTACATATTTTCAGGATAAAGCTACCACCAGTTAAGTACATGCTGTCTCAGTGAAGAGCTGGTCTCCCGGTCTTTGGTTCTCCACTCTGGGTCATTGTCTCCTTTCTGTGGCCAAGGTTCTCAACCTCAGAGTGTTGATGGACTCCCCGATATCCATGGATCCGCAGTTTAGTAGAGTGTTTCCAGCAGGTGTCTTTTATCACTGCACTCTGCATTGGTTTTTGGATTATTTTGCAATCTTCACAGAGATGTATTGATTAATGCACTCAACTGCAACCCTCTGAGTAGTGCAATGTGATCTATCTGTGTATCTGCAGGTGGTGAGCAGGTGCAAGTGGATCTAGGTCACATGGCCTAAGCCCCGCCCACCTGTCAACCACTGCTAAACTGTCGGTGCCTTCCTGTTTTACCACCCTTTTTCCCTACTTAAGCAGCCCTCCAGCCTTTTCCATTGCAGTTGGTCAACAGTGGATCTAGGTCATGTGGCCTAAGCCCCGCCGACCTTTCAGTCACTGCTAAATTGTTGGATGCCTTCGTGTTTTTTTCTTCCCTTTTTACCTTAAGCAGCCCTCAAGCCGCTTTTCCTTTGCAGTTGTTGAGCCGGTGAAAGTGTATCTAGGTCACGTGGCCTAAGCCCCACCCACCTATCAATCACTGCTAAACTGTTGGTGCCTTCCTGTTTTGCCACCCTTTTTCCTAATTAAGCAGCCCTCCGACCTATTTTCCTTTGCAATTGTTGAGCAGGTGCAAGTGGATCAGGTCATGCGGCATAAGCCCCGCCCACCCATCAATCATTGCTAAACCTTTGGTGCCTTCCTGTTTTCTGCCCTTTTTCCCTAATTAAGCAGCCCTCCAGCCTCTTTTCCTTTGCAGTTGGGGAGCAGGTGCAAGTGGATCTACGTCACATGGTCTAAGCCCCACCTACCTTCTTAGACTGCCTCTTTCTTTCTGTTCTAAACTCTTCGATCAAGGGCGCCTCTTGCCCGGGTGTCCGAAGTGAAGGGCAGACAAAGAAAAGGGCAATTCCTGCTTGGACCTGTTTAGACTGGGACGACCCAGAGACCGAACTCCTGCTTAGACAACAGGTAAGCACGCGCTGACATGTGTTTTCCCCCTGCAACCCCTCATGGCCTTCCCCATCATCACCAGGCAACGCAAATGTCACTTCCTCTCCTCTAAGGCATGGGCTCTGCAATGCAGCAACCTCACCCACATCAGCATCAAGCCCATCAGCACCCCTCACCGTTCACAACACGGAAATTGTTGCTCGCCAACGTCCACTCAGCTATCCCCAGTGCAGCAGACATCACCGTCCTCATCACTACACACAACCTTGACGCCATCTTCATCACTGAGACCTGGCTGACACGACCTCTAGATACATCCTAGACATCCTTGTCCTAGATGACTACAGCATCCAACACAGAGGCTGGCCGAACAAGACAGGCGGAGGCCTCACAGTCATCCACAAGAACTTGTGGCCCTGCACCAGACTTGACATCGACAACATTGGTCCTCTCCCACCACTTCCCATTCTCCCCAATGGACACAGTCACCTTGCATCTGAAATATAGAAGACGCAAATCCAACACCACATTCATCTGAGACTTCATCGACATGGCCACCGCCATGTCCCCCAGGCACTCCTCAACCTCCCAGGCAACAAGGCCACCAAACCATTGAAGGAAGCTCTCCACCGCCTTCTCGCGACCCTCAGTGACACACAGCACACAAAAGACCCAATGCACGTGAAAGGTTACATCCTCAACCAGTCAAGCACTCCCAGCAAGTGACTCACGCCCTGAAGCGTACCTGAAATAAACCTTTAATGAGTCTAGCAATTATTGTATAGCATCCCAGAAATACAAATCATGTGTTATTCCCATTCTTTCTTATTTAGGGTCACTGCTCAAAGTGCTACACTTGTGGAAGCCACTGTTTTTAAGAAGGCTCTCCATAAACAAAGAGCCACATGGCATTGCCCATGGCTCAGGAGTTTCAATTTTAGGGGTGACAAGGCAGACCACAGGGGTAGCAAGGGAGACCTCAGGCGTCACAAGGGCAACCCCTGGCGACCCCTAAATGACGTTGCTGTTCACACCCTCAGGCGGTGAATGACTTTTCATCCCATTTTTCTTACGCTCGGTCGCTCAATCTAATTTGAGGAAAAACTTGGGATCCTTCACTGAAAATATTCGCCAGCCCCACCGACCCCTGTGAGGGCTCATCAGCAATTAGTTTAGAATCTTGTTGTCCCATCAGGAGCTAGTCACCCCCCCTGTCACCAAAAGCTGCCTCAGGCACTGCCCCACCCCCAAGATGGAGGAATTAGAAAGGGGAAGGGACACTGTGTTTTCCCGATGTTTGAGGATGTCCAATTTGCAGCTCTTGTAGACATTGCTTCCATTTCAATCAAAACATATCTCGGGCCATCCGGAAAGCAGATCTGCTCGGTGCTCTGACCAGTGGCGGCCGCTTTCATAGGGCGGAGGGGCGCCGCCCCCCCCCCCCAAAGGACCCTGCCGAGGTATATTTAATTTAAAGTTATTGGACTTCCCTCCCAGATCTTGATGAGTATTGGCAAATACAAATTGTATTTTTCATTGCCTTTTCATTGCCAGCAGCAGCGCAGCGATGCTGCAATCACAATAAGAATTAAATACCAGTCATTACCGTGAGGCTCAGTCAGCTGTGAGCTTCACAGTCTTCAGGGCTGGCTATAACAGCGGGGCGCGTCCTGTTTTACGCAGCTTTTCTTACAGTAAAGTGCGTGGAGCTCGTAGCTCCACGCACTTTACGTAAACCCATTTCAAGTAGGATGTTGGCAGGGCGCTTCAGTTCTGGCCCCGCCAGTAATAACATATACGCAAATAACGCAATACGATTCCAATGTGTCTGTGTCCTGATGACACGCATAGAAACAGAAATGTCATTGGCTGTTTGCCAGCCAATGACATTTGAGTGTGGGAGCGGGGTGGTGACGTAGGGTACGTGCCACCTACGGCCCACTTTCACTTTGGAAAAGTTGCACCGTCCATGCGTGGCTATAAGGCCCTGCTGCATCGGCGCTCGGCTGTGGCAAAGACCCCAAGGCCCTGTGGTTTTTAAATCCTGGAACCATGTCAACACCCCAGCAGGTTCAAGGACAAAGAAATCATCGCCGGATACGAGACGCAAGTGAAAAGTAAGCGAGTCTCTGATGCCTTTGGCTGCCTGCGAGCCTGTCCCTTTAACGGCGAGCAGTCTGAGCACCAGCTTAAATGATCCCTCACGCACTGTGTGATCTGTGGCCATTCCGCACGGGGGAGGGGTGGTGTAATGTCACATGGGCGCTACCTTTGCATTGCAGCCCCTTCCATCGGGGGCGGGGGTTTAATGTGTCAGGCTGGCATGTGAACAGCTACTGGTATGTTATTGGAGGCCCCAACCCCTTTCGGTGAAGGCTATTGATCGCATCTGCTTGTAGGAAATGGGATGGGCAAGGAGTGTAATTCTGTGAATGAGACTCTGCCTCTTAAGTGTATGTTTATTGAACAATACACATTTCACTACCCAATTATGTCGAAAGCCATTTAGGTGGAATTGAACTCAGAGAAAAGTGCGGGGGTGAGGGCTGGCTTTCACCTGGAATGGGTGCTCCCCAGACCCCATTACGATAATAGTGAATTTGCAAAAGCGCAACCCCCACTTCTGTTCTGTGAATGAAGCGTCCCACACACCAGGAGCTGCTCTCTTTCGATGCAGCTTAATCATTGTTTTGCAACTGGGAGTGGCGCTTGGAAGAGTATGTTGTGCAGCGTTTGGTGGAAGGATGGGAAGTGGTATGTGAAGTCAGGCCCTGGCCACACTCGTTTTTGTGTCACTTTTCTGCTGATGGTAATTGAAGATGTCAGGCCTCGGATGAGCAGAGCTTAGGGTGCTGTCTTCTCATTAATGATCGCCTGGCATGGTCTGTGTTTGGTGTGGAGCGGAGGCTGATGCAAGAACGAAGCTGGCTGAACAATAGGGCAATGATTTGGCTAAAATGACATCTTACTGAGCTTTTTAGGTGACTGTCAGGGGATAATGTAGCACGAGGGGGTATGCAAAATGATTCGCCCCATTTAAATGTATCCCTGTTATAATGATTACAGGTGCTTTATGTTGTGTGTTTGACGCCTAGTATCTTTTGCCTTATACCTTGTGGGCGACAGCCGCAAGTCGCAACACTAAGATTCACTCACTCTCTTTCACACTATGCATACACCATAGTACAAGCTATTCTCAATACAAGCTGCTGTAAAATACACCATCACACTTGCACACGTAAGAATAATGTACCACCATTAGTATGTAAAACCTAATGCTTATGTCATATTTCAGTGCGTGTAAACAGTCAATTGCACATTTTGGAGGCCATTTTTCCCCAAATTTCCGGTGGGGGGGGAGTAACCCCCAGACCTCGCTTGTGTGGTGTGGGCGCGCTGTGTGCGCTCGCTGACCAAATTACCCCTAGGAACTTTACGCCCCACCAGCTTTCAAACTCACCAGCCACCACTGGCTCTGACCCGTGGAAGGAAAGCATGCTGGGATCTATTTCAGCAGGCCTAATTTCTTTCTTAAGTTGGCAGAGCTTGCAATGATTTCTTATGGAAATTCTAGATGAACATACACACCCTTATCATTTAGGGGGGTTTGCTGTTGGCACTACATAAAAAACAACATACAAAATGAAAACATAATATTCCAGGGGCCAGACTAGCCAAGCCCCAGGCTGCACCTGGTCCAGCACACTTGCTGCACCATGCTCAGCTCCAGGCTTCGTGCCATATTATTTACACAAGCTTCAGCAGAAGCAAGAGTTTGCTTCCGTGTAGGCCTGAGACAGGCACTTTTGGGGCAGTGCTATAATAACTTTACCTTGCTCTGAGGTGGCAACAGCTGGCAAATGGTCTTACTACTTGAGTATATTATGGCACTGCCTGGAAAATGCTGATCTAATGCCTTTACAAGACCTAAAATTGTTGCCTTTTCCAATGCCTTTGCCAATACTTAACAGGAATTCAGTGCAAGGAAAAGATGCAAGGGCACACATATTGATTTTTAAATTAAATGGATGAAGGGACACTTGGTTAAGACATTTTTATTACACCAGGAGCTAGTTTACAGATGCAATAAAGTAATTACCTTTTAGAGGAGTACCTAGAAATAACATTGGCATCCACTTAAATGAACATTTGTACCACAAAGGAATCCCAGTGTTTGGGGTGTGTTTTGGACGGGGAGAGGGTGGTAGCAAGTCGGAATGGCCATAGGGTCTGGCATGGCCATGGCAGTCAATTAGTGAATAGAAATCCAAGCTCCCAGAGGCTCAGTGTCCCTCTTCATAGCTCATCTCTCTCCTATTTTCACTTCCCTTTCCAATAGTTTTGGTTTAAAAGTAGTACTTATAGTGACACCTAGTAGCCCAAACTAATACAATGCTACCGTTGAATATGCATGCAAAGCTGAAGGGCAGCGCAGAACTTTTTAAACGTGCTACCAGTGCACCCAATCAAAGGAGGACAAGCCGGCCAGATAGCACAATGAGCAAAGCACTCACCCCTGATATCTGCGGGCAGCCTCGTGTGCAAGGTTCGAATCCCGGCTGGGTTAACTCGTCCTTCCGAGGTCAGTAAATTGAGTACCACTCTGTGGGATGATTATGTCTTATGTCATTTCAGCGGTATGTGAGCTATGAGTGCGGAGCGCAATATAAGAAGTACATTATTATTACTGTTTAGCAAGGTTGAATCAAGCATGATTGAGAAGGGGGCCAGGGCCACCCAGAGAGGTTGTGCAGTCTGTAACTCACAGAGGATCAATGGAGTCCTGCTTTGCCGAGGGGGCCACATACAGAAGGCACTGCCCATGTGCATGCCTTACCTATTGTTATTATTATTGCTGATTTCAATGGCATTACTGGCTGGAAATAGAGGGCTACAATGACAATGTGCATATGAGGGCGTGGCTGGACATAGAGGGCTATAATGACAATGTGCATATGAGGGTGTGGCTGGACATAGAGGGCTATAATGACAATGTGCATATGAGGGTGTGGCTGGACATAGAGGGCTATAATGACAATGTGCATATGAGGGTGTGGCTGTAAATAGAGGGCTGTAGCCACAATATGCATATGAGGGTGTGGCTGGAAATAGAGGGCTGTACTGCTGCCGGCAATGTGCATGTGAGGGTGTGGCTGGACATAGAGAGCTATAATGACAATGTACACATGAGGGTGTGGCTGGAAATAGAGGGCTGCAGCCACAATATGCATATGGGGGTGTGGCTGGAAATTGAGGGATGTACCTACAAGGGGCATGTGAGGGTGTGGCTGGACATAGCGGGCTGTACTAACATCATGCATATGAGGGTGTGATTGTACATATAGGGCTGTAATGACAATGTGCATTTGGGGTGTCGTTGTACATAGATGGATGTACTGACACTGCATTTGAGGGTGTAGCTGGACATAGAGGTCTGTACTGACACTGTGAATAACAGGGTGTGGCTAGACAGAGGGCTGTACTGACATGGTGCATATGAGGGTGTGGCTAGACAGAGGGCTGTATTGACACTGTGCATATGAGGGTGTTGATGTACATAGAGTGCTGTGATGACACTGTGCATAGGAGGGTGTGGCTGGAGACAGAGGGCTGTATTGACACTGTGCATATGAGGGTGTATCTGGACATAGAAGCTGTGCTGACACTGTGACTAACAGGGTGTGGCTAGACAGAGGGCTTTACTGACACTGTGCATAGGATGGTGTGGCTGAGCACAGAGGGCTGTACTGACATGGTGCATATGAGGGTGTGGCTGGACATAGAGGGCTGTACTGACACTGCATATGAGGGTGTGGCTGGCCATAGAAGGCTGTACTGACACTGTGCATATGAGGGTGTTGCTGTACCTAGAAGCTGTGCTGACACTGTGAATAACAGGGTGTGGCTAGACAGAGGGCTGTACTGACATGGTGCACATGAAGGTGTGGCTAGACAGAGGGCTGGACTGACACTGCATATGAGGGTGTGGCTGTCTATAGAAGGCTGTACTGACACTGTGCATATGAGGGTGTTGCTGTACATAGAGTGCTGTGATGACACTGTGCATAGGAGGGTGTGGCTAGACAGAGGGCTTTACTGACACTGTGCATAGGATGATGTGGCTGAGCACAGAGGGCTGTACTGACATGGTGCATATGAGGGTGTGGCTGGACATAGAGGGCTGTACTGACACTGCATATGAGGGTGTGGCTGGACATAGAGGGCTGTACTGACACTGCATATGAGGGTGTGGCTGGCCATAGAAGGCTGTACTGACACTGTGCATATTAGGGTGTTGCTGTACATAGAGTGCTGTGATGACACTGTGCATAGGAGGGTGTGGCTGGAGACAGAGGGCTGTATTGACACTGTGCCTATGAGGGTGTATCTGGACATAGAAGCTGTGCTGACACTGTGACTAACAGGGTGTGGCTAGACAGAGGGCTTTACTGACACTGTGCATAGGATGGTGTGGCTGAGCACAGAGGGCTGTACTGACATGGTGCATATGAGGGTGTGGAAGGACATAGAGGGCTGTACTGACACTGTGTATATGGGGGTGGGGGGTTGGGCATAGAGGACTGTACCAGCAATGTGGATATGAGGGTTTGGTTGTGCATAGAAAGCTGTACCGACACTGTGCATATGAGGGTATGGCTGAACACAGAAGTCTGTACTGGCACCGTGCATATGAGGTTGTGACCGGGCATAGAAGGCTGGACCGACACTGTGCATAAGGGTGTGTGGTTAGGCATAGAGGACTGTACTGGCAATGTGGATACGAGGGGGGTGTGGCTGAACATAGAAGTCTGTACTGCCACTGTGCATATGAGGGTGTGGCTGGGCAGACAATGTGCATATGAGGGTGTGGCTGGAAATAGAGGGATGTGCCTACAATGTGCATATGAGGGTGTGGCTGGACATAGAGGGCTGTACAGACAATGTGAATATGAGGGTGTGGCTGGAAATAGAGGGATGTGCCTACAATGTGCATATGAGGGTGTGGCTGGACATAGAGGGCTGTACAAACAATGTGCATATGAGGGTGTGGCTGGAAATAGAGGGATGTGCCTACAATGTGCATATGAGGGTGTGGCTGGACACAGAAGGTTGTACCGACCCTGTGCATAAGAGGGAGCGCGAGGGTAATGAATATGGCCATAGCTGATCAAATGAAACAAATTCTACCCACAACAAAGGATTGCCAAACAAACAGTGGTCATGATTGCTAACATCATAATAGAAGCAAAGCTAACCTCACAATCGAAAGACTTGTTCACAGTACAATAAACATTTCAGAAATTTGAGAAAGAATGATGGGCCCTCCTGAACAGCTGGCATTAAGAAAGGCATTAAAACCTGACTGCTCTCCTAGACCTTTTGGCTTTGTTTGCCTGTGCTATTTATTCTCTCCTATCCATAATTTAAGTGCACCTGGTTGTAACAGCGCCTCGATGCCTAAGGTTTATGTGCGCTTAATAAATGTAAAAATAAATTAACGAATTAAAATGTGCTGTGATTTGGTTTATGTACTACAGCAATTTGTTCCACGCATTGAGTCTTCTTTACTGAGTTGAAATAAATGTTATATATGAGGGCTAGAGTATGTTGGTTGTATTGTCCTATATGTATTTTAACTTGAACATATTTCTTTAGAAAACCTTTATTTATTTTCATATGAATGCATAACACACAAACCATCACCATTGCTTGACTTGATCTCATTAAGAGGTTTCCTTAAACAGACTGAACAGAAAACACAATTAGATCCAATACTACATGTCTCGTGATACAAGGAAAGAGCCCATCGCATTCGCTTAGAAACCTCTGAGTATTAAGCGTGTTATAAATAACCTATCATATCATATCATATCTTCAACCCTCCCCCTCCCATGTACCCAAACCTGATGGAGCTTGGAGGAACAACCTTGCGCATTAAACACTCTTCAGGGCCATAGACATGTTCACTTCCGTAGACCATCGACCCATCCAGGGGCAATCCGGAGCAACCCACAACGAGGCAATGATCCTTTTAGCCAGTCCCAAAGTGACAGACAAAAACACTTTCTCACATTTAGTGAACCCAGCCTCCCCCAAATGCAGACGAGCACCAATTTCCGGATCCCTCGGTACATCAGAACCCTTGATAGCAGATAGCCTATCCAGACACTTCCCCAAAAAACCTGGATCCGCCCACACACCCACAACAAATAGAAAATAGAGCCCTCTGTCTCTTGCATTGTGAACAATCACCACTGTCTGCCCTCCCCCATTTAAACAGCGTTGTACAGGAATAGTAAATACTGCGTAAAATCTTATATTTGTATAAGGCGAAGTCTAGCTGATATCCCAAGCTCCGGGGAAACATGAATGATTCTATGCATTCCTCGGTAACTGTCCCTTTCCCGCCTGTCCCTGAGGCGTGTCAATTCCTTATTCACAGACGCTGTTAGCACTTGATATAGAATGGAGGTCACCTTGGTGGCAATGAATTTGGGAGGTATATTGGCTTCCATTGGGGAACACTGGGGAATATCATTCAGAGATGAGAACGGAGCTCCTATAGAGTGAGTTACTCGCATGTACCTGAAACACTCCCTTCTCAGGAGTCTGAACACCTCTTGCAGGGTCTCACAGGGGAAAATGCGTCCCTCTCACACCACATCTGCTAGAGTTAATATCCCACAGGTCTCCTAAACCCTAAGGTAGCCCATTTTCAGTATCTCAGGAAGATTTGCGTTTTTAAAAAGGGGTAGAAACAGAGTGGATTTAAGACAGATTTGGGGACTGGAGGAGGGGCATTCTGCAACACAAAGAAACGTAGGTAGAGCTAGCATCTTGAAAAGAGCCGCTTAACCAAGTAAATTCAACAGGAGATATTGCCAGGACACGACATCAAGCTTGAAGTTGTCTACCAGAGAATGAAGATTTGACAAGAGAAAGTTGGAGAGGGGGAGGCCCAGATACCTGAAGTTCGTAACAGAGACCCGTAAGGCCAATCTCGCGGAATTGCTTCTACCCCTCAATGTATGGGGAACAAAACAGGGTTTTGCCAATTCATTTTCAAACCGATGAACCCTTGATAGGCATTTAATATTTGGGTCACAGATTGACAGGAGACCGAAGGGTTACCAATGTAGATGAAAAGGTCATCCCCATATAAAGAAACCCAGTCCTCTCCCCTGCACCCCCCCCCCAAGTCCATTTGAATCCCTGCCACTTGAGGTCTGTTCTAAGTTTAATTGCCAGTGGTTCAATGGCCAGAGTAAAACCTAAGTGTAATTGCCAGTGGTTCAATGGCCAGAGTAAAACCTAAGGGAGAGAGGGGGCAGCCCTGTCTGGTTCCCCGTCCTAGGGGGAAGGTCCTTGAAGAGACCCCATTAACTCTGACCTCCACCACTGGTGAGTTATAGAGCATGTGCATCCAGCCCAAAAAGTTCCCCCCAAGCCCCATGCCATCCACAATGCCCCATGCTGAATCCCAGTGAATAGAATCAAAAGCCTTCCCAAAGTCCACCGAAAGAAGTGCTAGTGGATCTGGTATCGAAGAGGGTTGACTTATGGCCCGCGGCACGCTGCATAAATTAATTTGTGTAGACCCAGTAGGCATGAACCTACATTGGTCTGGATAAATTAGGGAGTCTATTACCGCTAATAAATGATTGCCTTAACCCCTTGCCGAATTTGTCGTCTCTCCATTTAGCAGCGAAATCGGCTTGTAAGATGTACAATGCTGAGGTGGTTTACCTGATTTGGGGAGAACTACAACGCATGCTTTCCTGAGATCCGAGGGAAGGCATCCCTCTTGCCTACATTCTGAGAATACACTCTGGAGCGGCCCAATAACAAGATCCCTGAGCCTCTTCCAAACATCAACTGGGAAGCCGTTCAGCCCTGGGGTCTTCCCTGACTGAAGCTGAGCGACAGCTGTAGTGATCTCTTCCTCTGAAATGTCAGATTCCCAACTCAATTTCTGCTGTTTTGTGACTCATGGGAGAACTAACGATTCAATCACTTTCAGCTGCTCAGATATGGACGGACCCTGCGGGCCTGGTATAATATGCAGCAATAGGAGCATCACTCATGGAAACATTCCCATTGTCATCATGTAAAGCTCTTAGGAACTGCTTACGAATCCACTACCTCTAGCCTTTCTCTCCAACCATGCTAACATTTTCCAAGATTTATCCCCGGATTCATGAATCTGACTGTGTTTGACCCACTGCGCTTGCTTAGCGTTACCAAGGGCTACATTTCAAAGCTCACCTCGGCCTTCAGGACCGCCTTAGGGTACCCGGTGTCTAGGAAATCCTCCTCCGTCGCAATTGAAGCTGATTCTGCCTCCCTCATCATGCCTGTGTGCTGTTTCCATAGTTCCGGCACCAGAAATTGATGTAACCCAGAGAACTTCTTTATACCACCCCAGAAAGTAACTGAACTGTCCACTGACCCGTCATTGATAGCAAAGTACACCGACGTGGTTTGAGATAACGCCTCCGCAAATTCAGGGAAACCTAAATAGTACATGTTGAGGCGCCAATTCCTTGTGGGTTTTAAATGCCTGCTTTTTAGTTCAATAAGAAGCGGAGAATGATCTGAGATCCTGCTAGCCAAAAACGTTGCAGAGAGAAGCCTATGATTATTGTTCTGAGGGTTAAAAAAATAATGCAGTCTCGACTGTGAGCCGTGGACAAAAACGAAAACCCTCTTTTGGAAGTGTGCAAAATTCTCCAAGTGTCTGACAGACCCAGTGCCGCTGTGAACAAGCACAATTTAGTGGGATGATTGGGATTTCTATTGTCCCTACTGGTTCGGTCCAACCTACATTTAATGTGGGCCAATTTAGCCAAGTAGTATGTTTGCTTTTACCTTGATGCATAGTCCTGTGCATCAAGGGTAAAGGAAAAAGAGCACTGGCAATGCTAACAGTTTGGGCATTCGTGTAGGCATGGGAAAGGCACCTCTGTATTGGTATTAGCTGGCCATTGATAGTGCCAGTGCAAAATGGCTTGAGTACCTGAGCAGCTAATAGCTGTGCCTGGTAAATGCCTAATACTTATACACAAGCCAAAACTGTTGGCTTTGCAAATGCTTATTTTTAAAAGAACTTCAGCGAAAGACACGCAGGGTGTTTTTAAATTGAGTGGCTAAAGGCAGACCTGATTAAGACATTTTTATTACACCAGCTACGTGTTTACAACTCCAATGAAGTCATGAACTCTCAGAAGACTCCTTTGAGGAAACACTTTCAGGCACATTGAGGGCATAGTTTGATGGCAAAAGAGTTCCAGTGAGGGGGTGTTTTGGGTGGTGAGGGCAGGAACTGGGTGAGAATTGCCATAGGGATTAGCATGGTCATGAGAAGTCATTTCACTGTTAGCACCTGCATTCATATCCATACATTTTTGGGTAATTGAAATCGTGATGTGGGGTTAGCACTAACATGCTAGGGGAGTGATTAGAAGAGAAGTGGTGACATGAGACATCTCATTCTCACAGCAGTCCTTAAGTGTGACGTTTCAGAAATGAAGGCAAGCGGTAGCTGCTTGAAACATTGAAGCTTCACCAGAATAGTCTCATTCAAAATGTGGAAAGATGTTAGGTGCCCCCACTCAAGGAAGTTTGCCCCTTCCTCACAGCCTCTGACGTTAGCGCCTCTCCCAACATTTGAAGTGTTAGTCCCCTTTCCGCCACGGCATTTTAGCCTAGGTGAACCTCTGATTCCATGAACCCACCCCTTAATGAAGTGGCCCCCAGGGCGGCTACATTTAGGGGTGGTGCTGAACACACACTCACAAAAACCACTTTCACCCAAGCATTCATCCACCAGTTACACAACTCCATACATGCATGTATACATAAAACCAAACACAGCATTGACACAAACACCAACATGCACGCATGCATTCATACATACACATATACATACTAATTTAATTTAAATACACATATACACTTTTAATTTAAAATAAAAAACACTTACCTAACCTCCATGCACCCTTAAAAAGCATCCACACAGCCGGCACATAGACATGCTGCCTGACAAGAGAAAACTCCTCTCCCATCAGTCAGCGTGATCACGCCGACAACATGAACACACTGGCTGACAGGAGAGGAGTCCTCTCCTATCAGTCAGCGTGGTCATGCTGAGCAACGTCAACACACTGACTGACAAGAGAGAACTCCTCTCCTGTCAGTCAGCGTGGTCATGCTGAGCAACGTGAACACACTGACTGACGAGAGAACTCCTCTCCCATCAGTCAGCGTGGTCACACTGAGCAACGTGAACACACTGACTGACAAGAGAGAACTCCTCTCCCGTCAGTCAACGTGATCACGCTGACAACGTGAACACACTGACTGACAAGAGAGAACTCCTCTCCCGTCAGTCAGCGTGGTCACGCTGAGCAACGTGAACACACTGACTGACAAGAGAGAACTCCTCTCCCGTCAGTCAGCGTGGTCACGCTGAGCAACGTGAACACACTGAATGACAAGAGAGAACTCCTCTCCCATCAGTCAGCGTGGACACGCTGAGCAACGTGAACACACTGACAAGAGAGAACTCCTCTCCCATCAGTTAGCGTGGTCACGCTGACAACATGAACACACTGACTGACAGGAGAGGAGGCCTCTGTTGTCATTCAGCATGTCTACGTTGTCAGCAGAATAATGGGAGGCAGCAGAGCTCACTTCTGAGCCCTGCTGTCTCCCATTATTTTGCTGTTTGTTGCAGAGCCAAATGGCTTCGCAACAAACAGCAAAATGATTGCTGGTGCAGAGAGCAAACAGCACAGTCCCCTGTGTGAATAAAAGCACACAGGTGTACTGTGCTGCCTCTGCTTAGGAGAGGAGGCCGTGAGGCCCCCCGCAAGTGCGAGGCCCGGGGTAGTTTGCCCCCCCTGTGAGGAGGGCATAGTCTGGCGAATATCTATTGAGAGACTGCGACACCAGCCTCTGTTTGATGCTAGAGCACAGCCCATTCACGTTCCACTTTAACAAAGAGGTCGCCTCATGTGCCATCATGTGCCATGTGCCATTTTCCCCAAAGACCCATGTCAGAGGTTGCGTGGTGAAAACACCATCACCTCCACCCACTCTCCCCAGCCTCATACCCCATACAAGCCACCAAGCCAATTAAAGCAGGTGAACCAAAAAACAACTTGCCCAACCCTCCCACCCCATACTTCACCCACAACCGAAGCACCCGTCGCCATAACCCCATGTGCAACTAACACAAGGAAACTGAATCAACCATGTTCTGGGAAACCGCCGAGGCAACTTGAGCCCAAACTAGCACATCATGTAGCACTCATTAGCACGATGTTGTATATAGGCTGTGTGTAGTATATAGGTTTTGCATATACATGATTTACTTGTTGCTGTGGTAACGTATGCAGCTCATAAGGGCCTGCTTTGACGTGTTGTGTTCTACAGTGGATTCCTTACATGTCATAGTATACAGAATGCCATTGCATCACATTGTTGTTTCTTGACTTGTGTCAGTTTAACCCTGGATGCTGCCTGGGTTGGGGGTCTCATATTATGCTGCTTGGAAACTACATGGAACTTGATAATAAAGCTGTCTGACATTTACCTGGCTGCATCTTTATTCCACAATGGCGATGAGGATGGGATGCTGAAATAGAATCCCTCTGATGGAGATGCAGATCTGAAGGTTGAGACCCCCAACCGTCTAGGTACGTGCGTTTGGGGCGTTGTTGGAGCACTTGCCAACGATTGGGAGGTGACGAATACTTCCTAGCTTCTAGGAGGCGAGGAGCGGAGGCGTGACCCAGGAGGTGAGGAGAGGTGAAGAGCAGAGGTGTTGCCCGGCCCTGCGACCCTGCTGCCCCTCGCAATGCAACCCTGATCCGATCGTTGTGGTCCGCTGCATTCCCTGTGTGAGGAACGATCACCCGGAGCAACCTACCAAGGATCAGTTTCCAAGGATCAGCTCGGGAGCTTGAGCAAGATTGCGCTGTGCTATTTTGGTTTGAAGTTGCCGGTCGTCGTTGCGCCGACGGCATTAGCTCTGAGCTGAATGCTCCGAGTGGGAGCAGCTGCGGTGCCAGCGAGAGCGGCTGCAGAGCGCTGCCAAGGCGGAGCTGCCGCAGCAACGGTATCAGCTGTGAGCTGAACGGGAGCGGGAACGCTCCGAGCGGGAGCAGGTGCGGTGCCAGTGGGGGCGGCTGCAGAGCGCTGCCAAGGGGGAGCTGCCCGGAGGCAGCAGCGATCCCTTCCAGCATCCGACGTGAAGCAACAGGCTGTTACCTCCTACCTTACGGAGCATGTAATTGGTGGCTTGTCGCTGGAGTGAACGCAGCTGTGGCGTTCATGCTAAATGTAAACAGTAGCGTTCTTTCGTCCGTGTTACGGACGATCACGTGAACCCTGATTAGAAATGAATGTGGCGTAAAAGCGCGTAATACCGTTCTTTTTTTTGGGATTTTGCTCGTGGAATGCTGTCAAGTTTTGCCTAGGGCCCTTGTGGGAAGGCAACCCATTTTAAGATAACTCCAGGTGAGGAAACAAAACCCCACATTCACTTTGTGCCGAGTGATCTGGACATATTTAACATTTGTAACTGCATGCTGGTGTCTGGACTGCACTGTATTTGTCAAAAGTGACCATAATTTGCTTTTGGTGGAAATTTCAGACATTTCGTTTGGTTGAGATTGCCAAGTACTGGTACAATTTTATATTGGGTACACAACTGACAACTGGTTCTGGTTGGCTTTCTGGTCAGTCTCACGCTCAAGATGAAGGAAAATGGCCCTGTCAGGAGTTCCGGATCCTCAGGTGTTCATGCCCTCTCCAGGCCCACCAAGGATAAAATGGACACCCTGGGAAAAGGGTTTTCCCCATTATGTTAAGGCCACATGTGGTAATGGCATGTCTGTTGAACGTAAAGTTGCCATGCTAATGCACTTTTTAGGCTATGAGGGCAGAGGATATATGATACGTTACCTGATGTTAGTGAATTAAACATTGAGGAGGGAGCTAATGATTTTGATCTTGCTTTGATGAAAATTGATAAACACTTTGAAGGAAAACTAGCACTGTGTTGGAAAGATACCACTTCGGCATGAGATGCCAACATGAAGAAGAATCTGTTGAAGACTATATAACTTCTTTGAGACATTTATCTTTACATTGCAAATTTGGTAATGGGTTGGAAGAACATATAAGGGATCAGTTTATGATTCATTGTTCCAATGATAAGATACATGAGGAGGTCTGGTTAAAAGACGACCCTAGTTTAGAAGAAGTGATTAGCATTTCAAAAAGGATTGAACATACATTGCAGTGCGTAGCAAAATTGTCTGCAAAGGAAAGTAAATCGGTTGGAGGAACCGAGGTGTTAAGGGTGGGGGATAAGAAGGGAGCATACCCCAAAGAAAAGAAGAAACAGAAAAACAGACCCATTAGGCGAAGTGACAATACCCAAATCAAGGGTGGGGGATCTGAACAAGGAAATAAGCGCATTCAGAAGGATAATGCCCAATTCAATACAAAGAGGGAAGATAGGTTGTGTTTTCGCTGTGGGAGTGCACGCCATTTATCCACATCCCCCATATGTCCTGGGAGGCGAGTTAATTGTAGTATATGCAAAAGATGGGGCCACTTTGAGAATTGCTGTAAAAACTATCGGATAGGTGCAGGTGGTAAAGGAACACTTCTGATAGAGGAATATGATGATCCCTCATCTGAAGAAGTCGATGCTTCCGAAAATGAAATTGTCACTGTACATATGGTGAAATGTGCAGGATCTGATGAGTGTGAACATCCTGCAGCGTGGGTAGAAGTGAATGGTCATCTTGTCAAAATGCTTGCTGATTCATGTTCCAAAATAACATTGATGTCCAAAATGGTTTTTGAAAATGTGGTGGGTGGTGATATTAAATGTTTATTTCCATCTGATAAAATACCAGGGGGGTATAATGGAGACAAGATAGAAATCTTGGGATGTTGCGATGCTGAATTTAAATTTAAGGGGAGAATCGCGAGTGGAAGAATTTATGTCACCAAGAAGGGAGAAGCATTGTTGGGTTGGAGAGAACAGAGAGGGTTAAAAATTAAGTTGGATCCCAACAGTGAAGAACAGGTACTGAATGTGATTCACTCCCCTGAACTAAGTGGGAACGCAACAAAATGTGAGTTTGTGACGAAATATCCCGAAGTATTTTGTGATAAAGTAGGATGCCTTAAGGGAATGGTTCACATGATCGTGATAAAGGAAGGGAGTAATCCTGTTGCATCAAAACTTAGACCATTGCCACTGTCGATGCGAAAGGCTGTGCGCGATGAATTGGTGAAATTGGAAAAGCAAGGAATTATTGAGCCAGCCAAAGCAGTGGAGTGGATATCTCCTGTTGTTATGGTAAAAAAAGGGAAATGGTGATTTAAGAGTATGCATTGATCTAAGAGAGCTCAATCGGTGTGTCGTGGCCGATCGCCATTCTCTTCCCAATATGGGTGAACTACTAAGCAGAATTGGGAGTGCAAAATATTTTACAAAGCTTGATTTGGCCAGTGCCTATCACCAGATAGGTTTAGATGTTGAGTCTCGCAAGTTGACTGCTTTCATCACCTATGAAGGTATATACCAATTTAAACGCATGCCATTTGGATTAGTGTCCGCTTCCTCTGTTTTCCAGAAGGTGATGGACAAATTGTTGAAAGAAGTGAATGGAGTGTGGTGTTTTCAGGACGATGTCCTGATTTGTGGGAAGGATGAAGAAGAATTAAGGAGTAGACTTGATATGGTTCTGAGAATATTCAAGTCCAGAGGAATAACTTTGAAAAGTGAAAAGTCCGTTTTTGTGACTCAGTCAGTAGAGTACTTGGGTCATGAGATATCTGAACAAGGTCTTAGACTAAAAAGGAATTTAGTAGAATCTATTTTGAAGACGGATTCGCCAAAGAATAAGGCGGAATTGAGATCTTTCTTGGGTACTATTGAATTCTATCATCGTTTTGTCGAAAATTATGCAGACCAGATAGTCTGTTTGAGAGCCTTATTGAGGAAAGGTGTCGAATTCAATTGGAGTAATGAATGTGAGAAAGAATTTCAGGAAATGAAAAAGAAAATTGATATGGCAAAACCTTTATCTATGTTTGATACACAAAAGAAAACAATTTTGTCCGTGGATGCCAGTGACACGGGTGTAGGTGTGGTGATGCTGCAACCGGAGGTCGATGGCACAGAGATGGTAGTGATGCATGCATCACGCATGCTGAGGGGTGCAGAATTGAACTATTCTGTGCTAGAGAAAGAAGCGTTGGCTTGCCATTGGGGCATAGAAAAGATGAAAAATGTTGTCTGGGGCCAAGAATTTATTCTAAGAACAGATCATAGGCCACTTAAATCAATTTTTGAAAGTAAAGGTCTGGATAAGGTTTTGAGGAGAGTGGCGGGCTTGATGACCAGATTACAATGTCACAAATTTGCTATTGAAGTGGTTGCCGGCAAGGAAAATGTTCAGGATGATCATGCCTCCAGGGTGAAACTTGAAGAGGATGTGAGTAACAGTGATAAAGGTGTGTATGCTGAAAAAGACATGGTTTTTGCAACTGTTGAAGGCATTATACAGAAAGAGGAGTGGATTCAGGTTTTAAAAACCAATGAGATGTGGAAACGAATCATATCGTTTGTAGAAAATGGATGGCCAGAAAAAAGGCTGTTATCTGGGGAGGAAAGGTCAATGTGGGAGGTGAGAAATGAATTGTCATTAAGAGGGGAGTTGCTATATCGGTGGGACAGATTGGGACAGATTGGTTGTTCCGGGGTGTTTGAGAAGGAACTCGAGCTCACCAAGGACATATAGGTATGTGTAAAACAAAAGAAGTTATTAGGCTGATTATTGGTGGCCAGGAATTGATCGGGAGATTGAGAAAGTTGTGGGTGCATGTGCCGATTGTGTGATGTCAGGGAAGAATTTGATTGCCATGTCCCAACCAATGGGGAAGAACAGTACCCCAGCGGGAGGGTGGAAAGATTTATCAATGGACATTTTGGGCCCCATGGATATGGGTTCAGGTAGGGGGAGGTTCATTCTTGTATTAGTTGACAATTTTTCAAGATGGGCCGAGTTCAAAATTTTGATGGAAGTCACGTGTCAAAGCATAATAGGATTCTTGGAGGATGTTTTTGAGAGGGAGGGATTACCTAGTAGCATCCTCACTGATAACGGTCCACAATTTGTTGGAAAGATGTTTTTGGAGTATCTTGAAAAATGTGGTATCAGACACAGAAAGACACCTTTGTACTATCCCCAAGCCAATGGTCTGGTTGAGAGGGTGAACAGGAGCAATATGGAGGCTATACGTGGAGCGAACGTGACTGGTGATGACAAGTGGGTGGCCGTGAGAGATAGGTTGTATGCCTTACGAATGGCCCCATGCAGGGAGACTGGTATAAGTGCTTTTGAATTAATGAGGGGTCGAAAGGCCAATACATGTGTGGCACCAGCCTGGTTGGGGAGGGCAAGGGCGACAGATGTGGTGGTTAATGATGTAAAGAGAAAGATGGATGCTCATGAGAATAAGTGGGTAGAGAGCGTTAATGAGAAATGTCCAAAGAGGAGAACAGTGGTTGAGATTGGAGATTGGGTGAGAATAAGGAGGGCGGGGATTTCCAGGAAGGGAGAGTCACTCTATTCTGAACCTGTCAGGGTTGTGCGAATATTCAATAATGCTGTGTGTGTAGAGGGTGGTCAAGTTTGGAGTTTATCTAGAGTTGCAAAGATAAGAAGATAGACTTGCACTTTCTTATGTGCATGCAGCTGATAACAAAGAAGTTTTATTTTTAGGGGAGGGAGGTGTCTAGTATATAGGTTTTGCATATAAATGATTTACTTGTTGCTGTGGTAACGTATGCAGCTCATAAGGGCCTGCTTTGACTTGTGTTCTACAGTGGATTCCTTACATGTCATAGTATACAGAATGTCATTGCATCACATTGTTGTTTCTTGACTTGTGTCAGTTTAACCCTGGATGCTGCCTGGGTTGGGGGTCTCATATTATGCTGCTTGGAAACTACATGGAACTTGATAATAAAGCTGTCTGACATTTACCTGGCTGCATCTTTATTCCACAGCGCAGGCCTATAAATGAAGTTGCACAGGTGGGAGGAGGCCAGTCGGGCCTAAGGAAACCTAAACCCTAGCAGCCAGAGCGGATCACATCTTCATCCATTGTCTGTCATCTCCCGATCTTCTCCAGTGGCCTCGACCAGCGCCGGCACTTGCGGGTTCAGACGGGCCGAGGACTGTCCATGCTCCTGCACCGTGCGCGGGACTTCCTTCTGCAGCGTGGGGACCGGCTCGAGTCGGAGATGAGTTCCGAACCAATCCCTGAGCTCTCGTGGATGACTGAAAAGCAAAGCCTTCGCCCCATGGGATGCTTTCAATTGTGCAGAAACAAAGAGGGCGTACTTGAGAGCTTCAGAAATATAAAGCTTTGTTAAGAGAGAGTTAAGGTGATCCGATTCAACGCAAGTATGCAGGGCACTGGCTCAAAATGGTCATTGACCACGAGCCGATCAGTTCCACCTTGCACCAGAAGACTTCAAATATTAGCCAAAGGTGACCAGAAACATGTGCTGCCACAGCTGTATTACCGCGCAATCAAATGACCGCTGCGCGGTAGAAAGAGCATGAATCTTCAAAATTCTCTTTTGAGAATAATTCAAAAGACCTGCAAACCTGTACTTGTGCAGAGAAGGCGAGGAGTCCCTTCGTTTGTGTTACTCATAACAAAAGGAGCATGTATCCCTCTTCCCTCAGCCTTTCATCCTTCCGAGGTCGATAAATGAGCACCACACACCGTGGGTAATAATAAGCAGCGCTCAGATGCCTGAGGGTTCGTAGCGCTATATAAATGCAAAAAAATAAAAATGTCTCCTTCCTTACTTCCCTAAATGCAACATCACACCAAACCCTTATTCATCTACCATAAGCAGGGCCGGCCTTAGGCCAGGGTGAGCCGGGTGACCACCCGGGGCGCCCTTCTCACCGTCTCAAAGGTTGGGCGCCCCGGCACCGAGAGCACTCAGTGTTGCGTCGCTTTGGATTTTTTTTTTTTTACATTTTTTTTGGGCGCCCAGCGCCCCTTCCGTCATCAAGAGGCGCTGGCGCCCCTCCCGTCATCAAGAGGCGCTGGGCGCCCTTCCCGTCACCAAGGAGCACCTGGGATCTCGAGGTGCACCTTGGTGACGTGTCAGGTTGTCGCCTCTCAGGTGGCCGACGGACATTGGACTAATTAAAAAGCCCCCTGCCCTTTGGCGAGGGGGCTTTTTAATTGGTCCAATGCGGCTTTCTTAAATCCCAGGACCTGGCAATGGCATGCTGCCTCTAGCCTCTGCCAGACTGCTCCAGTTACTCAGGTGAATCCTGTTGGTGCCGTGCCTGGCCTGCGTGCAATCCTGCTGCCTTCCGACTCGCCACCCACGTTAAAGTAAGTGCTGCGTTTAATGTATGTGTGTGGATGATGTGCGTGTGTTGTGTAGGGGGCTTAGTGGGCTTTTCTTTTAATGTATGTGTGTGGATTATGTGCGCATGTTGTGTAGGGGCCTTTGCTTTTAATGTGTGTGGATGGTGACTGCATGCATGTGGATGGTGGGCGCATGTTGTGTAGGGGGCTTTTCTTTTAATGTGTGTGGATGGTGACTGCATGCATGTGGATGGTGTGCGCATGTTGTGTAGGGGCCTTTGCTTTTAATGTGTGTGGATGGTGACTGTATGCATGTGGATGTTGGGCGCATGTTGTGCAGGGGCTTTTGCTTTTAATGTGTGTGGATGGTGACTGCATGCATGTGGATGGTGGGCGCATGTTGTGCAGGGGCCTTTGCTTTTAATGTGTGTGGATGGTGACTGCATGCATGTGGATGGTGGGCGCATGTTGTGTAGCCTTTGCTTTTAATGTGTGTGGATGGTGACTGCATGCATGTGGATGGTGGGCGCATGTTGTGCAGGGGGCTTTGCTTTTAATGTTAGTGGATGGTGACTGCATGCATGTGGATGGTGTGCGCATGTTGTGCAGGGGGCTTTGCTTTTAATGTTAGTGGATGGTGACTGCATGCGGATGGTGTGCGCATGTTGTGTAGGGGGCTTTGCTTTTAATGTGTGTGGATGGTGACTGTATGCATGTGGATGGTGTGCGCATGTTGTGTAGGGGCCTTTGCTTTTAATGTGTGTGGATGGTGACTGTATGCATGTGGATGGTGGGCACATGTTGTGTAGGGGCCTTTGCTTTTAATGTGTGTGGATGGTGACTGCATGCATGTGGATGGTTGGCGCATGTTGTGTAGCCTTTGCTTTTAATGTGTGTGGATGGTGACTGCATGCATGTGGATGGTGGGCGCATGTTGTGCAGGGGGCTTTGCTTTTAATGTTAGTGGATGGTGACTGCATGCATGTGGATGGTGTGCGCATGTTGTGCAGGGGGCTTTGCTTTTAATGTTAGTGGATGGTGACTGCATGCGGATGGTGTGCGCATGTTGTGTAGGGGGCTTTGCTTTTAATGTGTGTGGATGGTGACTGTATGCATGTGGATGGTGTGCGCATGTTGTGTAGGGGCCTTTGCTTTTAATGTGTGTGGATGGTGACTGCATGCATGTGGATGGTGGGCGCATGTTGTGTAGGGGCCTTTGCTTTTAATGTGTGTGGATGATGACTACATGCATGTGGATGGTGGGCGCATGTTGTGCAGGGGCCTTTGCTTTTAATGTGTGTGGATGGTGACTGCATGCATGTGGATGGTGGGCGCATGTTGTGCAGGGGCCTTTGCTTTTAATGTGTGTGGATGGTGACTGCATGCATGTGGATGGTGTGCGCATGTTGTGCGGGGGGCTTTGCTTTTAATGTGTGTGGATGGTGACTGCATGCATGTGGATGGTGTGCGCATGTTGTGTAGGGGCCTTTGCTTTTAATGTGTGTGGATGGTGACTGTATGCATGTGGATGGTGGGCGCATGTTGTGTAGGGGCCTTTGCTTTTAATGTTAGTGGATGGTGACTGCATGCATGTGGATGGTGGGCGCATGTTGTGTAGCCTTTGCTTTTAATGTGTGTGGATGGTGACTGCATGCATGTGGATGGTGGGCGCATGTTGTGCAGGGGGCTTTGCTTTTAATGTTAGTGGATGGTGACTGCATGCATGTGGATGGTGTGCGCATGTTGTGTAGGGGGCTTTGCTTTTAATGTTAGTGGATGGTGACTGCAAGCATGTGGATGGTGTGCGCATGTTGTGTAGGGGGCCTTTGCTTTTAATGTGTGTGGATGGTGACTGCATGCATGTGGATGGTGTGCGCATGTTGTGTAGGGGGCTTTGCTTTTAATGTTAGTGGATGGTGACTGCAAGCATGTGGATGGTGTGCGCATGTTGTGTAGGGGCCTTTGCTTTTAATGTGTGTGGATGGTGACTGCATGCATGTGGATGGTGGGCGCATGTTGTGTAGGGGCCTTTGCTTTTAATGTTAGTGGATGGTGACTGCATGCATGTGGATGGTGGGCGCATGTTGTGTAGCCTTTGCTTTTAATGTGTGTGGATGGTGACTGCATGCATGTGGATGGTGGGCGCATGTTGTGCAGGGGGCTTTGCTTTTAATGTTAGTGGATGGTGACTGCATGCATGTGGATGGTGTGCGCATGTTGTGTAGGGGGCTTTGCTTTTAATGTTAGTGGATGGTGACTGCAAGCATGTGGATGGTGTGCGCATGTTGTGTAGGGGGCCTTTGCTTTTAATGTGTGTGGATGGTGACTGCATGCATGTGGATTGTGTGCGCATGTTGTGTAGGGGCCTTTGCTTTTAATGTGTGTGGATGGTGACTGCATGCTTGTGGATGGTGTGCGCATGTTGTGTAGGGGCCTTTGCTTTTAATGTGTGTGGATGGTGACTGCATGCATGTGGATGGTGTGCGCATGTTGTGTAGGGGGCCTTTGCTTTTAATGTGTGTGGATGGTGTGTTGTTTGTGTTGCCTAGGTGTTTCAAGATTGGCGTGTGTATTTTTCTTTTTTGGGGGGCTGGGGGGAGCACCAAATTTTGTTTCGCCCAGGGCACTGCGGGTGCTAAGGCCGGCCCTGACCATAAGGCTGTGAATGCCGACTATTTTCATGCGTTTAGCGACACTGCTCTCGTTCTTTTTTTGTTGAGAATTTACCTTTTATGTAAAGTACACATTTTTCTATTTTTTCGAGCTGACTTTCAAGCAAGGATACAAATTGCTGCGCTAATTTACCCCCAGGTGCCAGAGAACCTACTTCAATTAAAACATTGAAGACTAAACCAGCACGATGTCCCAAGCCACTCTCTCCCACCCCAAGTGGAACAGGCCTAGTGCATTAAAGGTCCTCACAAGTAGAGAGTAGTATATTTGTTCCTGGGGATAAAACGGGTATTAAGCGGCTCAATGGGACAGAAATGCCAAAGGTCAGGCTGTCGCCATTGACGCGCGGCGCGCTCAGTTCTAAAGAGGCGTAGCGGCCTTCTCTAGTGCAACTCCCAGCGCCCCGCTGCGGCGCCCGGGGCCTGTTCCATGGGGATTAAGGCCGAACTCGTGGGCAAAACTGCATCTTAAAAACAGCTTCTAAAACGAATCCGCCGCTGACCCCCGCCAAGCCAAGTCCATCCTCACGCGGCGGCCCACTCGCCCGATGGGAACGCGGCCATGTGAAAAGGGCCCGCTGGCGTCCACGGATGGACGCGGCAGGCCTGAAGAGAAGATGGCGTGGAAGTCAGTCTGGAAGGTCAAATCCCCATTCTTTGCCTTTTAAAGGGCTTTGTGAGGATTAGCCTGGAAGGAAGCCAATGTATTCCATCTTTCCCTTAATCTGCGGGTGGTTTGAAGGTTTTGGGATTTAGAAAACAGAAAGGATTAACAATTGCGATTTGAACCATTTAGCAGAAAATGGTTCCATTGGCGCAGAGCTCCCTGGGTCTTTCTGAAGAAACAAAAGAGCTGAAATTGTGCTGTTCAAAAGTTGGAAGAACAGACTGGGAATCCAAGGTCATCGTCTGCCCCCAGGAGGAGGGGGCTTGTGGTTATTCAATTCCCGGGATCATGCCACAGTGAAGGGCTGGATGACGCCGCGCCAAGTCAGACTCTTCGTGCATGTGGCCATATTGTTTCTTTGTGAAGCTGAGTGGCCCTTAGCCGTGCCACGCGAGAGCCTTGGACGGCATGGGTATCCATCAATGCTCATATTTTCCATATCCATGACCGGTATGTAGGCCGGGGTGGGACGCTATCAGCGCCCCTCCCCCACCATTGCCTATGTGTTTAACATGAACGAAATCGAGATGGTTTATGGCGCCCATCTTCTTCCCAAAAAAGGATGAGAAATTGTCGATTTGAGGATGGGTCACGCATCCCAAAGTAGAAGCAAAATGGCCCCAAGTCATCAAAGTCACCATGATCACTTCCTGGATTTTTACTCAACAGCGCTCTGCATTGTGGGGCGCGCAAGGGCCACACTATCAATGGAGACCAACATTCAAGCACCAGCGTGGATCTGCTACTGGCTAATGGCGGACTGGTGGCCACGGCCAGTTCGGGCCGCCTCCATCTTTCACTGTTGTATTTGTTCTTCATTCCCATGTCCCTTCCCTGTGCCCTGTGGGCACTTTGAAACACAATTTACTTGATGTATAAGCGCCTTACAAATGCACACTAAATAAATAAATAAATACATTTACAGATTAACGAACGAGGTGAATCTGATGTTACCCAATGCCCTCCGGAGTCAGCGCTGCCTGAGTCAAACTATTACTTTAATAATTCAAACCATGAATCGAAAAAATAAAAAACAATTGAAGATTGTCCAATCCATACCCTGGATAGGAATTATTGTATCTGGCAAAAAAGAAAAAAAAAAAAATAAACAATGGTGAAGTATAACAACTGTAAAAAAATGTCATCCCCCCCCCAGCCAGAACATGAACAGGTCATGCATTCACCCCTGTAGTGAATATGCCTGAAAACCGGCTTTGTTTTAACTGTGTTGATGTCATATTTTATTACAGTCGCATCTGAGTGTCTTGTGCAGCATTTATAATGGGAGTGGTAAAACTGCTAGTCCCAGAATGCACAGCAAAGACTGCTATTAAACCAGGACCCGTTGAACCTCCCGGGTGTATATAGACTAGTTAGAGCACTCTGGACATATGCTTCTGGTGCTATCCGTTTAAGACACCAGGGGATTTAGGAGCCAGGCTTTGCTCAACACATATCGATTTTAATGAAACTAGCCATGTATAGAGCACAATAGCTTCGAATCTGGGAAGTTGGCAAAATGATACAAAATAATAATAAAAAAAGGGAATTGAACACACATTTGCCAAGTAATCTTTCAGAAACTCGATCAGCCCTGCTAGGTTTCAAACATGTGACCGGCTGCTACTCACAGCTGTGTACAGTAGGCACTTCATCTACTGAGCTATCTCATCAGTTCACAGACCTACATAAGCGGTAAGTGGGTTAGGAAACAGTGACATTGTAAAAACTAGATATTTGTACTCAGGCAGAGCAGGATCAATGTTGTTTCTCCAAGAGAGTGTGCAGGAAATGACGTCACCTGACTTCCCGACACCCTCCTCGTGCCTCAAACAGAGTCAGTATCACTGTTCTGGATCCACCACAGACCCTAAACCAGAGTCAAGTCGGTTGAAGTGCAAGGCTTAGCCTTAAAGCGATTGCCCGGCACACTGGGACAGGAGGATAGCTCAGGGGCAACGCCTCGCCTTGGAAGCAAGACGAAACAGGCTCAATTCCCGGGTCAACGCTTAGAAACATTGGGGTATTAATCTCATTATCAATAACCAATTGCAATTACTGAAAAAGTGGCAGTCACAGGGACTAGACTACTGGTCTTCAATTCCCCAATCTACCACATTAGGATAAGTCATCAGCAACAAGGAGCTTAGACAACACCAAAAACAAACGCCCAGCCTTGCTGGCCCACAGGGACCAGCAATGCAAAATACAGCGGCCACTCATTAACAAATACACACAGCCCTCCTTCTCTTTTCAGAGCAAGTTCTGGGGTTTTTCATTTGCCTCTCTCTGCAGTCCAAGCGCCAGACATTCATTTGTCTGTTTTCAGATCTAGCCCTTCGCTTGCCTATCACATTCCCTAACATGGGAAAGAAGAATTAGCCATTTGAGCCAGGTCACACATGCCACTGCGCAGGAACATGGGAAAGAAGAATAAGCCATTTGAGCCAGGTCACACATGCCACTGCGCAGGAACATGGGGAAGGAGAATTAGCCATTTGAACCAGGTCACACATGCCACTGCGCAGGAACATGGGGAAGGAGAATTAGCCATTTGAGCCAGGTCACACATGCCACTGCGCAGGAACATGGGAAAGAAGAATAAGCCATTTGAGCCAGGTCACACATGCCACTGCGCAGGAACATGGGGAAGGAGAATTAGCCATTTGAACCAGGTCACACATGCCACTGCGCAGGAACATGGGAAAGAAGAATTAGCCATTTGAGCCAGGTCACACATGCCACTGCGCAGGAACATGGGGAAGGAGAATAAACCATTTGAGCCAGGTCACACATGCCACTGCGCAGGAACATGGGGAAGGAGAATTAGCCATTTGAGCCAGGTCACACATGCCACTGCGCAGGAACATGGGAAAGAAGAATTAGCCATTTGAGCCAGGTCACACATGCCACTGCGCAGGAACATGGGAAAGAAGAATTAGCCATTTGAACCAGGTCACACATGCCACTGCGCAGGAACATGGGGAAGGAGAATTAGCCATTTGAGCCAGGTACACATGTCACTGCGCAGGAACATGGGAAAGGAGAATAAACCATTTGAGCCAGGTCACACATGCCACTGCGCAGGAACATGGGGAAGGAGAATTAGCCATTTGAGCCAGGTCACACATGCCACTGCGCAGGAACATGGGAAAGAAGAATTAGCCATTTGAGCCAGGTCACACATGCCACTGCGCAGGAACATGGGAAAGGAGAATAAACCATTTGAGCCAGGTCACACATGCCACTGCGCAGGAACATGGGAAAGGAGAATAAACCATTTGAGCCAGGTCACACATGCCACTGCGCAGGAACATGGGAAAGAAGAATTAGCCATTTGAGCCAGGTCACACATGCCACTGCGCAGGAACATGGGGAAGGAGAATTAGCCATTTGAGCCAGGTACACATGCCACTGCGCAGGAACATGGGAAAGGAGAATAAACCATTTGAGCCAGGTCACACATGCCACTGCGCAGGAACATGGGGAAGGAGAATTAGCCATTTGAGCCAGGTCACACATGCCACTGCGCAGGAACATGGGAAACAAGAATTAGCCATTTGAGCCAGGTCACACATGCCACTGCGCAGGAACATGGGAAAGAAGAATTAGCCATTTGAGCCAGGTCACACATGCCACTGCGCAGGAACATGGGAAAGGAGAATAAACCATTTGAGCCTGGTACACATGCCACTGCGCAGGAACATGGGAAAGGAGAATAAACCATTTGAGCCAGGTCACACATGCCACTGCGCAGGAACATGGGAAAGAAGAATTAGCCATTTGAGCCAGGTACACATGCCACTGCGCAGGAACATGGGAAAGGAGAATAAACCATTTGAGCCAGGTCACACATGCCACTGCGCAGGAACATGGGGAAGGAGAATTAGCCATTTGAGCCAGGTCACACATGCCACTGCGCAGGAACATGGGAAAGAAGAATTAGCCATTGAGCCAGGTCACACATGCCACTGCGCAGGAACATGGGAAAGGAGAATAAACCATTTGAGCCAGGTACACATGCCACTGCGCAGGAACATGGGAAAGGAGAATAAACCATTTGAGCCAGGTCACACATGCCACTGCGCAGGAACATGGGAAAGAAGAATTAGCCATTTGAGCCAGGTCACACATGCCACTGCGCAGGAACATGGGGAAGGAGAATTAGCCATTTGAGCCAGGTCACACATGCCACTGCGCAGGAACATGGAAAAGAAGAATTAGCCATTTGAGCCAGGTCACACATGCCACTGCGCAGGAACATGGGGAAGGAGAATTAGCCATTTGAGCCAGGTACACATGCCACTGCGCAGGAACATGGGAAAGGAGAATAAACCATTTGAGCCAGGTCACACATGCCACTGCGCAGGAACATGGGGAAGGAGAATTAGCCATTTGAACCAGGTCACACATGCCACTGCGCAGGAACATGGGGAAGGAGAATTAGCCATTTGAACCAGGTCACACATGCCACTGTGCAGGAACATGGGGAAGGAGAATTAGCCATTTGAACCAGGTCACACATGCCACTGCGCAGGAACATGGGGAAGGAGAATTAGCCATTTGAACCAGGTCACACACGCCACTGCGCAGGAACATGGGGAAGGAGAATTAGCCATTTGAACCAGGTCACACATGCCACTGCGCAGGAACATGGGGAAGGAGAATTAGCCATTTGAGCCAGGTCACACATGCCACTGCACAGGAACATGGGAAAGAAGAATAAGGTATTTGAACCAAGTCACACATGCCACTGAGCACGAACATGGGAAAGAAGAATAAGGTATTTGAACGAGGTCACACATGCCACTGAGCAGGAACATGGGAAAGAAGAATTAGCCTTTTCAGCCAGTTCATACATGCCAATGCGCGGTAACATGGAAAAGAAGAATTAGCCATGTGAGCCCGGTCACACATGCCACTGCGTGGTAACATGGAAAAGAAGAATTAGTCATTTGAGCCGGGTCACACATGTCACTGTGCAGTAACATGGGAAAGAAGAATAAGCCACTTGAGCCAGGTCACACGTGCCACTGCACGGTCCAGTAGCCCTCATTGGAAGATCACCTCAAGTTTAGAGCCACATGAGCACAGCCTTGTGGGTACGCACATTAACCCAAAAGCAAGCCTTTATCTCCTGAAAACTGTTTGTGTCCAACAGGTCAGTGCTATTTTATACATTATGGGCCCGATTCATGGAATATTTTCCCCGGTTCAAAGTGACTTTGCACTGCCGACACAACCCCCGATTCATGGAACCGTGCAAAGTGTATTTTTGCAGTGCAAAGTCCAGACAAAGTCAGCGCATAGTCATTTTTGCGGTTGAAAATGATTTTGCCCTGACTTTGCATTGCAAAAATACACTTTGCATGGTTCCACGAATCAGGGTTTATGTCCTCAGTGCAAAGTCACTTTTCAGCAGTGCAAATTCACTTTGGACCGGGCAAATATTCCATGAATCGGGCCATAGTTTCTTCAATCCAAGACAGACAGCAGCTCTCAGGGCTGCAGATAACTGCTTACGAGTTTGCACCCATATCAGAGACCATCAGTGCGGTATAGCCTAATACCCTGGTGTTTGGAGCTTTGTGGCATGTGTGCTGGTTTTTGCTGCACAGTTCCTATCAACCATTCTGCCGCATTCCTCCATTCCTGGTGCCAAATCCGGATGTGGGTGGGTTTGTGCTGCTGCCCGGCCACAAAGGAAGAGGCTTTCCTCATGGAGGCAGCGGCTTTTAAACTTTTACCCAGGAAGCAGTTTCTCTGCCCCCAAGACCTTTGCCCCTTCCTTCCTTTTGGGCAGTTCCTGCCCCTCCAATATGCCTCTTCCCTCTAGGATGGTGGAGATGATGGTGTGGCTAGAAGGGCAGCCCCCTACGCCTGTTGCCTGCCTTCTATTCCCCCTGCCGGAGCGAGATAATATCCCGGGGATCTAGCCCTTACCAGGACCACCTTATATAGTCATACATAACAAAAATGAAGACCAAAAATATACGGATGAAAAAGTGGACACGGTTTTCATTCTGAAAGATTTATCTTACAGGTGAACCCAGCCCTGCCTGGTCCTGAGCTGCACCAAAACATTGTTATTATGGGATGTATTGAGCATGGACCTAGTTTCGGGTAGCAACAGAGCGCTTCACAATCATAGGGAGAAGAACATAGCAGAGAAAAAGCGAGCAGGGAACAAACAGGAGAGTGCGGGCAATTGGCAGCAAGGGATCTACAAGCAACCAGGAGAGGAAACAGTAAGGAGCAGATCACCCTACTCTCAGGTACGGTGGGGAGTGGAGGATGTGTGGGCCTACGTGTTAGAAAGGAGCCATTCCTTGAAGAGGAAGATCTTGAGCTCCTTCCTGAATTGTAAAAGCGAGAGGGTGAGTCTGATGTTGAGGGGGAGTAGTTACCAGCGTTTGGGGCGTATACAGAGAAGGCATGCCTTCTGGTTCTTTCCTTCCTGCACCGGCGAAATTTACATCCGTTGATTGTTTTGCTTCCAGTTGACATATATTATTTCCAGGCACTAACTAGTTCTGAGTCATCCAGACCATTGCTGCCCTCTATTGCCTCTAGGAGACCCCTCTCTATTACTAACAGTCAAACTCCATCCGAGTCAAGAACCCGCTCACAGTTGTTGCCCCTACTACCGGGAACCATTTGCTCCCTTCTCTTCACTACTTCAATCACAACAAGACCCACTTTAAATATTTGGTAGCTCACATTAATACCATTGTTAAATGTACCCTTGCAAAGTAGTGTGAGCAAAGGTTTAATTTGTACTGTGATGGATTTTATTCATATTGAGTGTTTGCACTCATTTTCACCTAGGCTTTCCTAATGTTTGTAGACATACCTTTATAAAGAGTGGGGCCTTAAATCGCTTCATGAAATGTTATTTTTTCCAATAATATCTATATACATAAAACGCGTAGGTATTTTTCTGTACTCAGGTGATTAGGTTGACCTCTGCTGTCCAAATGGCAAAAGTGCACCACTGTGTGCCCTTCCACTTCAACAACAGCTATCATTTTAACAAACAGAATGACAACGGTTCTACGCAGTCACCTTCATGTTCCACCATGGCAAACATTTGGAATAATTTCATGTTAGTTCTTTCCACCCACACTCTTTACCACACTCTTTACCCAGGGCACAGCCGTTCCAGTGTCAATGAACAGTTAATTACCGGCTCAACGTTTCAGTCTCTAAAGAGCGAAACGCTGCAGGACGAATACCTCCTCACGAGATAAAACTGAAAGTAGGTGCTGTAATTATGCTAGTACGCAATCTTATGCTGTAAAGGGACAAGGTTTACAGTTACGCATCTACAAACACACATCATAGAGGCCTGTGTAATCAATGGAACTTAGAAACTGTTCTTATACCGCGCATAGCTCTGATTCCATCTGCTACAAACATGCCTTTCAAATTCAAAAGAAGACACCTTTCTATAAGTTTAGCCTTTTCAATGCCCATTAATAAGTCACAGGGACCTAAACCCCCTTCCTGGAAGCGAACTGTGATGACCATTAATAAGTCACAGGGACTTACTCCCCCCTTCCTGGAAGCGATCAGTGGTAATTCCGATATTTATGAAGGGGGACAGAAGTGATCATATGAATTACCGACCAATATTGACCATTATGATATGCTTAAATGGCGTATGTTACGCCGGGAACGAGTAGTTTGTATATTAATGATTTGTGGTGTGGTTATACACAAAAGGGGCAGGAAAGTAGGAAATCATATTTACAGACTGGACCCTTTCACCATATCGCTTAAGTTGGAAAAAGTATTTTCGAATAGCTACTCCAGATGGTTTTCTCTCTGCATTCTGATACATGAATTTGTTGTTATTTCCATTATAAAAGAAGGACTACACATACCAGAATGCAAAGTAAAATCCACAGGTTAGGTTATTATATATTAGGTTATATTAGGTTGTATATATATATATATTTCTTTTAAATGTGCCTCTCTCACAGTATCAGCAGTCATAAAATACCGAAACCGGGCCAGTCTTTAGCTTACCTCGATTGCTGGCAAGTGTGTCAGTTTCATCCTCTTTTCCGGCTTTGTAGTAAGTCATGCCCCTGATCATGACGATGGGAGACTTGGCTTTCGGCGTTGCAGGCGTACCGGCAAGTTTTACTTTTGTTGTGTCCTTTTTAAACTTCTCTGGCCTTGGCACCCGCTCTTTTGGCACCTTCGGCAGGGTCTTGTCACTTATGTTCTTTTTGGGGTGCGGGTACTTGTTAGCTTCTTTGCTTCTTCCTCCTGTTGTGTCCTAAGAAGACATAACAAAATGGCCTAAGAGGAGAGAGCTAGCTGTGGGTGTGGTTTACACAATGACAGCACTTCACTTTAAGTGCATACAATGGAACATGATACAACAGCTGACTCGTGCTTTAAATCTGCTGCACAGCGCTCTAAGAGCTATATAAGTATCCAATATAACAGTCCCTCAAGACTAAGGTTCCTTGTCCAAAGGATTCCCTGACAAACTAGATTGTCAATTTGCATATCCATTAAGTGTTGCCTCCTTCAACTTTGTATGCAGTGGCGGCTGGTCAATTTTTTAACTGGAATGGTGTAAATGTATGCCCCTAATATGTGGGAGCTCCTGAAGCAAACAAGATGGTTTCAGGGGGGATCTCCCCCCGAGAACATTTTTGAAAATAATGGGCTAAACTTTCTTAATGTGGCCTGGCATTTTTTACTTGGCAGCCATTAAGTCAATCGTCATTCAAACATGATATGAAGCATCAAACATGATATGAAGAGATCCCTCTCCCTCCCTCTTCTCTCCTCTCCCCACCTGCTCTATGGTGCTCTCTGTCTCTCCTATCTTCTCTAATTGCTTCTCTATCGACTACCCTGCTCTCCTCACTAAATCTGGTAGGAAGAAGTTGAAAAAGGACATCCTGGTCTCCAACCCAGGCCTCCCTATCGCGGACACCTATACCAGTGTCTCCTCTAGGAAAACTTTCACCGACATCCTCTTTGTCCTTCCCCCACCAGACCTATGGACTCTACATCTAGTTTCTGTGCTCTCTCCCTTCTCCTCCTCTCCCATTAATGGTGGCACCCGGTGGGAGGCCCTCCTGGCCTCCTTCCACTCCTTTAAGGTCATCATTAATGTTTGTGTGAATGGTACTGTCTTGGTCCACGGCCCTCAGGCCAACCTTCCTTTTGACCGACGCTTCCTGTGCCTCATCAATTTCCTTTCTTCTCCTGCTGTCCCCTTCAGCCCCCTCCACGGCTTCCTCGCCTCTCCCTATTGCCTCCTCCTTGGCTACCTTGCCCTCTCCTCCTTCCTTTTCTGCCCCCCCCCTCGGGCTTCTTCTACACTTCCGCAGGGCGTACCTCAGATTTGTACCCTTCCCCGGAAGCCTTTCAAGGATGGCAACCTTCTCCATATTGCCACTCTAAACTCTCGCTCAGCTGTCAAACACTCCTCCAACATCTGCCGCCTTCTGGATGAACATGACCGCGATGTCCTCGGTCTCACAGTGACATGGTTCACGGCCAGCTCTGTCACAAGCTTTGACACTTTCCTCCCTGGTGGCTACAAGATCCTCTCCGCACCCAGGTCCAACCGTTCCGGAGGGGGTGTAGCCCTGATCTTCCCCGCCTCCTGCCTCTGTCATTCCTATGCAGCCCTACTCCACTTTCGAATGCCTCGTCTGCAGGCTCTATCTCTCTCCTAGCCATTGCCCTACTGTGGCTACTATCTATCGGCCACCTGGTCAGATCTCCTCCTTCCTCTCCGAGTGAGTGGACTTCTCCTCTTCCCTCCTGGTCTCGACCACTCAACTCCTCCTTCTTGGAGACTTCAACATCCACCTGGATGCTTCCTGTCATTCCTCTGGACTCTTACGCGACCTCTGCTATTCTCTCTCTCTTTATATTCTCCCTTCTGGCCTGACGCACTCTGCAGGCACACCCCTGATGTTCTGATTTCCTCAGACCTTCCCCTCTCTATCCCTCTCACCACTCCACTCTCCTGGAGTGATCACTTTCTCCTTTCCACCCAGCTCACCCTCTATCCCCCAGGCTAAGCCAACTCCAGCACTGCAACCCACATTCTCGGACATCCGACCCATGAAGCGCATGTCAGTTGAGGCTTTCGCCGCCACTTTCTCAGCCCCTCCTCCCCCTTTGGCTGACTCACACCCTGACATGCTCCGCTCTGCTATATCTGATACTCTCGATGTTCTTGCCCCTGTCATGAGGATCCGCCTGAAGCCCAAAGCCAAGATCCACTCCCCGCGAGTTGCACACCCGCACTACCCCCCTAGCAACCCTTGCACTGTGGGACTGTTCTGTATCCCTACAGCCGCCTACCAGCACTTGACACCTGATGTCTGCACATACCCTTGCACTTGCCACCAGCTGGCCGCACTTCTCTTTCCTTTATTTATTTTACTGTTTATCCCGTGCACTGCTCTGCCCACTTCCCCTCCCCCCTGCACTTGCCTGATCTCAATGTCACCTGGCCTAGTAAGATGGTTGACTCCATCTTCCCTCTGTTCCCCCTCCCTTGCCTCGTCGCGCCTTGAAACACTTCTGCATAGGCGCGTTATAAATGCCATATCATACCTCATGTTGCCCTCAAATAAACCCACAACGGTGTTGAGTGAGGGGTCAGGAGAATGGCCATCATCTGCAAATCCCTTAAACTATTCATGGCTGGGACTTTTCAGATTGTAAGGTTGTATTGCCTTCATCTTAGTTTAATTTAGAATAGATCTGTCCTTTCTGTCTTCAGTAGGAACATCAGCACAACGTGTAGGGCCGCGCCCCATTAATGTGTATATGGCGACTGGGCCCCTTATCCAGAGCTTCTTTTCTGCCTTCATTATTTTCGTTGTTCCTTTGTAATGAGACATGCACCTGCATTCTGTATTTTTTTGTATTTCATCTTATTGTTCTGCTGCCTCAGATACCCTCCTCTGTGTATCGCACTAGGCAGGTGACACGTCTAAAAACGGTTCTATGTGATTTTACGCAGCAAAATTACAGAGAGGTATTTTTCACCGAAATATTTACAATGAAAAAATACAGATTTTTGAAATTTTATTTGAGGGTCTCCCCCTCTACCTCCCCGTTTCCCTATGTTTTAATCCCACCCGAACCACCTCCCCACCCTTTTCAACCCCTTACTCTACCCCCCATATATATTTAATTTAAAATTCGGTATTTTTTCCATTGTTAATTGTTTCGTTAATCAATACCTCTGTTTTATTTAATCGATAAAATCAATGGATACCTTAAAAACGTGCAGGCCACACATTTGATGAGTGTTCAATCCTGAAGAAACGTGCACGTTCCGGCTACACATGCCCCACACATGCCCCACACCTGCCAACTGGCCTCATGTCATCAGGATCAGCTTAGCCAAATCTGGATGTCTTCTGCCGAAAGCATTTTGCATGCTGGGACTTCAAGTTTCCAGGATAACTTGGCATGTCCAGGCTCCAGCATGCGCAGTGGCAGTGCATAAGAAGCAAGGACTGGCTGGGGGGCGAGGGGGAGTCCTGATCATCAGACCAATTTGCATCTATGCCAGACCTCCCCCTTGGCCTAAATCCTGCTCTGTTAATCTCACAATATGAGCTTCCAAGGCCGGGTACAACTGTGCCTATGGGAAATGAAGTCCATAGAGCTCCCATAACAAACAGAAAAATAGCCTTTAGGAGGGTGACGGGTTTCGGCACCACCACGATGTTACAAGAATCAAAATACCCTTATCCAGACCAGTGCAGCCCACAACCGTGAACATAAAGGTAATATTTGCCCATCGTCTCGCCCCTCTTATGGTCTTGTGGCACCCACCTGGACCTTCGTCTCCTGCACGGCGGCCGCGTCCTTCTGCAGGAGCTGGTAGCCAAGTTTGGAGATCTCCTTCTTGATGCTGATCATGATGTCCGAGTAATTCTCGTAACGCCTCATCTGATTGGACAGGTTGATGACACTTTCCTTCATGAAGTCGTTCTCCCGCGTCAGGTTCGTTTTGATGGTCTAGAAGTGTGGAAACAGAGAATCATCAGGCTTGTGCACGAGCGGGCATTATTCCGTTAAAGTGTCCGTGCAGCACAAAGCCACTCCCTTTGTGTCTGCAGGGAGGTGGGTGAGATTAAGTAGGAGAGGCGCTCACATATGGAGGCATATTTAGAATTTGAAATTAACATCAACTCTGCATGTTGTTAAACCTAGTCAATTGCACAAAGGTAGATTCTGCATAAATGTAACCCTAGTCAATTGCACAGAGATAGATGCTGCATACATGTACCACTAATAGATTGCACACAGATAGATTCTCCATAATGATAACCCTAGACAATGCACAGAGACAGATTCTGCATAAATGTAACCCTAGTCAATTGCATGGAGCTAGATTCTGCATTCATGTAACCCTAGTCAATTGCACAGAGCTAGATTCTGCATGAATGTAACCCCAGTCAATTGCACAAAGATAGATTCTGCATATATTACACTCTAGTCAATTGCATAGAGCTAGATTGTGCATTCATGTAACCCTAGTCAATTGCACAGAGATTGATTCTGCATAAATGTAACCCTAGTCAATTGCACAGAGATAGATTCTGCATAAATGTAACCCTAGTTAATTGCACAAAGATAGATTCTGCATAGATGCCACTATAGTCAATTGCACAGAGCTATATTCTGCATCCACGTAAACCTAGTCAATTGTACAGAGATTGATTCTGCATAAATGTAACCCTAGTCAATTGCACAGAGATTGATTCTGCATAAATGTAACCCTAGTCAATAGCACAGAGATTGATTCTGCATAAATGCAACCCTAGTCAATTGCACAGCGACAAATGCTGCATTCATGTAACCCTACTCAATTGCACAGAGATAGATTCTGCATAAATGTAACCTTGGTCTAATGCTCAGAGACAGATTCTGCATAAAGATAACCCTAGTCAATGCACAGAGATAGATTTTGCATACATTACAGGTGAAGGGAAGTCCCACATCCGGGCCAACCTCCTGAGATTGTATCGGCAGGATGAGAGTAAGAGTCTCACTGAAGGAACAAACCATCCTATTTAAAGGGCAATGGGGATGTGCTACTCTGGCACAGGACCCTCCCTTGTTTGCTCCATGAGAAGTATTCCTTATAGTCAGAAATCTAAACTACTGTAAATCTAAAGAGTAAATGCTAAGCATGCTGCAAACTAAACTATAAATGCTGCAGCTCAAGCCCTTAAAGGGTTAGCAGACACTTTTAAACATAACAAATACAAAAGATCTCCCTATACCCGGTGCAGCATATGTCAGTCTATTGCTCTCTCTGTATGCCGGCCTCTGTCTCTTTCGCTCTCCATTTCGTGACATAAAATGTAATTGTGTGTGTCCTGCAGGAATGCTGCTATCACTTCACAGAGCATTGTTCATTTGGGGGTGAGGAGGGCACAGACAGATAGCATATTATGTGACAGATTAGCAGTCAATGATACCGGATTATGTGACAGACTAACAGCCAATGATAGTATATTATGTGATAATTAGTGTGTGTGCATATAATAACACCTATGATACCAGATCATGTGACAGACTAACATGCAATGATACCAGACTGTGTGACAGATTAGCAGTCAATAATAGCGAAGTATGTGATCATTAGTGTTTGTGCATATAATAACACCATTGATACCAGATTGTGTGACAGACTAGCAGCCAATGATTGCGTATTACATGATAATTAGCGTTTGTGCATTTAACAACACCACTGATACCAGATTATGTGACAGACTAACAGCCAACGATAGCGGATTATATGAGTGTTTATGTGTATAATAACACCTATGATACCAGATTATGTGACAGACTAACAGTCAATTATAACGAATTATGTGACTGATTTGCAGCCTAAGAACATGCCTAATGTGTGCTTGAATGTTATGTCATGTTACATAGCTTGTATGCATAGTGCACAGAGCAATAGGAAAAGGAAGAGGATTGTACAAATTGGCGAAAGAGAGGAAAGATAAAAATGAATTGGGATTCCAACAGAGGCGAGGTAGGTGTTTATGATAGTTTGGGTGAATTTTTATTCTATCTAAAGGGATTGTAATTCCAGAAGGCTGAAAGATTTCCAGGGTAAATTCTAAAGTGTCTGGAGGAGTAGAGCGGATTTACATGAAGGTAGAGCTGGGTGAGCCTGGCGGGGTTAGTATCGGCCCGGGCTAAAACTGGAGCTCTGTCCTGGCCCTCCTTTCAGGTTAGTTCCTGACCAAACCAGGGACCGATCGAAAGCCCCACCGGCTGCCCCTTTTTCCCGGGAACAATGTAACATTTTTTTTAAAAGCCCTCCTGACATGATGACATCCTATACAGGTGCCAGTCTTACTGTCCCTTCAACCTGACTTCCTGTCCCACCTCAGCCACTCATTGACAAGATTCAGGAGCTCAGGAGCACTTCCTGGTACAACGATGCATCAGCCAGCCGTGAATTTAAATTTAGTCAAGTGCTGCTTGCTACCATCTCCTGTGCTCCCCTGGGTGCTCAATCCCCTCACCATCTTCCAAGTATAGCTCTTCCCAGCGCCATTTAAAAAACACTCGCTCTGTACTCGGATCCTCACAAGTGCCACCATCCTCTTATCCCTGCTCCAGTCCCCCACCCCCATGTCATCCCAATAACATGAGGGCTGCCCTCACCTCCACCCCAAGTGCCACCACCATAACCTTTTCCCTGCACCATCCCCCAAACACCAATGCTGGCGCTACTCCTGAAAACATCCTCACACCCTAAGCGTCAATCCCCTTTCCCTTGTTCTCTGCCCAAGCCTAACCCTACATCCCAACTAAACAATTCCCTTTCCCTTGTTCTCTGCCCCAGCCTAACCCTACATCCCATCTAGACAATCCCCTTTCCCTTGTTCTCTGCCCCAGCCTAACCCCACATCCCAACTAAAAACAACAAATACACTGGCACTGTCATTTTCCTCTCCCCCAGAGCCACAATCCCCTTTCCCTTGTTCTCTGCCCCAGCCTAACCCTACAGCCCAACTAAAAACAACTGCCCAAGCCTAACCCTACATCCCAACTAAACAATCCCCTTTCCCTTGTTCTCTGCCCCAGCCTAACCCTACATCCCAACTAAAAACAACAAATACACTGGCACTGTCCTTTTCCTCTCCCCCAAAGCCACAATCCCCTTTCCCTTGTTCTCTGCCCCAGCCTAACCCTACATCCCAACTAAAAACAACAAATACACTGGCACTGTCCTTTTCCTCTCTCCCAGAGCCACAATCCCCTTTCCCTTGTTCTCTGCCCCAGCCTAACCCTACATCCCAACCAAAAACAACAAATACACTGGCACTGTCCTTTTCCTCTCCCCCAAAGCCACAATCCCCTTTTCCCGGAAAAAACCCACGCAGTTCCAACCCCCAAACTCCAGTGTCTCCATCCCCTTCTTCCCCTTTTTTTCCCACCCTGTGCCCATTTTTTGCCTCGGCCCATGTTCGAACTCTGGAGCCAGGCTGGACCCCTGGCTCACCCCACCCTAAAGTTCCATGACTCTCACTGCCCCACATGAAGCCAGTTTTAAGATTAAGATGGGCGAATAAACAGGTTTCGACTGTAGGGCAATAGGGCCAAAAATGAAAAATGCTGCTGTGGGCACGTTTTTATGGTCAAAGTGGGCCAAATGTGTTGGTCTGTGTGGGCCAGTTTGATAAGCTACTTCACGATGCAGCTAGTAGTTTTGACGATTGTTGCTGAAAAAATGTTTTTTATATGGCTACTATTCAAACAGTCTGTCACAAAAGGAGTAGATTGACATTTGTAACTGTGGGCCACTTTTTCATTGGTGCCCGAGACAATTATAATTGATTATTTATAATGCACTTAATACCCAGCGGTTTATGAGCGCGGTTCCATGTCATTTCATGGCAGGAATAAACATTGCTGGGTTTTTCTCCACGGAAATTCCATCGAAAAAACTCATTGAATCTTTTATTTTATTATTTTTGGTGGGGTTCCACCGCAACTCCCCATCCCCTTTAATGTTTTTATATACCAGAATACCCACACCCCATATATATTTATTTGTAGCCCTCCCAAAAATTCGCTGAGTTTTTTTTGGATAGAATTTCCGTGGAGAAAAGCCCAGCGAGGGTTAATCCTGCGATGAAAGGGCGTCGTACCCAAAGCACGGACCCGGGGATCGAACCAGTGTTGCTCCGCATCGTCTTGCTCCGAAGGTACGCACGTTATCCATGAGCTGCCCTCCCAAGACAATTGTATGCCCCAGTCCGACCCTGCGGACAAATAATATCATGCGATGATCTTGAGATATGCTCAAGCAAACCCTCAGATGAGTGGAGGCCGCTAGTTCCCAAGGAATAAGAGTAGTACTGGGAATGCCAAGTGTAGAGGCCAGGCGTGTGCATGTCAAGAATAGACTGTGTGAGAGGTGAAAGTGAACGGAAATACAGCGGGAAGCATGGGGGGGGGTTTAGGATGGGTAACCCATGCATCTGTATCCAGTCAAAGCCTGAAACCTTAGATGAGTGGAGGCCGATAGTTCCCAAGGAATAAGAGTAGTACTGGGAATGCCAAGTGTATAGGCCAGGCGTGTGCATGTCAAGAATAGACTGTGTGAGAGGTGAATGTGAACGGAAATACAGCGGGAAGCATGGGGGGGGTTTAGGATGGGTAACCCATGCATCTTTATCCAGTAATGCCTGAAACCTTAGATGAAGGGGATGTTACAGTATGGTCTGCTACTGTATAACATCTTTGTGAATACGATAAACGAATAATAGCCAATTGCACGCGGGCAGAAATGAATAGCATGATGTAGCGAATTTGAAGAAGATTATCTCCAAAGTTACTACTACACAGGGAAAGGGTAAGACTCTGCTTGAGTAACTTAAGTAATGCCCTGATCCATAAAATAAGTAGAGTAACCCAATAAAATGTCACTGCCTGTCACTGCCTGTCAGTACCTGGCACTGTCCCGACGTCACGCAAATCAGGGAAGGGCCGTCCGTGGCGAGCTGATTCAGGGCTTCCCCGTTCCTTGGGGGAGCGTTGGGTTGGGTTCCCACTCTACATTCTCAACTGAATTGACTACTACGGCAGTCTGGCTTCGTCATCGTTGCAACAGCTGCGAAGAGCAGGTATGCAGCGCAAGCGAGATGCTTTGCATGGCATAAACGAAAGCCAGTCTTCGCTAAGTCAACCCACTGGTGTATGCCAGGAGATGTGAGGCAGAAGGACCCTCCACTCCCCCATTTTCTCTGCCTGGCTTGTCTGAACCGAGTTGAGTTGTCAAGAAGTCCCAGACAGACGGCTTTCAACGAATGGTGGCCTGTCGGGGAACAGCGCATGCGTTTGCTGCGCTCTGCACCATCAGAAAGAGGTGGCGGTAGAAAGTGAGGTAATGAGGGGCTTTGGAGAGGAGTAAGGGTGTGTGTATGTGCGTGTATGGAGTGTGTGTATGTTGTCAGGAATAGGGCGTGGGTCAGGGGAACAGGAGTTAACCGGTCAGGGTGGCGGGATTGTTCCCGCACGATAGATGTTTTGGAATTGTGGGAGGAGGGGCAGGGAGGGAACAGGGGTTTGCGAGGACATCCTCTGGATTAGGGAACTGTAGGGAAGGGGGCGCCACAAAGGTAAAAATGATTCCCCGTACCACCGTCATCAGACCCGAGCAGCCTGGTTACAGTGAAATCGGCCTACAGGCGAATCACCGTAGAACCGTCTGAACCGAAGGCAAACATGAAGTAGATTCCGCTTGTGACTCTCCGGTACAAGGTTCACCGGTCCTAAGCACCTGTTCTTCAAATGGACTTGATATCTTGTGGCGGAAGGGGCGTTGGAGTCTGACCATGGGGTTTCTCTAGGATAGCAGGGAAGGATTGAGGCAATGGCAAGCACACCACAGTTTGAGGATGAGCTGGGGAGTCTACCTCCTCTGGGCCCTAATACGTGTAGCACGTGGTGGTCTCCGGCCTCCATTGCTTCCTTATCACAAGCTTGAAGTAAATAGATGAGGGCGTCTTCACAGATGGCACGTGTATGAACGAAGGAAAAATTATGGTAGAACCAATTTGCCATTTATTTCCCGAAGTGGACCTGGACCCTTGGCAATTATTTACTAATGCCAGCAAATAATAACAAGCCTGCAAGAATATTGATCTAAGTGCCAAGTACGAGTATGCTCGTCCTTTTTTCATAGACTTGCATAACAGCCTGGCCCTTAAGGGGTTAAATAAATATAAATCAGCTGGGATTCAAGTTAGGAGCTCTGCTAAGGTTTATCTGAGATTCTCATATTCCCATATCTCTCAATTCACGCAGGTGTCACCCGCCATGCAATCACTTTACTCACCCACCAAGCCCCTTACATGGCCATAGACTTCAACGGGCTCTCACCTGCCAAGAACTAAATCAGCTGTACTCTGTTCCCGCTACCTTGTTCCCAAACAACCCTCTTCCTTCCCCACCCCACTTATGTATAGCCCATCCCCCAAACATGCCATTTGCTCTCAGAACCTTAGGGAAACATACATGTAGTTGCAGCGGCTGAGGGTGGGAATTACCGTCAATGAGGAGGTGCGGAAGCAAACGGCGGAGAAGCATATTCGAGCCTTGGGTTGTGCCGCAGTCCCACACATGAGAGAGGGCCAGTTACCCAATCAGAGCACTTATAACATTAGGACCATTAAATAATGATGATGCTATTTGGATCACATGGCCTTTGCTTACAGTGCATACTACAAAGCCGGGGCCTACAAAACTGCTGAACAATGGTCTAATCACAGTGTGTGCCCTGGGTCCCAGCAGTCATGTGGTTGCTTTACACACCATAGAACTTAAGGCACGGTTACAAAAGGGTGCAAAATGGTTAAGTAATTTCAAACGTCCATCTGACTGTTGTGCAAGCTAAATCCTATTTTCCAGTGTATAGAATTTCTGTTGGATCGGTCCATGTCTGTGGATCCGCTAGCTTTGTCCAGGACAATAGGGGCCAGATTACAGAAACTTTCCACGGGTGCAAGTTTGCACCGTATTATCAGTAGGGCAAAGTCTGCTTTATTTGTAAAAACACGGGGGCATATTAGAAAACCTTTGCACCATGAACGTGCTGTATGGTATCTTCAATGAACAAATAGTAAAAAGAAGCACAAAAAAACAACAAAAAACAAAAAAAACACTCGGACAAAAATTGCCCTGGTGCAAAAAAGTTTAATTTTAAAAGGAATGTTTACGCCAGGGCAATGTTTGCCTTAGTGCTAATATCAATTGATACTTGCAACGATGCAAAGTTTCATCAATACAAGCTTTATTCAGCATTTTGCCATCAAAGCACAAACATACAGTAAAACACATAAATCAATGCAACCCATTGGTGCAAAAAACTAACTACTTAAGATCCATATAGTTTTCCCTACAGATGTATGGTGTCATGGACTCGGGAAGACGTATTGGAATGGATTGCAAACGAGCGACCCACCCGTCATGCGGATACACATTAAGAATCCCCCCTGAAGTCCATCAGGGCTGACGGCCATCTGTCTACTGCATTGCACATGACTTGGGCCAACAGAGGTTCTCCATGGGCTGTTTCCCCAATGGCAATGCATTCGCCCCGGATACCACAGAATTTAAAGCCTTCGGTTTAACCAATAGATCAGTGTTAGAATCAGGATAGGGGCCAATCAGGATTTTGCTCATTGATAGAAGTGGGACATTCATATGAATATTCAAAATGCTATTAGCCCCTCTCCTGTCCCGGAATTCAACACGGATAGAATCGTGCACACTCTACCTCTGATACTGGACCCTGGCACAGGTGGAAATGTCCTCCCGGGATATAAATACGCAGCCACGCACCGTGCGCAGCCCGTGCAGGCTTCATGCTGGTTGCAGGATCATTTGGGGACCTGATGCAGATATACCATTCCTCTCGTTGAGCACTGCCCACACTGTGCTGTATGAGCCATGGAGCAAGCTGCAATTCTAGCTTGGTTATGGGCTGTTTGGCCGGTCCCCGCGGCTAGTTTGACGTTTGATGTTATATGCCCAGATACTAAGCCTGCCCCCCTGGATGTAGGCTGCTTGGACAATTGTGCATCTTGGTTCGGTGATCTTGGTGTCAACATGGTGTTATCATCTGGAACAATTGGGGCAGTCAGCGTCGAGGTCATCAAAGCCCTTTTGGGGCAAATATGGATGCTTGTTTGGCACATAGGCCCCATCCCTGTTAGTCCCAGACTAGGAAGTGTCAAGTGCAGAGGTTGGTTGGCTCCCCCAGGCTCCACCGGACCCATTTCAAATCCTCCCAATGGTTCTCCTCTTCTCTGTGTCGCAATAAGAATCAACAGCAACCTCTTGACGTCCCTTAGTTCATTCAAAACAGCACTACAGCGACGCCCCCATGGGGTAAAGACCCTCTCAACAGTTGGAACAAATTTATGCTGGGTTGATGCATTTGGTGGGGCTGGGTGTGAGGATCATTAATGCTAAGCAGACAGTTACTCCTATGGTGGATCGCATTTTGATTTTGCCCTGTGAGGGAAGAGTTAGAAAAGGGCCCAGTGCTTTGGGGGGGAGCTGCATAGCCCGGATGTCTGAATGTTCCCTTACATCCATTTGGGCTGGGGCCCTCTCCAGGTCTCGGAGGAGTACCGACAGGTTCACATTTGTTTTCAGGCTCTCTGATGATTGAATCTTGGTATCCTCATCCGTTAAGGCCTCCAGGATACTTTGGTCAGTTATTACAGTTTTCCTGGGAGACATCTCTCCCCTCAAGGGCTGGGGCAGATACGGGATCAGGGGAAGGCATATGGTCTGGGGCAGACGTGAACATAGGCTGTTTTGGGGGCCTAACAGGGCTAATAGGACGGATTTTAATGGGAGTTATGGCAGAGCTAGTGGCAGGCCAGTTATCAGTTATCGACACTGTGGGGGCCGGGATTGTTGCAGCTCCGGGATAACTGCGCTCTGGCCCATCAAGATGTTTGTTGACCAAAAATGTACTCCAAGGTTCATGGCTAGGTTTAGCCAACATACCCGTGCTTGTGACTTCAGAAACTGGAGCAGCTTAAACAGGTGCAGAGCTGGTTCCACTCCCTGACCATCCTGCCCCACAACCATTACATCCCAGTTTACCAAAGACCTTGTGGGGTGAGTCTACAGTCTTTCCCACAGCCACGTGGGCTTTGTTCTCGCAACCATTCCATTCCTGCTGCTCCGGGTCACAAGCCTCCATTCTATTACCTATGGCGCTGGCCTGACACAAATGCTCCGTATTACAACCCTGGGTCTTGGCCGCACTGCTTTCATGGCTTGAGCTCAGAAACTGGTTGATTTCTTGAATCAAGTAGTAAGCATCCCCTGTGATGGTTGAGAAATTCTGTGTTGGTTTCTTTTCTTGAGGGGGTTCCGGGAGCTGAATGTATGGGGGCCGCCAGCTACCTTTTGAGTGTCAATAATTTACGTTTTGACACTGCCTGGTCTTCCCCCATATTGGCGCTAATACAATAAGGCAAGGTTCCAGCTGGACTAGTGGGCATAGTACAGTGATTCAGTGGGCCTCATTACAACATAGGCAGTAGGGGGTTAACGGCACCAGCAGAGCTGCCGGCGCCGTTAACCCCCGACTCCTCATTACGAGGTCTGCTCGTCGTCCCGCTAAGGACGCGGGTCCCGCGAGCAGACTAGGATGCTAACAATCGGCCCGTCATTAACGGGCCCGTTGTTAGCATCCTCCCCATTCCCACTGAGCCCTATGCGGGCTCAAATGGGAATGAGGATGTACCGGGTCCGGGTTCCTTGAATGGGGAAATACCGGGCCCTCCAAGGTCGGAATGGCCCGGTATTTCCTCATTCAAGGAACCCAGACCCGGTACCCGGTAGGGGGTAGCCATGCCGCTAAAAGCGGCATGGCTACCTCCATACTTGTAATGAGGCCCAGTCTCTCACCTAGTGGTCAGATTCTTCTCAGCTTCCATTTGCTTGCTTGCAGGGAAGGAACCTCCACCGGCTGTAAAACTCCCTGTGGTCGCCAAACCCCTGCTCCCTTTCCCCCACGGGCTTCACCCTGCGGGAGGAGGAAAGGGGGCATGTCCTCCAGTGCCCCGGACGTTGCGCCAGCAGCAGCGTCAAAGTGGCACCAAACGCCCGCGCCAGTTCCCCTGCATGCAAAGTTTCTGTAATCTGGCCCCAGGTGTGCCATTGTTTTTGGGGTCTGATGCCACTAATTGTTCCTAGCTGTTTTGAGGGATAGGACCATTAAGCAGTGGTTTTGTGTCTGAGACTATGGCATTTTTCAGGCATGTTTATTGAAAAGGAAATAAGCAAGAAACAATGCACGTGGGGGCACAGGCAGAGAAATACTCCACTTTCCCCTTCTTATGCTAGTCACTTCTGATATCTCGGTTTAGGGTATTTTAGGGTATTTTCGACACCTGCAACCGGCCACACTAATCAGTACAGTTGATGCTCATCTTATCTCACACTGCTCTTAACATTATGACATTTTCTTTCAGATACAGCGCCGCTGTGGCTTCTACCTATTATATTTGAGTCGTCTTCGCTCATCGACAGCCCTGAATCTATAAGTTGAACCTATAAGATATGTCGTGTTGCCGACAACTCAAAAATTATCTGGAATGACTTGGGATTCTACACCTTACGAAGCTTACAAGCTTATATTAGGTAACTCCATCTACCTAGTTTGAATTGCCTTGACCATTTTTATACCATGTTTTGTTGGGTTGTCCCTGATTGACTGCGCACTTAAAATAAACAATAACTGAGTGGTTAACTCTTTCCAACATGATGCATAATGTATAAACACCCCTGGACGTTTTGTTCAGAGGATAGTTCATAGAAGGTACAGCTTGGTTGATAAAAAAAACATATAACCTGTCTCCAGTTCTGTTTGCGGCGTATTGTATGACACAAACTCGCTTTTTGTCAGTGAGTTCACAGAGGAAATAATTAGTTCTATTTTCAACAACCTGTGATTAACAACAGAGAGTATAAACTATATATGTATAGATTGACACTTTGAAAACAATTGTGTTTATTTACAGCATATTCATTGTTTGATTGAAACCTTTCGTTGTTTAATCTTTTTTTACAGTCCGCCAAGGCCTATGAAGAAGAGGATTGATTCCTCGAAACGCGTCGCCATTGAAAACGGACTATTGTATTTGTTTTACCGGGGAATATCGAGGGACCAGCAGAGGGTCGGGTAACGATCTGGTCCCACAGTGAAAGGAGTGATTACCCTATGGATTAGGCTGCTGACTCAGGGAGCAATGGTCCTCCCCAGGGCCTAGTGGTGGTGGTGGTGATTTTCTCCCATTTTCAGCTCGCCCGACAATCCTGAACATCTCTCTTGGCACAGAACTTTCCCTCCAGAGCTGGGATGGCAATAAGTCACTTCTCTGCTGCTGGCAAAGGTGCACCAGCTATGGGACAAAGGAGGCACTCTATGACCCTAAAAACAGAAATGTGGATCCCATTTTAAGCACAGGAAGCTGCCTGTCCTGTCATACATTATTTCACCAGCTCCGATTCCCTCTCCAGCCATGAAATGTATACTGTAGCTCCTTAAATCTCACTGGTTATAGCCATGTCCCAACCCTGGCTCCAGGGACGTCGATTCAGCAAAATGCCAGGGGTAGCGGAAGTGACATCACATACCCGATGACATCACAGGAAGTGATGTCACTTGGCCTTTGACCTGGACGGCATCAGTTCCTCTTTAGCCCTGGTGACACCACTGGAAGTGGCTTACAGGCGTACATCAAAGCACATAAACGTAAACATTTTAAAATACCAAATTGTTACTGAAGCAGACAAGACTATTTTAGACAGCACAGGAGTGTGGTATTCCAAAGTCCCGCTCCCAGGACAGGTTCTTTATTGTCAAGGACAAGAAGATTTCATAAACTTATTGTCCCCTGGGCAAGTAGGGAATACGTAAAGTCTGTATAGGTTTTTGGACTTTCAAAATGCTTACTTTGAGCTATTGTGTCCCAGGGTGCATCCTTGCTATCACGTGTGTCTGGGGGCTCTGCTGCATGGCTCCAGCAAGTGTGTTGGTTGCATTGTTGTGAGAGAATTGTATCGCCAGCGTGGGCAAGATTGTTAAAGTTCTCCAACTTTCAAAATTGCAATCAGTCTCCTTTAGAACTGAAATGGCGGTCCAGCTGCAGTTGCACATTAAAATGCATTGAAGTGAAATCCGATCCTGGGCAGCCGCAGCATGCAAAGACCTGTTTCTTGGACTAAGAAGGAGGGTAAAGTTCTGGTCAATTGAAAGGGCATCGGTTGTTTTCTATTAATAAGGAGTGGCTTTCGCTCAGCGAGCTAGTGATGCAGGATAATTGACCAAGCTCTATAGATGGGGTCTAGACTTGTCACAGCTTAATGGCAGTGAATAGACCCCTCGCGGTGCTGCAATTGCTCATTGATATTTGTGTTCATATAAAGGTGCTGCCGTTTGCTTAGAGAATTCATTCCCCACCCCAGCTGTTCCATTAATTGCACATCATCTGGAGCGGTGGTCATGCTAACTGTTGGGGCACTATAGTGGTAAGAATGTAAAGCGTCTTATTTTTGTGCAGACCCCATCTTTCTGCTCTTTTCAGTTGCAAGACCAGAGTACAAATAATAATTTCCTTCTTATATAGCGCTACACACCCATTGGTCTCAGAGCGCTTAAATAACAAAAGACATTATTATCCCAAAGAGTGGCACTCAATTTATCAACCTATGAAGGATGAAAGGCTGAGTTAACTCTGTTGGGTTTCGAACCTGCCACAGCAGGCTGCGCACAGATATCAGGTGCGAGTGCTTATCTTCCTGTGCTATCTGACCGGCTTTGTTTTATCGCTAGAGTTCAAACCTACCAACTTGACCTTAAAGCACAATGCCCCTCTTCCTCGCCCCTCCCGCCTCCACCAAAATTAATGAAACTACCTAATATCCTGCAGACGAATGCATGGATGCGTTAGAAACTGTGATCTCGAAACTTAATTTTTATAGGTTTGGTTAAAAAAATTCATTTTTACAATTTACCTTAGAGTTGCTTAAGTACTTAATTGTGCTGTCCAATTCATATATACACCTTCATGTGGTATATGTATTCATTTATAGCGCCCTGTATGCCAAAGCGCTGTAAAAAAGGAGCGGGACAATGAAAAGTAAAAACAATTTGAACAATGAGGTTACATTGGGCAGGAGAGGAAAGCAATGACTTTAGTTGAGAACTGAAAAGCAGAAGTGAAGTACAAGAGTGAATAGAAAGAGGAAGAGCCTTATAATGTTTAGGAGAAAGAACAAAAGCGGGGCAGGGCAGCTTTTAAGCAGAAAGGAGGAAGTGTGATTGGGAGTGAAGGAGACAGGCGGAGAGTAAAGGAGGAAAGATAAGGAGAAGCGAGGCTATTAAGACATTTAAAGACAATGGAAAGAAAGTGAAAGAGTAGACAGGATTCAAAAAGAGCCAGGATAGTGAGAGTAAAGAAGCAGAAATAGAAGAGGATACGAATTGAGCAATTATAGATAGTGTAGTCTTGGTAGAGAGGGCGGGTGATATGCAACGTGGAAGAGTTTGTGAAAACATAAGCAAAGATACGTGTTTTGGTTGCAGTGAAGGAAAGACAAGTGCATAAGTTAAACCATTAGAAATGATATATGATATTTATTGGTGATGTGCGAGGAGAAGTTAAGTTGTGAATTGAAGAGGACACCAAGCTTGTGAGCAGTGAGAGAAAAGGGGAGAAGAACAGGTTGGAGGAGTTGAGCGGGAAATAGAAGAAGAGGAGAAAAAGAACTTAATTCTCAGAAGGATTTGGAGAGAGGTAGCCAGAGGGCAACCAAGTTCAAAGTTTAAGAAGGCTGGTGGTTAGAGACAGGTGAAGAATGTCAGAGAAATCAGAGGAGACAAAGATTTGTGCAACTGACATACAAGTGGACAGCAAAGCAACATTTGAATTGTTTATTTATACAGTGCAATACAAGAACATACAAGTAGCAATCAAAGCAGTCAAAAAATATTGAAAACAAACAACAGTACAACCAAAGAATGCTGATACTAAATGAAAAGAAAAAGAAAAAAAACCCTCATTAATACATGATCAAAAACACCTCCCAGATCTTAGCATGTAAGTGTTCTTTCCCCTGCTTAATATAAATCAACTTTTCAATAGCCGCCTAAGAGACCATCTCATCAACCCAGATATTAGAGTCAGGTGGAACTCTGGACTTCCACCCTCTCAATATCAGTTTCTTTGCAATTGACGCACCCCTAAACAAGCAACATTTGGCGGTAGTAGTAGAAAGGGGAGAGGTGAAGAGACAGATTTGAAGGGGACCAAGGTCAGAGCCTTGATGGATGCTGCCGAACTGGAGGAGATAAGAAGAGAGTGAGAACGTGTGGCAGGTCAGTAAGAGGAACTATTGGAAAACAGAGTTTGAAAGGCCCAGGGATGAGAGTGTGTTAAGAAGAGTGATTCACAGTATCATAGGTGGCTGTGAGGTCCGAGAGGACCAGAATGGAAGAGAGTCTGCCATGGCCAGAGAGCTAGAGGAGGGTTGGTGACATAGAGCCAAGCAGTTTCAGTCAAGTGCAGAGGACAGACACTGTATTCATGCAGAGGAAGGAGAGTGCTGTCCCTGATATGCAGAGAATGAGAATAGACCACACATTCCAGACGTTCTGATAGAAAGGGGTGATAGGACAAAAATTAGAAGGACGAGAATGATCAAGTGAAGTCTTTTTCAGAATAGGCAGAATAATGGGGTTTTCAAAGTCCGAACAAGCGTTAGAAGAACAAAGGGAAGAGTAAGGGGGTAGCCAGAAGGGGGAAGGCAGTGGGATGGCCACGAGTGAGAAAATGTGCAGAATCAGAATCGTATGGGGGCAATCAAATAGATGAAAGCCAGGGAGGAGAACGGGGAATAGTATCAGGGGCTAGGGTGGAGGAGAGGAGGGGAGGGAGAAGAGTAATTGGGGAACCTTACTGGGGAAATGAGTAGGCAGGTCAGCTGAGGAAAGAGGGCAGGTCAAAGCAGGGTGTGTAGGGAGTGACGGGGTGATCTACACGTTAAAGTAAGATGATGGGGTGAATAACACAAGAGAGATAAGTGCAGCCGAAGGGCAGAGACGTAGAAGGGGTAAAGCGATGAGAGTAAAAGGTAGTCCTACGTAGCACAAGATGCTTTGCATTGACGTTCCGCGCGGCGGGGAGCGGATCGCAGGGAATGGGTCTGATGCAGAAGCCGGGTTTTGAGAAGGTTTGCGGGATGGGGAGAAAGGGTGGGTGGGGTGAAGGGAATCAAGGGTGGAATGGATGGTAGAATTGGGAAGAGCAAGATCGCCATTGGAGGGCAGTGAGGAAAAGGAGGAGAGAGGAGGTAAGGAGCAGGTTAATGAAGAGATAAAGGAAAGACTATTAGAGGACTCGTATTAGGACTGGTATAAACAGGAGAGTGGGGGTCATAGAAGAAGGGGGAATGGGCCGGGGCACACCAGTGGATTGGTTAATTTGTGATAGTGAAAAGTCAACTAAATCATTTTAAACCCTTGCAAATCGGACCCCTTCGTTTGACAAGCAAAACGAAATTCCTATTTTTGCAAAACTGCACATTTTATTTGCATAATTCAAAACATGTTGCATGCCTGTTTCAACTAATGAGAACAGCGAGTGACTTGTATTAAACATTCAAGCAACCGACATCAGGAAGTGTGCTAGCGCAGAAGTATAATATTTATATTAGTTAGGCAATGTTTATGTATTTATTTATTTTGAAATTTGTATAGCGCACCCAACCCGTAGGCACCTAGGCGCTGTACTTGACAATAATATTCTGAGGTTACAATGGGTGGAGAACAAGACTCCCTTACTTTGGCAACATATTTTAATGGGACAATATTAAGATTTAACTGATGTAAATCGTTGGATATCATTGTGTGTGACATGAGTTTATTGTGATGGTATTTATCATCTGTGAAGGTTTGAGTGAAAGCAAAAACATCATAAATAAATAATGTTGTATATTCTCTACTCCCAGCATTTTAAGCGTCACCTTGTGACTTTCAAAAATGGAATGTCTTCCTATTTTTGAAGGCTTGGAATTGTATGACTTCCTCTCCCAAAAGATTCACTGGCGCAGAAGTCCTGGGCAGGCACCAGCCTCCATGATATCAGCCTCCATGGGACAGTGGCCCGGACAGATGTGACACAGACACGGGCCTTAATGGGATGCCAGCAGGGTGTTCTATTGACACATACCTTTCTACAAGCGCCAGCTCAGAGTCGCCACCAGAGGCAAAGAGCGAGGAGGGAAAACCAACAACGGGGACCCCATTCCAACTGGGAACTTGACCAAGAGGCCATCTACTCTCCCTTCAGGGAATGAAAGCCCAGCAGGCTACACAGGAGCCAATGCCGGATAACGAGAGACGGCACTGTCATTCCGCCGGACCCACAGAAGTGGGGAATCTTTTCTCAATGTTTGGAACAGCTGATATCCAATCTAAAAGCCAGCGGTCAGGTTACGGAAAGGCGATCCTGCTAAAATCTGATTCAAACCGATCTATAACGTGTGTGTGTTGGCATGGGATAGGCATATGTCAGGCAATGCCATATTGGTACTATCTGACCCTATGATGGCAACAGCTGGAAACGGTGCCGTTCCCTATGGTAGCAGTGCCTGGCAAACTCTAATACTTATTCGCAAAACAAAAACTGTTGGCTTTGCCAGTGCTTGTTTTTTAACAGGACTTCAGAGCAAGGAACATATGTGAGGACACATATATTGCTTATAAATCAAGTGGCTGATAGGCACAATTGTTTAAGACATTTTTATTACACAAGAAGCACATGTACAGCGACCATTAAACCATGATAAGGAGATTCCAAGAGGATGTGTTTTGGGCGGAGGAACTAGGTGACAATGTCCCAATGGATTGTCTTAGCCACTCAATGGGTGGGTAAATAACCAAAAAAACGCCCACAAGCTCTGAGTACCTCCTTGTGTGTCACCTCCCTTCAAGCTGTACTCCGATACAATCGTTTTGGCTTATAGATGGTTGTGTTTGAATGATTCAAGGAATTTGGAGCTGAATCTTGAAACGATTCAAAGGATTTGAACCCTGAACCTTGATACAAGTAGCTTGGATGGATCAGAGGACTTGGGAGGACGATCCACCTCCAACTATTGTCACACACTTATGTTTTCATGTCATTTCTCTTAATTTTATTTGGGTTTTGTTCGATTTGATACAATTTTGATTTTAGGACTTTTTCCGGTTGAATTGATTCAAATGGTATTCGAAGCAACAGGTGCCTATGGTTCGGACTGGTCCAATTTGAACCCGGACATGGCAAAGTAGGGCTTTGATGGTATGTATTCCTGAGTCAGAACTATAAAGAGTTAAAATCAGGGTTGGTGCAATTCAAATTAGTTTAATGAGTCAAACTATGATTCGAGTCAAGCACTCTATGGCCCACCCTCCTCCATTTTAGGATATTGGTCTTTTCAGTTGCTTGATGAGGATTGGTTGTCATAATGCCTGCAAATCTGGCCCTATAAGAGCACTGAGTCACAACATGCACACTAGACGACCCCCACTTCCTGTAACATGTTCACCAGAGGTCTACGATGATCTCAGTAATATCCGGTCAAATAGCACAGCGAGTAGAGCGCTCCGTGCGTAGCCTGCTGACTCAGATTCGAATCCTGGCAAGGCCAAACTCAGCCTTTCATCCTTCCGAGGTCGATAAATGAGCACCACACACCGTGGGTAATAATAAGCAGCGCTCAGATACCTGAGGGTTTGTAGCGCTATATTAATGCTAAATTATTATTATTATCATCCTTACATCTTGGTGTGCAAATGTCTCCTCCAGTGAAGGGTCCCCAGCATACATTACAGAGCTGCAATGTATACCAATTCAAATACATGGAAACAAATGCATTCAGAGGTTTCTGGAGGATCGCTCAGCGGCAACATTTTCGCCTTGGAAGCAAGACCCAATGGAGCACCACAGGTTCGATCCCCGGGTCCGCGCTTAGATACCTCTGGGTATTAAGCGTGTTATAATTAACATACCATATCCAGAAAGAAAATATGTCACGCAGCTGCAGGATATGATCCATATAAGAATAGGCGAGGGCTTAAAGTTTGGTGGCAGTGAGGTGTACTCCTTTGGAGCCTTGTTCAAGAACGCGCGCCCCCTCAGAAGGGGAGTAGACACACAATTTCTGAGGATCTAAAACCTGCCTGTTAGAATTTCAGGGTAACAGGTCAATTATCCGGAGCGTCTGATCGGAGTCAACAGCCCCCCATTGACGAAGCAGTGCTCAATGAAAAGTGAAGGATGTTTTTTTGAATATTGTCTAGCAAACCCCCTGCCACCTGCCCCCCACTCCTATTAAACATTATCCTGCCAACGACCAAACCTTCCACTGTATCTGGCTCATTCTTCCAAGCGTGTCGTGAGATCCGTGCTCTGAAACACTTGTGTACGAGCGCGATACAAATAAAATATCAATATATCAATATCAATATCCAAGCCCCCTCATGCAACTTGCTCCTCAACAGAGCCCTGCAACCAATGAGTAGGACCAAGTTATCCAACACAAGTTCCTTGTTAACATCTGAACTTAATTTACGGTTATTTGTTAAGGGGGCAGTGCCTGGGATTACATAACAATTGCCCTTGTACCAAGCACCCTATCGTCTTGTGCAGGCCTACCAAACCTCTCGCAAGCATCGCACGCCATGTTGGACTCTCTGGAGACCAACACCAGCCAGCGATTTACCTTCGCACAGTGCACCAACCTTTACACGTAGCTTCTACCTGCAGTTTACTGGCAACATTCCTGGACAGCTGTAGGACTGTCTCACTGAATACTGCACCCTGTCACTGGGAAGGCAATGTATCCTTTGTTGCAGGGTACGGAATTTATTTATTTATTTATTATTGACATTTATAAAGCGCGCATCAGCCCGGGAGCATCGTGGCGCTGTTACAGACAATGAACTTCATAGTAAAAAAATCACACGAATCCCAAGAAGAAGGCATAACACATACTTAGTTACAGGCAGAACGAAGGAGGAAAGGGGCAGAGAATGGCTGTGTTAGTTGACGAGTGTCGTTTTTAGTATTTTTTGGAAGGCGAGGAGGGAATTTCCAGTTGGTTGCAGCAATTCAATACTGGATGCCACGCAGCACTTCCGGGGGCCAGAACCCTGATGGGGTAGCACTTTACCAATGCCATAAAACAATGCATAATCACAATGCACATGAACTGTCCTGTTATTAACATGTATGTCTCACATCAAAATCCTATAGAACAGGAGTCTGCAATCTGTGGCTCGCCAGATGTTTTGGACTAGGACTTCCATAACTCCTCACCATTGACTAAATGAGAGTTGCTGTCTAAAAGTCCAAAACGTATGGCGAGCCAAAGGTTGCAGACACCCGCTATAGAAGCACAACAACATTCCTATTAAAATCGTATACAGGTCCGATAAATCTATCCTTAACCTATCCTATACCTACCTGTGCCATCATCCTCGTCAGAATACCTATCCTAGCCAATGTCTGTCCATAATGGCCCTGCCATTATCCTATCGCTACCCTATCCTAGAACCATCCTATTGCCATCATTAAAAGCAATGTTTGATAGCGGAAGAAGCAGGCACAGGGCCTGATTTACAAAGCCTTTTTCAATGGGATTGCACAATTGTAAAACCCTTTTGTGAATCAGGCCACGGAGTTTTTTGTTTCATGAAACTGGTAAAAAAATGGTTTTGCCCAATTTGCATCTCCCGTGAAGATAGCCAGCTGGAACCCATTGAGGGTGGCTCAGCCCTTCACTCCTCCAAGATGAATACATTGAGTACCATTTAGACCCTCATGGAGAGCTTTGCCTGCAGGAGTTGGTAGGTATGATATGATATGGTATGACATGGCAAGTGTTTCGAGGCGCGTACAGGGGCTATTGGTTACTGCAAATGTTACCGCACTGGTACCGCATTTCCGCGTGTCCTCGTAACAAGCACGGGCTCCATTTTGTGGGAATTAAATTGAGCTTTTTTTTTTTACTGCAAACTATAAAGTTCATAATAATGACCTGTGTTTGACAAGACGAACACATCCTACTGAAGAAGAACCACCCACCGAAACCGCAGTAGCACGTGCTTTATAAAGAGCAAGTACATTTTTTATTTTTGACGAGTGATAAATGAGGTGTGGGAAATTTCCTGAGCAGAGCAAGGCCAAAATGTGGCCGACGGAGAAGTACGGGTGCCCTTAAGGGCCTCATTACTCAAAGCACAACAATCGAACCAAGCAATTGTCCTGTTTATAAACTAACAGTCTGGTCTAATTGGGCCATTTTAATGGTTGAGTGGGTTAATGCACCTACACCATGGGACGGTGGCAACCTTAAGGTCTTTCTGAGCTCTATACACTGAGGCTCAGTGAATGGACTCATTTGTACAGAAGATATAGAGACCTGTGCATATAGATTTGTAAGGGGAGTGGGGTAGCGGCCTGACATTTCCCCCCATTCTAGTCCTTGGAACGGGGGGGGGTGAACTCTATTAGCACCCTGGGTTACCAAAGTAGTAAAAAGGGGTGCTAAACAAGAAAAGTATTTTCATTCATTCAACGGGACGCCGCTGCATGCGTCCCGTTGAATGAATGAAAATACTTAACCACAATGGCAGTCATAGTTATAGAAGGCGGGGCACCATACGGAACCCCTCGTCTATGACCATGGCGGCTGGAAATGGGAAGGGAGCAAGCCTGTGGGTTCCGTGGAACGTGGGCTGAGAGTACAGGTTTCAGCCTCCGGTCCACAGACCCCGACTGGCCCAGCACCCGGCATGCTTATAGTGCCTAGACATCTTGTATATTGCGACCAATGGAATGGGGGACGGGGGCAGGCAAAGGGTCGAAATTTCTCTCAAACCCCCTTGCCCTAGCTCGATAGTGAAGGGAACCAGAATGTTTTTGGGCCGTTCAGGACCTTTGGGCACAGTATGGGATTGTATTTGTGAAGTCGTGAGAGTTTGCATCTCAGGAGAGCCTCACACACAGTATCGATTTTATTCATACTGTCTTTGAATTAAGCATTGAACTCCTAATAAATAGCTTTTTGAGTACTGATTACAGCAGGCACTGCAGAGCGTGTTGAAATGGCAATTTTCTCCAACAGGACTTAGCTCCTCCGACGCATCAATGCTTGGTTCGTTAGCCCTGAGATGGGGCCCCCAGCATTTCAAAGCGGCCAGTTGGCTCCTCAATCCAGGTCTACTGGTCCATGATGTCTGGTTGTTTGATGTGCAGACATCTTCATGAATTTTGTGGAACTGAAAATCTTAAGAATATAGTGCAAAACAACAAGATGCATGCCTATATTGAAGAATGACTACAAGCAGGGGGCTGTATCACACAGACTCTTCTGTGTGTCTCAAAGACAAGCCATTGGCCATTGGACAGTTTGAATAGATCTCAAGTTGTTCCGTGTTGGGTGTGTCATTTAGGCTCACGTCAAATTTGCCAAAAACACCAGGTCCTACAGAACATGATTGAAGAGCCATGTTTCGGTATATGTGTAACTGCTGAGCGTTAATCAAGTCTATGCAAAAAGGACAAGCATACTCGTCCTTAGCACTTAAGGGGTTAAGAGGCAAGAGTGTGAAGGAAGCAATCAGACGTGGGTAGTTCTTTATCCGAATTCCATTGAACGTGAACCAAAGTCCCCCCTAAATACTGCTTATGGCCAGAATGGGTTGCTAAGATATCTTACCCGTCACTTCTCTTTTGTTTGACTCTGGTGTGCTTTTACTCTCATGCATGTGAGGATGGACATATGTTGACTTCCCAAAAGATGCAACGACTGCCACATGTTTAGGCTTGGAGCTCTATGCCTTCCTCTTCCAAACCTCCGGCATGCATATGTTCACATTCTGACCGGGCTGCCTCTGACTTCCAATCTTATGCAATCACTAAAATGAATATGAAGTAATGGGGTTCTTCTGCTCACACACCATGCTGGAGTCAGGAGGTAAGTTAGTGGGGCGTTTATTTCCTGACTGTGAGCCACAGGCAAAGCCCAAGTTTCCATGTGAGCCTGATAGGACAGACTGGACTTCATTACGAGGAGGGTGGTAAGGGGTTAACGGCGCCGGTAAAGGTGCCGGTGCCGTTAACCCCGTACCGCTCTTTTACGAGGTCCCCTAGTGGAATCCGCTCTGGACGTCTGGTTTTACCAGACGTCCTTTGCGGGTCCCGCGAGGGGACAAGCATGCTAACAATGAGCCCGTTATTAAAGATCCAGTTGTTAGCATCATCCCCATTCCCATTTGGCCCTGTGGGGCTCAAATGGGAATGGGGATTCCTTTTTTTACCGGGTCCATGGAATGGGCAATTACCAGGTCCGCCAAGGTCGGCATGACCCGGTAATTGCCCATTCCATGGACCCGGTAAAAATTCATTACCGGCGGCAGCCGTGTGTAACGCTCACCTGACTCTCACGGAGGCGCTGGCCTGGTTCGCGCTGCTGTGACCTCTTCTAAGGTGATGCGCAGGGTTCGGAAGACGGACTGGACCGGGCCCCCAAATCTGGCTTGTCTGGCTCGCAGAAGTATCCTTCTGTAGGCGAAAATAGGGGATTAACTGTCTGCGGGGTAATGCAATCGGCCTCCCACTTTCCCCTCTCACCCTCCTCGAAACCCTTCTGTGATTCCTCGTAGCGTCTCACCTTAGGGTCTGGAAGGACGAGCTCTCCATCCTGCTTCTGATGCAGGGGCGCGTTGGTATCCAGTTACTTCACTGGATTTTTGGATTGGTGAGAACCAAACTTGCTTGGCTTCCAGGTAAGTTTTTTTGATAAGAGGTTCCCCTTGTGTCCATGCATTAATGTACTAATGCTAGTGTCTTTTTCCCCATAGGGGCCGTGGTACGGAATGCCGGGGAACAGGCACCGACCCGAGATGAGAGGTGAAATTCTTGTAGAAATCAGGTAAGTCTTTAATGAGCGTTTTTTTGGTAATGTCTTTTCATTCGCTCATTAACGCTGATGTCTCTTTTTCCCCTTAGGGGCCCGGGTCCGGAAATGCCAGGATGCGGCGCGGTCCCGAAATGGAGAGGGAATGAATCAGCAGGTAAGTCTTAACATGGAGATTTAGCTTTCCTTATTCCCTTCTCTCTCTCACCTTTTGTTCTGGTCTTTTTCTCCCTAGGCGCTGGGGCGTGACTGTGAATCCGGATGATCGCTGCTGAACATGGAGGCGCCCTGTAAAGGTGAGTGGAATGCGGCGCTGCAGCGATCGACGCGATGAGCTTTTAAATAAAAGTCTTCCTTTTCAGGATTGTCGGCGAGATGTCTCCGGGATGCGGTTTTAGCAGGTAAGGACTTTTCCTTCTTCTGTTCTCTTCTTCTCTTCCTTTGCAGGTGATTCAGGATGCTGGCAGGCGTGGCAGAAGTCAGGATGCAGGAGCAGACACGGTGAGCGTCCAGCTGCTAGATGCAGAACAACGCGAAGCACGTGTGGCTGTTCGGGTGGGGTTTAAATAGCCTTGGAAGAAGTTCCAGGTATGTATCCTTCCTCCAATCAGGTATGTATCCTTCCCCGACCACGCCCGGATGGTAAATAAGTCCCACAGGTAAAGTAGTTCCTTTCAGGCCTCAAGGAGGCCGGGATCCTGCAGCATGGTCTGCATCAGGTAAGTGCACCCACGCACTTCCATAATGAGCCTGGCGCCTATGGCGCCAGGACTGATGTCTTTTATGAGCCTGGCCCCATAGGCGCCAGGACACTGTCCAAAGGGCCCCTATATGGGGTTGCTGGGTCCTTCCTTGGGGACTGGATGTCCGCTTTCGTGGACGCAGGGCTTGAACCGGCTCCCCGGAAGCGGGCATCATGACACCGTGCCCTTAATAAGAGCACGGCTACCACCAGAGTCCTAATGAGGCCCAGTAACTGGAACATCCACCCAGCCAGCTAACAGACTGTAACTGACGCTCCCAGAACACACAGGGCCCGATCAGTCACCAACACTCCACACTCCATGTGGCATCACGCCATTCCGCCACACACACTCAAATGCACATTACAACAGAATACAAACCAGTTAGGTAATGTAATAGTAACATGTGTTATTTGCAACACAGTGAAGCTCGTGGCACTCTGTGTGGTGCACTGACGCATACTCCTTGTGCCAGGTAGCCTCTAGCTGGTAGTGGTCCTGGCAGAGTGTTTACTGGTTAGATCTCACCCTCTTCTTTGACCACGCATTGAGAAATCCAGACTGCCAGGAAAACAGGGTCTTTTCAAAGGTTTGATACTCCACTGCCAGAAGAGCTTCTAGCATCAGTGTAGTGTACTCCAGTGTAGCAATACTTCTCTTTGCTCACCATGTCTTCATCTCATCACCCACGTCATTTCTTCCAACTTCTTAATAATATTCTCTCTCGTTGTCGGCCCAATCCCTCCCAGTCTTCTCTCTCTGCTGCTGACCTTGCTAACTATTTCACCACCAAGGTGCACATTTTGTCTCTCTACCCTTGTCTCCCTCCCCCCCCTATCTCTTCTGCCTTTTTCCATCTTTCGGACACTGATAACGCACATTTTCTTTCTCATGCTCATCCCACCGCTTCTTCAAATGATCCTATTCCCTCTACACCAGGGCTGTCCAACTCCAGGCGTCAAGGGCCAGAATCCTGACAGGTCTTCAGGATATACCTCATTAATATTCATGAGAGCAAATAGGCATGAATTTAGAATCAGTCTATGCAAATGTATCTCATGAATATTAGTGAGGGGCTTCCTGAAAATCCAACATGTTTCCGGCCCTGGAGGCCTGGAGTTGGACGACCCTGCTCTACATTTATCTCATTGGTTTATCCCCATATACTTCACTATCTTACTATGCTCCTCAACTTCTCTCTCTCTCGCCTTCTCGGTTTTTCCTGCCTCTTTCAGAGATGCTACTGTAATCTCCATTCTCAAAAATCCTTCTCTCGATACCTCTCTTCCTGCCAATTTAAGTCCTATTTCTCTACTTCCTTTCCTATCTAAGATCCCGCAACAAATCGTCTATTTTCAAATCTCTTCCTATCTGCATCTTTGCTCCCTTCCCCCCCACTCCAACCATACTTTAGGCCGGCACACTCTACAGAAACTGCCCTTCTGCATGTTTCTGACTTTCTTCTTTCTGCATGTCACAAGCAGCTCTCTTGTATTCTGGTTTTACTTTCGGCGGCCGTTGACACGGTGGGTCTCCCTACCTTGCTTTCCTCTCTCTCTTCTTTGGGCAATTATGGGTCTCCTATCACTTGGTTTAAATCTTATCTTTCTGGTCGTTCCTACTCTTTATCCTGGGCCGGCCAGCTCTCTTCTCCTCTTGCACTTTTATATGGCGCTCCTCAAGGTTCTGTTCTCGGCCCCCTTGTTTTCACTGTACACTGTGTCTCTCTCCTCGCTCATTTCCTCCTTCAATCTTCCCTGTCACTTGTATGCTGATGATTCCAAAATGTTCTTTTCTTTTTCTGAGTTCTCTGATACCCTTCACTCCCAAGTCCCTGCCTGTCTTTCTTCTATCCAATCCTGGATGTGCTCCCGTTTTCTTAATTTTAACCTCAACTTTCCACGCAGAAGCCTCGCAATCATCCCCTTGTTACTATAGAGAGTAGACTATGCAAACAGCCTTTACCTTGGAACGCCAGAACGGCTCACAAAAAAAAAGACAACGCATCCAAAATAAATACAGCAGCAAGACAGCTCCTGAGACTGAATAGAAGAGACCACATCACACCAGCCCAAAGACGTCTAGACTGGCTACCAGAAAAAAAATGTATTCACTTTGAAGCCCTCGGCATTGCCACCAAATAACTGCACAGACAAGGAGATGAATTCCTCCAGGAAGAAACCTAAGATCGAGCAACGACATGCAAATAGAAACAAAACACTACGAGAAAGGGAAATTCGGAGGAACCGCATTCTCCTACTTCATAGTCAAACTATGGAACTCGGTACCGAAGGAAATAAGAAAGACGGAACACCACCTTATTTTCAGATAACGACTGAAAACCTGGCTATTCAACTTACGAGACAAGCATAAACAAATGTGCACCCGCACAAACCATATTCTAGGACCACAGCAAACATGGGACAATACGGATCGAAGGACCAACAATAAAACCACCACACACCCAGAGCCACACAGAAACGAACTAACCACTGCCTCCTCTATTCCACACCTGCATACCTCTCACGGGCTACACAGCCCACAAGGGCCATCATAACTACACATAAACCACACACACAAACCACGCCACAAAACGAAACAGTTACAAACAACTCAGACTCTGAATGCTACCTAGACACAAGTCCATTGCACACAACAAAGCACACCCAAAAAGCTGACACAGAGACGTCAGATTCTTCTGGTTCTGAAAGCATCAACAGAAGAGCACAATTTCTGTTGTATCCCTCTTCCAAACACTTTTGTTACAGAGCCACGTGAATGCGTCGAGGCCATGCAAATGGCAGCAGTGCGCATATAAATCATCATAACACATCGCTCTTACTGCACCCAATTGTTGTTTTCTACTCTTTAATCTTAGCCGCGCTCGCCCCTTCCTTTCTGTTCATGCTTCTAAACTTCTCATCTCTGCTCTACGGTACATCTTACACCCTTCGCTCCATTCATAACTCTGCCATTCGTCTTCCCTCCGGTCTCTCTCCCCTCGCATCAATTTCCTCCTCAATTACATCTGCTTCTGCCCTACCGTTTGAATATCGTCTTCTGTTTCATTTCCTTTACACCGTCTTCCAGGTCTGGACCCCCTTCTATCTCGCACCCCTAGTCTCCTTCTATTCCCCCTCTCGCACTCTTCGCTCCCAGTCTACCTATCGTCTTGAGGTTCGCAAGCCCCCCTGTGCTTCCTTCTCGCTTTCACTCCTTTTCTCTTCTTGTTCCTTTCCACTGGGATTCTCCTCCTCTTAGCATCCGCCCTTCTTCTACATAACACATCGTTCCTACACACTTAAAGCCTCGCATCTTGTCTCTTGTGTCTTGATTTGTTTTACCAATTCTGCATTTGTTATTTGTACTGTTCCTCTTGCTTGTTAAAGCGCTTTTTTGTGAACGTTCAGTATACATTTTTTTTTAAAAAATGATGTTGCAAGAATTGGCAAAGCCAATTCTTTAGGATTTTGTGCTGGCATGGCATAGCCATTTGCCAGACACTGCCAGGATGGTACTACATGGCCATACATTGTAAAACGCTTTATTTTGGTGTGAGTACATGGGATTATGATATCTTGTCTGAGAGAGGCCTATATAATACCTATATACAAAGCAGAACTGTTTGCTTCGACAATGCTTGTTTTTAATAGGTCCTAAGAGTGAGGAACAGAGAAGACATATTTCCTCTAAAAAATGCATCTGAAGGCACACTTGTATAAGACATTTGTATTACTGCAGAAGCTCATTTACAGCTGCAATTTAAAAATGAACTCTCAGAAGGCTTTTTTAGAAATAACACTAGAAAGCCCTATGCACTATTACGTTTGATATTAATGCGTGATAGATCTAGCTAAAAAACAGATCCATTCCTCGAGGGTGTGTTTTGGGCAGGGGGGGACGGGTATTTGGTGGAAATGGACGCAGGGATCAGCATAGCCATTAGCGGTGAGTAAAATTCCAGAAAACACCCACAAATAACACCCTCTTTACTACAATAGTTTTGGCTTATAGGTAGTGTAAAAGTGCCATCTAGTTGGTAAAACTAAAAATGAATGATTTGTATTCCTTGCATGCAGCACCTCAGTTGTATCTAGGGTACTGCACATTTCATCCTTCCAATCACAGAGCATCCTGTTTGGGAAAACACCAGCGAAAAACCATTCCAAAAAGCATTCTTCTCCCGGGGACCGAATGTATCAGGGCCTTCTTATTAGCTCTACGCTGCCAACGCCGGGATGCAATGCGGCGCAGAGAAGCGAGGACCTCGGCGGCGTTGCGGCTTCTGTAGCGGCGCCAAGTTTGGGAGCCTTTCAATGCGCGTCCAGGGCTTGGCCGCCGGAGCATTGTAATGAGGAGGAGGGGAAGGAAGTGCAGGGATTAGCTGGCTTCCGGGACAGTGTTTCTCTGGTCCCGAATCAAGGGATGAGACAGGGACGCCGAGACGGGCCTGTGCAGTTCATAAGTGCTTCCAGACAGATGGTGTGTGGGGGGGAGGTTCCAAAAACAATGCTTTAGCATAGAAGCCAAACTTTCATTGGTGCCTCGAGCCTCGTAATAAAATGAACACATCAATATATAATAGAACCCAATCTTGCCCACTGGGTTCATCTATCTTTTCTGCGAGATATTGTGCAGCAACCCAATGGCTACCTCTCAACCTGGGGAGGCTGCGGGGCAGGCGAAAACGGGTGCCTTTGACTGTGGCGGGAGGGAGCCCCGTGAGCCCCTTAAGATCGGTGAAGAGCTATGGGGCTGGTCATGGGAGTGAAAGGAGTCCAGTGAGGGTGAGACAGCCCGTTGAGGTCGGTGGAGAGCTATTGTGCTGGTCATGAGAGTAAACGGTCCAGTGAGGGTGAGGCAGACCGTTAAGGTCTGTGGAGAGCTATGGTGCTGGTCATGAGAGTAAACGGTCCAGTGAGGGTGAGAGAGCCCGTTGAGGTCTGTGGAGCGCTATTGTGCTTGGCATGAGAGTAAATGGAGTCCAGCGAGGGTGAGAGAGCCCGTTGAGGTCTGTGGGCGCTATTGTGCTTGGCATGAGAGTAAATGGAGTCCAGCGAGGGTGAGAGAGCCCGTTGAGGTCTGTGGAGCGCTATGGCGCTGTTCATGAGAGTGCAAGGAGTCCAGTGACGGTGAGGGTGAGACAGCCCATTGAGGTCTGTGGAGAGCTATGGTGCTGGTCATGAGAGTGCAATGGAGTCCAGCGAGGGTGAGAGAGCCTGTTGAGGTCGGGTGAAGAGCTATGGTGCTGGTCATGAGAGTGCAAGGAGTCCAGTGAGGGTGAGGGTGAGACAGCATATTGAGGTCTGTGGAGAGCTATGGTGCTGGGCATGAGAGTGCAAGGAGTCCGGTGAGTGTGAGAGAGTCCGTTGAGGTCTGTGGAGAGCTATGCTGCTGGTCATGAGAGTGAGAGGAGTACAGCGAGGGTGAGAGAGCCCATTGAGGTCTGTGGAGAGCTATGGTGGTAAACGGAGTCCAGCGAGGGTGAGAGAGCCCGTTGAGGTCTGTGGAGAGCTATGGTGCTGGTCATGAGAGTGCAAGGAGTCCAGTGAGGGTGAGACAGCATATTGAGGTCTGTGGAGAGCTATGGTGTTGGGCATGAGTGCAAGGAGTCCAGCAAGTGTAAGAGAGCCCGTTGAGGTCTGTGAAGAGCTATTGTACTGGTCATGAGGCTTAAAGTAGTCCAGGCCAAGTGATATCTCCCAAGTGCAGGTGAGAAAAGAAGTACTGATCTGTAAGCTGTAAGCATGTGCTCCTTCACACCCGGCAGGATGTACTCATATTTTGCTCATTTGGGTAGAGTTCTCTCTACCCCTGGTTTGTAGCTATTGGATTGCGCTTGAACTCTAACAAAGGTTCCGATGGTTGACGTTGAACGCCTTGGAGAACTCACCTTTGCCTCCTCCAATACCAGTGGAGAGGGACTGAAATATGGCGATCTTACTGGTCACACTGGAGATGGAGTAGGCACTCGCTCATAGCAGTTTACAAAACTGGGAGGCCCTTTCTAAATGTTTGCGCTTGCTTTTAAGTGGACCAGTCTGATCAATAGTCGTCCCAAGACATTAGGAAACGATATTTTTCAGCACTGCAACCAAACGTTTTTAAAAGCTGAGAAGAAAGAGCAGGGGGTGGGGGAGGTTCTCCTGAAGCTGTTGTTGGGAAATACAGAGGTATTTGCAGGTATCGATGTTGGAACTTTGTATGCCAATCTGGAACGAGCAACCAACCAGATGGATGACCAAACAACACCAAATATATACTGCCCACCTGACAAAACACGCAGGTGCACCTCTGGAGGCATCAGCACACCAGCAGTCCCATGAACAGACAGCATAGCTTGAAGGAAAGCCGTGGCATCACCTACACCAGGGACAATACTAACCACCATCTAGCCTTCCCCTGTCCCACCCTAACCGACAGCACACCCCAACACACTGCGACAACACAAAAACCTCCTTGCTAAAATCCCTCATAGCACATGACATGCATGCCTGAACCTCCTGGCCCACTACACAAGCTCACGCATAATGCCAAGGACACATTTTCCTGGGTATTTCCAGGCTAGGTGTCACCAAGCATTGCAACCGAAAAAAAACACCTTGAAGCGAACCTGCAGAGAAACCCTGCTGCTTCCGATCAGCACCCATTGTGTGCATGAATGCTGACTTTTATTTGAGCGATGCATGCCAGTGTGTCTGAGCGATGCATGCCAGTGTGTCTGAGCAATGCATGCCAGTGTGTCTGAGCGACGCATGCCAGTGTGTCTGAGCGATGTATGCCAATGTGTCTGAGCAACGCATGCTAGTGTGTCTGAGGATGCATGCCAGTGTGTCTGAGCGACGCGTGCCAGTGTGTCTGAGCGACGCATGAGGGATGCATGCCAGTGTGTCTGAGCGATGCATGCCAGTGTGTCTGTGCCTGAGCGATGGATGCCAGGGTGTCTGAGTGATGCATACCGGAGCGATGCATGCCAATGTGTCTGAGCGACGCATGCCAGTGTGTCTGAGCAATGCATGCCAGTGTGTCTGAGCAACGCATCCCAGTGTGTCTGAGCGACGCATGCCAGTGTGTCTGAGGGATGCATGCCAGTGTGTCTGAGCAACGCATGCCAGTGTGTCTGAGCAATGCATGCCAGTGTGTCTGAGCGATGCATGCCAGTGTGTCTGTGTCTGAGCGATGCATGCCAGTGTGTCTGAGCGATGCATACCGGAGCGATGGATGCCAATGTGTCTGAGCGACGCATGCCAGTGTGTCTGAGCAATGCATGCCAGTGTGTCTGAGCGATGCATGCCAGTGTGTCTGAGCAACGCATGTCAGTGTGTCTGAGCGACGCATGCCAGTGTGTCTGAGGGATGCATGCCAGTGTGTCTGAGCGACACATGCCAGCTTGTCTGAGCAATGCATGCCAGTGTGTCTGAGCGATGCATGCCAGTATGTCTGTGTCTGAGCAATGGATGCTAGTGTGTCTGAGCGATGCATACCGGAGCGATGCATGTCAATGTGTCGGAGCAATGCATGCCAGTGTATCTGAGCGACGCATGCCAGTGTGTCTGAGCAATGCATGCCAGTGTGTCTGAGGGATGCATGCCAGTGTGTCTGAGCGATGCATGCCAGTGTGTCTGAGCGACGCATCCCAGTGTGTTGTTTGACTGCGTGCTTTGTTGGCGCTGCGCATTTTACATGCTGATATACTTGATCACGGCATCTAAATTTGAATTGTTCTCATTAAATTGATTGTTTCTCTTTTTTCCTCATTTGTTATGTAATGTTATGTTATTTCACATTTGTAATAGCACCTTTTACCATTGCTATGGTTCCAAAGCGCTGTGGGTTGAATGCCCTCAGGGACCGCAGTCCGGATCAGTAGAGAGAGTAGTGTAGTACAACGTGTTTGGATGCACTCAGTGTGTTCTGTGCATCTCATTATTTTTCTTAGTTGAGATTGTTAGCTGACAAATAACAATTTGAACTCATTTGAACATTGTAGCCTCTGTAGGGCAGCTAGGACTACGTTTCCCAGGCACCCTTACGTCTTTATACCCTCATTGCAGGCGCGCTAGAGCCGGCCTGCAGTGCGTTTTAGCTAGTTAACGCTGGCTAGCGACTGGTTTGCTAATGGCTTGCCGAAGCTTTGTTTCCCTGGCTCTTGCCTACGGTAAGGAGACTCCTCGGTTACACATTTATTGATTCCCTGGTCTGTGCCTCCATTGGGGCATCAGTTGCCCACTTATCTGCTATACCTCCATTGGTAGCGCCGTCTGTATTTACATGGGCTGCATCTATGCATGCCCGCTTTCTGGCGATGGCCCTCGATGGATGTTAGCAATCCCCAGTCATTATTCGTTGGGGGAGTTAGGGACCTGCATAGATCAGGTATCATTTTGACGGGTACTCAGTGCTGTACGCTGTACCGGCACTGAAACAGGGTTCTGCACCGATTGCGGGGATTGATGGAGCTATGCTTCCATTCGAACAGCAAGAAGTTAACCATTCCAAAACGTCATTTAGCCCAGACAGTCTAGTGTCGTGTTTCTTTTCCGACTCCAATCATACCATGGACATGGTGGATCTTTCAATTATACCACTGACCAATTTTAGTGAGTGTTGAAATTTCACCTGCGTTGCGTGACTCCTTGTCTAATGTACATGCCACTTCATTCCCCATGGCAGAAGGCACCTAACGCACCCAGCTAGTTGCTCAGTCCGATAGGGTTAATACGATTCCTCGGCCGGATGCCTAAGTTCGCAGTGGAGATGTCCAAAATACAATCCGATATAGGGTCTCACACAAAGGATGAGACATATATGCAGCCTATGCATAGTGTGGCCACTCGGAACTGTGTTATTAGGTTCAGTCTTAATTGTGTGCTGTTAAAAACCTGTTCTTTGGTCACGCATGCAACAGAGGTCTTAGATTATATCATTTCTCACCATATTGACAGCTTTGCTGTCACTGAAACCTGGCTACATGACTCATCTGGCCCATCGCTCTCCTTAGCCATTCCACCTGGTTACAAAATGTTGAGAGTACAGAGAATGACAGGCAGAGGAGGGGGGTGTCCATGATACATACATCATCCTTGCTGATTCATAAAGTCGATTTGCTAGGTCTTTGCGGGTTGTGTCAACTTACATGCCAAGATTTTAACTGATCCTAATTCCACTTTTAATGTCCTCCTCCTCCTGTATCGGCCTATGTCTACTTTGCCAGAATTTCATTCTCAATTATGTGACCTGGTCATGCCTGTTCTTAAATCTACCTCCAAGTTTATATTCCTGGGAGATCTTCACTTGTGGCTGGCGGACAATTCTGATCCGCTAGTCGCAGCGGTTGAGTCCTCTTTACATGATTGGGGCTTTGCCAGTCATGTTGTGAGTGCAATTGATATTAAGGGGAAGACTCTGGATTACCAGCCACAATGTTCCTATCTCTAATGCAGAGATTGTTTCCTGCCCATGGTCAGACCATTGTCTTGCACATTTTAGCCTTGTATTCTCTTCTCAGTACAATAAGGTCAAACTAGAAAGGACATTGATTACATCCAGGAATATGCTTAAGCTAACCGCAGAATCCATGATACTTTTTTTGGAAACCATTATGGAGGGTCTCAGCACTTATACTACAGCTGTGGAAATTGGCACATTTTACCAAGATGCTCTTGCAGAAGCAGTGAACCAGATTGCCGAATAAAAAAACTCTCAGATTTTTTATGGAGTTCGCAGTCCTGGTGCTCTCCAGAAATTTACAATTTGAAAATTGCCAAATGTAAAGCCTTTGAATCATGGCATAAACTTGACTCAGCTGAGAATAGTGATTGCTATATATTTTTTTATTGTAACAATTAGTTATTTAAACAACTTTAATTACAAAAAAAGAGCAACAGTCCCTTCTCCATCTTCTCCGAAGAAAGGTCCATCTAAAGTCATAGTTCAGCTTTAATTCTATACAGGATTAGACATTCTCATTGAGACGGATCCACTTCTAAAATATTTTCAGGAAAGTCCACCAAAGCACAGGTCAATCTAACATTACTGCCAGCTAATGATGTATACCACCAATCTTCAATTTGATGATATGTCAGTGTTAAATGTTGAAGAAAAAATGAACGCTGGCTAGATACATGACTACATTCAATGATTAGATGTTTTAGAGATTCTGGTTTATTCTTGTAGAACCTACATTTGGTGTCTGTTATTTCTTTATAATGTCTCAAGCACATCATCTCTTTTGTTTTATAGATGTTAAGCCAAAGCCTTAAAAATGTATTGCGATGAGGCCTAGATGGATATCTGACTAGGTATTTTGGTAGTTTATCTAGGTTATTGCAAGTAACACCTAGATTGACCGACGATGGCATAGCGCCGCGCGTTTCAGTGTTTTTTATCCAATGGCATCGTCTAAGCTTCTTTTTTGCAATATGTGGCACGTCCAATACTGTTGCACATGAAATATCAGTGATTGCTAATATCTTGCAAATTTTCGTGGCCCAGATACCTAGGATTCCGGTATATGGAGTTTCAGCCAATTCTTTTAGAATTTCGTAGGCATGTGCAACACTGTTGAGGTTCATGTTGCGTAGTAGTGCAGTTGATTTCCATTGAATCAAACCATTTAAAGGGTCCAAACCTAATTTGTGTCTTATCGCCGCAATAGGCACATAAGACGGAAGTGCCAACACTCCTCTCCAGAATTGGCCTTCTAGGATTGCCCAGATACGATTGTCAATGTTCAATCCCGCTTCCGCCCCATATGTTATAGCAGGGATGCCTTCTGGCGATAAAAAGTTATGATTGGGATCAGGGTAAATTTGCCATATTCGTTATGTAAGTGTTTGCCTTGCAAGGTGAATGATGACATACGATGTTTCAAGTCAACTATCCAATCCTGTTCTCTGATGGATTTGTTTATTTGGACCCCAAGATATCATATCATGTGGACAGAGTCGATCTTTTCACCAGCTGCTGACCATCTGAAGCTCTTCGATGATGTTTTTTGAGTTGAGCCAAACGTCATGATCTTCGATTTTCCAGCATTAATTTCAAGGTAATTTGCTTGTAAATAGATGACCAATGCATTTAAGAGTCGTTGTAAGCCAATTTCAGTTTGATCAAATAACACAATATCATCTGCGTATATAGGCCATCTTATCATTTGATTGTTTAATTTCGGTGGAAAACGGCAGATGTTTTGCAGTGCTTCTGGTAAGTCGGCAAAATATACAGCTTAAACATGAGCGCTGCCAACGGGCAGTCTTGTTTGACTCCTTGAGATGTTGGAACCTCTTTTGTCAGATGACAGCTGTTGTCAGAGCAGACTTTTATTGATGTTTCATTATGTAAGGGCATAAGAGGATGGAGTAAGGCTAGTGGACAGGACCAGGATGTTAGTTTACTCCAAAGTGTTGTACGATTGATTCTGTCAAAAGCTTGACGCATATCTATGAAGGTCACGCACATTTTCTTCTTTGTCTTCAAGGTTTCAAGCTTTAACAGATTTACTATGAAGAGATTGACTTCTGTACCAACATCCTTGGTAAAGCCGGTTTGCGGGTTATCTAGTAAATTGTTAATTGTCGCCCATGCCGCAATTTTCCGTTGTAAGCAAGTGGCAAATATTTTGCCTATTATGTCCAAGAGGGCAATAGGGCGATAGTTGGCAGGATTGTCCCTATTGCCCTTCTTGAAAATGGGTACAATGACCGCAGCTTTTCATGAGCTCGGAAATAGTGATTGCTATAATCATACAGCCAAGACCTATAAAGCTGGCATCATTGAGGCGAAAAAAATCTGTTCATGATAATAGGATTGAGAATGCCAAATTGAATACCAGAGCACCTTTCAAAACACTTAAAGAATTTGAGAATCCCTGTTCATCTAACACCTACTATCGTTAAGGACACAGTGTGGTGTTTGACCATACAGGATATCACAGTCATTAAGATTAGGAATATCCAAGCTTCGTAGCAAATGTATATGTCCAGATAGGCCCTTGGAGGGAGCAGATTCATTAAAGGATGCTGACATTTTAACTTGCTTGGAGTTCAGGCCAGTTATCACCGTCTTAAGCCTGCCTCAGGCAAAGGAGACATTCGTCCTGCCATGGTTGTGAAAGCATGCGTGTCGCAATTTACACTGCTTGTCACTGGATTCATCAACGGCTCCTCTTCTGAAAGCATTGTTCCATCCTGCATTAAGCAGGCGCGGATTTGTCACCTGCTTAAGAAATCTGCATTGGATACTAAAATTCCGTCCAAATATACACTTATTACTTACATTCCCTTCTTGCTCAAGATCTTTGATCGGGCTGCTATATTCAAATTCAAGACTTCCCTACTTAGAACAATATTCTTGGCCTGCACCAATCTGGTTTCCGTTTCGCTCATGGCATGGAGACAGCCTTGCTGGATCTTCAGGCAGATACAGGAAAATGTTAGCACTGCCCTTTTCTTGCTCCTGGACCTATCTGCTGCTTTCAACCTGATAGACTGATAGATTCTGCCTTTTTTCATCTGCAGCTGCAGACTGAGTCCAGTCCTTTCTTGCAGGCTGCACTTCCAGGGCCTTCTCGCTGAAGAATTTGTGGTGACTTGTGGGGTTCCTCAGGGTTCTTGCTTATCCTGCACCCTTTATAACATCTTTGCAAAGCCCTTATTTGAACTGGTGTGGGGTCATAGCACTGGGAGGCCCATTACCCTATTTCAGCAACTGCTTAAACCCATTGGTACCTTTCCATCAAACTTGGGTTTATAATGGGGAAATCCAGGACATCAAGTCCCAGAATGCAAAGTTAAAACCAGGCCTGGACTAGCTTATCAGTGGGAATGGATAATTTTGGGATGTATGTCTCTGCTCCCCAGAAAAGATCACGTGAAGCAAAAGTCTCCTCCAGAAGATCAAGCATGATTGGCCAGCATCCGACTTCCAGGAAGATCCCTGTCCTTCCTGCATGCACGCCGGAACTCTGACGGGATGGCCAGGTACCTCCCTCGTTCCCTTGAAAGCAATGTTTCCTGCTGAAGCCCGGCATCCAAGTGATCACATGCAACTTAATCTAATTTCTTTCATTCCAAGGGACCTTACACCCAACCTGTAGTACCAATTCATGTCCCCAATCCAAGAGATCCACTGTGGACCCCATTCTCCGCCCAAGGATTGACTCGTCCTTACTATTGTTGATGCGGCCAACGATGGATGCTTCAGTGATGTCACGCATGACTGTGGATGTTCATTTTGTAGTTTTTTTTCTGAAGCACTGCTTACCCCCGGAGTCCATGAAATGCTACTAAAATCCTATGGGAAAGGGAAGGCGTCTAGTAAAAAACTGGTATCCAAGTGGGACTTTAGCGGTTCTCTACACTTCATTCAGAAATCCCATACAAGTATAGTTAGGTGCAACATATCCTACAAGGATCCTATAAGAATCCCTTGAAAATAGGTCAGTCCTGTTGGAATCTCAGCCTACAGCTTTTCAAATGTTTTTCTCGAGATTTCCTAGTGTTCCTAAACGAAGCCCATATAAATCCTTGAGTAATCATATACAAAAATGCAAAATCATGCTTTAAGTTTCCCATGAGGAAAACAGTAGGACTTGAATAGGAAGCTCAAATGGGAAATCCACAGGATAGTTGTAGGTTGATTTCCCACAAGACTCCCAGTACATAATCATGATATCAATTACACTTTCGTTAGGAACTTGCTTTAGCAGTTCTTTACACTTCTTACTTCTGTAAATAATGAGTTGTATGAACATCTTATATAATGGTACTCAATGCATTGACCTCGGAAGGATAAAGTTGACCTCGGAAGGTTAAAGAGGTGTCAGTCACTTCAGACCCTCACATTATGAGAGCACAGCACTAATGCAGTGAGCTCTGTGACCAGATCTGTAACAGAAGGCATTAACGCACGCATAGGCAACCTCCATGTTCTGGCCTATAACTCTCATCAGCCCTAGCCAGGATAGTCAGTGGTGAGGGATCATGGGAGTTGTTGTCCAACATATCTGGAATGCTGCAAATTGCAGGGCTCTCTATGCATTAACAGGATCTCCATTGGCGGCTTGTTTCTGTCTTATATCAAGGAGCTAGGAATTTTACAGGAAGCACAAGGAACAAATATAAAGGTCGTTAACCTGATTGTAACAATGGCTGCAGTAAAGCTATTGGTCTAGCTGTAAACGTATCCTCCTGCCCCCTGATAAACGAGCCCTGCTCCCGCTTCCATTCGAGTCCCCTGCATTTCCTTCCGGGTGCTCTGAAGCTCAGGATTCCTGTCTGTGGCACATTATAAAACTCTAAAATAAATTACCAATACTCGCACATGGAAAGTCATTATGAAGTAAGATGGTAGGCCTTTTCAATGAATATTTCAAAATGTTATCTCCCCAAAGTTAATATTTTCAGTGTGTCACAGGAGCCTCATATTTAGTATCAAACCCCCGAAATGAATGTATTGTAGCTGTCCCACAGCACCCTACAAGTTTAAGACCCTCAAACAAAACAGATGTGCACACAAAATAATCAAATTCAAATTGCCAATTTGAGAACTCGATTAAAATCCCTGTAGAAAATGTTCTGGAATGTAGATAATAGTCTTTGTAATCACTAGCTTTGATACTGTTACCAGTAGTCTCGGTTGCGCGCGCAGAGCCCGCGCCATGAATGCCTCTAAAATACTATTGCTATAACTCATAGGACACTTGCCTCTTTAGTACCCCATTATTAGAGGATGACCTACAACTTTCTTACAGTCCTACCAATCGTACTGCCTTATGGAAGATCCTATACGATTGCTACTGAACTAATCTATAAGAATCCCACCATGGTCCTTTCTTGTTATTTATCTAGTGATTGCCTAAGCTTTCGACAACAATAGTTTTCCACTAGGAATCCTATACAATTTAAGGGGATGAAACCAGACAGGTAGGAATAAACACCTAGCAGAGGCGTAGACAGGGTAGGGCCTGAGTAGGCAAGGCCCACCCAAAATCAGTAAATGCCTACTGTGTGGGAATTTACAAATGTTAATGTCGCTGCAGCGGAATTAGCTTCAGGCTCCACTTGTTAGATAATCCTGGCTACGCCTCTGACACCCAGTAGTGCACCTTGATAGGCAAATCTCTTTATCTCCCTGCGTCTACAATCCCTCACCATCCTTTCCAAAATGACTGATTCCTGTCTGTCCTGGTTACACCTCTTCACTGTCATTCCATCATGATTAAACCAAACTCACCTATTGTCTTAATGCATAATGTCAGGGGAATGGGGTTCCTGGTCCAGAACACAGATACGTGTGGAAAGCCCCTGTTGCCCCTCTCCGTCTCTCTATCACACTCATGGAGAGTCAGCGTAAGGATTGCGGCCGCACACTTACCTCCTCCAGGTTGTTCATCTGAGACACCACTTTGTTGATGTAGGCGTGCACCTTCATCAGGTCCATGCTGTAGAGGGTCCCTTCCAGCAGGTCAACCATGGCCTGCAACTGGGAAGAAAAGAAAGGTTTAGTTGGCGGGAGTGGGGCGTCCAACCTAATCAGCAGCTATCCGGTAAGGTGTGTTTATTTATTTATTTATTCATAGCATTTGTGTAACGCCCAAACCCAAGGGTATCACAGCGTTTGTACAGAGCAGGCAGGTTAAGAACAGAAAGTACAACCAGATGGGGCTGGCATGCAAGGAACAGGTGGTGGCCTATACATGGTTTACATATACAAGAGTCATTAATGATATTTATTGAAAAGCTAGGCTTTTCCACAACTTCTTGAAGGAGGTATAGGGACGTTCATCTGTAATGATTGGGCGTAGAGAGTTCCAGAGTGATGGGGCTGTGACAGCGAAGCTTACACCTCCAGCCTTAAACTTTTTGAAGCGTGGCGTGGCAAGGGCAATGCTGTTGGCAGAGCCTAGAACATGCAAGTGTTGTTTCTGAGAGATACTCTTGATCAGGTACCTGAGGGCATCATTGTGGTTTGCCAGTGTCAGAGTTTTGAACCTGATGTACGCTTTAATAGGTAGCCAGTGGGCTTCACGCCTGGAGGTGGGGATGGGGTCGCATCAGCAAAGTTAGTCTACGTAATGTCGAGAGAGTCAAGGATGATCGAATAAAGGCTTAGTGTAGGTGTTGTGGAGGGTGCGAAACAGGAAGGGACCCTGGGGAACACCCAGAGGGGCTGGGATCGGGTCAGCTGCAGAAATCCCAATGCAGAGTCTTGATGTGCAATCTACGAGAAAGGGTTTTTACCCGGGCAATAGCGTCCAAAGAGAAGAGGAAATTAGAGTCTATATGTGAGCATTGACTCCCAAACATGCATCCAGGTGTAATGATGCAAATAATAATAATTTAGCATTTATATAGCGCTACAAACCCTCAGGTATCTTAGCGCTGCATGTTACTACCCACAGTCTCAGAAGGATGAAAGGCTGAGTATGGCCCTGCCGGGATTTAAACTTGCGTCAGCAGGCTCTGCACAGATGTCAAAGCGAGCGCTCTACTTGCTGTGCTATCAGACTGGTCAAAAGATAAGACCTTCTTATCTACAAGCGATGCACAATCAATGCAAGTGCAGGTGTTTGAATTGGATACCTTTCTCGAGCCTTTGTCCACTAAAGTCACATTTAATAGAAATCCACTCAGCATCGACAGTGGGGTCAGGGGGGCATTAATCCTACTACGCATAGAATTGTCAGGGCGCATGCATTGGGCCTTCTCATCACCACGGGTTGCACAGTGCAAGGCAAGTGTTTGAATTGGATCCAGTTCTCTAGCCTTTGTCCATATATGTATTGTTTCGGCATAGGCAAAAAGTGTCATATCCCACATCACGCCTGATATAATTGTCCGTGTTTCCCCTAGAATACCCACCAATTTACATGCACCGGAAAGATGTTTCCAGAGCTCTTTATTTTGAAAACATTTCGATCTGCACTACCTTCTCACTGACCCTTCAACTGCTCATTACATTGCCACCAGGCAGGGCCCGATTCTGAGCTCGTGTTAAAAGTAGTGAACACAGCAGATATTCTCCCCTGCAGTTTCCAGCACTACCAGTCTAAGCTGGGTGGAAGAACTGGAGGGGAGATGTCGTGCTTTCCAGCAGAAAAAGCAGCTTAAATCTAGCCTTTTGATAGAAGCATGTGCAACAATGGCACTGCAAGCATCTTCTAAAAGACTGCCACTTATCTAAGTTTTCCGAAGCTTTCATTAAACTAGAAAAGGGGTGCTGCAGTCTATGAAATGCTATTTTTATAAATGGAAAACGTGTGCAGTAGAGCTAAATGGCACCTTAGAGCTGGCATATTTTAACTTCCTTTTTATGTGCTACACAAGGATTTTTGGAAAGATAATCCCCACAGTGTCTGCCCTGAATTCCTGAGGGCCACCAAGGCTGTTGTCAAGTCATAAATCAGGGACACGCAAAAGTCGAGGCTTTGATGCCAGCCACCACATCTTCACTTTCACAGAATATGGTGCTTTTAAGGCAAGTGTTTTTGCTGCATGGAAGAACACTTACCTATTTTTGGATGTACTTCGGATTCAGGGACTCTATTGTGGATTAGCACCATTTTAGTAGCCCGTGACGTCTGCTTATCAATATATTCCTAGTAATGGCAGCTAATCTTAAATGTGAAGTATGTTATTGATCTCCTGTCACTAATCAGAATGCTAAGAGTGCAGTCAATAATTATAGGTATCATTGCATTCTGACCATTCTGTCTTCAAAAGAAAACATGGAAAGTACATTGCACTTTCCAGGCAAGGTGATGTTCAAAAGGTTTTGTGCCCTAGGGCAATGTGTACTCCAGTAGTGCGAATATCGAACCAAACAACACTAGTCTGGTCTCAAATTCCATGTGTCCGTCTTGGGAGATGGACTTCAGGATGGAGCCAGAACTCGAAAAATCATATGGAAACTACAGAAAGAGAGACTTCTTGAAGGACATTTAGATTCTGCGCGAGTTAAGCAATGGCGACTTGCTCATAATGGGCGCCGGGGATCGCCCCACCAGCCCTCACCAACAATTATGTGCTCACAGATGTAAGCAAAGGGCTGGTGCAATCAGCTTTGGTCTGTTGGCTGTCCTAATTATCCCATGGAAGTTGCATGATGGGTTTCTGCGAGGGATCACGCATGCGCAGGAGAACTGTGAGGTGGAATGGAAGTCTCACACGCTCACACTGTAACAGAGGACGAAGTGGGCGGGAACTAAAGGCTGCGCCGTTCCCTTACTTTTCTGGGAAACACACTATCGCTGCCTTACTTTAAGGGTATGCAGTGATTTTAACGATTTAAATTGCAGAGAATGCTGTAATAACGAAAATGTTATAGCGAAAAATATCTAATGTTTTGTTTAAAATGTTTATGGGGGTCCGGCAAGTGCTTAAAACTGGTGGGGATGGTCTTGCGGTGGGTGTAAAAGCATAGGGATACAGGGGCTTTGGGGGGACACCCCCAAACTAAAAAATAAAAATTTCCATATTGTTCGTTATAGCATTCTCTGTAATTTAATTGTTGAAATCACATGTAACCACTTTAAGTCACATGGAGAACCGTTCCAAGATAGGCACACTCGTTTTTTTTTTTTTTTGTTTTTTTTACACATCTCCTTTACTGGAGATTCGAACGAGGGACCTGATGGTAGCAATCCACTGTCACACCTGCCTGTGCTATCTCGCAGGGGCTGGGTTGGTTGTTTTATGTGAATAGACTGCTTGAGACATAACACTCGCAGCCAGCTGGAAAGCCCTGCTCGGCAGTGATCGTCCTTGGTCTTCTGCAATTGCACACGAGTCACTGCAGACACACGGGTCTGTGCAGTTATTGGGAGGGGTGTGTGATTATAGTACAGTGCATGTCCCTTAAAAGGTGCTAATGGTGAAATATTGGAAAGGCGGCGCTGCATAAAGGCACATGCTGTGGGGGACAATGACTGACACTAATGGTGGTCTATTAAATGAATTTTATTTCACTGTGTTCCATCAATCTTGATAGTACTGTTATAAAACACAGCTGTGTGAAGTGGAGGAAAGACAGGACCCGGGAATGGGGTTTTAGAAGAGGAAGCGTGCGGGTAAGTATGGGATCCGCATGGAGTGGTGTGGTGAAGGGGGCGGGGCAGATGAGAACATAGTTCCACTACTTTTTTATTTAAACTTCGACCACCAGCTGTTAAGCAGCAACAGGGGAAGAATAAGAAGTGGAGTTGTCAAGAGCAAAAACAAGGCAAGAAATCCTTGACAGCGGCCATCTTGCCATCCGGACGTAAGAAAGTAAGTCTGGTCAGATTGAAGTGGAGCGGGCCAGCAATCAGTTGGGCGATTCCTTGTGGGGACGAGTGTCTATGCTCATGTGCTTGTCTGCTGGCGTGTTTTCTTTTGTGTGTATTTGTTTGTGTATACGTTCTTGTGTCCACACATCGTCTGCTTGTTTTTGAGTGTTTTCCCATCGAGATGGTATGGGTACTTGCGAGATGGTTTGGGTACTTGCGAGATGGTATGGGTACTTGCGAGATGGTATGGTTACTTGCGAGGCGGTATGGTTAGGAACGAGACAGTGTGGGTTCTTGCGAGACGGTATGGGTACTTGCGAGACAGTATGGGTTCTTGCGAGACAGAATGGGTACGTGTGAGACAGAATGGGTACGTGCAAGAAAGTACGGGTACTTGTGAGGCGGTATGGGTACTTGTGAGATGGTATGGGTACTTGTGAGATGGTATGGGTACTTGCCAGACAGTATGGGTACTTGCGAGATGGTATGGGTACTTGCGAGACGGTATGGGTACTTGCGAGACAGTATGGGTACTTTCCAGACAGTATGGGTACTTGCCAGACGGTATGGGTACTTGTGAGATGGTATGGGTACTTGCAAGACAGTATGGGTACTTGCGAGATAGTATGGGTAGGAGCGAGACAGTGTGGGTACTTGCGAGACGGTATGGGTACTTGCGAGATGGTATGGGTACTTGCGAGATGATATGGATACTTGCGAGACGGTATGGGTACTTGCGAGACGGTATGGGTAGGAGCGAGACAGTGTGGGTACTTGCAAGACGGTATGGGTACTTGTGAGACGGTATGGGTAGGAGCGAGCCAGTGTGGGTACTTGCGAGACAGTATGGGTACTTGCGAGATGGTATGGGTACTTGAGTATAAAGATTGTGCAACAGTGATTATTAAACCTTACCCTTTAATGCTTGCATACGCATAAAGCCCCACCTAACACTAAAACAGGCGGGGTAGCGGAAGGGACTGGAAGAGTTATGCTTTTTCAAGAGGCAGGTTTGCACCCAGCTCTTGAACATTGATTGTGAGGAAACGTTAAAACGTGCAAATTGCTGAAACCCTCCCTAAGTCCAGAAATCTACTTTGTGAATAAGGGGGTCTTCTGCAGTGTTGTGGGGTCACAGGGGATGAATCCACCTTAACGCTTCTCTGCATAAGGTAGCATAACTAACTTTTCGGAAGGAAAACTTTAAAGTCGGATGACAGTCCGTCCATCCATCCATCCATCCATCCATCCATCTGCCCTACCAAAAGCGCCTTGAGCAAGTGAAAGTAACTTAAGTTATACCCCACTGAGCCCCCGTGTAAAATGCATTTTGTATGTCTTGAGAAACGACACGGAGCCACACAGGTTCGATCCCTGGGTCCGTGCTTAGAAACCTCTGGGTATTAAGCGTGTTATAAATAACCTACATTTCATATCATATCAAAGGAATCACTACGTATACAAGAAAGTTATCTGTGTCCAAAAATCTCCAAAACAGAGGTTCTAATAGCTGGCAAGTTGAGCCCGGCAATTTGGCATTCAAGGGCTAGTGGCACCGGGCAGACACCGACACCTCGGGGCAAAGGCAGTAACTTGGCAGCCTAGTTCCATAGATTTCTAATACACCGTCCACAGGTGCTCATGGTTTGCAAAAGTACATACTTTCAGCTCCAAAGATTAAGCAAAAACAGGCCAAATGATGACCTTCTACGAATGGTTAGTCTTAGTGGGTGAGTTGGTGCTGCCCAGCTTGGACTAATGTCACTGCATGAACACGTGCCCCCTCCAGGAAGGTGCAAAATCAACTTAAACTGGCCCAAAATGAATGACTATCTGCATCAGGGCGTAGAATACCCACCGTGATCTCCTAGCACTTGCTCCCTAAGGAGAAGATGGTCCCCTTCAAATTGCCATATTGGACCAAAGAGGCATACAGGACCCTTAGTTCCCATACAGGAACCTCAGTTCCCAAATAGGTAAGAACATAACTGCATTACTGCCCCCACTCAAAATCTAAGGATTGCCCTCAAACACTGACAAAAGAAGGAGGGCGACAACCGGGCATCGTCAGATTCAGGAAGGAGGGGAAAACCGGAATGAAGTCAAAATGAGTCTAGCTCTGTGCATCACTTTTGCTTCATTGAGCGTCTTTGGAAGGGTGTGTACCCCATCCCATCGATTCTCTTCTTGTTATCGTCAAGCACGTGCATACTGCAGAAAATGTATCAATGACATATAAACAATTACAAAAATAAAATAGACACACAAATTCTGAATTGCTGGCAAGAAGTCAACGGTTTTGATCGTCACTCAAATGGATATGTTTTACTATGTTTATTCAAGAACTCTTTGACATTTCAAACAGACGTGTTTTACAGAGCAGACAGCAAACGAGATCTGGGGCAGTCCTGGCGTGCTTTTACATAAGAGCATTGTTTGGTTGAGGTGTATAGCAGGTAGTGAAGGCATAAGACTGAAATGATATGATAAGTCATATATAACGCGCCTATACACAAGTCTTTCTAGGCACAATAAGACAAGGTAGGGAGACATAGGAAGGACGAACAAACGAACGATCTTACTAGGGCTTGTGTCATTCAGATCGTGCAAGTACAAAGGCCGGGGGGAGTGCAGTGGGGAGAAGTGTTTTAGTTGAGGGATGAGCAAGGTCGGGGCAGATTCTTGTAATGGAAAAATATGTTTGTAGCCAAACTAAGCTCAACCTTGGCGACAACTCACGAATATTTTAATACTTGTTGTTTCATAAAGAAGAAAGGTGCACGGTTGTCAGCATGAGTATTGCCCATAAATTTGTGGGGCCACTACACAAGCAATATGCATTGATTATAATTCATAACTTGTAAGCCAATTTTTCGTAAACAGATTTCCTGTCTCTATTGACACAAAGTCAATAGAGAAAGGAAATTTGTTTATGAAAAATTGGCTTACAAGTTATGAATTATGATTGGTGTGAAATCAACCCAAAATCAATTAAATAATTTTGTGAAATCAAATTTGTGAAAGATGAAATACTTTCAATGGGAGCAATTAAACAACTTTTCATTGGCATCATGAATATGAACTAAAAACGTGTGTATTTAATAGTTGACTCACCAATGAACATATATTTCACAAAATCCTATATAGGAGTTGGCGCGTTTGAGTGACATTTTCTCATATTTGATCATGAATGCAGATTCTTCTAATGTTTAGGAGGTTGAGTCTGGCTGCAGTGGTAGTGCATGTGATAAACTCTACGAGTTTAAGGTCACTGTCAACGAGAACCCCGTGGTTGCAAACCATATGTTAGGGGGGCTGAGGAGGTCAGAGGAGAAAGACATTGGAGAGGGGAGAGTGGGGTTGGCATTGGAGGCAAGAAAGAAAGAGGCCATCTGTCTTTGAGGAGTTGAGCATGAGGCAGCATCGAGCCATACAGTGACGGATGAAGGGTGGCCAGTTGGGTACACGTTCGGAGATTGCAGATGGGAAGGAGGAGAAGGAGAAGACGATCTGAGTGCTGTCCATAAAGCATGACAGTTAAAGCCAAAGAAGCAAATAAGATTGCTGAGGTAGGAGGCGTAAAGTTTACTGGACCTAGGACTGATACTTGAGGAACACCCATGGGGACCTGTGCTGGGGCGGAGGAGCTGGAGTCCCATGAGATGAACGGAGTGGCTAGAGCAGTAAGGGGACTCCCAGGTGTCCTTCCAAGGAGGGAATGAGTTTTGAGGAGAGGGAGGACAGTGATATACTGTGTCAAAAACATCGAAGAAAGGTGTAGAAGGGTGTGAATGCAGTAGCAATGAGATTGATAGGTGGTGCTAAAGAATTGACAGGGTAGCCGAGAGCAAACTCAATGGAGTGTTTGGTCTGAAATGTTGTGTCATAGTAATTCACTATTCACCGCAGTAATGGGTTTGCTGTCTGCTAGGTCTTCATCAGGAGAAGCTGATGTGATACCATTGACTAGATACCAGCGTATTGTAATATAAAACACCTGTGAATTCTGGCCTTGGACTGTTCAGTAAAAGAGGCCTTGCACTTTTCGGTCCCTTCAGCCAACCCTTTTTTGTTTTTAATTACCCCCTTGTTTAACCAGAGAGACTCAATCTCCCCAAACCAACATTCAATCCGGCCCAGGTGTTGCAGCCCTGTACATAGTTTCTTATAATGATGTTAGTGCCTGGGTCTCCAAGTCTGGTTCCCAGGATTTTGAGCCGCACCAGGGTTTCTGGTTATCCACCAAGTCTGGACATGCCTCCCACTCAGATTCACTGGACAGAAAGGTGTTTTGAGTGGATAGGCAGCAAATATGGAGTGGATTTCAGTCTTGCTGATCCAACTTGGCCATCCCGACCAGTGATGTAGTGTTTCTACCTGACCACCGTTTCCACCCTCCAAAGCAGCCACCAGGCAGCATGAAGGAAGCTAGAAAACTCTGTAAACATGGGAAGGTTTGCAGCTCTGCATAAGTGGAGACTGGGCCGCCACATTTGAACTTGTGTATGTGATAAATGTATAACAGAGCGCATGATGTGGCGTGTTAAGAACATTAGATATACCGCTCTGTGTAACTATCTATCCCGACACATTAATGATACGCAACATGCAAGTGTGTATTATGGCCCCACAATGTCATCAATGGATCCCAGTGTTCATAATAACGTCAGGCGTGTGTATGCCATTCCATACCGCACTACTACCGCCTCGAATAACGGTGGCAGTAGGTGGTAGCATCACCTAATTCAATGGTGCTTATTTTATGGACGTTGGAAGGACGAAGGGCTGTGTTGGCACTACTGGAATTCAAATGTGTGTTCTGTGGGATGGTCACAGATTTCAGGGCAAGCACATAACTCTGTGCGCTATCTAGCCATCATTTAAATCGACATCTGGTCTGATGTCATGAGCAGCAAGCAGTGGGCTAAGGTGGAGGCCACCATGATATGCACAATTTGACACATTGTTGGTATTGTATTGAAACCTTAATATGCTAGAACACTTTGATATTTAGATTTTTTGTTTAAATCACATTTAGGGCCTGATTCATGAAAGTGTTTTATAATGGCGCAATCCCATAGGAAAACGTTCTGTGAATCAGGCCCTTATTTTTTTTAAAGTGATAAAGTGTAAAAGCTCTAAATTGATAAGTTAAAAGGTCTGATAAAGTGGACCTTTCAACATGGATTATTTGATATATATGCGTGGGAAAGTATTTAAAGAGTAATAGAAAAAGGAAATGAAACCAAATTCTTTTTTCACTGATGGGGTTTCATAATAGTTTGCCATGGGCCCTTATACAAGCCTCTCCTACCTGAATGTAGCATTATTAACAGTAGAGGCAATCAATAACGCTAGTTGCTGGGCCGCTGGCAATGTGTGGGCCAGAGACGCTGATACAATCACATTAGAAAAGAAACAGACATTTCCTAGTGTTCATGACCAGCTCCCAGTTCAATAATTCTATTATTACATGAATGGCTCCTGGGGGAGAGGCACCAGTCAAGGTGGACAATAATACCGGCTTTACTCCTTGACATGTTCAGCCTTCCGTGTAGGTCACCTGCACATCTGCCCCATGTTGCGATTTCCTTCTGCCTTCACAGTCCCTCCTGTCTGTGGTCCCCATCCACTTCTTCCTGAGCTCCCCTCACTCCCAACCATCCTGATACTTATCCACATAGTTCCCCCTCCACAGCCACCCAATTACCTGCAGTCTGTTCCCTCCCCTCGCTGCTATCTCCATCTCCATGGACACAGAAAAGGGACTGTGTTTCTATGTCCATGGTGGCCATCTTGGTTTGTAATTTCTACACAGAATTTGGCAAACCATGATATGATATGATATGATATGATATATGATAAGGCATTTGTAACGCGCCTATACACAGGTGTTTCAAGGCGCGACGAGGCAGGGAGGGGAGGAACAAGGGAAGACAGACAACGAACCTACTAGGCCAGGTGTCATTCAGGTCGCGCAAGTGCAGGGGTGGGGGAGGGGGAAAAGTGCAAGGGGAATGGGAGGGGGGGAAGTGCAGTACAAGGTAAGTGGAATAAAGTAATAAATACATAGGGCCAGCTGGTGGCAAGTGCAAGGTAAGTGCAGAACAAGTGCTGGAAAAGGGGGGTGGGGGCTGTAGGGATACAGAGACAGTCCCGCAGTGCAGAGGGGTTCCAGGGCATCAGTGCAAGTGGAGAGTGGCTGGGCCCAGGACCGAGGCCGTTAAGAGTGGTCCAGTTGCAGAATCAGTGCAGTTTCAGTGAAGAATATTAGCTGTTCAGCAGGGGAGAGGGAGAGAGAAAGCAGAAGCAAAGAGGAAGGTTTTGAGGTGCTTCCGAAACCGGAGATGGTTCTCCTCAAGTTTCAGGGAGGCAGGAAGGCTGTTCCAGAGGGAGGCCCCTGCCGCGGAGAGAGATCTACCCCCAGCTCGTTGCTTCGAGAAGCGGCTGACCCTGAGGGAGTTGGAGGCGGATGAGCGAAGGGCTCGGGAAGGAAGATATTTGGGAAGAGAGAGTTGAAGGTATTTAGGACCAAGGCCCCAGAAGGCCTTGTGGACAATGCAGAGGGTTTTGAACTTTATCCTCGCAGCCACTGCGAGCCAGTGTAGAGATTTCAGTCCTGGAGAGATACGGTCCCTGGGCTTGAGGCCAAGGACAAGTCTCGCAGTTCTGTTCTGGATGAGTTGCAGAGGGCGGAGAGTGGAGGCAGGCAGATTAAGATAGAGGCTGTTACAGTAATCCAGCTTCGAGAGAACCAGGGCTCGGGAGACAGTGAGCTTCTGGGGGAAGGAGAGGAAGGGAAGAATACCTCTGAGGAGGTGCAGCTGGTAGTGTGACTTCTTAGCGACGTCAGAAATATGAGGAGAGAAGGAGAGTGTGGAGTCGAAGATGACCCCAAGGTTTTTTGCATTGCAGGTAGGAGCAGGGAGAGGGCCAAGGGAGGCAGGCCAGAGAGCTGCAGCGAAGGAGGGAGTGGGTGTACTGATGAGTAGAATCTCAGTCTTACTGGCAATGTCAAAGGCCGTACCAAAAAGCTATTAACATCCCAGCTCAGATGCCCGGCCTGCTAATAGCTACACATACCTTGGAAGGGAGCTTTATTGGCAGGTTATGGCCCCAGGCCTGAGAAAACTCATGTAGGCCTAAGGACTGTTACCTGCCAGTAAAGCCTCCCTCCTTGGTGTATATCCTTGGTGTATATTCCTTAAATATGGCCAGCACGGTCATTGAATAGAGTATGGCACAGTGAAGAATGCCCTATTGCATAAGGGTTGCATAGTTTTGCCTTGTGGCCTTACCTTGAATAGCTCCGGGGCTTGCTTCTTGAGCTTCTCCATCTTCCACTCGTTTTCGCACGGGTTGAGAGAGGACGGAGGGGCCGTGCAGGAGCACTTGCAGTCAGACCCTGAGCTGACGGTTTCCACCGTGTAGAAGTCCTCCACGCGCATGCTGCCATCTTTGATCCTGCTGCAGGCGTCTTTAGTGAGCGGTCGCAGGATGCACTTACAGCGGCAGTCCGAACCTTCCGAAGTCATTCGAACCTGGTCCATGTCCCCAAACACCTGTTTCAGATAAAAGAAGCAAAAGTTCACTTAGCAAAGAACATAATAAATCCCAAATGTTCTGATATGATTTCAAGTCAACTACAGCTCCATTTTTTTAATCATCAACCAAGTTCCAGAAATTCTGAATTTTATCGCTAGAAAATGTTTGGTCGGCTGCAATATGAATTAATTCCATTTCAAAAGGCTAAACCAAAGAAGGAAATTGGCTAAATAATAGTGGTGTGCTCAAAACCAGATCCAAGAAACACGCTTCAATTTTTACTTATGCCCCCCCCTTCTATTTTATTCTTCTTTTTGATCATATCTTTTGAAATTATTTGAGGTGGCGGCTTCTTGAGAACAGATGTGGGACTCGTTCTGTTCCAGACGCATTGACATTTGATGCATTGGAGCGCGAACCAACATCTGGTTCCAATCCCTGTCTATGGAGCGACGACATCCTAATTCGCTTGTGTCAGATGGTTGGGATGGTCTTTGCTGATCTTGGCTCATGGTCTTTACAACCCTTGAATTGCATACGAAGGGATGAGTTGATCTGGGCATATTATTTGGGGGGGAAGTGAAGTATATGGAGCCACTTGGCTGGAAATGTGGCCAAGTGGTTTCAGTTGTTAACTTTGAAACCAAGAGATCCAACTTCCCATCCCAGTTTCCCCTATGAGAAAATTGGATCATCCTTCTGAAAATCATTTTGGATTTATGTGCCAGTATCCTTATGTGTTTCAAAAGTGGGAGTAGTTTGAAATATATTTTTCTATCTCTGTCTCTTGCTCTGTGAGTGGGAGTGGCAATGTCGGCGCAAGTTTGCAAGAACCAACCCAGCCATTGCTGAGAGCAACTCAACCAGAGAAATCAGATATCTTGAAAGAGGGGGTTTGCTTTCTTTTTTTAATTAAAAGTTGAATGAGAACAGCAGCCAAAGTGTCATCCCTCAAGAGGGAAATTGGCCTTGTATTTGGACATATTCATCATTGGGTGTGTCCTGTTGTAATGCTATCAACACACCAAAGGCACATTGTCCATATGGTGGAGCTGAAGGATACGTAGATAGGCTATGCAGAGGGTGACAGCATTACTAGAGTTCTGACAGACCTTGAAAGGAACCAAAGGACCACACTGAAGGGGCAACACCTGTGGGTTTTTTTCTGTTTTATGTTCATCTTTAGTGTTTGTGCATACTGTAATATATGCCTGGGTTGAGTAGCACCACCAACCAATCAGTGGCCAGCACAAAAAATGAAACATTGCCCTAGTGCTCACAGAAGAAACATATAATTGGTTTTAATCTCAGTGTGACCATTTCCAGGAGTAAATAACATTTTTTAAGACAAAATGGTGTGTACTCTTGTAAAAATAAGCTATTAAAAAAATGATTAAACTGTACTATCTGTGATGAATCCAATGATGTCATCACTTCTTTCCCAGAAGTAGCTTCTCCTCATTTGGCCAGGAGACGGCAGCTACCTGATCCTGACCCTGTGGGGGGGCAGCTATATGAGGGAGGACCACATGGGGTAGGCAACCCCCAAGGGGGTGAAGCGACATCATTGGGTGATACATGGTATCCCCCATTCCCTTTTAGGGACACCCCTTCAGTAACCCAGGCCTTCATGACATATTGTGGCTGCAATCCTCAATACTACCCAACACTTAGTCATAGAACTCTCAAACACTATGCTATGTTATCAGTAACAAAGGCTAACACAATGAAGAGTGCAACTAGAATGGAGATTACGCAGGTAGATGGAAGTGATTGGTTTAGCTGTTGGAGGAATCCGATTGGCTCCAGACCGCTCCCTTCACTACTGTGGGAGTTCAAAGATGAAGCCGTGCAGAACAGGAGAGAGACCCGACCGGCTGTTGATTGTCAAGAGACCTGACCAGCTGGTGATTGCCGAGAACACCGACCAGCTGATGATTGCCAAGAGACCCGATCGGCGAGAGATCCAACCGGCAAGTGATTGCCAGGAGACCAGAGCTGTTAGGTGGGCAAGCGAGCGAAGAAGGGACACGAGACAGAGCAGTCCTCTGACATGAGATACGGGGTAGGAGAAGCTCCATTGCATACACCAGAGTGGGGCCAGGACCGGTGAGTATTGGAGATGCCGATGCGTATTGAATCCCGACCGATGCGGAGAGGGGCACACGTGGAGGACACCGAATCCACATAATAACACTGGTTAACCAGCGAAAGCAAAAAGGGTATAGCGGGGCATTTCTCAGTGCGGACCGCACAGAAACCCACAAGGGAGGGCTTCATTACGAAGCAGTGAACATGGGAGCTGGGACATTGTGAAAACCACCAAACTGACAAAAGTGAATTTGGGAAAACCAAGTGTTGTGCAAGTCTTGGACACACACTCATAATCACATATGGAGAAAGAGGGCGCTAGAGAGCCGTCCAAGATGGCGGCCTCCTTGTGAGCTCCGCGGAGCTCCCCTGAAATCCTGATTAATCGAAGCTTCTGTGGTGCGCAAATTGTCCGCAGCCGCCTCCAGATTGTAGCCGAGGCGATCCCGAGCAGAACGGGGTATTCATCCGTCGACCCTCGAGCGCTGGATCCAGTCTCCTCGACGGTGAAGAGCCCCCCCCACCTTCCCCGTGCGGACGGGGCGCGGGTGCAGGCCGGACGCGGAGAGGCCGGCGGCGGAGGGGGCCTGGGACTCGGGGGTGCCGCTCGGAGCTGGTGAAAACGAAGAAAAATCCTGCAGAGCCCTGGAGGAGCCACCACAGACGGACGCCGAGGGGCTCCCTGGGCGCCGCCGAAGATCAGGTACGCGCGCCCCGTGCTCCCTCGCTCGCGCACCCTGGGTGGATCCCTGACTCCCTCGCCGGGGGAGGCGTGAAACAGCTCGGTCCAAACCGGCCCAGCGGCAAGATCTCCTGAGAGCCACACCGCTAGAAAACGACAAACCGAGCGCCCCGGGACCCCTGGCCCGCCTCCCGGTACCCCCTGGCCTCTGCAACGCGAGCACCAATGGCGACTTCGAGGAAAACGGACAGATCTCAAAAAAAGCTGAACTTCGAGGGTAGCTCCGCGACCAAAGCAACCACCTCGAACAGCAGAGCGCAGTCTCCCGTCCAGGCCGCAGCCCAGGATGGAGAGGAGGCCCACGGGTTCGACATCAGGGAAATCCTCCTTGACCTTAAGGCCGGGATCGGAGGTCTTGGAAGCAAACTCGACGCACTCTCCTCCAAGGTCGACCTACTCCAGCACCGGCTGGACAAACACGCCGACAGACTGGACACAGTCGAGCAGAGAGTGTCCGACCTCGACGACGGTGCAGCGGCCCTAACATCCAGAGTGGCCTCCCTAGAAGTGCAAATGAAAGCAGTAAGCGCCAAAAACGAAGACTTGGAGGGCCGCTCGCGGCGCAACAACATCAGGATCGTGGGAGCCAGGGAACAACAACTTACCGTGAAAATGGAAGACTACGTTGAGAAGTTATGTATGGACCTTTTTGGTACAGAAATCCTGTCCAAACTGTTCGTCGTGGAGAGAGCTCATCGAGTCCCCAACACCAGACCGATCCCCGGGGCTAATCCCCGCCCAATCATAGCGAGACTGCTTAACTATAAGGACCGAGATGCCATTCTACGGGCGGCTAGGGAAAAAGGGGATCTCCAGTACGACGGCGACAAGATCCAGTTTTTCCCGGACTTCTCCCAAGCGGTCCAAGTGCAGAGAAGATCGTTTATGGCAGTGAAGCGCAGACTGCAAGAGAACCAGATACAATATTCCATGCTCTTCCCAGCCAAACTCCGTATTCAACACGAGGGCAGGACCCAGTTCTTTAACACACCAGAAGAGACAAGCAACTATCTGGACCGCTCCGGCTGTAGACCCGCTACTGCCAACGGAAGACCGCAAAGGGGCGACAGACCAAGAAGAAACCCGCCGTAAAATTTGCCTATAGGACACCCAAAACGGCTGCACGAAACTTCAAGGTTGACTAGAAGCGACCACCACAGTTCAACAGTACGTCCGAAGAAGGGAGCCAGCCCCCTCTTGGAGGGCCACCTGCGCCCCGAGCACAGCAATGCTGGTTGTACTGTTAAAATGGGTTTGTTTTTCACAGGCTTGTTGGGGGTTGCCCGTGCAGGGGAGGGAAGTTAGTTTAGCAAAACCGCCACAACCTGCATACCCCAGTTCCACGACAGTCACACGAAGAACTATGCATCTAACGATTGCCACGTCCTCCTTGCTCCTCTATGGAAAGCGACTCCAGCCAATCCCACGAGCCTCTTCTCGACATGATGATCTGGACCCCTCCAGATGGCAGCGGCAACGTTGAAAATCGCCACCTGGAACATCCGTGGTGGCAATCAGCCTATGAAAATGAGGAGAATTCTTCAATATCTTCGGAGACACAAAATCAACATAGCGATACTCCAGGAGACTCATCTGCTGCCCGCGTCAGAACAACATTGGGCCAGATCATGGGGATGTCATCGGTACTTCTCATCCTACTCCTCATTCGCCAGGGGTGTTGCGATCCTGATCGACAGAAGAACTAATTTCAGCTTTATCGAGTTAAAGAAAGACACTGAGGGGAGGGCCCTAATGGTGAGGGGGATAATCGCAGGGAAAGAGGTGGTGGTGGTGAACTCATACGCACCGAACACAGATGGACCTGATAATTTCAACTGGTTAATGTCCCATTTGGACGCGACCAACGCAACGACTGTGGTGTGGGGTGCAGACCTCAATACCACACTTGATCCCAGGCTCGACAGGTCCCATAACACATCGGGAGTCCCATCCAAGGCCAGTATTCAGGTTCGAGAGATTTGTCAGGCCTTCAATCTATCGGATATGTGGAGAAGACACAACCGGGACAGCAGGGACTACACCTTCCGATCAGCGGTACACAACACCAGTTCCAGAATCGATTATATCCTGGCATCCTCCCGTAGCCCTTTCAGATGGGGAGCGTGCCATATCCTGCAAAGGTCCTACTCCGACCATTCGATGGTTGTACTGGAGGCCACCCTGGCGGGCGTAACAGTGCCTGGCCTCAACTGGCGATTCAAGCCCGGTTCACTCACAGACGCCGTATTTGCTGCAGAACTACGTAATGAGATAGTCTCTTTCCTGGAGATCAACCAAGACTCAGTCGACTCCGCATACACCATCTGGGAGACACTCAAGTGCTACTTACGAGGAATTTGTCTGACTAAAGAAAATGGCTTGTTGAAATTGATCCGAGGCGAATTATCCAACAAAGAGCGTCGTTTCAAGGAACTAGAACGAAACCTCTCCAATGCTCCAGACCCACGCACCCAAGTCGAGCTTAAAAAAGAACTCTTGGGGTTCAGGGAGACAGCCGACCGCGAACTGAAGCTCCTGGGCCGCAGGCAACAGATCAGGCAATACGGAGAGGGGCAAAAACCAGGTGCACTGCTGGCCAGGCTACTAACCATAGACAAAGTCCCACCCCGCATTGAATGTATCGCAGATGCGCAAGGCCAGAGGGTTTACACAGAGGAGGAGATCTCCAGTGTTTTCCGAGACTTCTATCAAAACCTGTACAGTTCAAAAGGAGCATCAGATCCCGTAGCGATACAAGGGTACCTTAATGACACAGAACTGTACTGGGTGAGCCAGGACCTGCGCGAACCCTTGAACGCGCCCATATCGCTCAAAGAAATTCAGTCAGCAATCAAATCCCTGCCTAACACCAAGGCCCCCGGCCCCGATGGACTCAATGGCGAGTTTTACAAAGCGCACGTGGAGGTGGTGGCCCCCCTTCTTCTACAAGTCTATGAGGAGGCGGTGGAGCGGGGGACACTCCCTCCCACGATACACGAGGCTAACGTAATGATGTTGCACAAAGCTGGAAAGCCTGCAGAGGACTGCGCTTCGTACAGGCCGATCTCATTGATCAACTTAGACAACAAAATCCTAGCTAAAATTCTGGCAACCAGATTGCTCCCCTTGATGCCGGCATTGGTGCTGGGTGACCAGGCCGGGTTCATCCCGGGGCGGAGTATAACATACGGCATCAGGAGACTGTTTGGCGTCATTGAGGCCCTGGACCCGACGCAGCAGGCAATAGCAGTATTATTGGATGCCGAGAAGGCGTTTGACTCAGTCGAGTGGCCCTTCATGTTCGCAACACTAAGGCAGATGGGTTTGGGTAACTTCTTCCTGAAGCTAGTAGCTCTGTTATACAACAAACCACGCTCATACATCACACTAGGGAACACCAAATCCACAGGGATCACACTGGAACGCGGAACGAGACAGGGTTGCCCACTTTCGGCCCTTATCTTTGCCCTGGTGATGGAACCCCTGGCGTCAAGGCTGCGAGCCGAGCAGTTAGGTCGAGGGATAAAGCTGGGTCCGCACAGGCTAATTTTCTCCCTATATGCTGACGACGTCATGTTGTTCATCAGCGATCCCCAAACCAATCTTAACCCCGTAATGCGAGAGGTGATAAAATTCGGGTTAATGTCAGGCCTCAAAACCAATCATTCCAAATCGATAGTGTTCCCCCTGACCCCTTGCACTTCGGAGTTTGTAGATGACCACGGGTTCAAATGGGAAAACTCGAAGGTGCGCTATTTGGGGATTAAGATGTCACGAAGCCACCACGATATATTTAGAGACAATTATGTAGTTACACTGCAGTTAATACAAGTACGTATTCAAAGATGGAAATCTCTACCACTAACGTTGTGGGGCAGAACCTCACTGACAAAAATGGTTATTCTCCCCAAACTTCTATACCTTTTCACAAATATCCCGCTACTTCTCCCCAAATCCTTTTTATCAAAAATCAAGAGCGCGATCCTTGAATTATTATGGGCGGGGAAACCAGCGCGGGTAGCATACAACACACTTATTCTACCAATACCAAAAGGGGGCCTGGCTCTCCCCGATATAGAAAAATACTACTGGGCGGCACAAGCCCAATTCCTAAGCCACTGGTACTCAACCCACTACATTAGACCACATGTGCAAGTGGAAAGAGCCCTGGCTTCCCCCGACCTGCTAGCTGCAGTCATAATAAGCCACATTCCCGTGCCGCATAAAACACTGAATACAGTCCTATCCACATATGCGATATGGAAGAAGATCGCTAGCAAATACGGAGTGGCTATAAGATTTTCCCCCCTACTGCCGATAAAATTCATCCCCGGCATCTCCCTCACGAACGAAAGAGTATTCCTGTTATGGATAGATAAAATAGGGATTAAATCGTTGGGAGACCTCTTTCCTGAGGGCACCTTTCTGACCCCCCAAATGGCAAAAGACCGAGGAGGGAACACATCCCTAGACGTCTTCCTTTATTTCAGACTTCGCCACACCCTCCAGGGGCTATTCCCCACATTCCCTAAACAACCCCCCACCTGGGATCTGTTACACAACACCATTTTAGCGCAAGGTGAAGGCAGACTGGTGTCAACTCTATACAAAACCTTGATGGGGGACACTCGGAAACTTCAACCCAAAGTGCAACGAAGGTGGGAATCAGCGTTACAAGGACCGATTAGTGAGGAAGACTGGGCCTACATTCTTCGTCAGACTCAGAAGGTAGTGTTAAATTCCCGACTCAAGCTAATACACTTTAACTTTGTGCACCAAACATACTACACTCCAGTCAGGAAACATAGACACCACCCTGAAGCGTCAGCCCAGTGCGAGAGATGCACATTTGCCAGCGCTGATTTTCTTCATCTGGCATGGGGTTGTCCTGGTATCCAGCGCTTCTGGACTTCCGTTATACAAATAACATCCGACATTATAGGTGAGCAGATGACCCCCTTACCGCTGGGTCCGCTTCTCGGCCTCACTAAATATCTACAGCCAGCGTCACGCAAGTTAGCAGCGCTCCTCATGGCGCTGGCACGTAGGAGAACTGCTGTGTCGTGGGGTCGTGGCCCACTCCCCAAGATAACTGACTGGGAAAAGGATATAACATATTGCCAAGATATGGACACCGAATTTATCCGAACCCTGCCCTTACATGCGCGCCCTCCCGACATCTGGGGGCCATACATCACTTACCTGATGAACAATGCTGAAGCTTCAGATTCGGACAATCCAAGCCCCCAGAGAGAGAGACCATAGGATGGAGGTACACAGGGACAACGTGGAAGACTTACTATTTGACTTAGACAATGGATAGAGGCATGCAAAGTCATGGTGGGCACGGGGCTGGGGGGCGGAGGGGAGGGAGAACTGTTGTTGGGGTTTGCATTAGGCAGCTCCCTGTAAAAAAAATCACATATGGAGAAAGGAATTCTCAAGGCATACCCATACCCTTTGAGAGGTTGTCCTGGCAGGAGAGTACTCACGGACAACAACAAGAGCGAACAGTATAATTAAGACATGGCAGGAGAGTATACCAGGCATCATGCAAGCCTGGGACTCGCACCCATAAGTGTAATTGTTGAAGTATACTATCTCAAGGACGAATCATACCCTATTTTAAGAAGGACACATACCCTTAGAGATATTATCCTAGTAGGGGAGTATAGCAGGATATATGAGAGAGTGAAAGAGACATTGAAGAACCTGACAGGAGAGTATACCAGGTGTTAAGCGAGTCTGGAACCTGCACACAAATTGTATCAAGAGACTATGTGAGAGAACCTGGTAGGAAAGTATACCAGGTGTTTTGTGAGTCAGAAGAATGTGAAGGAAGATTCATGCCCTTAGGATTTTGAACTGCATTGCAGGTGGAAACAACCTGGGGTAGGGAGTCATTTCCTCAGGAGTGTACTGCGGCGCCAAGAGGAGGGGGTTATCCTTTTGGGCTATAAAGAACGTGGTTATTCTTTTGAACTTTTTGGTTTGGTAAAGAGAACCCTGGGGAAGTGAGTCATTCCCTGGAACTGTGAAAATTATCTATTTGGAACCTTTGTTGGATTTATACCTTTTTGTGAACTTGAACATGTGAGCACATTTCAAGCCGAAGACCCTGAGAGGGCTAGGATAGGATTTCGGACACATGACATTTTTCTTTAGACATCTTGACACAGGACAAGACCTTAGCTTTTGGTTGAGGTAGGGAAATATCTCTTAGATTAGGGATAGTGAGGCATTTTTCAACCCTTCCATTATTTAATAAATGTTTATGCCAGCCAACACAAGTCTTCTGTGTCCATGTCCCATTCCTGGTGTCAGAGTGGGATTCTGACTCAGATACCATAGTATAATCTGCCTTTATTGCAGCACTCGATGTTCGGAATCTGGCACTGCTGCAATAGCAGAGTATTATGTAATTGGACCTTTCTTTGATAACTGAGCATAATGGATCTAGCACAGCTGTTCTAAATGGGAATACTAGAGTCTGGTCATATTGTGCCAACTAGGCACAGTTAAATAAATGGACATCATTGTATTTGGCACTGCTGTATGCAATGGGCACAATTTGGTTTTTCGGGGGGGGGAGGGGGGTTTGTGGAGAATGGCATCAAATACTGCCTGTGAACTAATCATCCTGAAATCTGGTATGCCTGTGCACATTGGGCATGCTGGATTCTGGCACTCTTTGCCCACTGGAAATACCCTTAGGATTGATATCAGTACCCTGTATGTTGGTGTCAACGGTGCAACTACCTGTGACTTGGGTTGCAACACCTGACAATGGCATGAGCATGTGAGCTTTTGATGGCAATACCTGGTGTTGATTTAAATACCAGAGCATAACATGGAAACGCGTTGGCAAACAATGGTACTGCCTGGGCATTTGATGAGAAAAATGCGTGCAAACTGTCTGGCTAGTTGCCCATAGATAATGTCCCGGTAGGATAGCTCAGTGGCAACGTGATCACCTTGAAAGCAAGACGACACAGAGTGACATAGGTTCGATCCCTGGGTCCGCACTTAGAAACCTCTGGGTATTAAGTGCATTATAAATAACCTATCATATCATATCAAATAAAACGAAAATGCCAGGGATGGGTCTATGTAATTCCTATCGAAAAGGCAAAACTATTGCCTTTGCCAGTACTTGTTCGATATATACCTGGGCTTTGTCTACATTCTGATGAACAATGATACTGAGTTTGGACACAGAAGGGAATCCCCCTGTTGCATCACTTATAAATTGAATAACAGGGGCTGGGGGGTACTGATCCATGAGAATCTGAAATATGTATGGGCAAAGGCGCATATTTGGGGGTGCCCATCCGTACAAGGCTTTTCTTATTCAACAGGAAAGATGGACACCATTCAAATGACATCATGCCAGAATGAGATCTTAATGGCATCTCAGCAGGTCATGGCCATGCCGGCTTTGTGCTTCATGGGTTTAGGCCCTGGCATGTATGTGTTTAAAGTTTGCTCACTCTATGACTTTTCCCCTGTACCAGTGAAAATTATAAATAAGGTGGTAAGCCTTGCTGTGATGCAGTGGAAAGCCAGGCTGCAGCCAGGTGGTGTACAAATGCCAACCACAAAGCAAAAAGAGATGGCATGAATGCCTGCACCGCCCTTGCGCTAGCATGTTCCCAAGTGTGCCCTCCAGGGAAGGAGGGTGCAGAGATCTGGAGAGCATGCACTGAATACATCTCTTTTGCACAACAAAAGAAGCATCTGGCGCTCAAGGTTTATGGATTGGGAAGCTGCCCTCTCGTAATCACTGGGCTTATGAACGAGTAAATAAATTATTGGCGCGCAGGGCAATGTTGCAACTTGCTACTGAAGGTTAAGGACTCTTGGGGAAAGCAGCCAACCCATCTGGAGTGCAAACAGTTGCAGTTTTTTCTTTCCCCCTTTATGGGCATCTATGGCAACAGAGATATATTTTCTGTATGCCTGTGTCTTGCCTCAGCCTCATTCTTGAGGTAAGTGTGAGACGTATTTATTTGATCTCTTACATTTATTTTTACTCACAGTGTCTTGGCAATGATAGTTTACTTATGATCCCCGTGCAGGTCTGTACAGGTTGTTTTATTTGATCACCAGTTAACTATTAATTGACCCTGAAGAAGGTCCCTTACTGAACAGGGAGTGAAACATGTATGGATTTGTCTACAACACTCTATATGTGCATGCTTGTTTCTTTCAATGTTCCATGGGTGTACAACTTTATGTTGTATTATTTTATGGGAACACATCTTATATGTTTGTGCTGTGTCAGTTACTATTTTACACATTAAGAGACTATCAATTAAGCATTCTCTTGCTGTTATGTTCATTTTTATCAACAGTAAAGTTGTATTAATTGGGAGTGTATACTTGGGAACATTATCAGAATTGCCAATTCTCTATTTTTGCATACACTCACTGACCAACAGAGTCTAGAATTGTTTTCCTTTGAATAAAGTAACTTGGGCAGGCACTCTGTTGAGAGTTTTCAGGTCATATGGGCAGAGGATTAGCAAAGAACTGATGGCACACTTAAGAAGCAGGAATAGTGAATGTGTCCACTTGAATAATATGGGTTTGATACCAGAGTCAGACTGAATGACCCCTTCATCCTACCAAATTCAATATGTATACTACCAGGAGTGGGTACTTATAGTGACACTAATTATTAAGAAAAATTCAAAGTGAAGTGCTATTGTCATCACCAGCTGAGTGCAGAAAATGTCACAAACTCATCAGCTGTAGCATACAATTCAAATATTCCACACAGAGAACTATCCACATACAACACCATGGGCGCCATTACGAGTGTGGTGGTGCAGTGAAAAAGTGGCATGAAAGTGGTGGTAATTCGACCACATTACTACACTGCTGTACTACAAATGTGGCGGTAACATCAAGGATGTAACTTCAAAAAAAGCTGGAGGTAAATCCTCCACCTTACCCCCAAACATCATCTGCATTTATGGACCCCATAAATGGAGACTAACACCACTGCGCCACCACTCGTACTCCCACAGTATGTGCACTGGACCCAGTGGCTCCAAGAGTAATCAATTCTGGTGGTAAATTCGCTAACTAGTAATGAGGCTGACTGTATGCAGTCATAAAATGTTTCACAATCACAAAAGAGGGATCACAAATGTAACACCTCTTGTAATCGACAAGAAGAAGAATCAGGCAGTTCACACACACCGAAGATGGCACACAATTATTTATTTTTTTATTTTATTTTATTGGATATTTTATGGTTCCTAAAGACAATATAAAACCAACAACTCCTAGGCAAACCCCCTATCAGGTCTAAAACGAATGGAATGACATTTAAATCCAAGTAAACATGAATGCATGATAGTCCCTGATTCTGATGACCAGCCAACCAACAAATAAAGTTTAGATCAACCAAACACCTCACACATACCCATTATAATGGTATCCACTCCACTGCAAACAATGCATGAAAAAAACCTTCTCTACAACCAATTGATGGACAAACAAAGGTGTTCATTACATAGTTTATACCTGTAAACACTGACAGGTGCAATTACAGGAACATTTGCACACCATTCCATGACGCCGCTCCCCACATCTCTAACCAACATAAGTACAATCAGTTAACTCAAACGCACTCATCATTGTCATGCCAGATGTCTATGAGCAGTGTAATCAAATAAAACCATCCCAACACACCACTCCCAGAGAAAACACCCCACAACTACAACCAATAGGAGGGAATCAAACAGCCCCAGCATGCCATTTTAAGGCATAACAGCCTACAACTCAATTTAATGGAAGCAAATTGAACAATCTTAATGCACCACCCCCTGACAGACCACCCCGCAACTACAACCAACGGAAATAAATCAAACAATCCCAATGCGCCACTCCCAGACATAAAAACACGCAAATTCAACCAATGGGAGGAAAGCGGATAATCCAAACATGCCACTCCCAGATATAATAACCCACAACTACAACCAATGGAAGGAAATCGAACAATCCCAATCTTTTTATGTTTGTTTTTCCTACCAGCCAGACCTAATTCACAGCTTGACATGGGATGGCTCTATTTTTATCTGCTCTGATTTAAGAGTCCTTACGACTCCTAAGGCAGTGGTACCCCGAAAGTGCTACAGTATCCTGGAGAAGGCTCCCCTTCTCTGTTCGGCATGTGGCTAGACTGGTGGTGGCTAGACTGGTGGTGGCTTTTTCACTCTGTGAAATGCCCTGTACACTCATCCACTTATCTACTGCTGGAACACTACCTGCATTCTTGGAAGATCAGCTGCTCAAAGAAGGACTGAAGATCTGCACCAGCATCCTTTGACAGCACAAAGAATGCAATGGAAAAGTCCTGCGTCTCCAGAAGAGCAGAAGAAACGTATTGGGGTATTCCTTGCCACAGATAACAGTGCCTGGCCAAAGGCCTTATCTCCCTGAAGCTCCTGACGGTGCCTGCATAGCCGGATCCAGAAGTGGGTTCTCCTTCACTGCCAGGACTCTGAAGACTCTTCATGCTGAACCGTCCAGAGACTCCACATACCACGACATCGGGCAAGTGCCCTGGTTCCATTTCCCACGTCTGGGAAGTTCCAGGGGTTCTGCAGTCGCCGATCCTGCAACCGAACTGTCAAACTCACCTGATGGTCCTTCTTTCAGTGGTGGTCCCTCCTCGGATGTAACTTCCATAGGAAGAAGCAATATTCAAGATATGCTTTGGATCTCCTCAAGATGATGGCACCGCCATCCCCCACTAAATCCTGTGTCCCAGGATGGCGAGGGAACCTTGCATTGATGACTAGAACCGACTGCAGCTGCAGCACACTCCATCTCGTCTAGCTCAGACGCTTGATCAGGGAATCACTGAATCCTGAGTTATCATCCTTCCCAAGGGTCTCTGGGCCCCCCCCTGCACTGATATGTTGCCATTGGAACAACCAAAGGTGGCCACCACACAATGTGCACAGTGATCACACTGCTGACCACTGCAGTCTGCCTCTTCAGTCCCATAGTATTGCTGTCCTGACTCTCAGGCATTGCTGATGAGCATTTTCTTTTATTTCTTCATCCCTGAGGCCCCCTCTTCATCATCAAGGGTCTTCCATGGATATCACTCGACTGGAATGGAAGAAACTGCTCCTGGGGGCTTTTGTACAGAGGGTCACTCTTTCCTGCCAAAGATGACCCATATCTGCACTGATTATCTCCCTTGGTCTCTTCTTGACTTTCTGACCTAGATCAGAAAAGTGTTCTGTTTACCTGCTACTGCATTCATTTGGTTTTCTAGGAAAGACATTTTACTTCTGAAAACTCTTCTTGCAAATAACTGTTTTACTTGCTTAGTGTAGTGGTATTTTGCACTGGCTTTACTTATATACAGAATACATGTTTTTATAGTAGGTACAGTGTTTGGGCATTCTCTCATTAAGTATAAATGAACGAACTGAATGTACTGTACTGGTTAACCTCCCCACTCTACCTCCTGAGAGTTAGACCTGGGCTGTTCTGCCAGGTCTACCAGCTGCACAGCCTGGTGAGCTTGAGGGAATCACTACCAATTCCTAAGTCAGGAAGATGAACCTGAGGGCTTAAGGAAAATATCCCTAACAATTGCACACCACAACTGCATACCAATGGAAGGATCTCGAACAATCCCAACGTGCCACTCCATGACAACCCACCACACCTATAAGCAATGGTGAGCATCTAGAAATCCCACCACAACACTACATCTATAAACAATGGAAGGAAATCCAACAATGTATACACACACATCCTCCAAGTGCATTACCAAATGAAGGTCATAACAACACAGACATGTTCCTCCATTTCTACAACCAATGAAAGGACTAAACTAAGCAAGTCATAGGCACCCATCCATAACTTAAGGAACTGCAGGGGTTTGTAACATTATAAAGGATTCACTCAAATGTTTACACCTCACCAGTAAGTGTAAAACAAAATACCAACCACATGCTACACAACATTAAAAGTCAATAAAAAAAGAATAAGCAATTATAAAAATACTGAAATCTCTAAAGTGAAGGCTTTCCTTTGACCTCTCAAAATACATTGCATTTTGAAAACGTATAAGCGGAAGCTGCACCATGGAGCCTCATCTTCCTCGTTAATGAAAATTAATTCTTGGCAATCCTCCCTGAGCCAACATCAACCATCATCAACTTCTGACTTTGCTGGGGTGGGGGTGGGGGCAGACCACCAGCGCAATGTCACTTGTTCATCCCAGACAATCCACTGCACGCAACACGTAAGGTGTGGGGCAGGAGATACAAGAGTAATGAACAGCAAAGACATACTTCAGCGTCAGGCCGCTACTTCTGAAAGTTCAGGAGAGTTTGGGAGGAGCCAATCAAGCAAGACTGACATGGACCTGACTCAGCCCTAGCCATAACACCTGACATCTGTGTGATTCCAACCCAGCATGATGCATGAGATGCATGTATGGGATTTATAAAGCGAAAAACAAGGGAGGTCCTGGGAGTCCCTCTGTCGGACATCAGTCCTGGTTACGAGAGACTTACCCAGAGTCTTTAGCTCACTATCTTTCCCAGAGGATAAATATCTAAAACATATCAGTCTTTGTCCTGCCCTGGGGCAGTCCAGCACCAAAATGCTAGGCAGTTCTCCTCTGAACCAGAGTACCAGCAGCAACCCCAGACACGTGTTTCGGTCTGGTTGGACCTCATCAGTAGGGTGGAGCTGTGCCTCTCTAAGAATAGTGAGCAAGGGGTCCATGTCTGAATTCCCCTAGTATCTTCGTGTGAGACCCAAAGTTACTTAAATATGCAAAAAATAAGGGGGTCCTGGGAGTCCCTCTGCCTAACTGAGAAACAACTGAGTGCTGTAAATAGGACATTACAAGTGAGGTTCACGGGCAGTACAGGAGCTGGGATGGTTAGGGGGAGCAGGGGAAGGGCAGGGCTCAATGTGTTTGCATTACTAGCCTATGTAGTATGCAAGCTATATATGATTTCACATCATTATTAACACACAACCTGATGATACCACCTTGCCATGAATTAAGAAAACAGACTCACTGTACGCTGATGTCACATACTGTGCTGCTAAATGGTCTTTGAATAGCAAGCAGCTTGAAGGCAAAAACCATGACCTTAACATCACAAGCAAAAGCAATATTACACAAGTATGGAAAATGTACATCAGCTCATGTGATTACTTTCTTCAACCAAAAAGTTGTCCCTATTCTCTCTTATGGAGCAGAAACCTTGCTAACGCATTCAAGAATCTTTTTGGACCGACTCGAAGGGAAATTTTTGAAAGCGTTTTTTTGCTTACCCACATGCACCCCTATTTGTCTGTTAAGGTATGAACTGGGTTTGATTTCTTTGTCTACACTGGTTCTTTGGAAGTTCTGTAACTTTTGTCGTAAATGTCTGTTGGGAATTAACACCATGAATATCTTGGGCTCAATAGCAATGTACATCTGTTCATCTAATGATGCTTTTCCTACAAAGTGGGTTAAAGACATTCTGAGAGCATTAGTAGATGCTGACATCTCTATTGATTTGCTACTTAGTAATCCTGACCAAGCGAAGAAAAGAATGTACTGGCGTGACTGGATTTTGACGCAACAATTGTGTTCAAATTATGTGGATTTTGATCCAAATCTTTTCCCACATAAGAAGTTCAAACAAATGGCTTATTATCTCTTAAAGTGTCCATCACATCATGTCCGTGTTGAAATGTTAAGATTACGTTGGAACCTCTATCCGACAAATCAAATATTGGCAAGACGTGGTCTAATTCCAAAAGATGCAAACTTTTGTCATTTCTGCAAAAATTGTAAACAAATAGAGACATTGGGCCTCATTACACGGTAGGCGGTAGGGATTTACCGGCACCGGTAAAATACCGGTACCGGTAAATCCCTGCCGCCTTACTACGAGGTCCCTTAGCGGGTTGGAGTTTTAACGCCTGCTTTTTGCAGGCGTTAAATACCAACCCGCTAAGGGACCTCGGAGCTAATTACGGCACCGCAAAATTGCGGTGCCATAATTAGCGCCTTCCCCATTCCCATAGAGCCCTATGGGGAAGAAATGGGAATGGGGAAGGGCAATGGCGGAAGGGGGATTTACCGCCCCTCCAACCTTGGGATGGGGCGGTAAATCCCCTTTCCGCCAAGGCGGTGCCGGTATTTTACCGGCATGAGCCATGGCGCTAATAGCGCCATGGCTCACCGCCTACCGTGTAATGAGGCCCATTACCTCATATAGTAGTGGATTGCCCTGCACTAACTGGTCTACGTGAACACTGCTATCACAATTTATTACAACTAAACTATGATCATTCTTCACATGAAATATGGAATATATTAATGACGAGCAATCGAACTGCTATTCATATTGCACTTACCCAGTTCATAAGCACAGTCTTACCGCGTGACTTCTCTTCTATGTTCAATTGATAATTTTATGAAGTTTATGATTTAGGTTCTTTCTTTCCTTTTATGTATGTATTGCTAAATGCTTGTCAATTACTTTGTGAAATTTAGGAATATTTTTAAAAAATTTTAAACTTCTTATATAGCAATGGTTCTATTGTAAAGTTTTAGATAATTGAGTTACTCTATGTAAAAATCTATTGTAAAGTTTCAGATAATTGATCTATTTTATGTAAAATTTTTGTTCAAAACTTGTTGTAATGAAGAATATTTTGAAAGGTTGAATTTTTCAGCCAACCAAAATAAAAAAATAAAATGTCATAGCAAGCACCAAGAACAAGGGTTTAAGGCAGGCACTTAAAATCAGATGGCAGAAATATGCATGCAGGCATGTGATTTTAATCCTTCATAAAAGATGCTTTGCTCTCTGGACACGGCAGAACACATTTCTCAAGAGAGGCAGCCATTTTCAGAGTTATCAGATCTCCTAGGCAGTCATGCTAACAATCATGGCTCTCAGCAGACACCAAGGAGATCCCTGTGATGAATCAACTAGTGGTACAGGGATGAATATCATTTTCAAAACCATCAATCAACCCCACACCTCAAGTATACCAGAAGGGGTCCAAACAGATAGGACTACAAGTGAATTATAAGAACTCCTTGTCCAATTTTTGGTAACATGGACAGAACGGCAGGCTTATCTCTGCAAGGTCCTGGATCGTTGGTTATTTGCAACACAACGAAAATACAATTATTACCCAATGATAAAAGGGACTGTCCAGTCAAGGTTGTACAGAAATATTGACTTAATTATTCTACAACAGACAGTTTTAGCACTACAAAATACAACCCACCCTGTAAAGGAACACAGAGGACAGACCGTTTCACGAAGGAAAGAGATGCACTCTGGATACTGACAGGAAGGTAGTTGGTAAAGTAATCAGTCTTACTGTTCAAGGTTATTCGGTTCCAGCACCAATGGGGAAACGGTCATAACTGTCTATAAGGGCCTTTCGGGGGAAGAACCAGGGGACAGAACCACAATGTACCTGGTGCTGAAGAGGTTCTTGGTGCTCGACAGCATCAAGGTGGTTACAGGGTGCTTTGTCGCCCTTGAGACAGTTAGTGGCAGGTGACAGCTGCGGGTATAAGGCAGCAGACAGTTTGACAAGCAAGGCTGGTGGGATATTTAGAGGCTGGCCGGCGTGGCAGCTCGGGAACAAGCATTGTGCTCTCTGTGCTGGTTGGTGGATCTGGACTGCTGGTCGAGGCGTCTCAGATGGCTCTGGTGTCTACGGCATGACAACAGTCAGTGGTGCAGCCGGATGCGGTTTGAGGACTCGACTGTCTCAAAAAAGTCCTTAAAAGATTTTGCTCGATGATGCTTGAGTGGCACTCCTAGCTTCTTCGCAAGGCTTGTGTCATACTTTCAAGATGGACGGCCCAGAGCTCAGGAGAATGTTTGCAGGCAAAGGCCCTGTCCTTTGTCCAGAGACTCTCTGCCACTTTCCACCTAGGAGGCTTGCTGGCAGAACCTAGCAGGGCATGCTGTGTGCTGGCTGGGTACAAGTTCTGGAGCTGCTGGATGAGTCCTCTGAGTCTAGTATCTTCCTCTGTTCCCTGGGAGGTGTTTAGGGGCAGGATCTTGCTTCCCTCTTGGATCACCTGACCTTCCTTCACTACTGGAAGATGTAAGGTAGAATGTACCTTTAGCCCGGGTCCAAATGAGTCCTTCTTCTTATTTCTTTTGAAGTCATCGGATGATCTGCTAAGTGAGGGGTTCACCCCTCTTTTAAAGCCAAATGGGCCCCATTGATTGGTGCAGGCTAAGCCCACCTTGAGGAACCAATCCTGGGTCCCCACCAACAATCTCTGTTATGCATGAGGTCACGACCAGCATGATCTGCAACAGGAAAAGGTGAGGGGTTACAAAAGTCCCAACCATCTTCCTGTCTGTTGTAGATCAAAGTGTCTCTCTGGCTAACTGAGCTCTCTGTAACTCTTGATTAAAGGGCAGGTCTCCCTTGATGTTTGTGCTGGGAGCAGACTTCCTGTCTCCCCCAAATCACATACTTCTCCCCTGTGAAAGCGGTCAGCTCTGCTGGAGTCTACCTATGGTAAATTTGTAGATCGAACATGCATTTCACTGCCTTTCATACAGAGGAGTGGGAACTAGCTTCAAGTGACACATTGCATACCAAAGGGGTGTTAGCTCCCTCCTTCCTGTTGTCTGTTCCAGCAACCATACCACTTCAAGGTTTGTTTCAATTTCTCTTATTAGTATGCACTACGACCAGCCGGATTAGACCAAGGGAAAGCAGATCCATGGAGCCTTTGATATTTAAATTAGGCTGCGTATGGCTGGAGGAAGGTGTGCCTTCCCCCTTCTTGAGATGCCTTGATATACCCATGGCTGTCACATTCCTGCTGAATAGGGGAATAAGGTGCCAGTAGGCTGTGTCTTCCTGGAGTACACATGACTATGAGTTTCATGCAGGAAGTAGATTAAATGGGTGTGGAATGGCCTCACACATTTCTCTGAGGTTGATCTCCCATTATTCATTTTCATTATTAAAAAATCAAAAAGCCCAGGTGAGCGCATTCTTCCCCTGCGGATGGTTCAATTCCTCACAACCCCTCTGGAGAGATGAGCATGATGAATAACCTCACTGAGAAGCAACAACGAAGACAGTTCATCTAAAGGGTGACAGGGACGAGGGCTGTTTGACAAACAAACTTGGCCTAGGATCAGCTCAAATGGTTAACTTAGAGTTCCTACATCACTAGCTATCCTGAATCCCGGGCTTGTACATGGCAGAGCTCCCGTAAAGGGCCAACAGGAACTACTTCATTAAAAAATACAAAAGCACAAGTAGCTTTGTTAGGTCTGTCTACTAGGAGCATTAGCCCCTCAGAGAGAGTACTGGTAATGTAATAAGAAGGGGCATACAGGAAGCAGGGGTGGGCTGGCCTATAGGGAAATTTCCCGGTGGGCCTCTGCACCCTGGCCCTCTTTTCTGTGGTATTTCCAAATGTTCTCATAGGAAAAGCATTGGGCTTGCGGAAAATGTGTCCTATGGGGCCACTTTGAGCTTTATTTCCAGGGCCTCTTTTGGTCCCCAGTAATTATTTCCAGGGCCTCGTTTAGTTCCCAGTCCAGTCCTGACAGGAAGAGTACTGCCACTTGACAGGAGGTTGTTGGATAGAGCACAGCATGCTGTCTTTGTTTTGGTGTGCTCCCTAGAACCAACACTTTCTAAAAATATAAAAAGAGTACAGTGTTTATGGACTATCTACGTGTTTGCATAAACTAAGCACGTGATCAGAGTGCAGCCTTTGCAGCGCGCCTGCCTGCCTAGACTAAGCAGATGCTGCAAACAATGCTCTGTTTGCAGCCAGCATGTCTGCCCACACAAAGCAAATACCAGAAATAGTGCAGCATGTGCAGCTTGTGTGGCTGCCTACTCTCAGCACAGGATACACATAGTGCAGTGTTTGCCGGCTATGCCCCTGGTTATAGTTCTATGTTAGAGTTCTCACTCACTTCTACACTGACATTATAATACAAACAGTGCCGGGTTTCACTAGCCATGCACCTTGCTATGGTTCAATCGGATCTACACGTTTTGTTTTTGGGGGACAATTTTATCACTTTTTATTTTTACTGCAAAATGCAGGGGGAGACCTAGCTTGGAAGAAACAGCAAAGAACATATTATACAAAACTTAAGAAATACAAAACTATTAAAAAAATTTAAAAAATACATAAATCATTGCCCTTGTGTTAAACAGCCCTTTATTTTATGCTCCCCTTCCAGACATAGAGCACAACCCCAAACACAGTGAACCAATGCTGAGCACTAAAACACAATTCTGTGGTTCCATGTGTTAATATCCTTGCAAAAATATTGCCATAAAAAAATCGCCATAATTTTGCAGCGATATTAAGCCATGGAACCTGCGGGGGACTCCCCCCGCAAACACCATAATTCTTTTAATGGAGCGCGGTACACCCCCCCCCCCGCAACTCCCAGTCGCAATAACCCCATAAATTATCTCCACTAATAATAACGCGTACGGCCTTATCCCACGACCATATATATGGTGATATTATTGGTATGGGATAATATTACCTGATACCAATTCAGTGACCTTTTTTAACCTGTTGTACTCTTGCTCAGTTTAGGATCTTTTAAACACACCTTCTCTTAAAACACAGAAGCTCAGGGCAGAAACTAAATACATGTGCCACATGTTCTACTGCAGATGTCTGCAACGTGTGCCTCTCTGGAGGTTTTGGTAGATGACAAACCACATTATCCCTACCCAGCATAGCCAATGGTGGGCTATCGTGGGAGTTGTAGTCCAAAACATTTGGCGAGCAGCAGATGGCATTCCATGGAGCAGCCAGCACAAGTACACTTAAAATCTTAAATGGCTCCTGAGAAACTGCCTCTAATAGTAGGATCCTTAGCCAAGACTTAACATGTAAGGCACTGTTAAGTCTGCATGCTAGCACACGAAGACATGCTTCCAGGCCACCCAGCAGTTTCCGGTCGTGTCCTAGTCACCTACAATGAATACCGGGGTATCAGTACTTGGGGAGGAATACTAGCGGCCGACTCAGGGTGAGTCCACCAAAGACCTAAATCGGGAGTTAATGACAGGCCTCTAATATTCTTGAATGAATCCAACACTCCAGACCCATCCAACCTTCGTTTAGAAAGGGCTGAGTAATTACCGCCTGATGATTTGTCCAGAAGGGACATATGTGATCATGACGACCCCCATAATTTCGACAGCCGTAAACCCCCTTTAAACCACTTACAAATGCTGGTGGAGACCCATGCAGCCCCCCATATTACTATTATATCACAAACTCCCCCCACATATATATGTGGTGTAAGAAGTCGAAATTTCGGCCATCGGAGTTACGAGGGCAACATTTTGGGCCATTACTGTCCAGAAGCAGTGTCAATATCCCAAAGGCTTAAACGCTTCTTGATCGAGCAACTCTGTCGCTTCGCTCCACTCTAAAGGAGGTTCTCGTAGTACTCTGCGTCAGCATAAGAAGCACCATCAAGAACTATTGCGCCTTGAGAATAAGGGGTCATAGGTTGCTTATTTCCCCTAATTCTGCCCCATAAATACCAGCTGATCGGGATTTAGTCTGATGGACTCCCCGATGTATTGAAGTAGATCTGAAGCTCCCCTACTGGTTAAAACAGAGCATTGCTGCAGCAAAAGGACCTGCGGTCAGGCCACCTTTCTCCATCACACCTCTGCATTCAGGGCCTCGAAAGAAACAAAGGCCCAGGTCGTCACACTTCGGGACTTTCTCTGATGGGCAGAGTTGTGGAAAAGTGGGAAATGACAATGTGCTGTACTTCCCGTGCTGGCCCGGCAGCATTATAGTGACTAGGCCCTGTAACCTGCCATGTTTAAACAGTGTATCTTGCTTATGCAAGGGGGGCACTGTAGGGCATACTGCACATGTCTTTGCAATGAAAGCCTCTCGCCTAGCTTGTTGGAATGGCACAGGGCAGCGGAAGTCATCGCATCACCAATGCTCTTGTGCTTGCCTTAAAGCGTATGGGAATCTTAAAGGAGTATAGGTACCTTGACTGAGTTACGACGGATATGGGTTGTTTGACCTAAAGACCTTAACCTACTGCCCATTTGACCTAATTATTTTTACCTAATTTTTTTAACCTACTGCGGGAGACCCTCTGCATACCCTCTAATGTGGGGGGAGATCCCCTGAATCCCCTCTGACCTCCCCCACCTCTTACCCTACCTTACCCTACCCTTACCCCACCCCACAACTATTTTTTAATTAAGGTGTACCATTTGACGTACCAAATTAGGTCAAAACGATGTGATCAAATGGGAGTAGGTCAAGTCGGCATTAGGTCATCTATGCCAATGCCGTTAAGACACGGTAACCTCAGGGATAACAATGGCTTATAAGAAAGAGCACAGCTGGGGTCAAATGCTGATATAATGAGACATTGTTCTTTGCTTGCAGGTTGAATTTAGTGTGCAACCCTGACCTGTTGAGACCACCCCTTACAATAGAAAGTATGAGCCCTGGTCGGTATTAAGGTTGGAGTGGTTCGGAAGGGAGGGGACGCTGGAACTTTGAGCCTTGTGTTGCTGTTGGGTTCGTTCTGTCACGGCTTTTTGCTGCAAAAGGGTTCTACAATCCACCGGATTTGTGAATGATCCTTTTCCTTCAACAGCATTCATGAAGGATAAGCCAACATCTGACATTTTTAAATGTGTTTATTGGTGGTCAGTCATAATGTAGAAGGCAATAATGTCTAAAGTCAAAATGTCGAAAAAAATTTTTAGAAAACAATAATATCGAAAACCAATAATGTCGAATTTTTTCTCTATTTTTTTGAATTTTTCGAGAAAAAAAATAAAAATATATATATAATTAAAATGTGTCCTATGGGGCCACTTTGAGCTTTATTTCCAGGGCCTCTTTTGGTCCCCAGTAATTGAGTATGAGGGGTGAGAGGGTGGTGGGGGGATGGTGGGGTGGCCAGGGAGTGTTGGGTGAGGGGGTTTGGGGGGGACCCCCCCTAGTAAATGATACTCTTCTTGTTTATGTATTTATTGATAGTGCTAATTGACATTTTTTTTCGACATTTTTTTTCGAAAAATTGACGCTTTTCATTATATGTATAGGTTTTCGACATTATTGTTTTCTACATTTTTTTTCGACATTTTTGTAAGTCGACATTTTTTTTTCTACATTATGACTATAAACGGGGTTTATTGGATATTTGTAAGGCGCCTATACAACAAATGGGGTTTCAAGGCGCCACAAGACAAAAAGGGGCGGGGTGAGATAAAAATAGCAGCCGTACTAGACCTTGTGACATTCAGATTGTGCAAATGCAGTAATAAGAAGCACAAGAGACGGAGGCGGGGAGTGCCAGTATGCACAAAAAAAGGAAAGTGCTAGGGTGGGAAGGGAAGTGCAGGGTAAAGAGGAGAGAGAGAAGTGAAAAAAGGGGGGTGGAGGAGGGGGAAAGAGGGCCACAGGGGCTACAAGCGCAGGATGGCAAGGGCTATGGATTGCATGGGGTGCAGAGGGTGAGGGTCCACATGCTAAGTGCTAGTAGGGGGGTGGGCTGGGTGGGGGTGCCTGGTGCCCTGATGAATTCAGAGGGAAACAAGCAGCTAGTCACTGCGGCACACAGGGGTATTAGCAGGGGAGGTGGCGAGGGAAGGAAGAAGAAAAAAGGAGGGTCTTGAGGAGCTTCCGGAACTTAAGGAGATTCGGCTCAAGCCTGAGAGGGGCACGGAGGCCATTCCAGAGGGAGGCTCCTGCAGAGGAGAGAGATCTACTCCCCACTCTCTGCTGAGAGAATCGTCTGATCTGCAGAGAGTTGGAGCTAAAAGACCGAAGGGCTCTAGCAGAGAGGTATTTAGCTAGAGAGAGTTGGATGTAGCGGGGTCCCAGGCCCCAGAAAGCCTTGTGGATGATGCAGAGGGTCCTGAACTTGATCCTAGCAGCTACTAGGAGGCAGTGGAGATATTTTAGGGCTGGAGAGATGCGGTCCGTGGGCTTGAGGCCAAGGATAAGTCTCACAGTCCTATTCTGGATTAGTTGAAGAGGGTGGAGGAAGAAAAGAGGCAGATTGAGAAAGAGGATGTTGCAGTAGTGCAGCCTAGAGAGAACCAGAGCTCTGGATACATTGAGTTTCTGGGGGCAGGTGAGGAAAGGGAGAATCCCTCTAAGGAGGTGCAGCTGGTAGTAGGCCATCTTGGCAAAGTCCGCGATGTGAGGAGAGAAGGAGAGAGAGGCGTCAAAGATGACACCAAGGTGTTTTGCCTCACAGGAGGGTCAGGGGATGGTACCAAGAGACGTCGGCCAGAGGGTAGGAGGGAAGGACGCAGCTGGGGTCCCAATGAGAAGGATCTCAGTCTTACTGGCACTAAGTCAGAGATCATTGGCAGCACACCATGCCTGAATAGCAGCCAGGACAGTCAGGGATGACACAGGAGGAAGACAGAATCTTGAAGGGGAGTTGTGTGTCGTCTGCATAACATTGGAAGGGAGGAGAGAAGGAGGAGATCAGGAGGGCCAATGGGGCAAGGTAGATGTCTTCGTTCTACAGATTGCAAATTCAACAACATGATCCTGCATGACCTTTTGACCCAAAACCTGACCTTATTTTTAGGGGTGTGAATTTCTAGGCTTTTCGCATTGATTTAACATGCAAATGAATTCAACAAAACGTTCAAGGGATGGCGTTGTCCGCATAATGGACAGTTGGGATTTCAACCTTGCCCCTATGACTGAACATCATTGCATTACCTGGGTAGACAGCCTTCCACATCACTGACAAGAAAACTAAAAGGTGTGGGACCCGAACACACACTTGCCATACCCCCTTATCTTGGGGAAGTCAGAGGAGATTTTTCCTTGTTGCTAGAAATGCAATCTGCCCTTATTATCATGATGTAACAGCTCGATGGAGCTGAATACCACGCCATCAACTAACTAGCGAATTGAAGTATCCACCAATTGTGCCAGGAAAAGTGCGTTGTCAGACTGTGGAGCCCTAGAAAGGCAGTCTTTGGTGAGTTTCTGCTGCAGGGACCAAGAGACTGCTCCCCAGAGGGTTTGATGAATGGTGCAATAGGTTTTTAAAGCAATTCTCCTTTCCGTAGTGAGCCAATGCAAGGACCAATGGGCTGCGGTGATGGGATCTCTGGGGTTCAAGCCCAGAAATAACCTGGTAGCCTTCTTTTGGATCGATAGGGCCAGTAGCATTTAAAAATGATATTGTTCATTCTAAACAGGAACATTTAAGCCCTAACACTCTTCTGTACTCCTCGATGACGCGGGCAAGGCCTTGCAAGCGCTCTCTCGTGCATCTCTCAATTCTTTATGGCCCAATGACCCCTAGACAGGGCATGAATTGCTAGGAAGTCCCAGTTAACCAAATGTCACCTTTTCCATTTTCCCAGCTCTCTTCTGAATTGGATCTTTAGTTTTGGCTGTTAAGCGGCACTTCATTGCCCCCTATTGGCCGAAGCGAATGCTTTTGAGTACAGATAAGAGGGAGGTGGGATGTGAGAATGAAACCAGCTTGGCGTTTTACCCACCCGTTTACTTCTCCATGGCAATGCTAATCTCTATGGGATTCCCACCTACTACTAGCTCCTCGCTCCCCAAAACACAACCTCTTGGCATCTCTTTGTGCTGGATCTATCAGCTAGGAACATCAAACATTGCACTTCATGGCATAGGGCCTGCCAGTAGTGTTTCTAAGCAGTCTTCTGTAAGTGAATGGCTTAATAGCAACTGTAAACGAGCTCCTGTTGCAATACAAATGTCTTAGCCCCTTTTATAAGCAATATGTGTGTCCTCACATCTGCTTCTCACACTGAAGTCTTCTGTTAAATACAAGCCTTGTCAAAGCCAAAAGTCGGGGCTTCTGTTAAAGTATTAAATGGTCATTTGCCAGGTATTGTCAACATATGTCCAGGTACCCACAGGATTTTCCAGTCGTTGCAAACGTATAGGCAGGTAGTACTTATGGCAGTGCCTGGCAAAGGCCTATCACACGCCAACACAAAGTTATTTTAAAAAACTGTTGACTTTTCCCAAGCTTGCTATAGAGTTCTGCTCTGCAAAGGGTCTTGAGATGTCGCTGAGCTATAATGTGGCAACTCATTTGAGCTGGCAGCTCTATCAAGCAGTAACATCAAGCTTTGTGATGAATAGGACCTGCCAGTGTTAGTTCTAACTGGTCTACTCAGGCTTAATGACATAATTAAATTACAGCTGTAAACGAGCACTTCGTATAGTAAAAATGCCTTAAGGAAGTGTGCATTCGGCCACTTGAAGTCGGAGCAATATGTGTGTCCTTGCATGTGTCCTTTGCCTTGAAGTCTTGTTAAACACAAGAATTCGCTAAGGCAACAGTTTCTGTTTGTGTGCAGGTATCAGAAAGGCTTCAACCAGGCTATGTTGGTATCTCACGGCCAGGTATAATGGCAGTGTCTGAATGCCTATCACATGCCTACACAAAGGTCCAGACTGTTGGCGTTGCCAGCGCTTGCCTTAATGCTGCGTCTGCCTAAAGTAAGCACATGCTTAGAGCCACGGCGAGACCCATTGCTTTTACCAAAGTTTGCTTTGCCACATTTAAAAATCAAATAAAAGCAGCTTGAGCAAATATTGCAGATGTTCCCATAAAGCTCTTGAAATCTATGATTTCTTTCCTGTTATTCCTTTCCTGCGGTTTACACGTCATTATTCAGTGCTGGGCGGTTAACCAAACTCAGGAAGTGGCTAATTCAAACCTCTTCAACCATTTAAAAGCAAACCGCTGCACCGGCCTCGCTGCCAAAACGCCAATAGGAAAGCGCTCGCCCCAAAAAAAACTAAACAGGGAAGAGCGTGATGTTTGAAAGGACTAATGCACCGTCCCCAGTCAATTTACGAAGCAAATTTCAGAGTAGTGCATTTCAGTGCGACCATAATACCGAAAAATACAGAAAACGTTAAATAAATATATATAGGGTACTGGGGTAAGGGGTTAAAATGGGTTGGGATGGGTTTATAAGGATAGAACAACGGGGGGCTTGGGAAGTGGGCCCCGCAAATAAATAAATAAACGAAAATTCAGTATTTTTTCTGTATTTTGGCTTCGGTGAAATGTACCACTCTGAAATTTGCTTCAGTAATTTCACATATAACGCTAATAGACCTAGCGCAGAAAACTGTGTGTAACCTGCAGGTCACAGGTTCGAATCCTAGCAGTGCCTCCAAACCTCTCACCCTTCCAAGGTCAGTAAACTGAGGGGAATTGAGATGGGTAATAATGACATTTATAAGCAACATTATATGGCTGTGTACAATTAAAGATATACATTTACGACTTAGTATGTTTTATATGGTTGTCTTTCTAAGCATTAACATATATGGTGTGTTTTATAATAAATGACCACCATGAAATGGAGGATCCTTGAGAGACGTGTCTTTCAGCAAGTAATAGAACAAGAAAATGAGGTTTTTTCCCTATTAGTAGCCCGCAGCCCATCGCGGAGTAAAAACAAAATATGTGCGATTAGGAGAGTCTACGCGCAAGTTTGTTCAGCCGCCAGCAGTGTGTTTCTCGGACGTCGTGGGTAAGTCATCTCCTGCGGTGTGGGAAGGCAGACAACCACCCCGCAATTGAGGGAGGCTGTCAGCGGACGCGAGAGAGCGGGTATGGGGGTTCAATGGGGGTGGTCACCAGGGTGAGGTCAACTGGGGGAGTTGCAGTGTTGTACTGCTTTCTAGCTAGGTTCCTGCTATATAAGTCACGAACATACATGTTCATTCAGGGGAGTTCCCTCATTTGAGTGGGGGCGTGGATTGCCCCAGCACATGGCTTGTTCTTTAAATGTGTGCTTATCTTCGACCCTCATTTCTGCCGAAGAGAAATCCAGATCGAGGTGGCCACATTCCCGATCACTGGGTGTGCACTCAGGAGCTCCTTTTTAGTTTAGACTCTTAGTGGCGCCAGGGTCGGACTGGGACAAGAAATAGGCCTGGTCACCCAAAAACAAAATGGCCCAGCACTCGCCTCATAAAAGTGGCCTCACAATCCTTGACCTCTGATGACATCACCGGAAGGGATGTCATTTGACCCCACCTAAAGGGACATCCCGGGAAGCGATGAAACATGACCTTTCACCCCTTGACAAAACAGGAAGTGGCATCAAATGGCATTGTTCCGAAGAACACTATGAAAAATATAGCTTCGATATCACTATAATTGAGATATACGTTTCATACAAGAAAGGATCACCATATATATCATTAATACCTGTGTGTATAGATCCATATTGTCAAATTACAGTGAATGGAAGAAGACGTCCAAGGCCAAATGATAATATGTTATTGTAAAGCACTTACGCTTAAGCTCTTTTTTTATAGAACAAATATGCATACAATATCACCCAACCTTTGTTGGTACTCATTTATCAACCTAACTAGGATGAAAGGCTTTTTGAAAAAAAGAAAGAATTTAATTTATTTTTTATTTTTTTCAAAACCAGCCCAGGCATGGCCAGAAACCGGCCCCCACTCCACAGGGACGATTTTGGCCCGGCCCCGGGCTGAAAGGCCGAGGGGCCAATCCGACCCTGGGTGGCACTTGCGCCACCTATAAGTCAAAACTATTGCATTATAGTACAGAGAGGGAAAAATTGCATATGAGGAAGGGCACAAAGCCTCTAGGTGCTGTTTGGTTATTTACCCAGCCATTCACTGCCCATGGCTATGCTAATCCCTATGGCCATTCCTACCCAGTTCCTGCCCCTCCACGACCAAACCACCTTCTCATGGGAACTCTTCAAGCTTGCTTTAGTCAAGCCTTATGATCAAACTTTTAACTCAAAGTGCCTACCAGTGTTTTTTTAAAGCAGTCTTCTGAGAGTTAATGACATAATTGGAGCTGTAATCCTGCTACTGGTATCATTAAAATGTCTTATCATGGTCTGCCTACGGCCACTTGATTTATAAGCACTATGCGTGTCCTTCAATGAAGTCCTGTTGAAAACAAGCACTGGCAAAGCAAACAGTTTTGGCTTGAGTATAAGTATTATGCATTTGCCAAGCACTGCTATCAGCTGTCCGGGTACCCACACCAATGTGCACCTGCTACCATCAATGGGCAGTTAATGCCACTACGGCAGTGCCTGGCAAATGCATTTTCCATGCCTACACAAAATCCCAAACTGTTGGCATTGCCCCTGCTTGTTTTATATTATTTAACAGTTGGCAAAGCTCTGCCTGTTGCTGGCATCAGCTGCGGCCCGGGTCTCAGTAAATTCGACCCACGTGTGCGTGTTGATAAAATAGGGGCCTGCAACCTTTGGCTGTCCAGTTGTTTTGAACTATAACTCCCACCAGCCCAGCGCAGTATGGTCAATGGTGAGGGATCATGGGAGTTGTAATCCAAGTCATTGGGGTAGCTGCAGGGGGTAAGCCTCTGTGATAGGGGATGAAAGGCAGGTTTGCCAAACAAATGCCTATGGGGGTGGAAGGGTATGATTGCAAGGTAGGCAGAGAAGCCTGCAAGAGTCCAGCGTCTGGGCGTAAATGCCATGGAAACCTTTTCTTTGTACCAGTGAACTTCCTCTCCTCCTCTGATGTCATTTCCTCTTCGGAGGCTGAAGAACCCTCACAAAACAGAAGCCAGCCTAAGTGAGAATAAGGCTGCCAAAATAGGGCAGAAGGAAAGAACTTCTGACTTTCGAATTAGCAGAAGTTGAAACCTGGATAGTAGAAAACAACACATGAATGACCTTCTGCCCCCTATAAATGATGCCCCCGGACTAAGTGGCAGTGTCATGCAACGCCTGCTCATCACTTCCCTGCTGCATACTGTGGGTGCTGGTCCAAAATGTCACAGTATCCCCACTCCCCTGAATGCTTGCTAACCTGGCGCAGATCCCAATGACGTTCCTGCACTTGCTAAACTCAAGATAAACCCATTTTCGTGATCAATAGGTGGGTCTTTATATAGAACTTTCACCAAAGTCCTTCCATTGCACTTTTTTATATGCAATACTAGTGTGAAAGCCTGTGTGCACGGGCCAAGGTGCGTGAGGAGAGACATTTTCAGTGTGTTGATATGTTATTCCTTATGCAACAGCTCCTTCGAGCGGTGACATCAGGCGAAATGGGCAGCCTCTACTGCGCATGACTGCATCGGACAAACATACACCTGGCCTTTTATTTTATTGTATGCTTTATATACAATATATAAAGTAGCAAAATTAATATCAACAGAAGAAATATGAGAGGATCCTGCACCCTAAACATCACACACACATGTCAGCAGAGAGTGCTTAACTCGATGAGCTAACTAAACAGCATTGAAGTTTGGCTTTCAACACTATGGGAAGCAATAGCTCAGTGCACAAATGTGCTCGTAGATACAAATGTGCTCGTAGGTACGTTGAAATAAGCACTTCCTGCTTACTGGAGGCGCGTGGCAACCACGCATTGGAAGGCAAAGGGAGGGGATAAGTCCTAGATTTCCAAGTAATATCCCCCGAGTACCCTCTCAGTGGTCTGGTGGATGAAACAAGGATTGTGATATGCATGGAGGGTACCCCTGGCTGGTAGCGGTGCACGGTATACATCAACATAACATAATTGAATTCTCTTACTCCATACAGACATACAGTATGCCATCTGCGACCACAAATGGCAACACCCCGGCCAGCCACTTTTGCAGCCACTGGCAACACTGCACTGTACTCTAGGGAGGCACCCGCTACTGCCATGCTTGAGAAACGCTGGGAGCGAATTTCATTAAAAGTGACCCACACATATCCACAAGCAACCCCTGTAAGATTTGCGCGACTCAAATATTTATAGGCCATGAAAGGGGGCCAGAGTCCCAACACGAACTCCGGAGCCTACCCGATTCACACAAAACACATTTGAAGAGTTCGGCCTGCTCCCGCCGAAGATTCTAGAATGTGCGCGGGCCCAAGGTTAATCGTTCTTTGCTTACAGTAAGTGGTCTACGCAGAACTTTTAATTCAAGATCAGGTGGTCTACAAAAACAAGCCCCACCGCCTTTAGAGAGGAGCAGGTTCGGGGCGCGGGAGGAGTGGCAGCCTGCACGGCTGTTCTTATTGGTCTGCAAGGCCCCCAATTATTTGAATCGTCGAACTCCAAATGCACTGAAATCGGGCGAAATCAGAGTTTTTACAAATATGTTCACCCAGGACTTGTCAAGACGCAATGGCACAATCGAATTGGCAGCTGACAGGCAGCCCATGTAGAGACATGACAAATGCAACGCCATCTCTGCGCACCAGGAGTTCCAAATCCAGCAGAGGGCGCTCAACCGTCCATCGCTTTTGAGGTGTCATAGAGCGACACCTGTTATTCATAGCAGCTATGGGAACAGAAGTGTTATTTCAAAAATAGTAACTATTGAATACAAAACGGGCTTGTCTGGCTCGCAACCCCTCCCAATCACCTCTGATATCATGTGTGAAGGGTCCAGGGTTGTGGTGGCAAGGACATTGTTTTTTAAGGGGTGAGAAAAGTAACACAGGTATTTATCTTTCAATCTTACATTAAAGTCCTTATTTTTTTTTCCTTTTCTTTTTGAGGATTTTAGAAATGAGAAATAGAGAACTGTGAAAATAAAAGTTTTCAAAAAGTTTGTAAAAACTAAATGAAATAAAAAAATTTAAAAAATAAAGTCCTTTTCTGTAATTCAAGAACTGGCATTTTGAAGCCTAAAGGGATTTTTGTCTTTTTTTTTAATCCTGATACAAAGGCTCCGCACGTTTTTACAATGACACACGTCAGGTTACTCGTGCGAAATTTGATCTGATATCTTAATAGCAAAATGACTTCTTTTCCAGCTTATATTCAATAAATTGTATGGGTTTCATTTTTGGAACATACTACATGCTGTAAAAACGGGTATAGTCCTGGAATATTGGCAGAAAACTTGCTTTAATCCACCCCTCCACCCCCATTCTCAAATGCGCCCTGGCTATCCCGCATATTTATTTATTTATTTACTTATTGTGCATTTGTAAGCCATGCACCAAGTACATTGTGTTTCAAAGTGCCCTGTGAGTCGCTTTGAAACACACATCCGGTCTCCTATTGCCCTACTGCGCCCAGTGTGCCTTTAACCCGACGTGCTGTGTTTGTCAGAAAGCACCCCCTCTTAAGTCATCCCCAGAATGGTCTTACAGATCACAGCGGAGGCTTGGCGCACTAGACAAGCGTCTCTCTGCCCCTGGGCTCTGCATTGCTGGGATCCAGAGGACTCAAAGTCAATGCAGAATGTATAACACATCACAATAATCAACAGAAAGTAAAGGGCCACAAATTCAAGGGTGCAAACTGCGGAGCATGTCAAATAAAGGCTTACCTTATATAGGGCCCCATTACGAGTTGGGCGGTGCAGGCAAAGGTTGTGGTAAAGTGGTGGAAAGACCAATGCTACCACTTCATGGAGACTTCTCCACATCACAGTTCTGGTTTAAGGTGGAGGAGATACCGCCAGTTCTCGAATCGCAGTGTGGCGTGAACTTCACTGGTAAAAGCCGGGGGGGGGGTGGGCGTTTAATGCAGGAGGAATTACCGCCCACTGTTATTTTCCGATGGACTCCGGGAATGGGGATTTACACTGCCAGTACCCCAGTCTTAATTAATCTGGTGGTAAATCCACCGGACCGTGTGGCGGTAATGAGAAGCTACCATAACAGTTCTTCATTGAGATATATTGCATAAGGAGGCCCAAAGTCTGCCATGTACAAGACTTGTCTTCGGGGTGGTGCCGCAGCGGGGGGAAGTCGAAGGCAAAGGGGGATTGAGGGATTGCCTTTGGTTAATATGGAACAAAAAAAAGAGTATTTTGGGGAAATAATAGGCAAAAGACAATAATCTATATTCTGTATGGAATGCCATTGATCTAAGAGGGGTTATTATCGTTTATTTTGGAATTAGCTAAGAAAGCAAAAATAAGAGGGAAATAGATTTGCATGAATTGGCATGCAATGCATGGACATTTAAATTAAATTTCCTTATATGGGAGGATTATTTTGAAGTACTCTACTTTGAGCAAAGATATTATAACTTAGACTTGTCGACCCCAGGGAGACGATGGTGTAAATATTTCTCTTGCTGAGACCTTTGACCTTTGCTTTTGCACTTTGAAACATGATTTGCAATGTCATTGAAAACTTTTGAAACAAGGTAAATCATCAACAACAAAAAACAAGACAAATTGGCGCAATGTGCAAGGATGATACGTAGTATCAAATGATCGGGATGCGGTTAAGTATTGAAATTTATAGGAAATGAAATGGGCGAGGGAGCCAGAACTTCTCATGAACCTTTTAGAAATCTGATTATTGATAAACAAATAAACAAACTCAAACTGTACAAAGATTCAAAGCCAACAAGAAGCCAATCACAGTCTTGACTTGGCCTTTAAACTATTACTGCCCACCTCCTCAAGATGAAACTCTAGCAGCGAGTTCCCCATGAAGTCATAGTGAGAGGAGTGGGGCAAGGGGTGGGTGTAAGGCAATATGCTACACGTACAGTCAAGCAGATGCACTACTGCAGGATGGTCCCCTAAAAGTCTACTCTCCCCTCCTCTGAGGAGAACCTCCCTCCTTCCCTCAGAATTCAAGTGGAAGAAGGCAAACATCCACACCAGAAAACAGTTAACAGGGGAGCAATCTAACCATGTGTACCATCTTACCTGATGCATTACTACTCTCTAGTGGACGGGGAACCTAACTTGGTAACGAGACCCACTGTCTCCAACTATGTTTCTCAGCCCCAGGAGGCCGCGCTACTTGGCCCAAGTCTCTATACGAAAGTTGTGATTTCTGCACAATACCTCTCACCAATCGATGGCCGCTTGGACCCCCTTATCGCTCGCTTCGGTTGACCGTAGCATCACCAGCACCATGCTAGATACAGACAGATAACGCGGAATCCCGTTTGTCCAGTTCGGGAATGAAGTCTGTCATGACATCTTCATCAGGAGTTCTTCAGCCGAAGTCTCACTCAGCATTCCAAGCACCCGCTACTGTGTACCCCTCCGCACATTTTCCAACACTTCCAACTTGACGCGCAACCTCAAGATGCGCCCCCCTTCACACTTCCAGAAGTAGTGTGAGCCCTCAAGCTCAGCAGTCAGATCATGAGCAGATAGTTCCAGGCTAGGCCTCTCCATCACACCCTCTGCCCGTTTCAGGACCCCAGCCACAGTGACTTCACCACTGCTTTGGATCATCGCATTTTAAACGTTCATGTTGCACTGAACAGCAGTGACTGATCTTATAAAGGCACTTTGTGAATTGTCCATCCATCCCTCCTCAGGGGAGAGATCAGCAACTGCCCCCTCTGTCCCTTCTTCTGCGAGCCAGACCCGGGTTAAAAACTTGCCTCTATTGTCTGTCCTTCTCTGAATAGCCATCACTTATTTTAGCAGAATCCTCCCAAGATAGCAGCAAAAACAGCACATATGTAGATAGTGCATAATTTAATCTGCAACGCACAGGTCCATCCAAGAAAGTACAGTGATATCCCACATAGGACATCCTGGACTGGCACCACACTCTGGTGGCACACCGCCAAGCAGGCCATGCAGGACCTGTAGGTCAGGAAATGCCACCTCTGAAGGACAGTCAATGTCTTCCCCACCAATGACCGACTCACTCCACGGCAAAGAGCGAAGGAGTGCCTCTCTCTGAGGGACACCTCTGCAGGATGGTCAATATCTTCCCCACCAATGACCGACTCACTCCACAGCACTGAGTGAAGGAGTGCCTCTCTCTGAGGGACACCTCTGCAGGACGGTGAATATCTTCCACACCAATGATCGACTCACTCTACGACAAAGAGCGAAGGAGCGCCTCTCTCTGAAGGACACCTCTGCAGGACGGTGAATATCTTCCCCACCAATGACCGACTCACTCCAGGGCAAAGAGTGAAGGAGTGCCTCTCTCTGAGGGACACCCTGCAGGATGGTCAATATCTTCCCCACCAATGACCGACTCACTCCACAGCACTGAGTGAAGGAGTGCCTCTCTCTGAGGGACACCTCTGCAGGACGGTGAATATCTTCCCCACCAATGATCGACTCACTCCACGACAAAGAGCGAAGGAGCGCCTCTCTCTGCGGAACACCTCTGCAGGATGGTCAATATCTTCCCCACCAATGACCGACTCACTCCACGGCACTGAGTGAAGGAGTGCCTCTCTCTGAGGGACACCTCTGCAGGACGGTGAATATCTTCCCCACCAATGACCGACTCACTCCACGGCAAAGAGCGAAGGAGCGCCTCTCTCTGCAGAACACCTCTGCAGGATGGTCAATATCTTCCCCACCAATGACAGACTCATTCCACGGCACTGAGTGAAGGAATGCCTCTCTCTGAGGGACATCTCTGCAGGAGAGTAAATATCTTCCCCACCAATGACCGACTCATTCCACATCACTGAGTGAAGGAGCGCCTCTCTCTGAGGGACACCTCTGCAGGACGGTCAATATCTTCCCCACCAATGACCAACTCATTCCACGGCACAGAGTGAAGGAGCGCCTCTCTCTGCGGAACACCTCTGCAGGACGGTCAATATCTTCCCTACCAATGACCGACTCATTCTTTATTTTATTTTATTTTATTACATTTGTTATACGCCCAGACCCGGGGGTATCACGGCGTAGTTACAGACAATGGGATAATGCAATCTTAGAATGAGCATAGAGGAGTACAGGTATAACAATCAAAAATATACAATAGTAGGAATCAACAATATACACTAATATACAAAGTGGTCAGGTGAAATAATTGATTGGAGGGGGTTAGTGCACTGGTTCAGTTAGAACTTGTTGAAGAGCCAAGTCTTCAGAAGGCTTTTGAATTTGGGGAATGAGGTTTCATTCATAATGTAGGTAGGTAGCGCATTCCAATATCTGGGGGCCAGTATTTTGAAGCTGCTGCCCCCTGCTTTCTCTCTTTTGTATCTGGGGGTTTCAAGGAATGCGTTTTTGTTGGACCTGAGGAGTCTGGTCTGGGGCTTCAACATGACTGTGTTGTTGAGGTATTTGGGCGCTTTGTTAGCCCTGCATTTGTGGGTGATGCTCAGGGTTTTAAATTGTATTCTGGCTTGTATGGGGAGCCAGTGGTGGTCTCTTCTGGTGTTGGATATATGTTCAGATTTTTTGATGCCTAGAGCTGCTCTGAGGGCTTTGTTTTGCATGAGTTGAAGTTTAGCTATGTTGGCTTTGGAGGTGCCAAGGAATAGGATATTACAATAGTCTAGCTTAGACAGTATGAGTGCTCTGGCTAGAGTAACACAGTTGCTGGTAGAGAGGAATTTACGGCTGAGGGAGATGAGTTTAGAGGTGTAGGAAGTGGATGAGGCTAATGTGTTTACTTGTTTAGACATGGATAGTGTGGCATCTAAGTACACGCCGAGGGTCTTGACTTGTTTAAGAACAGGGATAATGGTTCCATCGATGGTGAATGATTTAAAGGCGGGCTCAAGGGTGTTGATTTTGCTGGAGGAGCCTAGTATGAGGAGCTCGGTTTTGTCGTCGTTGAGACAGAGGCTGTTGTTAGCCATCCAGTTTTGGATGAGTGAGTAGATTTGGTTAACCAGGAGGGAGTCTTGTTCATGGTTGCCTGAGAGAGGAATGAGGATTTGGGTGTCATCGGCGAAATTAGTATAGATGACACCCAGGGTATCCAAGGCTGCAAATAATAGCTTGGTGTATGCATTGTACAAAGTGGGGGATAGGCAGGAGCCTTGCGGCACACCTGCAGGGACAGACACTGGGTCTGCTGATTCTTTGCCGATGGATACTCTGGAGGTCCTGTCAGCCAAGAAGGATTTGATCCAGTTGGTAGCGTTCTGAGCTAGGTTGAAGTTGTTTGCTAGAGTGTTACAGAGTTTGTCGTGGTCAACCAGATCGAAGGCCGCTGAGAGGTCCAAGAGCATCAGAAGGCAGAGTTTACCTGCTTCTCTGGTGGCATCCATTTGGATCTTCAGATCAAGGAGGGCTGTCTCTGTGCTATGGTTGGGGCGGAAACCTGACTGGCGATCTCCTAGTAGGTGATGTTGTTCCAAGTGGTTCTGAATTTGGCAGTAGGCTATTTTGTCGATTATTTTTAGGAGAAATGGGACCGTTGTGATGGGTCGGTAGTTAGTGGGTATTGGTGGGTCCAGGGAAGGTTTTTTTAGAAGTGGTGTCACCCAAGCTTTTTTGATACTGGTGGGGACTGTGTTTGTGAGGAAGGAGGCGTTGATGAATTCAGTGATGATAGGTGTGAGAGTGGGGGCGCATAGTTTTACTAGATGGGATGGGAATTGGTCTTCCTTGCAGTTGGAGGCTTTGAGTTTCGTTATAGTGTCAAAGACTTCTTTGTTAGTCACTGGTGAGAATTGGAATGGGGGACCAGTAGTGGCGTTTGAGGTGGTCGTTGATATGGTGGGAGGAGTTTTGTCAGCTAGGAGTATTTTTTTACTATCGATTTTATTTTGTAGTAGGTGGATTTTGGATGAGAGTGCGTTTTGAATGGTGGTGCACCAGTCTTTGCTAGCGTTTGAAGGTGCTGAGATTTGACAGGGGTTTTCGAGCTCTCTAAGAATGGTAAAGAGTTCTTTGCTGTCTGAGGACGCGTTAGCAATGCGGAGGTTGAAGGCATTGGCTTTTTGAGTGATTATTGCTGATTTGTACATTTTGTTGGCTTCGGCGAAAGCTGATGCCGATTCTGGGGTGTTGTTTTTCTTATGGAGGTGTTCAAGTGATCTTTTTGTGCGTCTTAAGGCTATAAGTTCTTCATTAAACCAAAAGCAGGAGCGTTTATCAGGTCTACGGGTTTTGGTGGTGATGGGAGCAAGTAGGTTGATGGTTTTGGTAAGGCCTTGTTGGTATTGGTCAGCTAGATAGGAGGGGTTGTTGGTGCCTAGAACCGTATGGGCAAAGGAGGCACTCAGGGCTGGAATGAGTTTGTCGGAAGAGAGCTTTTTGATATTTCTAGTCTCAAAAGTTTCTGGTTTTTTAGGGGTGATGTGTTCGGTACTGGTGTTGTCTATGGTGAAGTTGATTGCATAGTGGTCTGACCAGTTGATTGGGAGGATGGAGTCAATGGTGACTCGAGAGTTAAGAGTGAGAAGCCAGTCTAGGGTTCTTCCTTTTGAGTGGGTGGGTTTATCTACCAGTTGTATGAAGTTCATTTCTGACATGGCTGTATAAAATGTAGATGCTTCTGAGTCCAGGGGGTCATTGTATCCTAGGTTAAAGTCACCGAGGACTATGCATTTGGTTTTAGGCTTGATGAGGGGCGTTAGGAGTAGTGGGATGTCCAAGTCAGGGTGTGTGTTTTTGTTAGGTGATCTGTACACCACTAGTAGGTTGGTGGTGCTTTTGGGGTTGGAGGTGTACTTGACTAATAGGAGTTCATAACCTTGTATCTGTTCTATTGGGCATTCTCTGATTTCCAGGGAGGTTTTGGCTATTATGGCAACTCCGCCTCCTTGGGTATTTGTCCTGTCAGTTCTCAGGATGCTGAATCCTGGGGGAATAGCAAGGGCTAGAAGTGGTCCTGCTGCTGGGTGAAGCCAGGTTTCAGTGACCACCAGCATATCAAGGTGTTGGTCTTCTATGAGGTCATGGATATCTATAGCATGGGCACCTAGTGAGCGGGCATTGATGAGTGTAGTTTTGAGGGTGGAGGTGGGGGCCGGGGGTGGTGTGTTACCTTCGATGGGGGAAGAGTCAGTGGTTTTGTTATTGGTTTGGTGTTTGAGTGGTGCGTTGTGGAATCTTTTGTGTTGGAAATTAGTAGGTGTGGTGTTTAGTTTGGTCAATGTATTGGGTAAAGTGGTGAGTGAGGTAGCTCGTAGGGACATTTTGGTTCTAGACATGAGTCTATGGAGTCTTTCAATGCCCAGGATGGGTGAGGTTGTGTCATTAATGCAGATGGGTATGGTATGATTGTGTGTAGGCGGGTTAGGACTAAGGCACGGGATGTCTGAGGTTGTTACCCTCTTGATGGTGATGGGCGTATTGTGTGCCTGAGGAGATGGTATGGGGAAGGGGGGGAGTGTGGGGAGGAAAGGGGTGGGGCAGGGGATGGGGAAGTGGCATGGACAACCTAGTCTAACTGATCCATCGCCAACCTTGATGAAGTGTCCTCTGGTGCATGGTGTAATATTAGGGACTATACAAAAAGGGAACATGATGATGGTGAGGAGTGCTAGCATTATATTGGTGGGTGCTGGGTGGGTAGAGCTAGAGTTCAGTGAGCTGTCTGGGCACCTGGACTGGGAGCAGTAATCCAGTACAGGCAGGCTGTGCTCTAATGCAATCACAGCATCAGCCTGGGTAGCTAGTAGGGTGCACGGGCAGTGGGTCACCTGGAATTGATATTGGCAATCAGGCAGAGAAGCATAGGTCACTAGCAGTATGCACAGGCGATGGGGCGCCTAAGTTCGAATATAGCAGTTCAAGGCACAAAACATCACAGGGTGCACAGGCAGTGGGTCACCTAGATTTGGTTTTAGCAGTTCAAGGCATAAAACATAACAGGGTGCACAGGCAATGGGTCACCTAGATTTGATTTTAGCAGTTCAGGCATAAAACATAGCAGGGTGCACAGGCAATGGGTCACCTAAATTTGGTTTTAGCAGTTCAAGGCATAAAACATAACAGGGTGCACAGGCAATGGGTCATCTAGATTTGATTTTAGCAGTTCAGGCATAAAACATAGCAGGGTGCACAGGCAATGGGTCACCTAAATTTGATTTTAGCAGTTCAGGCATAAAACATAGCAGGGTGCACAGGCAGTGGGTCACCTAGATTTGATTTTAGCAGTTCAGGCATAAAACATAGCAGGGTGCACAGGCAATGGGTCACCTAAATTTGATTTTAGCAGTTCAGGCATAAAACATAACAGGGTGCACAGAGTGAAGGAGCGCCTCTCTCTGCGGAACACCTCTGCAGGATGGTCAATATCTTCCCCACCAATGACCAACTCATTCCACGGCACAGAGTGAAGGAGCGCCTCTGTCTGCGGAACACCTTTGCAAGACAGTCAATATATTCCCCACCAATGTCCGACTCATTCCACTGCACTGAGTGAAGGAGCGCCTCTCTCTGCGGAACACCTCTGCAGGACAGTCAATATCTTCCCCACCAATGACCAACTCATTCCACGGCACAGAGTGAAGGAGTGCCTCTCTCTGAGGGACACCTCTGCAGGACGGTGAATATCTTCCCCACCAATGAGAAACTCACTTCACGGCAATGAGTGAAGGAGCGCCTCTCTCTCAGGGACAGCTCTCCAGGACCGTCAATATCTTCCCCACCAATGACCGACTCATTCCACGGCACTGAGTGAAGAAGTACCTCTCTCTGAGGGACAGCTCTGCAGGAGGGTCAATATCTTCCCCACCAATGACCGACTCATTCCAAGGCACTGAGTGAAGGAGCGTCTCTCTATGAGCGACAGCTCTGCAGGAGGGTCAATATCTTCCCCACCAATGACCGACTCACTCCACGGCACCGATTGAAGGAGCACCTCTCCCTGCAGAACACCACTGCTGTACAATTCATATCTTCCCCACTAATGACCAACTCATTCCATGGCACTGAGTGAAGGAGCACCTCTCTCTGCGGAATACCTCTGCAGGACAGTCAATATCTTCCCCACCAATGACTGACTCACTCCACGGCACCGAGTGAAGGAGCACCTCTCCCTGCAGGACTTTTCCACTCAATCCTCCTCCGTTGACTCTCATGGTCAGCTCCTACACTGCACCTCCACCGCTGCTCTCCTGGCTAAAAGTGTGGCTCCCACCCCCAGCCAAAGAGTGAGGTGGAAAGGATTGCCATACATGTACGCCACGATGATGGGGAGGGATGCTGCAGTCTCTGAGACCATACGGATCTCCAAGCTCTTCAGCATCCAGTCTTCGTCCCGCACCACCTCCTCAACCCTTCGAGAGGCCCCGGGGGAGCAGCTGCATGGAACCAGTGGACAGAACTCCTAAAAAGGAGTAGCCACGGTGAGATTACATTGACTCACCGCTCCACCAGATCATCTTGTCTTAGTGACTACATAATCCAAGATGGCCCTAGGGTTGTTCCGCTCATTCCTTTCTAATGCTAATGAGCGAGTTAGGACATGGTATATCTACTCATGCTTTATTCTGAAGGATTATGGGGTTCACCCAGTCTTCCCCACTCATCTCAGTTGATAAATACCATCTTTATGAGAAATCATGCCTATTCTTGGGGGTTTTGGTTCGTTTCTCCCTTTGACGGAGTCGAGACAGATTTTTCAATTGTCCTGGTAGATGATGTGAGTGTGCGCTTAATGATAGGATGAATGGGATCCAGGAGGGCACATTGCATTGCGGTTAACATTGAGGTTTTAATAAAGGGGGTGTCACAGCTGCTTTTCTCTGCCTGGCAAAAATGCACCCACATTGCCCCTTCTGTTGACACCAAATTTACCAACTAAAAATAAAATTCTGCGTTTCGCTCTGTAGGTTCATGCGTCTTTTGACCAAATGCACCAACTTTGTAGCGCTCTGATTTATCTTCCAGTAGAATTCCATTCATGCGGCTGGGGAGGTCCACCACCCAGTGGAAACCAGTGCATTCTGCGCTGTCCTGCCTTTGGGACCGCCGCACACAGCTGATGCATGTGCAATTTGCGGCAAAGAGTTTTGGTGTTCGGCTCAAAGAAGCAGCTTCCTGTGCCCTGTCTGCTCAGGATTCTGGCTACAATAGACTGCAAGGCCCTGTGTCTAAATGCAAAAACATGCATGCAGGCCCAGTAACATAGCTCAGTGAACTGAGCACCTGCTCACAGGCCTGCAGAGCCTCGGGATGATAGCTCAGGGGCAACATGCTTGCCTTGGAAGCAAGACGACACGGAGCACCATAGGTTCAGGTCCGCGCTTAGAAACCTCTGTGTATTAAGCGCCTTATCAATAACATATCATATCATATTAGGCTTAAAGGTTTGCTGGGCCCGGCCATTCCTGCAAAATTAATGTTATTAGCATGTGTGATAAGAACATGCATTATTTGAGTATCTAAAGGTATTTCAGTTTGTGGCGGGCGCTATCTAAACACTCTTGTTATCAATCGCCCCTGAATTTGCTTCCTTGAAGGGGTTCTGGGTGAAAGATGGCCACTATTCTCTGTGTGTACCCAAGCAGCGAATACAGATCAGGTTTGCTCTATGTGTTTTCCAAACTGCACCCCATGGATGCCTGAGGTAAAAAATATCACTTGGGGCTCATTACAAGTATGGCGGTGTTAGAAATAATTGGCAGTAACAGAATTACTGCCACTTTTCCCGCTCCGCCATACGACGAGTATGGCCCCAGAGTGGGGGGTTTACCTCCAGCAGGTAACTCCTCCCACTTTCCACCGTACATCGGCAAAATCGTCAGGATTACCGCAGCAATAATTAATTCTGCTGGTGGTAATTCTGCTGTAAATGCCCCATAGAATCCAATAAATTCTAAAAAAATAAAAAAATGGGGATTAACTCTGCCACCGCCACTTGTAATCCGGTGGTAATTTCGCCAGACCAAGTGGCGGTAACGTTAATTCCATTGGGCGGTATTCTGGCAGATTTACTGCCGGATGTTTTCTTAGTCCGCACTGCATGTCTTTCTGATGAGCATCTCTCTGTTCTCTTGTTGTGCCCTGGGGTAATATTGCAGGCAATACTGTGCATTAGAAGTGAAAATCAAATTCAAACCCTAGATATTATCAGCCCAATATGTAGGTCCATGAAGTGTCAAGAGCAGAAAGTTCATGGTTTTACAACCACTGCATTCTTTTTTGGTCCAAGACAAATGTAATTGTAATTTGTAATTGGTTATTTATAACGTGCTTAATACCCAGAGGTTTCTAAGTGCAGACCCGTGGATTGAACCTGTGTTGCTCCACGCGAGCGCATTGCCCCTGAGCTATCCTCGGAAGACATTTCCTATGACAAATAATGTGCTTCTTGCCGACTCTGATATAAAAACCCGGGTTTGCTGAGGGGTGGAAAGCCCATTACTGACATAGAGGAGACGGCCAGGCTGGCATTTCTTTCCTCGGGGTTTGTAATGTATTTTGTAAAAGAGCCTGTAATTCTCACCGAGCGCTTGTTGACAGGGAGCTGTGTGTTCTCCTGATTACTGGCCATTCACACTCACGCGAGAAGTGGGAGTCCAAAGGCCTGCCGCTCGCGTGTCCCCCAGAATGTTGATTGAGCGCTGCCGTGAGGGCCCCCTTTCTTGAACACTGTTTGCCTCATTTGGTTCCAAAGTCTTTGCAAATTAACTATAAGCCTTGTGGTGGGTGGGGGCGGCGCCCGCCTGCTCAAGTCCAGGGCTAGACCCCTTCCTAGCAATCAAACCCTTCTGAAGGGGCTCCTGAAGTCGCCCTTCCTTTTACCACGTGTGCACACAGGCTGGGGGGAGGGGTGGAGGCAAACAGTCTGGGGGAGGACGCGAGTGTAGCCAGGCCATCGTGCATTCTCGTACCTTGTGACCAGCAAGCAACGCCGGACCAGACTCCAACGCGGAGGACCGATGTAACCAAAGTGAATCTATACAAAGCACATACAGACAATTCAGTCTTTATACTCTCGAGTCTTCTTCTTCTTGCTGATAGATAGATTTTATCCATCAGCAGTGATTTTTGGATACCGAGGCTTCAGCCTCATTACTCCATCTTCTTGGGTTGAGTGTGTAGTCATGGGTTAGGATTCTTCTTGGTCTGTGTGGTCTTGTCACAGTAGGGCTGGTTTCACAGGGTCTTCGCAGCGATGGGCCGCGGGTAGCAGTGTTTATAGTGCGAAGAACATGTATTTATGAATACAGGGGACCTGACACGCCCCCCTTTTCTGCTCCACCACACATCCTTGCAGGGACCGCCTCTTCATCAGTTACAAAACTATGCAGGTGCTAAGAGGTGAGGGGGAAGGGACGCTGGCTAGTGCCAGACTATCCATTAGGCCAAGTACACACCGGCCCATGGGTCCCCCTCCTTTTAGAGGCCCCGCGACAACGGATCAAAATAAAGTGGTACAGAAAATTAAAACGTATCAGGAGGTCATTTGCGAGAGGGGGACGACATTTTGACTGCCTGGGGGCCTCCAGAGGGCTTATTCCGGCACTGATGCTGGCCAGCAGCACTCAGGCTCCTCGGAACGGGTGGGCAGGGGGGAGGAGGTGCAGCTTGTACCAAAGAATATAGCCCATGTTCTGATCGCTTCCCGATTATCCAGAACCCCTTCCAGGCAGCCAATGAGAAGCATGCTAAATGTGACATTAACCGACATACTGAGGTGTGCCTTACAATTGGCAGCATCCTGGAACACCGCCATATAACTTGATTGCACCATGGCATATGGGAACATCCCAGGCATACAGTGACAGCAATGCTAATAGTATTGTTTTTTTCTGCTACAAGAATTCTGATGGTGTGTTTAATGGCATAGTAGCCTGCGGGCTCGATACGTTCTGATTTATTGGAGTCGTTTTCAGTGACAATATACATACTGGTTCACTCACAAAGAGTACAATTTAGTTATCACACATGTATACAAGTTGATGAAATTGACTAGATGGGTTGAGAGAGTTGGCATGAGATTACAGTGCCAATGGACAGTCTCACTCCCTTCCTTTACTTTCATTGACAACGTTGACCGACCGCCACCATGGTGTTGCCATTGCACCTTCCCCACTAGCCAACTGGCCATTGGCTCAACAGGGAGAGAATGAAGTCAACACCGCCATTCAAGAAAATGTCCCACCCCACTCAGAAATGTAAATGAGAAAGGAAGAAGGCAGCAAGAGGGGGGAACAGGCATGAAGATCAGGGGTGGTCTGCGGGTGCAGGCATGAGGAACAGGATCGTAGAGAGGAATACAAGAAAGGGAGTTAGAACGTCGGAGAGGTATGGCGATTCAGCTGGTGGTGTCAGAAGGAGAGAGGAGAGCATCACGGGAAGGAAGAGGAGGAGAGATAAGTCCAGCACATGAATGTGGTTGGATGACAAGCGGGTGAGTGGAGCCAAGTGGGCGGGAATCAGAGTTTATGGGCAAACTATGAAGAGGTGACCTGTAAAATTGCCATAAGAGTGAGTGAAAAAATTAGTGGAGCAAAGGAGGTATGATGGAGAATCCAGGGGGGGTCCACGATCAACCCATCCCAGCATAGCACTAAACTAGCAATCGTAACTGGGAAGCCGGACACTCCTGAGTTTATCTGCATTGAAATGAGTGTGGCGCCAATGTTTCCAGTGCCTCCTACGGGAGTGCAGATGTGCCCACCGAAGGCACAGGGTCTTTTGTGGTGCATGAACACGGAAGGCCGAAGCATCTTTCTAGAGCCACCATGGCTTCAATGCTCTTTCTCTGTGGCTCCTCTGAATGTTTCATTTTGACTTTGGTGAGATTGTGAAGGTATTTATTTAGGTTACATTGATTGTGGATGTTTCTATCCACTGTGCACTTTATCATGGGCCAAGGTTGTGTGAAGCCACTTCTCGTGAGGTTAACAGGTTCACCAATCGTGTGATGATACTTTCTGTAATGTCAAGTGCAGTACATTTATTGAAATGCAAATCAAAGGGGCACCAACATGCTGACACAAGTGCATCCAAGCTACACAGCCCATCAGGTTGAAAATGATCTCAGCAGTGAAGCACTCCAAGGCAACTGTAATGGGTGAACTGGGACCATGTGAGCGTCATTATCCAGTTACAACCTGGTAAAAACCAGTGAAGTATATCTGGGGCATAATGGGGCATGAGGGACATAGGCGGGTGGTTCATATGCCCCCTATCGCTGTCCTTCCTGAAGTGAGTAGCAAGGGGCGAGACGCTGTGATGCCGCTGAAGAGCAGTTTGCAATCAATAGCGTATATATTAGGCCCTAAACGCATGAAATGAACAACCACTTCCTGCCAAACTCATATAAACCAGCTGCAACCTTTCCTCGGAAGGCAGATAAAAGGCGTGTTATAGACGGGATGTGCCTGTTGCCAAGTCAGTGCTTTTGCTCTCCGACTATGAACATAATCTTACTCTGCAAAGCTTCCCCTGCTGGGGCCAAGTCAATGGCCCATCCAGTGACGTAGGAGGATCCCGGGGAAACGTAAAGAAACTAGCCGACCACCAAATCATCGATCAATGACAGCACATGTGCATTAACTAACACAGGGGAATCCGTGGAGCAAGGCAACCGTTCACTCACAGTTTGACCTTTTCAGTTTGTAAAATACAATTGATGTGTTCTAGTTAGCCAAATGAACACTGCACTTGTATCATGGCTGCCAAGTTTCTGCATTCAATGCAGGAAACCTTGAGCCAGTCCCTGCTTTTCCCTTGCACCCGGATAAGTTTTATTACATGGCTAGTATGCATTTTGATGAAATCAGTCTAGCCATTTATCACTGTGGCATGACGTTTTTTACTGGGCATACATTCCCAGTAAATAATGTCATACCACAGTAAGAAATGGCTAGACTTAGTACACCAAAATGCTAGTCTAGCCCACATAATAACACTTTTCATACTTGCTTTTAAAGCATGATAAAGTAAGCATGAAAAGTATTATTACGTGGCTACACTGGCATTTTGATGCAATCCGTCTTGCCATTCCATATTGTGGTATGACAATTTTTACCGGGCATTTATGATAAAGCAGGCATGATAAGCATTATTACATGTCTAGTCTGCCATTTTGGTGCAGCCAGTCAAGCTATAATATCTTACTATAACATGACATTTTTTTTACTGATCATCTATGATGAAGCAACCATGACATGTGTTATTACATGTATGGACTGGCCTGCATTGGAACAGCTGGTTGAAACATGTTTTCTTATTGTGGCATGGCATTTTCAAATGCAAGGCCAACAGAAGTGTGTTTTATGTGCCGTTACTGCCATACATTGGCAGAGCCAGTCTACACATGTTTTCTTATGGTATCATTACTGGCATTATGTGCAGCATGAGCATGTTCTTATATGGGAATACCATCATGTATAGGTGCAGTCAGCATGGAAATGTATGGGCACGGGCAGTGTGAAAATGTTTTTTATACTGGTATATGGTGTGGAGAAGGGCCTCATAAAAATGCACTGGGGAATGTTCCTGTACACTATTGGTGACTCGCATCTATTGGATTCTTTCATGAATTCCCCTACAAAACGAATTGTAAACTGTCTGTTTTTTTAACCAATTGTTCATAGACAGTGTTCTGTATAATGCACCATTTTTACCTATTATTAAAAATATGTTCTCGTGGGGATAATCCCCTCCCCCCCACCTCGGAGACCATGCTTGGTTGTTTCAGGCTCCCTCACTATGCTCAGTCACTCTTGCAAATTAGTGGCAAATATTTACACCCCACCAATTAAAAAATTCATCTGCCACCACTGGGAGTCTGAAAACAAACATATTTCTGGGAATCACGCTGCGGCTTTCTCTAATGTGCTATATTCGCAAAGGCGAGACTGAAGAGAAGTATTTGTCTGTATAGACCAGACAGACTGGATGCTCCAGATGAAGATCCTATTATTTGGAGTCAACTTGTTTGTTTTATTTTTCTAAAGACTATCATTTTGTGCAAATAAACTCCACGTTTTGAAGTCACTGTGGCCTAGATTGTGCCATATCCTAGAAAAATAGTTAGCATTATATCATATGTGTATGTATAGCACTTCATGTCTGACTCCTATGCCTCCTGCTTTCAAGCGCTGTAAAGAAAGGTGTTATTAGTATGAAATGTAATAGTACTTAGTGTATCAACATCAGAAGTATGAAGGACTGATTCAGCCCTGCTGAAATGTGAACATGGATGGTGCAGGCTGGCACGTGTCAGAGACAAGCCTTTAACTTGCTGAGCTTCTCAATTGTGACACATAATGCTGTTTAATCAATTTTGCAGTTAAAAACCTTGATCAGGATATCTATCCATCACCCTCTCCTGTCCCCCTCAGTCCTTTCTAAAAGGAAATATAGCACTACCAGTGGACCAATTCAGCATTACAGCACTTAGAAGCAGTAGGAATATCAGTGCTATGTTAATAAGACATTTAACCACCAGATCAAATGCATTACCAAATGTTGTGGCATTCACATTTAAGAAAAAACAGCTGGTAAGATAGCACAGCTGGTTAAGCTCACTGTTGGTAGTCAGGTGTGTTTTGCAGGTCACAGGTGTGATTTGTAGCAAGGTCTACTCAACCATATATGCCACTCACTACATAGTTCAGGAATGTATGGTCAACCACATTTATGGTCAGCGCCATATAAGTGTGCCACGCTGCGGGGTCAACCCCTTGGTCCACCTAATGATTAACCAAATCGAAACATGTTGAGTTGTCATAGGTTCCCCTTTCAGTTTCTTTGTTATGAACTTTTGGATTAAAATTTAATTGATAGATATTGCCTCTATAAAAATGGCATAAGGATGAAAGTCTTTCTGCGCTAAAGGATTCTTTGTTACATATTACAGTGTTTGGGGTTTGTGTCCGTTGGCTGTTCCTCTGACTTCATCCCATACCAGGTACGGGGCATTAACTCACATTGGGTGGCATTGCTGAACACTTGAGCTTGCACTTGGCATATGTAAGAAGCAAATGGATATACAAAGCTGTATCTTGCATATGTTGAGCATACCTCGGCTGTAGGGCTATAGCAGACATGATATTGCTGTATCCTCACAGGTAACATTAGCCGCACTGCATTATAGAAGCACTTGCGAGTGTGAGGCTTTACTTGGCATATGATTACTAGACCCGACATGTGCAGCAATAATTGGCATAAGTTGTCAGTAAATGGCCATATTACGGCTATAGTAGCCTGTGCATGGCAGAGCCACTGGCCTATGTTGGTTCTACTTGGTCTAAATCCGTCATAGCATGAGCCCCCCATGGCATGTCAAGGCAGCACTCTATTGAAAATATGCTTGGTATCTGAAAGGTCGTATGCGTTGGTGCCGGTTTTGTATTTAATGAAATGTAAGCTTTCTTATGGTTTTACACCCGTCAGTCACTTCAGGTGATGACATTGGGATTAAATGTCATTTCATGTTATATTATGTTTTGGTACTTGACATTTGTATGGTGCCTACTGCCGTTGGTATGGGCTTGAAGCACTGTGTTAGTGGAACGCCCTTCGGAAGACCATGGGCTGAACATGTAAGTGACAGTAGCTTTAAGAGTGCATGCAGAAAATTAATGGCAAGTCAGTCATAAACAGAGATTACTATGTTAAAGTAATTTTCCATGCAGCGCTTATTGCCAAGGCAGAGGGAAGAGTGTTGTATCAATTACTATGTGACAGCTGGACTAAATTCTTCATGGGACTCAACTGTAGTCTATGGATTGGTTTGCAGCGTGAGAGGGGGCGAGGGTAAAGTCAAAAGCCTGTCAAACCCCTATGACAACTGTCTGCAGTTGAGGGCTCTGCTGTTAATTGTGTACAGGATACCTGCCTTGATTGCTAACATTCAGTTTACATGCAGAAAGGTAAGATAGAGCACATATACCACCTTAATATGAACTCTCGTCTGTACCATCTTTGAAGGGTCAAAATATTGTGTTAGCTTCGGGCGTGCTAGAGATAATGGATAGCCAGTTGTGGAAATCAAGCTTGCCATTCGTGTCATTGCCATTCTCCGGCAGTGCAAAGTCCTCCTAAGAGACACCACTTGCTAGAGCCTTTAATCCCCAGCCTATCGGAGTACCCTGGAAGTTCAATTCCCTGCATGGGAGGGTTCTGACCGCCTCGTCCATCTTGCGGATGGGAAAGCTAATGGATGGGTTGTGTCAATTATGTATGTGGGAGGGATGTTAAGGGATAATAGGATGGGAGGCTTTGACAAGATTGTTTGTCGTGTTAGTAAAATGGGTTATAGTACGTGTGCAAGGGTGATGGGGGAGAAGAGCCACGTTTTAAGCGCTTTCCCGAAACCAAGTTTGTCCACTATGAGACATAGGGATACAGGGAGAGAATTCCAAATTGTGGGTGCTTGTACTGAGAAGAAGGTGCCCCTCATTTGAGTTGACAGAGATTATGTAGAGGCCCCATTTGGGCCTGTTTGAAGTACCCTCTATTGTTATGTTAATCGCTGCCACCAGCTGCAGGGCCTAACAAAAGAAAAACAGGTCTGTTCCATGGAGCCTTTGTCAGTTAATCAGGCCAACCATGGCAGGGGGAAGGTTAGTCCTCCTCTTCCTGGAGATGGAATTGTGCACTCCTGGATGTCACATTTGAAATAAATATGACAGGGGCAGACTGCGCTTGAAGGCTGTGTCACTCCAGAGTACACAGGACTATATACTGATCATGGTGTGAGCATAGGAAAATGAGTGTGGATTAGCTACAGACATTTTCCTGAGTTTGGTTTACTATCATTCGATTCAATTAAACATTTCAAAAAAGCCCAAGAGAGCACACGCCCATCATGCGGATGGCCGAATTCCTCACACTAGTCATGAAAAGATGCTTGCAAATATAGCAGTGACTCTGTGTGGAATGGTCAGGAAAGGAAAGATACAGTGAAGTATCCACATGTGGAGGAAACAGCCTTTTACCACTGAGTTGATGTGATGAGACAGCATTAGATCCGAGTCCATAACGCACCAAGGATTATTTACTACTGTGTTGGTAGTGGAGGGGGCTAGGGCTATCGAAGGGGAGAGCATGCAATGTTACCAGGATCAAAGGTCCTATGACACCAGTGCCTGCGATGTCATCAGATGTGTCATGTCACTTCTGCTACCCCAGGCATTTTGGTGAATTGACGTCCCTGGACTCTTTAGAAACATAAACTGGTTAACTACCACTATATGCACCATATACAATCACCAAGGAATCCTGACAAATATTCTATAAGAATCAAACAACCTTAAAATCAGGTATCAAATTTCCAACCCCATTTACTGATGTTATGTGCTTCTTCTGTTAAGACGTACAGCATTTGGCTCATACAGGAGGCAAGGAAGATCCAACATGTTTCAGCCCGGAGATCATTAGCTAAGCCTTCTTCAGGGGTGTATTGAAAGTAACCAAACAAAAAATTGCTGTGATTGCTTCATAGCACCGGACATACGGGAGGAAAGCTCAGTGGCAGCGTTCTCGCCTTGGAAGCAGGACAACACGGAGCAACACGCATTTGGTCCCCGGTTCCGCGCTTAGAAACCTCTGGGTATTAAGCGCGTTATAAATAACCTATCATATCATATCATACAGGCAAGTGTAACAAGTTAATTGCTCCATGTTCCACTCGGCATTTTCTCACCTCTTTACTTGTGCTGAACATGGTACCCATACACTTTGCAATACATTTTCTTGGGGTAATGATGTAAGGTGTACATATGAATCCCTCCTCCACTCCATCTGGTGAATCGAAGCCACTAGTGTTTCATGCCCTAGTACAAAAACATGCTCAAGTGCGTTTGCATAGCTTCTAACAAAGGTATTTGAGGCATATGTTCATGTTAACATCATGTTGCTCTTGCTGCGGTTGATCAGCCTGTTATCCCCCAAAGTATCGAGCAGTTTCTCCACATGGCTTTTGTGTGTTGTGTAGCCAATTGAGTTGGGGTTAAGAATAAGGGCAGATTACACCCCTGCTTGTTTCCACTGCTTTTTCCTCTGGTCTCCTAATGGATTTCTGTAGGAAGGGATGGATTTAGTACTTTTTGTGTTTATTTAAAGACCACCTTAGTATAGCTATGTCCCTGTCCCAATATAATACTGTACTCCTTAGATTTTATTTAAAGTTATTTGGAAGAGTATATACTTACAATTCTCTCACCTTTTGTATGAAAAAGAAACATTGGACCGCATTACATGTTGGTCGCTACAGTAATAACGTGTCAGTAGCAACGTTTACTGGTGCAGTAATAACGTGCCAGTATCAACGTTTAACGGCACGTTACCGCACTGGCCAACTACAAGTTTGCCGGCGGGGCACCTGATTTACCTTCAGCTAAGAGCTGAAGGTAAGTCAGGCAGCTCGCTGGCAAAAATCACTGATATTACCGCCAGTAAGGGTAATACAGTTTGCTGTTATCTGGCGGATTTAGCGCCAGGATACTGGCAAACTCGTAATGAGGCCCGTTGTTCCTTCTTCCTCCAACCATCTGGGATGTCAGTTTCCTGGCGCAGCATCACTTCTGCCATTGCCAGAATCCTGAAGTGATGTCATATTAGGAAACTGTCACAGCCAAACAATGGCAGGCAATGCATGAAGTGACAGCCACCCACCACCGCCAGAAGCTCCTTGCCAGGAGATGAGGAGTTGTTGAACCACGGCAGGAATCCCAGATGGGAGGAAGGAAGGGCAGCAGTTCAATAATTTTGTAGTAAACACCACTGCATACCATTTCCACATGTTCTCCTGTTCTGCACAGCATGTGCTGGCCTCCCTGTGGCAAAGCAAAGTGTGAGCTAATTCCAGGCAAAGAGGCGGGGTGCAGATTCAGAATCCCCCTAAGAGCGCTTTAGTTCTTTATTTCGCAGCACTAGTGATGCAGTTCACCTTCCTACACTCTTTTCCCACTGCTCTCTATGTTATAAGGGCCTGTCAGCAGCGCTTCTGCGACCTGCCCAGAATCTGTGCTCCAGGGAAGCAGCCTCAACATTTCTGGAATAGTCTAGGGGCCTCATTACACGGAAGGAGGTAACCATGCCGCTATTAGCGGCATGCTACTCCCTTACCACATACCGGGTCTGGGTAGGCGGTATGGGGACTTACTGGGTCAATCCGACCCTGGAGGACCCGGTAAGTCCCCATGCCAAATACCATTCCCCATTCTCATTCGAGCCCCCATAGGGCTCAATGGGAATGGGGAAGGAGCTAATAACGGTACCGCAATTTGCGGTAACGTTATTAGGTCTGAAGTCCCTTAGCGGGTCCCGTCCTTAACACCTGGTCAAACCAGGCGTTAAGGATGACACCCACTGAGGGACCTCGTAGTAGGGCGCTAAGGTATTACCGGCACCGGTGACCTTACCGGTGCCGGTAATCCCTTAGCGCCTCCCGTGTAATGAGGCCCTAGGACTATGGCAGCTAGTTGACCAAGAGGTGATGGCCAGAAAGCTTGGTGGATTGCCAAGATCTGAAACAGTGGCCCCGGACGCACTTTCACCACCATCTGAAATTCACACCTTGGTGAATAGTGCAAGCTCGAGCCGAACAGAATGAGATGCGAAAATGCCGTACATGGCATGGCATGGCATGGCTGAAGGGCTTACAGGAAATCGTGACATCCCTACTCAGACACCCTAATCCGGAGCTTTGCAACCTTTGACTCACCACATGTTTTGACTACAACTTCTGTTGTAAGTGGCTGTCCTATCACATTTCCTTTCTGTTTTGTGTGGAGAGAAGTGGCGATGTGTTTAATGGTGAGGTGGTTGGTGCTTTAGGGTTACTTGTAAGGTTAGTGACATTCAGACCTTTTAGTTATTTTTCTATATGTTTCTTGGTGGCTATTGGATGTAGGGAGGTTGCTCGCTTTACCGAGACGGGAGTGTCCTGTATTGGGGTGTGGTTGTGCGGGGATGTGGCAGGTCCAGGGTTTGGGTGCGGCAGGCCCTTACAGAAGGTGTATGGTTTTTTTGTATTGATGGGTTTTGGTTAGTTAGTTGAGCTTTTGCTCAGAGACAGCAGGTTGTGCTTGGGGGTGGCAGCCCCAAGGTCCTGGGGGGCAGAACAGGACATAAGGTGTTTTAGGTTCTCAAAGGTGATTTCTTTGTGCTCATGGATAGTTTTCCTTTTGTTGTTATAAGAAGGGGGGTGTTGTTGTAACCTAGTGCCACTGTTTGGTATAACATCTGCTATATGAGCTGTGTGTCTGTGTGAGTAGACAGTGGAGCTTGGAGTGTTTGTGTGAGGCCTGGAATGGGGTGAGTGTGAGGGTTCCTGGAATGACAGATTGTGGACTTGCAGGGAGAGAGCCAAGGGTAGAAACAGCACATCAACTGATCTCCTGTCTCACCTTTCCTACTGATACTGTAACAATAAAGAAGACTTACCTTTTGATAACCCTGGCTATGGAGTGGTTCCTGAGTGTCCTGCTTGAGTTATGAACCGCCAGAAGTTACTACAACTTCCATCAGCCGTAGATAGCATACTCACTTGTGAGGGCTGTTGGGAGCCATAGTCCAGAACCTCTGGCATATTCCCTCACCCCACACTTTGCACAACCTCCAGAAAGTTCTGCCTTTTCCTGCCAAAGGGTGGTCCTTACCATTGCACCCGTGTTCAGACTTTGACTCCTTGCGGCACCTTTTACTTGACTCTCTTTTTCACTTCTTTGTCACATCCTCTCATGCCCAACCAATGCCCCCTTTCTTTCACTGCACCTATGACATCAGAAAGGGCATGTCACTCGTGGCGCCTCATAGCTCCCTGACGCCCTTCAGCAAGTATTTTATAGCTAACTTATTCAGCCATTTTATCAGCTGCTGCCCCCGTTCTGAGTCCTGACTCCTAATCCACGATATTACACCCTCTTAGCAAACGTGGGTGACGCTGCCAGAGCCCCTGCCCTTCTAGTGGTGGCTGGGAAGGTTGGGCCTGTGAAGAAGCAGTCAGACATGGGAGCTGCACTGGCCTACCTCTCCAGATCCTGTGGAGAAGGGAGTTGAGGACCAAGATGCTGGTCTGAACCTGGAGGTCGAGAGGTCACCTGTCTCCACGGTTCTCTGTCAAGTGTCCTTCTGCTGGGTGACCCCACCTCACTTCCGGTCCTGCAGGCTGTTGATGAATCATATGCAGCGGCCATCTTGAGAACATGGCAGCGCTTCCAGCAGCAGCTGCCCCAGCACAGGAAGGTGTGTAGATTCACTCTAAAATTCCAGACACCACATAAACCACAGCCACTGTGTGAAGTCACGACTGCTTCTGCCACAGGAGGCAGTGTCCAATGGGGCATGACCAAATAGGTCCACGTCCACAGTTACACACATACACTCAAAGGAACAATGTCCTGCTGCACGGCCGCTACTGCATAGAAGCCGGGAGACCAATAGGAGACACCCTGGGGTGCAGTTAAGCTGTACCCTCAAAGCAGGGGTAGACTGGCCTATAGGGAATTCTGGAGATGTCTTGCTAGATCTCTGCACCTGTGTCTCGTTTGTGTGGTAACCTATTTTATTTCCAAATGTTCTCATAGGAAAAGGGTTGGGCTTGCTGAAAATGTGTAATTTAGGGCAATTTTGAAGATTATTACCCGGGCCTCTTTTGGTTCATAGGCCACCCCTGCCTCAAAGCGGTAGAGCTTCCACCAACCAGAAGGGGGAGCTGTGCCAACCAGGAGAAGTCACTCACATGGTGAAGAAACTGGGTACACCTTATAACCACTAGCGTCTGGCAGCCTTGGACTCAGGTGGCACAGTTCAAGAATTGTGTTTCTAGCAAGTTCTGGGGTTGTGGAGTGAAGGTCAAAGCACAGGTGAAACCAGAAACAGAAATAAAAATGAAGGCATGCTGAAAACTCTCCCACAGCTGTCCTTGTTTAAAGTGCTGAGGACAGTAGGCTCGTCCTATTTGCACAGACACGCATAATAGCCCAGCAATTAAAGGGTTAAGAAATAGAAAGGTTGGCCAATCACTTTGTGCATGTCCTCCTCGATAAACAATTTCAGGAAGTATATTGGAGTGTTGAGACCCTTTGCCTGCTTTTTACATTGCTGCTTTCCTTCCTAACCCCACTGTCCCTCCCACCTACTCAGATGTGCCTTCTTAGGTAAGACCGTTTTTAGTTTTGGCTATTGGGTAGCACTAAAGCCCAGCCTATGAGCTGAAAATATTGCATTAGAATACTGCTAGGAAAGAGATGACATATGAGGAGGGACCTAGGATGTGGTGTTATTTAGTTCTTTACCCACCCGTTGATAACTCATGTCATGCTATACCTTTAGCCATTCCCACCCGCTACCTATCCCTCCCCGCCCAAAACACATCTCCTGGGATCTCTTTGAGCTAGCTCTATCAAGCAATAACATTAAACATTGGCCTGCCAGTTCTGTTTCCAGGTAGTCTGGTGAGGGTTCATGGCTTAATTGCAGCTGTAAACTAGCTACTGGTATAATAAAAAACATTGGCACAAGTGTGCCGTCAGCCGCTTGTTTTATATTGATTACTTGAAGTCCTGTTAAAAACAATCATTGAGAAAGCCAACAGGTTTGGCTTGTGTATAGATATTAACCTCTTAAGTGCCAGGCTATTATTGAAGTCTACGTAAAAAGGACGAGTAAACATCTCAGACAATCACTGCAGATCCCAAAATTCCAATTTAGACAACCCTTTTCAAGGCATATATATATATGTGGGGGGGTTGGGTAAAGTTAATTAAAAGTTTGGAAAAGTATGGAGGGATTATGGGGGTCTCCCCACGCATATATATTCAGTAAAATGGGGTGAAAGAAAAAAAGAATTTGGCATTTTGGGTTTCAGAGAGTTTTTTCAGAATGATCACATAGATCCGATATTAAGTAGGCCTTTAATAGGTGCTTTCATATGCCCAGGCAATCACAACTGGTGCCATTTTATGGTGGTGTATGCCATTATGGCAGTGCCTGGCAAATCCCGTTTCCATCTCTACACAAAAGCCAAAACTGCTGGCTTTGCCAATGCTTGTTTATGCATGTAGGAGGAGTCTTGACCCCGTCGTCTGAGAAAGAAAATTGGCGCTCTATAGATCTAGGGCTATCCTTCTTACTTTGCCCATTCCCCATACACCACCCCCAGCAAAAATGTAATATTCAAAGGTGGACACTTGTATCCCACTCACTCATCCAATGGGTCGTGCGGCATTATTGTATATGAACATATTATGCATGCACACTTCATGGCGAAATTGTACATAGGTAAATGATGTCTTCTCATTGGTTCCTACTCACTCAGGGAAGAAGACAGAGTCAACGATACACAGCCCAAGAGGCGGCAAAAATCATGAGTCTGGTCCTAGGGGCCTTCCAATCTTAAAAAGCCTCCCAGTGGGGACGGTGGTCACTTATCGGTGCTAGGACCAGAAAGTTCCCCAATGAATGCTTTTCCAATGGGGTTGGTTAGAATTGGTTATTTATAACGTGCTTAATACCCAGAGGTTTCGAAGCGCGGCCTGTCTTGCTTCCAAGGGGAGTGTGTTGAACCCCCGGCCTATCCTCCCGTGACAACGGACTAAGGTCCGGAAAGGGGTCCACCATGTGCAGAAAGGATGATCTTTGTCAGATCGTTGCAGAAGACAAAGCAATGTTTGTGTTTACTTTGAAACCGTCACAATAAACCATCAAGGTAGCAAATGATTCTGTTCCGAAAAGTGGACCAATGCACATCAGAGTTGCTATAGCCCAAGTAGAGACTCCAGTGGAAAGCAGAGCGGAGGAAGTCTGATACCATCGATTGTGGCCATCTGATAAATTCAAGAGCAAACCATAAGCTTCCTGATTATGAAACCTTTCCTTAAAGGAGCCCCGAGCCCAACCAAACCCATCATGGGCTGTCAAGAGCCAATACGGAGTTTAGTTGTATTGGTTCTGCAGATTCGGACTTCGAGGTGGGCAAAGAGACCATGGATTGCTTTGGTGGGGGTCACTCCATCATAGTTCAAAGCTTAGACCGATGTACGAGGCAGGCTCAATCCTATTATTCTAGCTCTATTTAGGAGGCGTCTTTAATGGAAGTTTCATGCTTAGAACTTCTGCACGCAGGCAGGTGGTGGCACTGGATAAGGACGATGCCCAGAATAGGAAAGGAGGTCCATAGTGATGGTGGGTGGTCGGTGGTGGGACAGAGTATGAGAAAACCAAGAGCAACCTTGTCCAAGGTCTTTTGAAGTCTAGGAATGATCGCTGTGGTCTCAGAAGACTGAGGTCCTAGAGGGTAGATCCATCCTGTTGGAAGGGGTGGATCTTGAGATTGATCTCGAAGGGGGTTACAGGGGTAGTTTATTAAAGGCCACGGCCCAGGGAGTTCCAAAAGCAGGACGTGTGAATGGACAATGAAAGAATGTGGAGGGGGCTCGGCCGATTTAGGCATGGGGAGTAGATGAAGGTGCGGCTTGCGACCATCTCTTTCAGGTAAGGGGGATTATAGACATTAGTCATTAGTTTAGTTTAGCGCAAGATAAAAACGGGGAATTTCAAAAAGTCTTCGTGGTGGGCTTCAGAGCATCGACTTGGTGTCTCTAGAGGGTGGTGGTAGTGAAGCAAGGCAGTTTGAAGAGGGTGTGTGTGAATGCATGCATTTAAATGCTGGAAACTTGGGAAGCTGCTGAGTGCTGTACCAAGGTCAGTACAAAAACACAGGGTTTACAAGAGGGACGGCACATCATAGCAGTCTCTCAGGATGGCTTGGAGGCACCCACAGGTTTAGGCACTTGAAGGTGTCAGATGCTCCCAACGGAATTCCCCAAATAGCAGCGTACTGATTTGTGTGTGCATGTATTGAATATGGAGGTGCCAGAACCAACACAGCAGACAGACTATCTCCTGGTTGGGTGCCTTCACGACAGGATCGAGAAACAGGAGTTTGAGTAATCCGTTGGCGACGTCGGTGGGGTTGTGGAGAATCGACATGGGACATTAGCAAGTGGACAGACATTAACAATAAAAATCACACTGCGTCTAAAGCCTTCTTCAGGTCTTTCTCGAGCATTGAGAGTGCTGGAGTTGTACGATGTCTGGATAGCAAAGTTGGGATCTCTTTTGCATAGGAGTGAAGGAGTAGAGAAAGAGGTCTGGGTCTATTTGACCTAAAACATTTGACCTAATCACATTTGACCTTTTTTTGGTCTAACATGCGGGGAGAGACCCCCGCAATCCCCCCACTTCCCCTCAACCTAATCTATAGCATTACCATCCCCCATACATTGATTTAATTAAATTTGACCGAAAAGAAGGTCAAAGAAATGTGATCAAATGTTTTAGGTCAAATGTTTTTAGGTCAATTATGGTAATGCCGAGAAAGAGGCTAAGGAAGTGTCCATTGAACCAATATAATTTGTTGAAGACTAAACGGAAGTTGATGTAAAATGGGCGTGGATTTATTGGGCTGCTATTGGGTGGTTGAGGGTGTCACTGATTCAACAAAATTGGTACTCGAATTAAAATTGTACATGCAAGGAGTGTAGAACGACATATGATATGGGTCTCCTCTGCCAATAGGTGATGGGTGCACTTAAATGAGGAGAGGATATCACCCAGGCAGATCGTGCAGAGAAAGACTAAGGGACAAGGCCAGAACCACAAGACATCCCGCAAGATGGCTTGACCGGGCAAAGCTTGATGATAAATTGAAGAGTTGCTTTGAGGGGTAGGAGGAGTGCCTGCAGGGAGATGTCCAGAGTGGCCGGGGATTTTTTAAGCTTGCTGTGCAGGACTGTGTGAACGGATACCAGGAGGTGAGGGAGGGCTAGCATGGGGGACAATGCTTGAAGATGTGGCAGAGTGGAGTTTCATCTGTTCCTTTTTTGTGGGGGCGCAGTTGAACGGGGTTGCATGGATGAAAGGAACAGATGTGGCCGGAGTCTTGATTGAATAACAGCATTTTGGAGCTGAAGAGTCAAAGAGGGTTTCTTTTTTTTAAGATTGGGTAGTGCCAGGACTGCTTTGAAGCTGTAGAGGAAGAGGCCAGCCAGACTGGTCAAAAGCGGCAGGTTCCGTGGGAGGATATAATGGGCAGAGTGGCTTGGTCATTTGTGGGGTAAATGTGCTAGATGGGCGCATGATGAGTTGGTCGGTGGAAAGATATGGGAAAGTCCAGCTTGTAATGTGTGTAGGAGCCTTTTAGAAGGGCAAGCTAGTTTCCTGTGGATTTGTGGTGGGGTAAAGGGGCAGATGAAGCAGGAAAGCGGTAGCAACAAACCTCCCAATAGATAGAATTTTGCAAGAAGCAAAACATTACAGTGGTGGGTCAAGAGTGCTGGAAAGATGTTAGCCATTTAATTAACTCCAAATAGATGTCCCTGTTAAATGCCACTCAACCTTTGTAATTGTACTGTTTGCAAATAATACTTGCAATGGGAAAGAAGAACACAGGTGACGTTCTGGTGCCAAATCACTGGGTTTCTTCGGATAAGTTAATTTCCACAAGTAGCTCATAGCATTCTACCATCTATAGTGGTAATCCATATGCTAGCACAGCAATCACTGGTTTTGCAACAATTCTCAAAGTGAAGCTATTTATCACATTTTCCAAAGGATTTTTTTCAAAGTTGAAATCATAATTTTAGTTTATTTCATTATTTTTATTTCGCGCCCATGCTAATTGGATGACTCTGCTTTAAGAGTCCCAAAAAGGTGTTTGGAATGTCCAACTACTCTTCCAGCTTCCCATTTGTTCCCCAGGAGTGTATGGAAATAATAAACCTTCAAAACACCGGAATTAGGAAGTTGCAAGACCCAATTGTGCCCATCAAACACGTTATTAGTTTGGTCGTTGTAGGTTCTGGAGTCCCAGAGAATTTCCTTGAGTATTACAAGAGCATGAAACACGCTCTAATGCACTGCTGGGCTACCAGTAGGAAATACGTTCCCCAGCATATCTTGAGGGTACCACGGAAGGCTAACAGACGCTGAGCTAAAAAGATGGCCGCCGCTTGCAGCCTGTACCTACCTAACCCTTGATTCCCCAACTCTAGAATCTGGACTCATTCCACCTCAGCTGCACCCCATATTTCTATGTTGTTTTGAAAGCACAAAGAGCCTTTCCTGTGGAAATAGGCCTTTGCCAATGCCGCAGGCTATTGACTGCGTTGAATGGCGGGGCCAGCGGCGGAGTCTGCAGATTTACGCGTCTGGAAGTTAAAGAGATAGGACATATTGTTCCAAAGCTAAACTCCCATCAGTAGGGACAATGGAGAGCATTGATGGGCGCCGGGCCCCCACCCACCCCCACCCACCCGGCCCTTTACAACCCTGCACCCACAAAGCGCATTCATTTCTGGTGCGCGGCATGAGCGTTTTATGCTACCGAATTAGTGTTTCCTCTTTTAATGGGTCTTTGTTTCACAATGCATGTGCTGATTTGGCATTTTCCTTTCAATGAAGACCCTCATTGTTTGAGGGGGGTCTCCCTCTATTGGAGAATCAGGGATGGCTGTAGAACAAGAAGGCTGGGTGTTTGCAGGGTAGGTGCTTTCATACCGGAACTAAGTCCTATATCTCACGTACATTTCTGAATCCTACTCCGAAAACTCTTCATTTGATCCAAAGGTTGAGATATCACCGTTAGGGATAAGCCAGGAAGATATGCGGTCCACTCTACAAATTCCCTGTATCCTTCACTACAGTCCGAGTTTACAGGAGTTGCCAAGATTCAGAATAGCACGGCTCTACTAGAAGGATTCCATGTTGGCAAAAAGAATTTAAAGCATGGAAGAACTTTGGATATTTGGAGAGTTACAAAAGGCACACAGTGTGTGTTTTAAGCAGTACAAAGGGTGTTTGTCTGGTGTAATCAATTTAAGAAAGAACTCACAAGCATGAAGGTAGTTCAAGTCTTGGAACTGGTAGCCAAGCCCCAGTGGGGAGTAGCCCCCAATGTATGAATTGGGAATGATGGGACATTTTGCCGCAGTATTTTTAATTTAAGTAGAATTCATCAATTTTTTTATAGGGTATATTGCTGCAAATATATGTGAGGGGTGGGTTTAGATGAATAATGAATGTGCAACATGTACGATAACAAACAACCATACCTAAAGCTGGATTTTAAGCGGTAACGACTGGTATCCAGTCAAAGTTTCTAATACATTGTTTCGAAATGCAATAGTTTCGAAACAAAAGGACAGAAAAAAAAAAAATCAAATGCCTTTTTAAAATATATATATATATTTTTTGGCTTTCGTATAGGAAAAAATACTGGTATTTCCCCAAAAAACAGGGGTTTGGGGGGGTCTCCCCGCCAAAAAAAACCCCCAAAAAACATGCATTCGAATTTTTGTTTTCCTCGGTCCTTTTGTTTCGAAACTATTGCATTTCGAAACAATGTATTCGACCCTTTCACTATAAACTGTAACGACCCGCTTTTGCATTGTTTCATTGGGTGGTACTGGGGGTATAGAGCTGTTAGTGATCAAGGGACCGGGCAAGTTTGGGCCTGGGGCACCTCCATAAGGGGAATGAGGATCTGAAAGGCTGAAGGGCAGCTTTTGGGGGGGGGGTTGTTCTATGCATGGGCACTACTGGAAACTTGATGAGGCTCTAGTGACCGGCTAAACCCTATCATGTATGCTGCAGGATCAGATATAACCCTCGTGCCATTTTCTGTTATGCGCATTGTAACAAATGCTTGCATGCAGTCTTTGATTTTATAATTTAATGTGTCTGGTTTTTTTTGTACTTCATTAATACTCTTGATCAATCAAAGATTACCAGGACCGACCCATTTGTATCAATGCTGCTTTTTTAGATAAACACAATCCTCTTAAGTTTGCAATCTCACAGCCTGACTCAAGCATAATGAAAGGGGATTTTCGATTAATATATCTCAAACTGAAACAACTTTAGGCCGAGCAAAACCCAGAGAACTGGCTCTGCCCAGTAGGGCGATCTAGGTGGGCTGTGGAAAGAAGCCCGCTTCTTTCTCACAAGAATTCTGCGAAGGGTTCAGCGGCTCGGCCCATTCATAACCATTTCATCGCAGGCCCATTTCCTCAAGGACCACTTGTTCGCAATTCTGCAACACATTTCCTCGCAAATATATATGGAGAGCTGGGTTTAGGTATTTAATCATGGTGCTGGGGTTGTGAGGGGTTTGCGGGGGTCTCCCCCCTGCATTTTATTTGCTTGGATATGCTTTTTGGAACAGATTGTGAGCAAATCTGACAAGGGCACATTTCCATGAACGAACATCATAGAGCCGGTTGGACGTAGAGAGAGCAGCGGCCTCTGTAGTATTTGCTTGAGTTTCGGGCTACTGGGATAACTTTAAGGCGGGACACTGTGGAGAGGCGGGAATGACCAGTGGGGCTTTGGGAGAATGCGATCATACGCGGAGGAGCCGGCCCCATAGAAGATTTTGTGTACACATCTAAGGGCCAAGAAGCAGATGCTTTGTAATTCATAGGTTGGCCTAATCCTTGTTTGAAGTAAAGAAGGGAAACGTGAGGGCGGCTTTGTCTTGGGAAGGGGTGCATGGGAGAAATTGGTCAAGCAGTCTGGATCTGTGGTCCAGGGAGGCCGTGACCGAGTTTGCTCGGGTGGGCAGGTACAAGAGGGGCCCTGGAAACAGGGAAGGGTCTGAGACGCCGAGTACGAGAGAGGAGACTCTTATTAGGCCAGGCCCATGCCGGCGTGGGGCCTGGCTCGAGTGCTATGGGCACGCTGTTCTCAGGGGCCACACATCCTGTCCCAATTCTACCGTAATTAGCGGCTGAGTTACACATTTTCCCTAAATCTGCTCTCTCCCTTTTCTCTCTCTCCCTAGCCATTTAGTCACTTAGATTTTCCCCAGATCTGCTCTCTCCCTTGTCTCTCTCTCCTTAGCAATTTAGTCCCTTAGGCTGAATCAAAGAAAGGGACCTGGCTAAACTTAAAGCCCATTTCTACTCCACAGGCAGTCCAGGCTGTGGCCCTCTCCCACCCCTGCGGTCGCAGCGATACCTCGATCTCATCTAGCTTGGAAAAGGATTACTTCACCTTCTCAGATCTGTAACTTAAGATAGAAGTTCAAGTCCCTTGAAATCACAATGCACGAGGCAAGCGACCCGGCTACTCCCATCCCCACCCAGTGCCAAGGCCCCAGGAGTCTGGATGATTCAAGCTCACTAGCCCAATGTCAAGGCGCTTTGGTTTGGGGGAAGTTTAGGTTCTAGGGTTGCATACCAGTGCAAGGGGATCCTGACACGAGGATTTGAATATCATTCGTTCAGGTTTTGATGCATTAAGTTGAATCGATGACATCCCGGTGGGATCTAACGATGCTCAGTGGAAGTCGAACCCGGGGAAGGCTGCTCAGCCAATCAGGTGGATGGAAAGCAGGCGAGAATACACAACCCCTGCCCGCTGTTCCAGCCACCCAAGGTCCTTCCCCGGGTGGTGCTTTTTTTGTCCTTTTTTTCTTTTTTTTCTAACGTGGGGGAGCAACAAGGAGGCTGTAGCTCTGGCTGGCGGGTTGTTAAAGCCCATGTACGCCCCCTCCCCCCACTGGGGATTGAAAGCTATATTAATAAGACAGGGAAAAGGCAGTGCCGTGTGTGACCCCATAGCGGAACTTCCTTGACTGTGGACGGGAACGTTTTTCGCTTTCACTTCCCACATTTTGTAAACTGAAAAAACAGTGCAGCCTCATCAAGATGTCTTCGTGTCCTACTGATGGGATCTATGTGAATGCATCGCATCTATGACTGGGAAGGCCAAAACATATACAATGCTTTTATGCGAAAATAAATGTGGGGGCGACCCCCCGCATCCCCTCCCCACATCTCCCCACTTTAATGAATATCCCAACCCACCCATCTGTATTTTCACATGAAATCGTTGTGAACGATGCAATGTTTTCGCATTCGCAGTAATTGCCCGAGCAGTAATATGGAGATACCCTACTGATGGTAGTCTATCCAATCGGAATGCTTTTCTGAAAGTGTCACATGCTGCAGTAAGGGTGACAACCAACCTTCAAACGCAATCTCCTCAGTCAATCAGCGCACAGATGAAGAGGTGGCCTACTCTGGGGCGGGAGGGGGTGGGGGGTTCTGATTGGGCAGCATCCAGGAGGCCATTTGAGGATGGGCAAGTCCGCAGCACCGCTGGCTATCTTCCATGACTTTTCCGTTATCTGTCCAGTGTCGGGAGGTTGGTGATGGGTTTATAATTTGGCAGGATCACTCTAGTGGGGTGCTTTTCAATAGGGGCCTTATCTTGGGGACCATTTCAAGTGGAGGAATGATCCAGTCCTACAGGTGATGAAGCTGGTGTCTTTTAGAAGAAGGAGTCCCTGGGGCACTGAGTATCCGTTCTTGGAAGCACTTGCTTAGGTCATTCCTCCGAGCATCAGCTCCACGATACCCTTGACTGGATTATCCAACAGCTCGGAGTAGGAACTCTAGGAAATGGTTCATGGTGGGTCAGGAATCCAATGGCTGCATGGAATGCATCCTCTTTTTCTGTGAATACCGTCACAGGGTTTCCGTAAACAGTTTGCCTTATGTGTGATGGAGGCACATGCAACAGGATTGGTGTAGCCCCCCAAAATAAGAAGAGGGCTTAAGTGGATGAGGGGTGGTCTACTTTAGGAAGACATGGTAAAAGGGGACACATACATTCTAATGGGAAGATGTGTGGTTAGCATGAGTTGGCATGGCCCATTTGGACCTGGTGTCACAACAGTAGAAGAATGCATGAAGTGGCTGGAACAGTTGTTTTCTTGACCTAAATGTGCAAAGTTGGCTTAAGATATTAGGAGTTATGTGCAGTTGTTCTGCTGGTAGGTGTGCGCAATTGCAACATTGTGAGCACTACTGAGCAGTATTGTGGTTGGAAGTGTGAGCATACAACATCAAAGGAAGCATATATATGCACTGGAAGGATGGATGTGCTAGCAACAGGGCTCTGCAACATTTGGGCCTCTGTATCCTGTGGACTGCAATGCCATGATCCCTCACCATTTACTAGGCTGGCTAGGTCTATTGGGAGTTGTAGTCCAGAACATATGCAAATAGAAAGGTTCCAGCCCCCCTGCGCTAGTACAATGAGGCGTCAATCAATGGGAAGAAAAAGACCTTTGTCGGACGCGGTGTGGTATAGTGGATGATGTGTCTAGCCAGAGAAGCTGTGATTGCTGTGAACTGCCTTCTAGATGCCACAGGGTACAGGTGGGGTTCATTGGGCACAGGTATGGCTCAGGTGGAGCTGACGTGGTGGAGGGGTGGGTGCTCTATTGGAGAATGGATGTGGTGGAGGGGTGAGTGCTCTATTAGAGAGGTTGATGTGGTGGAGGGGTGAGTGCTCTATTAGAGAGGTTGATGTGGTGGAGGGGTGGGTGCTCTATTGGAGAGCTTGATGTGGTGGAGGGGTGAGTGCTCTATTGGAGAGGTTGATGTGGTGGAGGGCTGGGTGCTCTATTGGAGAGGTTGATGTGGTGGGGGGTGGCTGCTCTATTGGAGATTGCTTTGGTCACCATGTTCGATTGCTCGATGTGGCTTAGTAGAATGAAGGACGCTGTGGTGAACTAAGGGCAATATAGCTTGAATCCATCTTCCCGCAAGATAACGCAATGTTTAGCGAAAAGCGGTGTGGTTTGAATATAGCATGAGCCACTGATATGCACGGGGTAATGTAGGATGTGTGCTCCAAAAAGAAGGAGGTGAGAACTATTAGTGTGAGAATTTGGGGGGAAATGGGCCTCATTATAAGTTGGGAAGTGCAGTAAAAATGCTGTGGTAATACTGTTACTGATGCATAACAGCACTGCCTAACCACAAGTTTGGAGGTAAGGTGGAAGAAAAACTTCCAGCAAGAAGCTGGAGGTAATTCCAACAACTTACTGCCCAAAATCGGCCAGTTCAGCGGCATTACCACTGGAAGAATTACTGCCAGCGATAATACTGCCGAAATCTCCCATGAAGTTGTATGGACTCCAATTAATGGGGGCTAACACCACCGACCACTACCTGTAATCCAGGGGTGATACCGTTGGACCAAGTGGCAGTAACAGTAATACAGTTTGGTGGTATCTCAGCAGATTTACCACCTAGATACCACCAAACTCGTAATGAGACACGTGTGAATACATAAGTCCAAAAATGACTAGCCTGAGTTTCCACACTTCCGTCACTTTGGGAAATATATTCTTTATTTGCGAGGTTCATTTTCACGCGCATATTACTTTAGGCACTCTTCAACACAGCACACTGAAAAAAGCAACGTGATTCTATCAATTCCAGCCAAACGAGTGCAAAGTGAACTACAACCAGGAAGGCCCCAACTCCAGAATCCCAATAAAAATTATCATCTTTGCCTCGAGGCAGATGACAGTGGTGTCCCTGTGCTGTTTCTTGTAGATCTATCAGCAGCCTTTGACATCAGGGAGCACTTAAGGTTCCTTCAAAGACTATCCAAAACATGCAAATGGGGAACTGCACTCGAATGGTTTAAATCATTTTTGGGTTGACCGCCTGTAGTCAGTCAGTATCTCTCCATCCACCTCTTGAAACATTTCCTCCGATATGTGGAGTCCCACAGGGTCCTGCGCTCTCCCGTCTCTTTTTTGACTACTACATTTGCCCGCTTGACAAGGCTCATGCAGCCGTTCGGGCATCGGTTCTACTCTTACGTCAACAACATCGAAATCTGTCTCCGCATGGATGAGGACCAATCAACGACGTTGGACGATATCAGAAAACGCCTAAAGGAGTGGATGAGCTTCCAGTGGCTAAAGCTCACTAAAGTTTTGTAAATGGGGGAGGGTGAAGACTTGTGGGACACCAGCTTCTGGTCCATTGTCAGGGGTCATTTAGGTTAAAAATCTAGGCTTTGAAGCGGATCAATCTCCAATTTCAGATGCAACATAGTACTACATTTTTCATCTCAACTTGTTCCATAAAATGTTTCCTTTCATGAACCCCTGATCAAGGGTCAGTATTGGCAGCCACTTTCCCATCTCAGTTAGATTACCAAAACTCCCGATATCTAGGTTCCCCAGCGGGCGGGCCACTTCATCGTTGAATTTATTTGAACCCCCTATTCTTTCCCAACTCCATTGGCTCCCGGTGTGCCCGTGCCGTCCGTTCAATGCCCTTGTGCCCACTTTGCTCTCCTCCTTGGATTTTCTTTTTGACCTTCTTACTTTTGAGAAGAAGAGGATGGGTGGCGGAAGTGTTGAAACTCAGGCTTTGCAGTTTGGTTCTTGACCTCCTATTAGGGAACAGCTTCTCCCCTCCATCTTCCGTCTTCCGCTTCTGACTGCTGCACTCCAACATTCCGACATGCTGCAAAGACCTGTCAATACCTTCACAATGAACACTAGATTTTTCTGAGCCCTCTCTGCAGCTAGCGTGAAGAGTGCTCCAGATGCACGAGCGCTCTACAATAGCAGTGAACCTAAAAATACACATTAAGGGGAGGCTTGTAGACGGCAATTTACCAATCCCAACGATTGGTGTGAAAGGTTTCCTGGTTTAGAGCCATATTTCCTCAATACTTTTCTTATGCAATCTCAGTCACATGACTGGCTTCTTCATATCAGTCCATAGCAGATGCTGTGGTGGTGATTGCCCAAGTGTCCTCGGGAAATTGCTGGTGGCCCATGAATACTAGATGGTGCCCAGTCGCATTGTGTTGGGGGCCAGTGAGCCCTTCCTCTCGCGGATCCATCACTCAATGTAGCTAATCATTCAGAGATGTAGCTGGCAAAGTCCCAGGTAATACCGAAACATGTCGACTATCCGTCAAGGATGTACAACGATTACTGGACAATATTGTCCGGAGGCAAGGCAACTGGCTTCCAAACAAGCTTGCTACAAGCAGGAAATACCCAAGCCAGGTTTGTCATTTCTATTAATATCTACAAGTTGCTGTGGAAACCCTTGTATGTTGATAGCGCATCCTTTTTGGGAGCTAAAAACGGACAACATCTCCAGTACGGAAGCTGTCCTGGCCAAAAAAACGGATCTTTTTTTTAGCAACCATCGAAGGTCCTGCTAAAACTCAATAACAGAGCAGCACTTTCTTTTGTGCATTTTAAATAAATAAATAAATTGGGCACTTACATCACGCTTCATGTCAGAGCCCAGCCTCTAAGTGCGGACCCGGGTATCCCGGCTGCTCAGTGTTGGCTTGTTTCCAAGACAAGCATGTTGCCCCGGAGCTATCCTCGCAGGAACAGACAAACTCTTCCCACTGGTAGATGTATTCTAATTAGTCTCGTCCCACCCATGAGCCATCTCACCACCCTAATAAGAACGGGAAATGACACCGCGTCCTAGAATCAACCCTTTGCGGGCGGCACCGGTTTTCTGGGCTGTTAAATCGGGGGATTAAAATAACGTTTTTAATTTGAGAGTCCTCACAGAGCCAGTCCATTCCAGAGCGCGGATTCTGCAATCCAAATACTTAGTAGAATTATGGACGTTGGACAACATGCAGACATTTCCTGGCGTTCTGTATCGCATTCATTGCCGTGGAAAATCTAATGATTGAGACTATTTCATATTATAAATCTGAGAAAGTAGTTGAAGTGTGAGATCATCAACACTGCTGCTTCCTCCTACCAAGCGTTTCCATCAGCCAAACCCTTGCAGCGTTCGTTGTTTTATTTTTCAAACCAGTGATGTTAAGACTGCCAGGTCCATTTGGAAACTATAACTCAGTGCAGGACATTGGAAGGCCGCGCGCTGCGTGCAGGAAAGTGTTAGGCGAGGTCCCAGCTGCTGACGTCCGGGGCGAACCGATTACGCTGGAACGCAGGGGACGCAGCTAGAGTTACGCCCCTGCGATGGAACTCTCGAGCCCAAAGCTGGGTGTTGCTGTGCAGACGAAGCCAAGACTAGAAATGCCATGTTCTGGCTGATGGCCGACATTGCAGCTGCTGTCCCCGGAATGGCTTGCCTTGCAAACATTTTTCCGGAATGTAGCACGTAAGAAACCCAGCTAACTATCCCAAATGCTGTGGTTTTTTCCCCCTTATTTCACTCCAAGCCCCTCCCCGCCACACGTTATAGGTTAATACATGCAAGTTTATTGAAGTATAAGAATGTGGGTGACTTATTGTGAAAAATACTTATATCTTATGGATCTGCGTGAAATTACCGAGTTGAAAAGTCCGACCACCAAAAGTCCTTTTTTTTCTTTCTTCATTTTATTGCACATATATATATATGTGTGGGGGGAGACCCCCCACAGCCTGTCACCTTACACCTATACATTTTTATTAATTTACCCCCCACATATACATATGCAAATAAATGGGAGTGGTGGGACTTTTCTACTTAGGAAAATTTCGTCCTAACCCATATATATATATATACATATATATATATATATATATATAGGTTTCCCATGCTTTATAGCATATTAATTTGTTGTGGTGTTATACTGTGTTTTACGATTGTATATTCTTTTTTTCTTTTTATTCTTTAGTGTGTAATTTGGATATTAAACAAGCCTTAAACACAAACAATCATTAAATGAAATAAACTATGATGAAAAAACTTTCTGGGTCCACAAAAACTGGAATTCCTAGTTCTTAACAACTCCAGATAAGGCAAAAATGACCGGCGAGAACATTACAAAAGTCAAACGGAAAATGCAAAGAGCTACTGGCAAACCAGTGGAAAGAAATCTTGGAAGCAAGACACCTTTCTGTGTCTAAAACTCATTTTGTGGCATGTTTTTATACTAATGTTTTAAAAAAGAAACTGCATTTACATCAGGTTAATTCTATACTCCCCAAACAGTAGGTGTTTCATAAAGTCCCATCTATAGATTTCTCAGGTTTCATATGGAATCTACATCCTCGCTGGCGACTTATTTTGTGCCTGTTTTTTGCATGGTCCTACATCCTCGCTGGCGACTTATTTTGTGCCTGTTTTTTGCATGGTCCTACATCCGCGCTGGCGACTTATTTTGTGCCTGTTTTTTGCATGGTCCTACATCCGCGCTGGCGACTTATTTTGTGCCTGTTTTTTGCATGGTCCTACATCCTCGCTGGCGACTTATTTTGTGCCTGTTTTTTGCATGGTCCTACATCCTCGCTGGCGACTTATTTTGTGCCTGTTTTTTGCATGGTCCTACATCCTCGCTGGCGACTTATTTTGTGCCTGTTTTTTGCATGGTCCTACATCCTCGCTGGCGACTTATTTTGTGCCTGTTTTTTGCATGGTCCTACATCCTCGCTGGCGACATATTTTGTGCCTGTTTTTTGCATGGTCCTACATCCTCGCTGGCGACTTATTTTGTGCCTGTTTTTTGCATGGTCCTACATCCTCGCTGGCGACATATTTTGTGCCTGTTTTTTGCATGGTCCTACATCCTCGCTGGCGACTTATTTTGTGCCTGTTTTTTGCATGGTCCTACATCCGCGCTGGCGACTTATTTTGTGCCTGTTTTTTGCATGGTCCTACATCCTCGCTGGCGACTTATTTTGTGCCTGTTTTTTGCATGGTCCTACATCCTCGCTGGCGACTTATTTTGTGCCTGTTTTTTGCATGGTCCTACCCTTAGACCAGGGCTATCGGAATTGTCCCTGGATATAACATGTGGCTGCTTTGCACTAGAACCGTCGCCACTTAGAAACTGCTCAGCGATAAGGACTAGAAGCTTCCTGGAGACTTTGGATGCGGGAACCTTGCCGCCAAGCCTCATCGGCATGCCCCCCTTTTGGGACTTTTATCCTTGTATCTCAACCTGTCCTGACCCCTGGTTGGCCATGTTCTCAGTTAGTCACAATGAGAATACATACTCTAAGCATCAGTCCTTGGCTATTCACTCAAGTGCGCCAGAAGCAGATTCAAGAAAGTGCCAAGGACCAGTCTTTCACTATGTGCCGGAGATATGGTGCTATATGGCAAAGCTCTGGTTATAGGACAGGACTCTTGGGGTGAACTAAGATTGATTATCCTAAACTTCCGATCACTGCCTGGCATAAATATGCCATGCCTTTAATTATGCCTGGGCGCTGATCGCGATAGCTTTCTTTAAAGAAGAACTTGGATTATGCCAGGTCCTTCAGCTATGCCAGTGCTCTTCATATTGGGGCGTTCTAAATATGTCATGGCCTGGATTATGGAAGGGCTACGATTATGCCCCTTCCATAATCCAGGATCCCTGGTTATGCATGTGCATAGCGGTTTCATGTCATTTCATCGCAGGAAGTTTTTCCGCTGGGTTTTTTTATTGTGATTTTTTTTAATGAAAAAACCCATGACATTTTTTTACAATTATTTTGGGGGGGGGGGTTCCCCCAATCCCCCTATTTTCTTTAATTTGTATTTATTCCCAAACACCCACACCCCATATATATAATTTACTAACCCCCCTAAAAAATGTGATGAGTTTTTTCGAAAAGAAATTTCTGGTAAAAAAAACCTGCAAAAAAACATCCCGCCATGAAAGGACGTTTTACCGTGCATAGCATTCACCCCTGCACCACTGAGCTGCAGCGGTCCCAAGATCTGTCCAAGAACTGTGTAAACCTCTGCCGGGCCAGAATCTCAGAGGCCCCTCATTGTGCTTTCCTGTGGGCCCCCTAGACACCGGGCTCTGATTCTGGCAGAGTTCTAAACATGCTATGACTTTCAATATGTACAGACAGGTTCATGATGTCTTGATTCATAGAAGGGCTGGGATTATGCCAGGACACTGGCTATGCCAGGGTTCGGATGATTGCAGAGTTTTAAATATGCCTGACATCTCGGATGGAATTAGGCAAGGATTCTGATCATTTCAGGGATATGATCATGCTATGTTATGTTATTGGATATTTGTATAGCGCCTTTTACCATTGGCATGATTCCAAAGCGCTGTGGGTTGAACGCCCTGTAAGAGTATTTAGCATTATTTTTTATGCAGCACCACTGCATGGGTTTGGTGCATTACTATAATGCGGTACAGCAAGGCATGTGTTGCCAGTGTGACATGGACATGTAAATAAAAACAGGCTATTCAGTCAAAAACGATTTCTACATCTAAAATGCAAATATTTTTTTTTCACAGTTAAAAGCATATTTTTTTTTCTCACCTGAAATTCCTCTGTTGCAGGAGACACATTTGAGGATTAATTAACTAACCTCATTAACAAATAACTAACATGCTAACTCATTAATAAAATAATGTGTTCTCCAGTGCAAAATGAGATGGAAAATGACAGGCTCTGAAAGTCATTTTAAACGCGCATCCAGATTTTTTTTTCTTTGCTTCTATCTGTGCTCTGTCCACAGTATTTGCAGGAAGCAAAGACTCGAATAAGCAGGAAATCAGTTTGGTTACAGTTGCAACTGTATAAGCCAAGCCATTGTTCTAGAGAAGGAGGGTAGGACATGATTGAATTTCATTGGTTGAACTCGTTTGGCAGGCTGTAACAGAGCTTTTCTAATGAACCTCGGGGAAGAAGAGAGGAGAAGACATTTTACACAGCTGGGAGAAAGACCTGGTTGGTGGCTGGGGATTTTCCTGATTGAAAAAGCAGATCCCAGTGCACTGCTGCAGAGACTGGGAATTCCAGTCAATAAGCCCCGGTTTGAGTGACGACAGATGCTCGTCCTTGCTGGGGTGATTTAAGAAGAATTCATTGAACCACTTCCAGAAGGCGACCAGCCGATGAATTTCATATGCTGAACAGGCCTGGTAATTATATTACAGAGTGTGGGGCAGTGTGTATGTGAGCGAAACTATTCAGTCAGCGTGGAAGAGGGAACTCCAGTATTTTATCAACATGTTTAATGTTGCGAATTGAATACGTTCTCGCCGCTCTCTTCTCATTTTGTTACAGATAAGGTTGTTACTGTGCAATTTCCATTTATTTCTGTAAAAAGAGTGAGATCGTGTTGAAATGCAATTTTTTATAATAAAAAAAAAATCTGAAAGCAGACGGATAGTGTGTTTTCTTTTTCTCTTTTATTTGTGCATCTACCATTACAGTACTGATAATATGGGGAGAGGTTTAGACAGTGCAATTGTCATTTTTAAGCTAGCTAAAAATAAGACTTAGCGGTAGCTGTGTGCATGATTCCATTCAGTATATAAGTGTGTGTTTTCTGAACGGAACATAATAATAACAGAATGAAATAGACTGCTGCTGGAGGTACATGAGTCAGCAGAAAGAGAGGCCCTGGACACAGTTCACCGATGTAGATAAGTTGGTGATGAATACCACATGTTAGCTCGCTGCCGTAGATAAGACAGCGAGGACAGCCCATGGTGGCACTCCAATTGAAAATGTGGTGTTCCTGAAATGTAAGCCTGAGGCCTCTCTAGTGATCACACGAACAAACTAAGCAATAATAAGGGGTTCTGGATATTGGGGCCACATATAAAACAAAGGAATTATGCTCACCAGAAATACCACCAATAACGCATACCAACATAATGTATACCACTCAATGTATCAGTGTGCTGAAATAATGTATGTATACTGTAGTACTATATACCAAATCTAATCTGAATACACAGAGTGATTATTACTGAATTATTTTCATTTTGGCGGTAAGAAAATACCGCTAGGCCCCAAATTTATACAAAATACCCTATGCCACCGTAGTCCAGGTCAGTGGAGAGAGTAGTGTAGTAAATAGTGCTTGGGTGCACTCAGTATGTGTGCAGCCTGGGCGGATTAGGTGGTGTGTAGCTGCATTCTAGTGCTAGGCGTGGTGCAGTGGTTGTGTGGTATTGGTAGAGTGTGTGCAGCAAGCCGAGTTGACTTGGGTAGCTGCATTATGGCGGCAGCGGAGTTTGGAAATGGGATCATGTGTGTAGCTAGACCGATTTACGTGTGGTATAGCTGCATTCTAAAGACTTTTGGGGTAATCATGGAGGTGCATAAGTATGTGTGCAGCTAGGCTGAATGAATCGAGGGGTACAGCTGCGTTCTATTGTGTGTTGGAGCAGAGGAGAGAGTATGCATAGTGGTGTGTTTGAGTGTTGATTGGTTGTATAGAGCTTGACACACCTCAAAGCACAGCATTGGAAGAGGAGAAAGGGAAAAGGAGTGGCAGGGTGAGAATGAAAATAGGGGCAAATTAAGGAGAGGAAGAACTCGAACGAGAAATCTGGGGTATGACTCCAAAAAGAAACAGCACCTGGTCTCTGGTTTATAGGCAAAGGCGCTTTAGGCCATAAACTGTGGCAGGAGGAGCTATACAGGTGCAAGATAACAGAACGTATGTCTTTCATTTGGGACAGTGATAGAGAGAATGAAAAAGAACGTTATTACCAAAACGAACATTTTAGCTGTGTTTAAGGGTGTTTTACAGTTAATTCAGAGACTCAAGGAAACGTGGCCATGGATGAATGTTATAACATGCAATGTCAATCAGGAAAAATGCTAAATAAGGCAACACACAGATCTGACATGTTTTACTGTGGGGGAGGGGGTATGCCCCCTGGACATCTATACATCGTACACACAAATGCACAACCACATACACGGTAGGCGGTAAACCATGGTGCTGTTAGCACCATGGTTACCGCCGGTACCATACCGGTACCACCATGGAGGAAAGGGTAATTACCACCCCATTCCAAGGTTGGCGGAGCGGTAATTCCCCCTTTCTCCATGGCCCGTCCCCATTCCCATTTTTGCCCCATAGGGCAGAATGGGAATGGGGAAGGAGCTAATTACGGTACCGCAAATTGCGGTACCGTAATTAGCTCCAAGGTCCCTTTGCGGGTCCCAACTTTAATGGCTGGTCTACACCAGCGGTTAAGGTCGGGTCCCGCAAAGGGACCTCGTAGTGAGGTGGTAAGGGTTAACGGTCACCGGTACCCTTACCGGTGACCGTTAACCCTTACCGCCTACCGTGTAATGAGGCCCATTGTCTTGAAGTACGAGCTAAATGGACGCATGCAAATGAATATTGAACGTTTTAAGGGGTCTAAAACAGAGCTGCCTTTCGGCCTTTGAACAGCAGATGTAAACATGACCCACCTCAATGGCACTCATTGTACTGATGAGGGTGTGAGGGCGATTCCAGCTCGTGAACTGCAATTTACACGCATTCTCTATCGCCAGTGTTCAACCCATTGAACGCCTCCCCCAAAATCGACCATATCATATAAATCTCGGAATCGCTGCATTAATACCAGCCACAATGGCAGCTGTGCCAACATGGACTTGGTTCTCGAAATACCCCTAGGTTCTTGCTGCCAGCTTCATGTCCATCGCCTTGGGGATGACTGGTGTTGGAAAAGCAGAATCCATCAAGAGGAGTATGGAGAGGCGAAAAGGAAGGGGCACTGATCGTGCCACTAATAGCATGCCAACCTGATGCCACCTGGCAACGTCAACAGATGGTGCGTTACGATGTGCAATTATTGGGTAATTATAATAATAATAATAATAATCATTTTGCATTTATATAGCGCTACGAGCCCTCAGGTATCTGAGCACTGCTTATTATTACCCACAGTGTGTGGTGCTCATTTATCGACCTCGGAAGGATGAAAGGCTGAGTTTGGCCCTCCCGGGATTCGAATCTGAGTCAGCAGGGTATGCACGGATGTCAAAGCGAGCGCTCTACTCACTGTACAAAGCGAGCGCTCTACGCGCTCTACTCGCTGTACTCGGTGGCCAAGTGTATGTATGCGCTCAAGTCTTGGGTTTCAGAGTGCTGGGCAGTGCAATAGGGTGCACACCTGGGGCAAAGTGGAGAGGTGTGGAGAGGATGAATGGCACTAAGAGTAAAAGAGAGGGATGGAAGAAAGAAAGAACAGAAAGAGAGAGAGAAAGACAAAGGAAGAAAGAGAGAGTAAAAAAGAGAGCGAAAGAGAAAGAGAAAAGGAGAGAAAGTCAAAGAAGGAAAGGGAGCAAAAAGAGGGAAGGGGAGAGAAAGACAATGAAAGAGAGAGCAACAAGGGAGAGAGAGAAAGACAGAGAAAGAGAGAAAGAGAGAGACTAAAAGGAGAGAAAAAAGAGTAAAGGAGAGAAGGAGAAAGACAAAGAAAGAAAGAGAGTGCAAAAAGAGAGGAGAGAAAGAGAAAAACAAAGAAAGAGAGAACGAGAGTGAGAGCAACAAGAAAAAAGGAAAGATAAAGAAAGAGAGCAAAAGGAGAGAGAAAAGGAGGAAAACGGAGAGAAAGCGAAAGAACAATAGCAAATAGAGAGAACAAGAAAGGGAAAAGGAGAGAAAGAGAAAGACAAAGAAAGAGAGAGAGCAAAAAGAGAGAGAAAATGAGAGAGAAAGCGAGAGAAAGAGAGGCAAAGGAAGAAAGAAAGAGAGCAAAAAGAGAGACAAGGATAGAAAGAGAAAGACAAAAAAGAAAGGATGCAAGAGAGCAAAACGAGAGGGAAAGGGAGAGAATGAGAAAGACAAAGAAAGAAAGAGAGAAAGAGAACAAAAAGAGAGAGAAAGGGAGCGAAAGAGAAAGATCAAGAAAGAAAGAGCAAAAAGAGAGAAAAGGAGAGAAAGACAGAGAGAGAATGAGACAGCGAGCGAGCAACGAGATCTAGCAGCCAAGTGCTGCCAAAGGTGAAAGTATGAGGAGGTACATATAAAAGAGTAAAAGAAGGCACTAAATGCAGCAGAGGAAATGCAAATCTCCCCCAACAGGCTACAACAACAAAACAAAAAGCAGCAAAGCACTCCTAAGCAACAACAACAGGTTACTTTCAAACATCAAACCACATTCAAAAACACGCGTAACACGTGCTTTGCATATGGCACTGTATTGAAAGTTAGACTGCATAGAGAAAAGGGTATAACCCCTTTCCTAGATCGGACTCCTGGCTCACAAACACCAGTAAAGATCCCCACGAGAGATTCACACCAAGAGCCGCAGTAGAAAAATGAATGAACCCCATTGCCTCAAACGCACCCCAACGAAGGAAACCACCTCAAAACCAAAAGAGGCCATGTTCATGATTGGCAGCTCTCAATATTATCAGTAACTGGCACATCACTAGGAAAGACGCGTGTAATAGGGTCTTACGGTCCTAGGTGAAGATAAACTGCTGGGCCAGGAGTCAATGGGTTTCTAAATGTCACCGCGACAGCCAGATTGTGTTCTTGGACCATAATGAAGCGTTAGAGCCCGCACCAGAGGGCTCTAATGGGTAGTTATTGACTGCTGGCCATGTTCATAGGCCCAAGCCAAAAGCAAGGGCCCTTAACGAAGGTCACTGAGCAAAGATAGGGCCATTGCCAATGGGCTCTCCCGCTAGGAGAGAAGGTGCATGCTGGAAAAAAAGGGTAAGCTTCGTGCGGCGCTCCCTCTGTGACAGAGCTTTACGCAGAGCTCCCTGTGCGACAGACACAGTCCAGTGTGCACACACCAACAAGGGAAGCTTAGAATGCAGACTTTTACAGGCAGTTCGAGCCTCCATTCCAACCCTGATGATTGGTCCGAGAGCGGGAAAAGTGGGAACAAATAAGACCCGTGGAATGCCGGCTATTTTAGAAGTATTATTGTCCGCACCAGAGGCCTACATTGTGTGACAGGCGACCTCTGCCAAGTAAGTGGTCCATTGCGGAAGGGAAGAGCCTCTGCAGGGGCAAAAGTCGCCTAGAAAACGACAGAAACCACTGGCAAGGACTCTGACCAGATTTGCGCTTCTGTAGCGTGTCAAGTACAGAAGTCTCACCAGAAGCTTGGCGGGACAGCGCCCGCCATGGGTTCCTTGCCACCTGCTCCATGTGTGTACATCAGAAAGAGAAGCTTGGAATTAAGGTTTCCACAGGTGGCGAGAACCTGGAATCCAAGCTTTCTGATTGGTTAGTGAGCTGAAAACAGTGGGAAGAACAAGAGAGAATGCAGGACTTCACTGGTGGTTAGAGCTTGGCTTTTACACTACTTAGAAGAAGACATGCCCTGGTGGTGTTAGAGCCTGGCTTCTACACTACTTAGAAGAAGACATGCCCTGGTGGTGTCGGAGCCTGGCTTCTACACTACTTAGAAGAAGACATGGCCTGGTGGTGTCGGAGCCTGGCTTCTACACTACTTAGAAGAAGACATGCCCTGGTGGTGTCGGAGCCTGGCTTCTACACTACTTAGAATAAGACATGGCCTGGTGGTTTTGGAGCCTGGCTTCTACACTACTTAGAAGAAGACATGGCCTGGTGGTGTTAGAGCCTGGCTTCTACACTACTTAGAAGAAGACATGCCCTGGTGGTGTTAGAGCCTGGCTTTTACACTACGTAGAAGAAGACATGGCCTGGTGGTGTTGGAGCCTGGCTTCTACACTACTTAGAAGAAGACATGGCCTGGTGGTTTTGGAGCCTGGCTTCTACACTACTTAGAAGAAGACATGGCCTGGTGGTGTTAGAGCCTGGCTTCTGCACTACTTAGAAGAAGACATGCCCTGGTGGTGTCGGAGCCTGGCTTCTACACTACTTAGAAGAAGACATGCCCTGGTGGTGTCGGAGCCTTGCTTCTACACTACTTAGAAGAAGACATGGCCTGGTGGTGTCGGAGCCTGGCTTCTACACTACTTAGAAGAAGACATGCCCTGGTGGTGTTGGAGCCTGTTTTCTGCACTTTCTAAATGTCTAGAGAGATGAGACAATGCTCCAATATACATTAAAAGCTCTAATTACTCTAATAATTTTTATTATAGGCAATTTTTGTTTATTTTTAGCCTTACCGTTGCTTTAAAAATCAGTACTTCACAATTAATTCAATTGATTTCAGAAAGTAATTGCCTATCCTTTCTCTTAAAGGACTTGCTTCTCCGCAGCATCCAGGGACCCGCCCCTGCTAGCCCTCCGGATCAGACCCTTGGGGCAGTTCTCTGCCCCTTCCCTCATAATGACCTTTCCCGCTCCAGGCAGCAGGTTCGAGCCCTCACCCCCCTGTATGGCCTCCCTGCCATGTTCCCGGCTCCTTTCATCTGCCGCCACTGTACCCTCTTCTATGTTAACGCCCCTGGTGCTACTACGTTTACCTGCCACTAGCCCATGGTTTCCGGCCTCCCTGGATTGTCACCGCCGCCCCTCTCTTCATTGCTCGGTCCCTGCTCCTATGCTATACCCCTCGTTACCAACTCCTCCCTTGCTTCAGTTTCCCTTGTTAGTCTGTAAAGCGCTCTGTTGACAGAGCTTGAGACAGTATAAACATTATGAAAGTCAAAAAACAACCAACAGAGCACCCCATCGGAAGCCCTATATTGGGGGGGGGGCCTGAGACCATGTGACCTAAGGAATTCAGAGGTGCTCTCGATAACCCAGGTTTCACAGGTAATGCTCATATGAAGACACCACGATGGCCATGATCAACCCATTGGGCTTCCCTTGGCAGCACCTGGAAACCCTGCTGGGAATACAGAATTCCTGTGCCTGGCCCATCACTAATTGCCCTTTGTGTGAGTTGTAGGCTTCTATTCTGCTGCCCCTATGCCTCATTGGAGCACAGAGGCGTTGCTAGGGGGGGGGGGGGCTTGGGAGGCTATAGCCCCGGGTCTTTTGGTTTTAGCCCCAGATAGAAGCTCACTTGTTACAACCAAAAAGGCTAGCTAGCCCCCAGTCGACAGTCCCAAAATTAGCATAGCCCCAGATCTTTTCCAGACCTTGCAACACCCCTTTTGGAGCACAATACACCACGTTCACCAAGGACGATTCAGGGATCAAGTGAGAAGATTGTTGCCCTCCCCACAACTATCTTGGCAAGACCCAACGGGTCCTGGTCCAACGTCCCAGTCTGTGGGATTTACAGAAAATGCTACAATTATCAGACATAGTGTATTCGCAACTGCGGTACGATTTCTCCGATATAAATATCTACAAATGATCTATATCCGAGGTACATAGCAGAGTATAAACGACCTTTTATTGTTTATTTTGTGAACTATGAAAGTTCTTTGTAGCCTGAATATGAACCTTTCTTCTTGCTTTGAAACCCCAACAAATATGTGTATGGGTACAACACTCAAACAAATGTTAGCCTTCTTTTAGCTTGGTTTTATTCTAAAATATTAAGGTTTTGGGACCAGAACAAAATAAACAACGTTACAGGAACAGTGTTGAGGAATGTTATCTGGTTGCTTATTCGTTAACGGTGAAAGGAGGATAGCACAGGGGCAACGTGCTACCACGCAGAGCAACAGAGGTTCGAATCCCGGATCCGTGCTTAGAAAATGAAGTCAAGTCCGGTATTAGGTGCCTTATAAAAAACCATTTAAATAAAACAAATACATTAAGTCCGATCAAGTAACAAAAAACAAGAAGATAAGGGACGACACACAGAATTACTTTTAGGGGTAAAGCAGATAAGGACAATCAGCAAAAAACTGCGAAATTAACTCAACGATAAAACACGACACAGTTAACTACAATGACAGTTAACTACAATGAGATCCATATTGTATAAGACATACATACCTTTAAAAATGAAAGAACAGTATTTTAACCATACATGTGAAAGCAAACAAACATACAATTCGAAATATTTAGATGTCAGGTGCCTCTCAAAAGAAAGATAAGATTTGAACATCTGTAAAGGTGTTCGTTCACGTTTTCAATATCTTTTCCTATACTATATTTTTAAATAAATGTCATGTCTAAACCACTTGCCTAACCCACAATCAAAGGTGGCATGGTGCAGACACTGTAGAACTTAAAAGATGGAAGAGAGGTGGGGAGCGTTTAGGTGCAGCAATGACACAGCTCAAACCGCAACATATCATTAAATAGATCTAATCAAGCATGTCTAGCATAATGAAAAATATAAATGGCCTCAATAAAGCTATGGACTTGTAACATCTGTTTACATGAAACACAGCTTACAGGAATACATCATTTGTTGAACTTGATCCACTCATCAGAAAGTGATCACATTTATAGGATTCGTTAATGTACCCAAAAGAACGTTTAGCAAACAAAGATTTACACTCGAGCGGCTGCATGTGACTTAAAATAAGAATGTCTCTATTAAACTTGGCGTAAGTGTGAAAAGACAGAAAGAAACTGGTTTACAGAACAAGGCAGCAAGAGGTTCGGGTTTGAAAACAAAAAAAACTTTTAATAGACTGATATTGAAATGCCTGTTTTGCTTTAAAACCTTGTGCATCACTCACCATGTAATCCACGACAGGGGCACAGAAGTCACAGAACAGACGTGCCTCCGCTATGTGGCTCTCATGATAATATGATCCAGTAACATGGCTCTAGTAACAGTCTACTGGACTGCCCAGGAGAGGCTTCTTTCTCAGCCCTAGCAAACAACCTGTACCTGGAGACGCATCACACTAGGCGATAATATAACAGAAATCCCTAGAACCTGAATGGCCACTGCAAGGAAACTGGCGCTGATACTCTCGCTCAGGAGTCTTGTGTATAGGCGCATTACAAATGTCATATCATATCATATCATAATCCATTTGGGTCGGGATCACCAGCATGCCCTTCACAACGGATCAAGGAGACCAAGATCTTTCCCCTTCCCAGGTGAAATCATCACACTCGACAATTGCCAAGTGGCTGAATTCAAATGGCAACCAAAATGTAACAGTGATGTGCCTAACCTCAGTTTCAGAACATTCCACCACCACTGACAATACAGGCTCTGTTTCCCTAATCATGATGTGCCATAGGAAACTAGAATAGACCCAAAAGCGCACGCTCCACATACACCAAGAATTGCAAGGACCCTCTGACCTGGTAAACATTCTCCATCCAGGATCCTGCCAGTGTTTCCCACCCCACTAATCTCCTTATTCCTACATTACACTACACACAACAGATTGCTACACACAATGTGGTGAAATGGATGTATGCACCGCTGTACATGCAGACGCCAATGTCACAGAGAATAGCAAAACTCTATCTAACTCTGAACCGCTTCTACCAATCCACAGCACAGAGCCTGCATAAGCCCACAACCCCTCTGTACTCTCTGGGCAGGGCTAGGGGCAGTGTGACAAGCAGGACACTAGCAGCCAGGTCTACCCTCTAGCTACACAACTCCAATATTCCCAAAAGCCCACCCAAGGAATCAATTAGAAACATAGAGACAGACAGGTTACAGGTTTTTCCAACCAATCTGCTCTTATCAAAAATCAGACTTCACTCTTTGCCTTCCACTCTACTCCCACTATCCTTTGCCAGTCCTCCATCTTTGGCCAGCTTCAGGGGGCCACCAAAATAGTTTAAACCACACAACACGGGATCACTTTACCGTAATTTACCTAACAGAGTAATCAAGACAAATGTGAAGACAATAAACACATCTCCTAAGAATAATATTAAAGATATTGAAGGCATCAAACAAATATATATATATATATATATATATATATATATATATATATATATATATATATATATATATATATATATATATATATATATATATATATATATATATATATGCATTGATCAACCAAGACCAAGGCTTCAATTGGGTCCATTAACAAAAGGGTAAATTGAAAGATGAATGCAGCATGGACATATGCGAATACAAGTACTTTATATTGTGAATGTAATTCCATGGATCAGGTGACATGAAGCAAGATGTTTAAAAAAGAGCGAGGATTGCATTAAGCACAGGTTATTGCTGGATCTCTCATGTATTTCCCAGAAAACTGAACGTCAAACTATTAACATCTCCGTAGATGAAAAAAAGGCATTTAACAGAATGAATTGGAAATTGTTACTTTGAACCACTAATGCATTTGTTTTTAATCCAGCAATTACCAACTCCTTCACTAAGAGCGTACTACTATTATCCACACAAGGGATTTCTGCCAGATTCGTAAACCGATAAGTGACCCTCATCCGTGTGTCTCTATCGCATTCATTCTACATGAAAATTGGGGCCCTTCATAGATCTCATAAGGAAACAAAGCCTACTGTTCATAAAAATATCTCCAACAGGCGATCTTTACTCCCTACAAACTCTCATATCATTCAATAGTGATCAGAAATGCCTGCATTCTAGTAGTAATCACCTACCCTATGAATACTCCCCATCTTCTGCTTTCACACTCCTCTCACCTTTTTTGTGCCCTTTGTTATTCTTTTCATGCTGAATTCCGACTTAACATAAACTCCCTTCAACAACATTATTTTCCTGAATACTGACTTCAAAAGAGTGGCTTCTCAATGGAATGTTATAACTAGTGTCCGTACACAGTACATTTACAAAAACAATTCCAATCTTGGCAATTTGGTCATGAAACAAGCTCTGTGGTCTCTAAATCACTAGCCTTTGAAGAAAATTAGCATCTGTATGTACCTATAGTGTCACCCCAAAAGAAAACAACAAGCCAATACCTTAATTAGGCTTACAAAGTCATTTATTGGTTTACGTGTGAGCTTTTGTGACATTTCACCACTTTCTCAGGTAGAGATGAAATGTTCCATTTTGTCAAATGCCTTTTCATCATCTAAGGAGATGGCGATAGTAGGACGTTCAGTTGTCTAGGAAGCACATTAGAGATCCAGCAATAACCTGTGCTTAATGCATTCCTCTCTATTCCTGAAACATTTTGCTTCAAGTCACCTGATCTAGGGAATTACATTTCTTCATATTTAATTAGGCAAACATAACAAAGTGATTTATTTGTGAGCTTTCCTGGTATTTCAGCACTTCCTCGGGCAGGGATGATTAAATGTTTGATTTCATTAAGTTTGTTAACTTAATTAAGGTATGGACGTGTCTTCTTTTGGATCAACACTCTATTCACCCCTTGGCTAATATGGCACAAGCAAACTTAACTATTTAAGTAGGAAAGTCCATTTGAGCCAAGTCACACATTCCACAACACCACCTAGCAGCCATCACTGGAGGTTCACCTCCGGTTCTGAGCCACAACACCAAGGCATTGTGGGTATGCAAATTAGCCCAAATGCAAACCTTTTTTTCCAGGAATTGTCTTTGTTTTAGAGGGCAGTGCTACTTTATACATAGCTTAATCAACCCAAGACAGACATTTGCAAGGCTGGTAGGACAACTACATACCTGGTTTCACCCTTGTTAGGTATCATGAGTGCATTATAATCCTGACAGCCTTGTTGGTGGAGCATTGGGGCATGCATACAATACACCAAGACAATTATGGTGGTTTTAAAAAGGTTTGGTAAAAAAACCTTTTACGTGAAATGTGAAAGTAGGATAGTCCATTTGAGCCAAGTCACACAATCCATACCACCACCTAGTAGCCATTGTTGGAAGTTCACCTCCAGTATATATATATATATATATATATATGTGTGTGTGTGTGTAGCTGAATGGAGGATTTTACATTCTAAAATAAAAGAATAAACAAAATAACAAAATCTACCAAAAATCACTTGAATGTTAGAATTATTTAGATGATATGCCACTGTTGATGGAACTGGCATGTATGTATACATCTAGGAATAACAGAATACAATGGTGAGGCCCACGTGTATCCTTTATGCCCAACTCCTTATTTTCCCTCTACGTATATAGCTTGCCAGATAATGTTTTGGCGGATGTCCCGCACATTGGGGAAGAAGTTCCCTCACTTTTATATACCAATAATTCCATTCTTCTAGCTAGAACACAAGCCTCTTTGCAAGCACAAATGGGAGCAGTGGGACAGTACTGTAGTCAAAATAATCTCAAAACAAACAAATGTTACGTAAAAGAATGAGGACTGTGTTCCTGCATGGGGTAACATTGGCACATTTCAAATAATACCCGTATTTGGAGTCAATATCTCGGACAGTACCAATTGGAGATTCCGTACCTCCCGCGCTGCAATAAAAGCTGAACCAATTGAAAGGGCCCTTACAAAAACACTGAGGAGGCTGGGTAATATCTCATCCAAAATCAATAGGAAATTTCAGGGCCAAATAGAAAGTGCAGGGGCTGAAATATGGAGGTTAGGCAAACATGAGGAACAACTAGGTACAAATAGAAGATCCTTCTGGAAGCGCCTCTTGCTCCTCTAGAAGAGGCTTCCGAATTTCACAGGCAGAAGTGATGTCGTTTATGGATCTTTAGCAGCTGGGGCTTTCAACTGACCAACAAGTCATGCGGTGAAGACCGTCTTTACTAACAGGATCAACTTGATCGGCAAAGCATGGAAAGAGAATTTGCTCTTCTTCATCCCTGGAATTTCTTCAAATCTCTCCAGTTTTGTCTTTTAGGCCTGTCATAGCTCCTATCTCTGGGTGTCTCAGGCTATGGTCCCAAGCGATTTGAAAAACAAGCAGGTTAAGAGGGCAAAGGTTTGGCAAGAGAATGCTTGATGGAAACAGGACTTTCGAAGGTGGTCAGGTGTCTACAGGGGAGATGTCTGCATGCAGTTGTTATTTAAGTTGCAGGAAAGGCGCTGTTTTTTCATTTGCTCAATAAAACAAGCTGCCACTGAACCGCATTAAAAATCATGGAAGTTGAGTCGCACTAGTTATCATAGTTGTCATGTGAGTATAACTGAGAGCGCTCTTCGTGTTTTACTCATTTGGCCTCTGTACAGGAGCCTAAGGAATACTAGCACATTGAAATCATTGTTGACCACCTCTCAGCCAATCAGAATGTTTCAAATGCAGTCAATAACTGTTGATATCGACTGCACTCCCCACATTCTGGGTTCAGAAGCACCAGGGAAAGAACTGAAAGCAATTTTCTGCATTCAAGAGGCAGCAATTCAATTTTGACAGCAAGATTTCTTTCAACACAACAATTCAAACAAATTTAACACAACAAAGTGAACATGGAACAATGCTTTCACTTTTCTAAAGAAAAGGTGTTCACTTTAATATTGCACTTAAAGCAAGCACATGCTAAAACGTTTTCAGTTCAACCAAGTTTATAGTCAAAACGTGTACCGTGTAAACAAATGTAAACATTACTAAATAAAACATTTCACTTAAACGATTTGTATGCTTTAGTCATCTTAAAACTAACATGTGTGTCCTTGCCACCACAACTCCAAAACCTTTATTGCTGCCAGCTCTTTGTGCGAATAGCATTGTAGACCTCCGTAGAAGTCATTATCGCTTTAGGTAATGACCCTTTTCCCAAGTTATGGCCGGAGGCGAACTTGGATGCGGGTTATTATCCCGCGATAATGACCATGCCCTCATTCTCTAAGGCTATAATAAGCTTTCACTGCTACTTAGAGCTCGTGGCATACACACACGTGAGCAACCTAGAGCACACTTAGGCCACGTTGCCTCTTATTAGTGACTGGAAGCATAAGAGAAACCAGGCAATGTGGTAAGCACCTTTGAGATGTTTGGGAAGCAGTCGTTGAGTAAATGATGGAGGTCGTGAGGTCATTACACCTTTGCAAATATGCTGTGGAATTTCTTTTCGTCTTGTAGGAGTACAATGGTGCACAGGTTGTGAAAGCTGTATTTAGTCATGTTCTGAACTCTCCATCAAAAGACTGTTTTACGATTGTTTTAACTTTGTGCATGTTTTTGCTTGTATGAAAGTAGTGTTCAGTTATGCTTTGATCTTTCCTGTCTCGGGAGGATAGCTCAGCGGCAACATGCTCGCCTTGGAAGCAAGACGACACAAAGCAACACGGGTTCAATCTCCGAGTCCGCGCTTAGAAACCTCTGGGTATTAAGCGTGTTATAAATAACATATCATTATCAGGGGATGTTTTATGACTATAAGTTCTTTATGTCGTGACTTTAATGAGTTAATCTAGGGTACATGTTTTTTTCAGATTCATGTGTGTATGTATGCATATACAAAAGGCTCCTGGGACCAAAATATTAATAAAATAAAATCTTTATACAAAAAGCTATGTTTGCCCTACCAGTGGCTAGAACCACCTCCAAGAAAAATGCATAACGACAAACATTTTCAGTGAAACCCAAATAACAAAAGAAATGTCAACATTTTTAATAAAAGTATATGTGGGGGGTGCGGTAAGGGATAAAAAAGGGTGGGGAAGTTAGTAAAGTGGGGGAAACGTGGGAGCATAAGGGGGACACCCCAATAAAAAATAATATTTTTTCGTTATTTAAGTGTCACTAAAAACGCTTGTCGTTATTTATTGTGTCAACATTTTGACATGGATTTACAAATGTGTGGGATGCTCATTGGTCAATGCAGGGCTTTAAAGTCTGCAAGCAATTCAGAATGGACTCCACAGCCTTGTGGAGGTGCAAACATCCAGAGGGTAGCTGAGGATTCCTTAAGTGGTACTGCTCCAGAGTTTCAGAGTTCTTGTGAAATAAGCGTCTGCTGTATTTAACTTTATTCCTGAGAAAGACATCCCTATGAAGACCAAAAGGTTTGTACTTTGTGATGATCTGTCTGGAACGTCTGTCAACACCAAAGAAGACATCACTCCTCAATAGCACGTGGACTGCAAAAGAAAGATGCTTCTGTGTTTATGGGGAATTTGCAATTGCAACCGGTGTGGGCAACTCGGTGGGTGCGCGTCGTCATTATAGGGGCGGGACGATAGCACAGGGGCTACGTGTTTGTCTTGGAAACAAAACAATGCAGAGCAACACAGAATCGAATCACTGGTCCCGCGCTTAGAGACTGGTCTCTGCGAATTAAGCGCGTTATAAAAGATTAATTAATAGGAGGGATATGAAAAGTCTGAAAATGTTTGGTCTCGTTTCCTCAACAGGTGTCGACTGGTCTTGGTAACTGGTCTTTCTAGGAAAGCTCAGTCTGACATATGTATTATTAATTGGACCTCCTTCTCTTCAACCTGCCCTGGCATACTGTAAATCGAGCCGCAGATTCTAATGTATTGATATTGCGTTCATAGGCCTATCCGAGTGTTTTCGGCGACGTGCAATTCCATTATTTTAGGCCATTTTAGGCTGTTGCCGTTTTCTGCCTTTTGATTGTTTTTCCTGGTACTTGCATGTGCTTTTTTGGACATATAACGAATGCTGAGAAAACGTTTTTAGATCAGTGCCATTTGCAGACTCTTTTGACTGCAATGGCCCAAGTAGGGCACTGACTTATTCAGGGGTGGCATGAAGTACGAGCGTACGCCCACGTACACGAGCACGCACGCACACATGTACGTACACACACACACACACACACACACTGGCCAATCAGATTCCAGTGGTAGCATGCGCCACCCCAGGCCACTCCCTCGACACGACTATGTTTTAGATGCAACATTTCTCAATACACTTTGAATGGAAAATGCTTTACACTGACCATCGCAACCTCTCTGCCTACACAAAGAACCGACCAGATATTTGGATCACTGAAGGTTGGAGTGGGCAGACTGCAGACCCTGCTCCACCCTCAAGAAAATATTTCAAATGTAAAATGAGGTTATTCTTTTTTCTCAAAATTCTTTGTTTTTATGCAAATCGTATGGATTGGGTCCCCTAAAGAGATGGGGTGCTGTTCGCTGGGGCCCTGTCCCTCAGTACCCCCACCCACAGACCCCCAGCTCACCCTCCCAGCGTGAAGGGGTTTCCAGATTCATTTTTTTTCCATTTCAAGCACTATGTTGCACCACAATTAAATGCTTGTCTTCGCACACTCATTCATTCATTGCCAGCGCTGGTCAATGGGCCGGCTATTGCCGGGTCAAAGATCCGGCATCAGATGTCTCTCATCTCGGACCCAGCCAGCCTCAGCCCTGACCAGGCTAAACTAACCCCCCTGCTTCGCTGAGGGAAGCTGGGACCTCGGTGACCTAATCTGCGCTATGCTCCTTTCACCAGCCGTCACTTGCGCGTTTTCTCGCTATATTTGCTCAGCCTATTTTCTTTCTTCTGATCTGAATATCACTGGGGCGGGGGCCATGACTGTTGAAAGCAGGCTTTCTACATGCTCGGCCCACTATTGTTTTCCAAATGTCCATTTTACACTCTCATAGGAAACAAAGTCCTACTAATCCCCACCCCTCCTTTTCAGATCCGCCAGAGCGCCTGGGGACCGCTCCGGCGGTGACGGTGCACGGTACAAATACCTTTAACATTAACATTAACACTAACATTTCCAAACTCAGAAATGCTGCTTGCATTCACTAGTTCACTAGTTTTCTTTTATGTTTTTTTTTTGGTCAGGCTATCACAGCAATACTCTGTAATTTGTGTGCCCCTTCCTTTGTGTTTCTTCACAGGTTATATTGATAAAGATGTTATATGCTTGTCAGACGTTTTCATCACAAATAAATACTTCTGTTGTGCAGACAGTTATTAGGAAATTAAACTGTGGGTTCATGGGTGCCAACTTTTGATTTTCACTACAGAGGCAGAAATACCCCCCACGTCCTTCCTAAATGTAAGCAACCCATCCAATCCCCAGTTCAACCCATCAACCAGCCCAACCCATCCCTGGACAAACACGTTTTATTATTGTCTAGCACTTGTTTACTTTTTTTTTAATAAGAAATTGCAAAAAGTCACATGATTAATAACATGTTTTGAATATACTAAATCTCAGCAATTGTCTGTCAACCTGCTGAGCTACCCTGGTAACCTTCTACTGTAGAGCGCATACATGGATCCCTTAATGTACTAAAAAGCACTTCATTACACCACTGCGATGGAAGTGATTTAAAGTGGAACTGATGAACAGTGTGGAGTTTGGTAAGAAGCAGCATGAAAGAAATTGCATCATTGTTAAACTATTATTTCAAACATTTCCTTTGAGCGGAGTCCAACTGCTAGCTCCGACCTCCTCAGAACTCCGCCCCCTGGGAACTCCTCCCGCATCCCGGGCCTTGTAGGATCCACCTTTACATTGTTTTCATTTCCACCACTGTTCATAACAAAATCCACTTGTCAGGTTCATGCACCTGAGACAGGATGAGCAGGGAGGATAGCTCAGGGGCGAGGCGTTGATCTTGGATGTAAGAACACACAGGGCAACACAGATTCAAAACCCGGTCCGCGGACCGTGTTTAGCGACTGGTCTCCGATGTTAAGTGCGTGATAAAAAATGAATGAATCGGTGTGTCCCGCCACTCTGAACCCTCTGTCACCACTTTTTCCTTTTCACTGCAGGCTTTGGGTCGCTCCAAAGCGATTTTTCCCACATAGTGGAATGCGCCCATCACCCTCCGCGCAGTGTTGTGTACCTCCTATCAGCTCTTTTGAACCTGCATTTGATTTGTCTTGTATGCAATCCTGGAAAGGGTTTTCACTTCCAGGTCAGACCTGCAGGCGCTGTGTGGGGGCATGGCGATCGGGGGGTTGCGGGGGTTTTGGTCAGGACACAGAGGCCTGAGCTTTTGAAGTGATTGCAGTACCTACATTCACGTCCAATTTCCTGCAATAAGAACCCGGTGCCAGTGGAGACCATGCCAGCCACTGTCTTATTGCCTTCGACCATTTTGTCTCTCATGAGCCTCCCAACACTAGCACAGATCCGGTGGCACGGAGCGACAAGAGATGCACAACTCTACACAGCCCCACCCGCTTCCTGGTCCCTTTTAAAGGTAAATTGCACAGTGGATTGGGAAGAAGTACATTAGTGCCACTCTGGGTTTCTGTCAGTGCCCAGTTTTGCCTCAAGATTTGGATTCCAAAATGGCGCAGAGTAGGGGAATTCCCCTCCCCCGGCAGACTGCCAAGGTGGGTGGAAATTCCTGTACCATTGCATCTTGCATTTTCACAGCTCCACGCCGCTGTACATATCTGCCAATTATCCACGCTCCCGTCTTTAGCCAAAGATGCCAGTGAACACAGTGATTACCGGCCCGGGTCTGCAGCTTAATTCTATGGCAGGACGTCTAAACAGACATGGGCAGCTCTTTCATTTGCTGCTGTTTGGAGTCACGAAAACAGGCTCTTTAATTAGGACGCGCGAGTGTAAGGAATGCGAGGGACACGTGTGACATCGCTCAGCCCAGTCGGTTCTCAGCGCCCTCTGGGTCCGTGGCTACTATACCAGGCCTGGTCTGCTGGTTACTAGGCCACCCATCTGGCGATCCAACCTTTGCCTGGCCAAGGCAAGGCGCCAAGGAAAGACAGGGGGCCCTCATCTGCAACCAACATGACCCACCTAGGGAGGGTCAACAGGCTTCACATGAAAGAGATGAAAAGGCTGAGGTGCAAAAGCCATGAGCAGTAGGTACCGCTTGCAGCGAGGACACAAAGAGCCGCTAAAATAAAATACGAGGGAGTGCAAGAACTACACTTGCAATTTGCCCAATCCAGGTTTTTGTTGTCTTCTCTGTCTTTCTTTTTTTAGTGTCAACTAGGGTTTTTAATGAAGGCAGGAGACCATGTAAAAATACAGGGTCACACAGCCGCTCTCAGTATGGCCCCGACAGGGGCATCACGTTATCTGGTTTAGAACCTTCTCCTGTCCTTAAATATATGAAAAAATAGTCAAAGAAATAATGAATGCTTGAAGTAATTCTTTTGGTTTTCCAAAATGAAATTTTATCCAAAAAATGAACCTGTCACTAATAAGAAGCTTAGTGAGAGGAAAGTAGCCGCAACACATATACAAACAAAGACTATAGCCAATGCATTTCGGAAAGGTTTCCTTCTTCAGGGCAAGTCTATATAGTTACAAACCAAAAAGCAAGAAACACAATTAATGTCATTGCATGTGCACAATGTATAGTAACAAAACATAAACATACCAGTTGGTAGAATATCCAATGGGAGATGCAGAATGCTGAGGAAAAGAAAAAAACGGAAACACAACATAAGTAGATTGAAAATGAAAGGGTACCTTAATTGTGTTGCTAAGGTACAAAAAGAACGTAGGTACCCTGATCCTCGTTTCCCTAACAGATTACAAGATTGTTGTCTAATCTAACAGCGGCTGTATGCACGCCTAAACGTGGCGCCCCAGTTTGCCTGTGGGCACCCTACGTTCTTTTTCTACCTTAGCAACACAATTAAGGTACCCTTTCATTTTCTTTCATTCATTTTTTTCTGCATTTCATTTTCAATCTACTTATGTTGTGTTTCCGTTTTTTTCTTTTCCTCAACATTCTGCATCTCCCATTGGATATTCTACCAACTAGTATGTTTATGTTTTGTTACTATACATTGTGCACATGCAATGACATTAATTGTGTTTCTTGCTTTTTGGTTTGTAACTATATAGACTTGCCCTGAAGAAGGAAACCTTTCCGAAATGCATTGCTATAGTCTTTGTTTGTATATGTGTTGCGGCTACTTTCCTCTCACTAAGCTTCTTATTAGTGACAGGTTCATTTTTTGGATAAAATTTCATTTTGGAAAACCAACAGAATTACTTCAAGCATTCATTATTTCTTTGACTATTTTTTCATATATTTAAGGACACGAGAAGGTTCTAAACCAGATAACGTGATGCCCCTGTCGGGGCCATACTGAGAGCGGCTGTGTGACCCTGTATTTTTACATGGTCTCCTGCCTTCGTTGTATTTTTAAGTCGGGGTGTCTCCAGACTTGTCGCAGCCAGCTCCTACTGAATTTCAATGAGCACTTTTCTGCTATCTGAACTTTGTATTTAAGAATATTCTTCAACCAGCGGTGCCCACTTACTTCTCTGTTTTCAACTAGGGTTTTTGCCATGTGTACAACAAGAAAATAAGTGTTTTTTTCTTCTTAAAATGAGCTTCTGACACTTTTACCCTGGACCTACAATGGAAGGTAAAGACCTTTTAAGCAGACAAGCTCAGAATAATGTGTTCTCGGATAAATATAAAAAATACAAATAAACAAAGAAAAATATTTGCATATAAAAGGTAGAGGCACATACCTCAAAACGGGCAGTGCGAAGGAATTCCTCAACCAGAAGCAGTGCATGTCTTCATTCGAACAAAACTATGAGCACCTTTCTGAAAAGCAGCACATCCTAAAGTCACTCTCAAGGTTTCTCTTAAAATCACTCTCAAGGCTTCCCTTAAAATCACTCTCAAGGTTTCTCTTAAAATCACTCTCAAAGCTTATCTTAGAATCACTCTCAAAATCACTCTCAAAGCGCCTCTTAAAATAACTCTCAGGGGTTCTCTTGAAATCATATCGAGGTTTCTCTTAAAATCACTCTCAAAGCTTCTCTTAAAATCACTCTTAAAATCACTCTCAAAGCTTCTCTTAAAATAACTCACATGGGTTATCTTGTATTCACTATCAAGGCTTCTCTGAAAATCACTCTCAAGGCTTCTCTTAAAATCACTCTCAAAGCTTCTCTTAAAATCACTCTCATTGGTTCTCTTGAAATCACTATCAAGGCTGCTCTGAAAATTACTCAAGGCTTCTCTTAAAATCACTCTCAAAGCTTCTTTTAAAATCACTCTCATGGGTTCCCTTGAAATCACTAGCAAGCCTTCTCTTAAAATCACTCAAGACTTCTCTTAAAGTCACTCTCAAAGCTTCTCTTAAAATAGCTCTCAAGGGTTCGCTTGAAATCACTATCAATTCTTCTCTTAAAATCACTCAAGACTTCTCTTAAAGTCACTCTCAAAGCTTCTCTTAAAATCACTCTCAAGGCTTCCCTTAAAATCACTCTCAAGGTTTCTCTTAAAATCACTCTCAAAGCTTATCTTAAAATCACTCTCAAAATCACTCTCAAAGCGTCTCTTAAAATAACTCTCATGGCTTCTCTTGAAATCATATGAAGGCTTCTCTGAAAATCACTCTCAGGGTTTCCATTAAAATCACTCTCAAAGCTTCTCTTAAAATCACTCTTAAAATCACTCTCAAAGCTTCTCTTAAAAGAACTCACATGGGTTATCTTGAAATCACTATCAAGGCTTCTCTGAAAATCACTCTCAAGGCTTCCCTTAAAATTACTCTCAAGGTTCCTCTTAAAATCACTCTCAAAACTTCTCTTAAAATCACTCTCAAGGTTTCTCTTAAAATCACTCTCAAAGCTTCTCTTAAAATCACTCTCATGGGTTCTCTTGAAATCACTATCAAGGCTTCTCTGAAAAATCACTCAAGGCTTCTCTTAAAATCACTCTGAAAGCTTCTTTTAAAATCACTCTCATGGGTTCCCTTGAAATCACTAGCAAGTCTTCTCTTAAAATCACTCAAGACTTCTCTTAAAGTAACTCTCAAAGCTTCTCTTAAAATAACTCTCAAGGGTTCGTTTGAAATCAGTATCAAGGCTTCTCTGAAAATCACTCAAGGCTTCTCTTAAAATCACTCTCAAAGCTTCTCTTAAAATCACTCTCATGGGTTGTCTTGAAATCACTATCAAGTCTTCTTTTAAAATCACTCAAGGCTTCTCTTAAAGTAACTCTCAAGGTTTCTCTTCAAATCACTCTCAAAGCTTCTCTTAAAATCACTCTCAAAGATTCCCTTAAAATCACTCTCACGAGTTCTCTTGAAAACACTTTCAAGGCTTCCCTTAAAATCACTCAAGGCTTCTCTTAAAACCACTCTCAAAGCTTCTCTTAAAATTACTGGTATGGTATTGTAGGTCTAGTACTTATTAGGTGACAAACATATCACCTCAACAAGGAGACATCAAGGCGCTGAAAAACAAATAGCCAACAGACTCCGCCACCAAAACCAAAGAGCAGAAAAAAGGACCCACCCCCAAACCGACCATACTTACACCTTACAGAGGACATGAGAACACCTTTAATTATGCTAAAACTCTGAATGCACCTCCAGCCCCAGCAAATTCATTGGTAGATAATTCCACAACGGTGTTGCCTGAACAGAGAAAGAGCGGCCTCCCCATTTCACACATCGGAAAGAAAGGGACTGAGAGTAGATTCGAGGAAGCAGACTGCCGACATCTGCCCGCAGTATAAAAGAGCAGCTTGGAGTTAATAAAGTTGTCGGAAGAACCATAGAGCACCCGGTGCGCAATGCAAAGTGTCTTGAACTTTATTCATTTTTCCACTGGCAACCAGTGCAGAGAGCGCAAGATGGGCGAGATATGCTCTCTACGCCCGGCTTTCACCCGCACCCTTGCAGAAGCATTTTGAATTCTTTGAAGTCGACCAAGCCGTGTTACAGAGCATTATAGTAGTCAAGCCGACTAGAAATAAAGGCATTCATTATTCCAATTTAATGCAAAAATCCCCAAAACTCCAGCAAAATTTAAGCCACCTCGGGTGAAAAAAAACACACACTTGAAACTTGAGCGATCTGGCTCTCCAGCGATAGTGAAGACTCAATGTAGAAACTCAAGTTCCTCGCTTTTTGCAGAGGTAATGGGCAGGTTCCCAAAGAGGGGAGCTAGAATTGAGACACCCATTCAGGCACTTCACCTAGCCCTTACATACCCATAGGTGGGCACACTTCATCTAGCCCTTACATACCCATAGGTGGGCTGACTGTATAAGCAGAACACATCAACAGTTCGGTCTTCTGAACATTAAACGTAAGCTTGTTGAGGCGCATCCATAGGCTGACCTGCTACAGACACAATTTTTGCCTATTACCAACTTGCACCACGTCCTCACCAAGCTGAAAGATTAGCCGAGTATAATCAGCATAAATATAAGAACGAACTCCAGCCGTCCTCATTAAGTGAGCGCACTGTCTCATATGTAAATGAAAACGTAGCGGGCTTAGAGAGGAACGTGTGGCACACCACGGGAAATTGGTTTTGCACTGGATTCAAAAGGGGAACAGACAGCTCTATTAAGATAGGCGTGTGGGTTTTTATTTTGTGTCAGATTTTGCCCATGCGACTTTGCTTCTGGTCAGATTTGACCTGTGCGTCGCGTCTCCAGAGTAAAAACTGAAGAAAACCTGCTCCATTATTTTAAAGCTAACTGTGTGTACTATTGAAAGATGCACCAAAATGACACATGTTTCGGCTACTAAGCCTTTTTCAAAACCAGGCTATAATCCACATTTTCTGATTCAATTGCTCCCATGCATTTCTGTGTCTGATTCGCTCATTTGCCCTTTGACTAAGAGTGCCCACGCGAGCGTATCGAGCGGGTGAGAAGCTGTTCCATCAACAGGAGGGATTAACCCATAAAAAACAGAGAAAACGCAAATAAAAGGGCAAACGAGCGAATAATACACAGAAATGCATGGGAGCATTCGAATTGGAAAGTTTGCATTATAGCCCGGTTTTGAAAAAGGCTCAGTAGCCGAAACACGTGTCGGTTTGGTGCATCTTTCAAGAGTACATATTGATATAAATGAGGCAAACCACTTTAGGCCACTAGCTCCCACCCTCAGACCATTTAATCTGGATAGAAGAATATTGTGATCCACTGTGTCAAATGCTGCAGACAGATTCAATAAAATGAGCACCTCGCCCCCCCCCCCTCGCCCCGATCGACTGCACATCGCAGGTCATCTGCTGATGCCAAGACCACCGGTTCTGTGCTATGGCCTGGACTACAGCCTGCCTGAGCAATATCCAGGCAGCCCTAACTAGGACTCAACAGGTGCTTGTAGATGTTCTGCAGCCAGACTTTCCATGTTATTACCAACATGGGGCAAAAGTGAGATGGATTGGTAATTTACACAGCGGGAGATATCTAATATTTTTTTCAGCAAAGGGGTCAGAGCAGCATTTTTAAGAATATCTGGAACTATGCCCGACTCAAGAGAACTGTTAATAATTGAACGAATCTGCTGTTCAATCACTTTGCTGACTCCTTTCAAAGTTCTTGCTGGACATGGGCCATCCCGAGTAGGTATTCTCGGCTAATCTGAGAAAAGGCTGTAGATTTCTCTCCTACTGTTGGCAGATCCATGTATCCCTCCAGCCTATCCTGAGCTAACATCTCGGGTTCTCAGAATTCTTCCCAGATTTTGTTAATTTTATCTAAGAGGAACTCACTCAGATCTTCACAAAAATGTTGGCAAGGCGTCATTGTCTTTGTGATGGCCACCGGCTCACGTAATTCATGTAACACTTTGAAAATGTCGTGGGTTATATCGGGGCTTGAGAAAATCCGATTCGAGTAGTAGCTCCTCTTTGCTTTCCTAATCTTTTTTTTTTATATAAGTAAAAAGGGGGCGTTTATATTCCATTTTAGACTTATCCTCCTGTTTGTTCCACCAGATTCTTTCTAATGTCCTTACTTTCTGTTTTTCAGCCCTTAACAGACTGGAAAACCATTCCTTCTTCTTGGCTCTGCTTTCCCTTTTATTCAGAGAACCCGGCACCAGCTGTTCCACAGCCTTGGAGAGGTTGTCATAAACCTTCTCCAATAATACACTTGGATCTGCTGAGAGACCGGCTTGGCTTACAGCAGCTTCTCTGCATCAGGATTGCCCCAATTATGGGATTCATGCATCTCCACCCGCCCAGCGGGATAATAATAAAAATAATAATAATAATAATAACAAAGTAATTTAGGTTCGATGTCAGCCTCCATTCCAATTGCGAAAAAAATCCCTGCATGATCAGACCATAAGATCGGGCGGGTGGAGATTACCATTTCCGCATTTGAATTGTCAAAAATGCAGTCCAGAGTGTGGCCAGCAGAATGAGCTGGCCCCACACTCAATTGGACCAACCCTAACATTCTGAGGGAGTCGAAGAAAGTGCTGAGCTTGCACATTATCTCCATCTTCAACCCAATAATCGAAGCCTCCCAGCACAATCAATCGCGGGAGGAGTGGAATTATTTGAGCCACTACATCCGCCAAATATATATGAAATCGATTACTGACTCCGTAGGATGATATACCAATAAAAGGTCTACCGAAGTGGAGGCAGTAATCAGACATTTTACATGCACGAGCTCCGAACCCTTAATGCCTATCATTTTCTTATCTGGCATTTTAAATCCTGATCTGAAAATTATTGCCCGCCTCCACCCTTACCTAACGGGTAGTTAGCGATAATAGCAGAATGTCCCTGGGGCACTATGCCGTCCAAGGCTGCCAAGGTGTGGTCCCTAAACAATGTTTCTGTAATGCAAATCACGTCCAAATTCAAAGTTTCAAATCATGTGTAGAAAGAAAAAGCTATTTTTAACCGCTGACCGCTCATTTAAGTAGAAAAGCCCTAATTGTCCTTGGTGAAGTAACTTCCTGCTCATACGGATTGGGGAGGGTGGATGACTGGGCCTGCAAGCCTTGCCCATTTAACCTGTTCTCACGGGGGAACCTCTAATCCCCCAGCCCTCATTCCCTTCTTCGTGGTTTTCTCGCCCTGACTCTCCACAAGCCCCTTAGGTCCGGGAAGCGTTTAACCAAAAAATGAAAATCGCTTTTAGGAGTTGGCATAATTGCCTTTTTCACATTAGAAAATTCACCACCCCTGCGGTTTGCCAATATTAACCAAATGGGTGGGCTGTTTTATATTTCTCAAAAGAGTCTCAGCTGTCAGCCTCTGGGCACAGGCTTTCACATCCTCAGCTGCCATATTGAGATATTTGTCCAGGACATTCCTTAACCTGTTACCAGGAGCCATTCTTCCACATATACATAACACCAACAGGCAAGGTCCTTAAAGGCAGCACTTGACTCAGCTCACATGGACAGAGTGATGCACCCCCAGTCCCTTAAGCCTAAAAGACTTTGCGTCAGCGCTTCGCGCTGACACTGAGCTCTTAAACCCCACATCCCCAGGCGAACGCCTCATTAGCAGGCGACAACAATCGGGCGCACAGGAAATGAAGTTCCAGAGCATACATTCCAAAAAGGCTCACAAGCAACTAATTAGAACGAGCATGCTAAGAAGCAGTGTAATATTTCACAAAGCGCATTGGACAGGGACCTCATTTGGGGGCCGCCAGGGGTCGCACCTGTCACCCCTGAGGTCTCTCTTGCTACCACTGTGGTCTCCATTGCTACCCTAAAAAACATGTTTAAATGTAAGCTCCTGGGCTGGCTGTGGCCAGTGCCATGTGGTTCTTTGTTTCTGGAGTGGCTGGCTTTCTTGCTCAGGCCTCTTAAAAAAAATGGGGTTGCACTAGTTTAACACTTTGAGTAGTGACCCTAAATAAGAAAGAATAGGAATAATACATCATTTGTATTTCTGGACTTCTATACAATAATTGCTAGACTCATTAAAGGTTTATTTCAGGCACACTTCAGGGGGTGAATCACTGATTTAGTTTGTTCTTAAACACCTCAACTAAGCCTTTCATCATTCTGAGGTCGATAAATGAGTACCAACACAGGTTGGGTGAAATTGCATGTATATTTGTTCTATATATCTATATATAGCGCTTAAGCTTAAGTGCTTTATAATAACACATCATTATCATTTGGTCTTGGGTGTCTGCTTGCATTCACAGTAATTTGGTAATATGGGTCTATACACACTGATATGAATGATACATAAGGTGATCCATTCTTGTATGACATGTACATCACATTATAGTGATATCGTAACCATATTTTCTCTGTGAACATAGGAACAATACTATATGACGCCCCTTCCTGTTTTATCAAGGGCCGAAAGGTCGTGTTCCTTCACGTCCTGTGATGTCACTTCGGGGTTGGGTCAAATCGCATCACTTCCCTTGATGTAATCAGAGGTCAGGGGACGTATGATGTCATTGCTGCTTCCCCTGGCGTTTTGGTGAAATGACGTCCCTGGCACCGGACCCTGATTCATGGAATTGGAGATTTGCGTGCCATTCTGGCCGCAAATCCCCATTGTACATGCAAATAAATCCATGAATAAGGGCCTTACAATAAAAAGCACATTAAAATATATTCATTAACGTAAAACAGCAGTGTAATGTCAAGGCGTCTCCTTAAATTCCTCTTAGGACTTCTCCTAAAATCACTCTCAAGGCTTCACCTAAAATCACTCTCAAGAATTCTCCTAAAATCAGTCTCAGGCTTTCTCTTAAAATCATTCTCAAAGTTTCACTTGAAATCCCTATCAGGGCTGCTCTCTTAAGTTTCATATTACAAAACCTTAGTTCCTCATTTTCACTGAAATAAGCCTTCTCCGCCCCCCTTTTATAGTAATGCAGCCTTTCCCTATTTCAACATCTCTAAGACTCAACGTGCTCCACCCTCCATCTACTCATTCAGCCACTCCACCTTGCTCAGACACCACCCATCTCAGACTTTTTAAAACGACATTACATCAGTCGTGGGAAGGACATCCAGAATTGCTTGTAATACTTAAAAGAGATGGATGGCCAGTTGGATTGTGATACTTGGCTGTAGTCTGTTACTAAAAAAGGACAAACACCCAGAGGTATCCAACACCACCCACTACTTAAACAGGTTAAAATACAAGTAAGCACCCTGAGTCTTGACCAATGACTGCACACCTTACAAGCATTCCCGATGGGGCCTTGTCATGGTTGCATTGAAATTCTGGTAAAACCCACTCACTGGTCTCTTGTTGCCGCTGCCTGGTCGGTCACACGGTCCACTGTGGACAGTGTGATTTCAATCAGAAATCAAGTTGTTCTATTTGCTTACAGTATTTGCGTTGAGCATACCACAAACTTACTCCTGTCTGGGACTAGCCCTCTGTATAACTGTGACACCTGAAGTGGTGCGTGCCTTCAAAGCTGAAGTCTAATCTGGTCATTACCAAATTTCTCTGCTGAGGAACTCTACAAAATAACTGACAAGTAATTCTTGTAGCCAGAGTTTAACCACTAGCCCAATCAGAACTGGCCTATAACATGGTGGCGCTGCCTGTTCCAGTGGCGTCTCCAGGGAGTGGCCTGCGGTGGCAGGTGCTGCCCCTGGAATCTGATTGGCCACCCCATGTGTCACCCCATTATCCTAAACTATGATCATTATGTGTGTGTGTGGGTGTGCGCTCATACTTCATGCCACCCCTGCATAAGTCACTGGTCCACTTGGGCCACCCCAGTCAAAAGAGTCTGGATATGCCACTGGCCCGTACTCCTGGAAAACACACGGGCACTGGTGAAAGTGGTGCTTCAACCAGCACTGAGTACTTGCAAATGCCAATGCTATGAGTGCATGTCTCCAATCTGAAGAGCCATGCAGTGGGCAACAGTTCAAGCGACTTGCAACCAGACAGGCAGCAGTGTCTACCAGCAGTCTTTCTAAACCCCTAAAGGGTGACCATGTGAGGAATTCGACCAGCTGCACAGCTGCACTGTGGGCGTGCACTTGCCTGGGCTTTTTTGACATTTTAAATTAAATTGAATGATGGTAGATTAACCTCTGGAAAATGTGTGGGGCTAATTCGCACACATTTTCGTATGCTCACCACACGTCATACACAAAGAACTGTGTTTTCTGGGTAGACACAGCCTACAGGTGCAGTCCCCCTCTCACATTTAGTTGGAATATGACAGCCAAGAGTGCTTCAAGGCATCTCAGTAGGGGTAAGGCAAATCTTCCTCCTGCCATGGCCGGCCTAATTAACTAACATGGATCCGCCCTGCCTTTTGTTAGCTTCTGGTGGCAACTTCACAAACTAATCAGAGTTAATTCAAACAGGCCCATGGGGGGCCAAGTTGCAGAACTAACAAAGGACAGGAAAACCCAAACAACCTTTAATATGCACTGTGTCAACCTGAAGTCAGCTCCTGCCTCTCAGTATCAAAGGCAGAGACTTGTCATGTCTGTGACAGCGTTTACAGTAGTCATCCTCAAAGGGGGACCCCATTCAAAAGGTACAAGTATGCGGTTTGGTGGCGACCGAAAGTCTGGTCTCGCCCCAGCTTCTAGGGAGAACTGTCGCTTTAATCAGGACCCACAAAGAGCTCAATTAACCAGAGAGACCCTTTGATGAACAACAGACAGGAAGATGGGTGGGACCTAGTTGTACATATTTTCACCCCTTTAGCTTTCCTGTTGTAAAGCACTCTGGTTGTGCCTCACACATAACAGAAGAGTGTTGGTAGGGACCCAGGATTGGCTCATTATGGTAGGCTTAGCCTACACCAATCGCTGCCACCCATTTGGTTTTAAAATATGGTTAAGCCCCTCTTTTGGGCAGATCATCTGAACACTTCACAAGGAGTAACAAGAAGAACTCACCATTGGAACCTGGCTGAATGTACAGTCTGCCTTACAGCTTCTGCCAATGAAGGAAGGCCAGGATTTGCAAAGAGGGGAGCAAGATCCCTCCCCTAAAGATTTCCCAGGGAACAGAGGGAGATACTGAATCCAGAGAACCCTCCAGCAGCTCCAGAGCCGGTACCCAGTCACCACACAGCCTTCCCTGCTAGGCTCTGCAAGCAAGCTTTTTAGCTGGGAAGTGCCAGAGAGTCTCTGAACTAAACCAAAGACAAGGCCGTTGCCTGCAACCCTTTGCTCTACTTTGGGACGTCTGCCTTAAAGGATGACAAAAGGGCAGTGAAGAAGCTAGGAGGAGTGCATCAACAAGCATCAACCAGTGTCAGCCTTAAACAACAAGACAGGGGAGCCCTTCGAGCTGTAACTGACTGCACCGCTCACTGTTGTCATGCCGCAGTTACTAACATCGTGCGAAACGCCCCGACCAGTGCTTCAGACCCGCCAAACATCACTGAGATGATTCCTGACCCAGAACCACTGTTTTGGCAATCCTGCAGCCATCCATACAGCCTTGCTCGCCGAACTGCCTGCCGCCCGATACCCGCAGCTGTCTCCCATCTTGAACTCTGTTGCAGGAGCTGTAAAGCGCCCCGAAACCGACTCAACCTTGTTGAGCAGTAAGAACTTCTACAAGCAAAAGATACATTGTGGTTCTATCCCCCTGGTCCTTCTCTGAGGTCCCCAGTGACATTTTACGACCCATTGCTCCCTTTGTGCTGAAACCAAGTATCCTTGAACTATTGCGATTCATTTCTTTACTGACTACCCTCCCGTCAGTATCCAGAGTGCATCCCTTTTCCTTCTTTGAAAGTGTCTGTCTGCTACATTCTTTTACAGGATGGTGGTATATTGTAGTGTGCTAGAACTGTCTGTTGTGATAATAATAAAGTAGATATTTTTATACAACCTTGACTCGACCGTCTCTTTTATCATTGGGTAATAATTTTATTTCCACTGTGTTGCAGCTAACCAACGATCCACAACCTTACAGAGATAAGCCTGCCATTACGTCCATGTTACCAAAATTGGACGAGGAGGTTTATAATTTTCTTGTGTTTCCAATCTGTTCATATCCCTTCTGGTGTACTAGATGTGTTGGGCCGATTGATGGTTTAGAAACCTTTATTCATCCCTGGGGGACTGGTTCCCCTGGAAGTTGATTCGTCACAGACCTACATCTGCAAACGGCCCTTAAAACAAAATAACTTCACTCGAGACAGCCTCTGTTTTCCCACAAATACACGTGAGGCCATTTTCCTTATAGAGCAGCGTAAAAAGCATGGCAAAAATGCATGCAAAAAAAAACCAATGCGTGTTTCTTACTCTACTCCATGTGTCCACTGATTTGTAGGTCGGAGCGGGGGCACGCCGTGGAGTTACACCACCCCAGCCGCTCCACAGTGCAAATCTGCAGGAATTAATTTCATGCAGGGGTTAATGAATTAGATATCTATGGAATCCACCTGCTCCCCATAGACGCAAAAAGCAGGCAGATTCCAAAGGAATCCTTTGTAAACGCTGCCTGCCATGCATGAATCCCTGCCAGCACTTACATGATTTGCACCACGATGGGCACAAAGAAGCAGTGACGGCCATTTCTCCTGTTTTACTCCTTTTTTGAAATTTGTGGTGCAAATGATGAAAATTGCACTGACAGCACTTTTATGCACGTAAGTGGAAAAAGGTGACAGGTGTCTACCCTCCATGCAATTTATAGGGATTTGGAAAATGGGGTGCACAGAGGGCATCTGTTTGCGCATATGTGCAAAGGTAACAGGTACTCTCCATTCAGTTTGCAAGGATTTGGGAAACGACCCCCAAGGATTTCCTTCACAGATGCGGTGTGTAGGGAATCTTGTTTTCCTGATTTTAGGTGTGACTTGCTTGTGCCTAATGTTACGACCCCCATGTGGGGTACTGTATCCACTTCTGGTGGCCGTGTCTGGGGTAACATCTCAGATTTGGCGTGCCTAGTCTAGAGCACTGTGTCCAGTTGTGGGTGGTTTGTCCCGAGATTTGTACAAAGTTCCGGAGGCTCTATCCGCACAACCGTGTCCAGTTGTGCAGGATGCATCAGGAAAGTTGTGTCAAGATCTGAAATCGACATCTGAACTACTGTGCCCAGTTCAGAGAAAACACATCTGGAATAGTGTGACCAGTTCTGAAAGATCTGTCTGCAGTATTAGGTCTTGTTCTTTAGGAAACATCTGGAGTAGTGTGCCCTATTCCTGAGATTACGTCTACAGTATTGTTCTTGAGGACACATCTGGAGAAGTGTGCCCTATTCTAGAGAATACATCTGCTGTATCGTTCTTGTTCCTAAGGACACATCTGGAGTAGTGTGCCCTATTCCAGAGAATACATCTGCTGTATCGTTCTTGTTCTTGAGGAGATTACGTCTACAGTATTGTTCTTGAGGACACATCTGGAGAAGTGTGCCCTATTCTAGAGAATACATCTGCTGTATCGTTCTTGTTCTTGAGGACACACCTGGAGTAGTGTGCCCTATTCCAGAGAATACATCTGCTGTATCGTTCTTGTTCTTGAGGAGATTACGTCTACAGTATTGTTCTTGAGGACACATCTGGAGAAGTGTGCCCTATTCTAGAGAATACATCTGCTGTATCGTTCTTGTTCTTGAGGACACATCTGGAGTAGTGTGCCCTAGTCCAGAGAATACATCTGCTGTATCGTTCTTGTTCTTGAGGACACATCTTGAGTAGTGTGCCCTATTCCAGAGAATACATCTACTGTATCGTTCTTGTTCGTGAGGACACATCTGGAGTAGTGTGCCCTGTTCCAGAGAATACATCTGCAGTATTGTTCTTGAGGACCTGGAGTAGTGTGCCCGATTCCAAAGAATAGGTCTTCAGTATTAGGTATTGCTCTTGAACATGCATCTGGAGTAGTGTGTCCTATTGTGTGCCCTATTCCAGAGAATATGTCTGCAGAAATGTTCTTGTTCTTGAGGACACATCTGGAGTAGTGTGCCCTATTGTGTTCCCTATTACAGAGCATATGCCAGCAGTATTGTTCTTGAAAACGCAGCTGGAGTAGTGTACCACCTTCCAGAGAATACATCTGCAGTATTGTTCATGGTTCTTGAAGACACATCTGGACTAGTGTTTCCTACTCCAGAGAATAAGTCTCCAGTATTAGGTCTTATTCTTGAACACGCATCTGGAACATACACCTGCAGTAATGCCTCTTGTTCTTGGGGACACATCTGGAGTAGTGTGCCCTGTTCTAGAGGACAAATATTGAGCACTGTGGCTTGTTCTGAAAGATAGGTCTGCAGTATGATGCCTTATTGCGTCATATTCTCGTGGACACATCTGAAGCTGTGTGCTTGTTCTTGGGAACACATCTGGAATAGGGTTTCCTGTTCTGGAGAATATGTCTTCAGTTTTTGTTCTTGTTCTCGAACAGTCATCTTCAGCATTGTGTCTTGTTTTTGAGGACACATTTGGAGTATCGTGTTATCAAAGATACATCTTCAGTATTGTGTCTTTTATTAAGGGCACAGCTGGGCTAGTGCACTGTTTCTAGGAGACTCTGCTAGAGTTTATGAAAGTTGGGAAGTGTAACTCTTGAGTAGTATATCCAGTTCCGCAAGACACATCTGGAGTATTGTGTCCAGTCCTGTATCAGTGGTATTTTTATTGAGGACACATCTGGAGTATTGTCTTCAATTCTAGGAGACGATGATGGATTTTGTGCCACTTTTGGAGTGTAACATTTGAATAGTAAATCCAGTTCTGCAGGACACATCTGGAGTATTGTGTCCAGTTCTGTAGCAGTGGTCTTTTTTATTGAGGACACATCTGGAGCATTGTCTCCATGTCTTGGAGACTCTGCTGAATATTGTGCCAGTTCTGAAGTGTACGTTTTGAGTAGTATATCGAGTTCCACAGGACACATCTGGAGTATTGTGCCCAGTTCTGTAGCAATGGTCTTATTGTGGAAACATCTGGGGCATTGTATCAATTTCTAGGAAACTCTGCTGGATATTGTGCCAATTCTTATGTGTCAGTCTTGAGTAGTGTATCCAGTTCTGCAGGAACCATCTGGAGAATTGTGCCCAGTTCTGTAGCAGTGGTCTTTTTTTATTGTGGAAACATCTGGAGTATTGCATCAATTTCTAGAAAATTCTGGTGGATATTGTGCCAGTTCTGAAGTGTAAATCTTGAGTAGTATATCCAGTTCTGAAGGACACCTCTGGAGTATTGTGCAAAGTTCTGTAGCAGTGGTCATTTTATTGAAGACACATCTGGTGTATTGTATCCATTTCTAGGAGACTCTGGTGGATATTGTGCCAGTTCTGATGTGTCAGTCTTGAGTAGTATATCCAGTTCCACACAACACATCTGGAGTATTGTGCCCAGTTCTGTAGCATTGGTATATTTATTGCACACAAATCTGGACTATTGCATCCATTTCTAGGAAACTCTGCTGGATATTGTGCCAGTTCAGATGTGTAAGTCTTTAGAAGTATATCCAGTTCCGCAGGACACATCTGGAGTACTGTGCCCAGTTCTGTAGCAATGGTCTTATTGTGGAAACATCTGGGTTATTGTATCCATTTCTAGGAAACTCTGCTGGATATTGTGCCAGCTCTGGCGTTAAGTCTTGAGTAGTATATCCAGTTCTGTGGGACACATCTGGAGTATTGCATCCATTTGTAGGACACTCTGGTGGATATTGTGCCAGTTCTGAAGTGTAACTTTTGAATAGTGTATCCAGATCTGCAGGACACATCTGGAGTATTGTGTCCAGTTCTATGAGACTGTTGGATTTTTTGCCAGTTCTGAAGTGTACGTCTTGAGTAGTATATCCAGATCCACAGAACACATCTGGAGTATTGTGCCAAGTTCTGTAGCAGTGGTCTTTTTATTGAGGACATATCTGGAGTATTGTCTCATTTTCTAGGAAACTATGATGGATTTTATACCAGTACTGAAGTGTAACTTTTGAATAGTATATTCAATTCTGCAGGACACATCTGGAGTATTGTGTATTTTTATTGAAGGCACAGCTGCAGTATGGCATCCATTTCTAGGAGACTCTGGTGGCTATTGTGCCAGTTCTGAAGTCTAGGTCTTGAGAAGTATAGGCAGTTCCCAGGACACATCTGAAGTATTGTGTCTTTTTATTGATGACACATCTGGAGTATTGTGCACAGTTCTGTTGCAGTGGTGTTTTTAGTGAGGGCACAGCTGGAGTATTGTCTCCATTTCTAGTTAACTATGATGGATTTTATACCAGTACTGAAGTGTAACTTTTGAATAGTATATTTAGTTCTGCAGGCACAGCTGGAGTATTGCATCCGTTTCTAGGAGGGGCTGCTGGTATTGTGCCAATTCTGAATTCTAAGTCTTGAGAAGTATAGCCAGTTCCCAGGAAACATCTATAGTATTGTGCCCAGTTCTGTAGCAGTGGTCTTTTTATTGAGGACATATCTGGAGTATTGTCTCATTTTCTAGGAAACTATGATGGATTTTATACCAGTACTGAAGTGTAACTTTTGAATAGTGTATCCAGATCTGCAGGACACATCTGGAGTATTGTGTCCAGTTCTATGAGACTGTTGGATTTTTTGCCAGTTCTGAAGTGTACGTCTTGAGTAGTATATCCAGATCCACAGAACACATCTGGAGTATTGTGCCAAGTTCTGTAGCAGTGGTCTTTTTATTGAGGACATATCTGGAGTATTGTCTCATTTTCTAGGAAACTATGATGGATTTTATACCAGTACTGAAGTGTAACTTTTGAATAGTATATTCAATTCTGCAGGACACATCTGGAGTATTGTGTATTTTTATTGAAGGCACAGCTGCAGTATGGCATCCATTTCTAGGAGACTCTGGTGGCTATTGTGCCAGTTCTGAAGTCTAGGTCTTGAGAAGTATAGGCAGTTCCCAGGACACATCTGAAGTATTGTGTCTTTTTATTGATGACACATCTGGAGTATTGTGCACAGTTCTGTTGCAGTGGTGTTTTTAGTGAGGGCACAGCTGGAGTATTGTCTCCATTTCTAGTTAACTATGATGGATTTTATACCGGTACTGAAGTGTAACTTTTGAATAGTATATTCAGTTCTGCAGGCACAGCTGGAGTATTGCATCCGTTTCTAGGAGGGGCTGCTGGTATTGTGCCAATTCTGAATTCTAAGTCTTGAGAAGTATAGCCAGTTCCCAGGAAACATCTATAGTATTGTGCCCAGTTCTGTAGCAGTGGTCTTTTTTTATTGAGGACACGTCTGGAGTATTGTGTCTTTTTATTGAGGACACATCTGGAGTATTGCGTCCAGTTCTGTAGCAGTGGTCTTTTTTTATTGAGGACACATCTGGAGTATTGTGTCCAGTTCTGTAGCAGTGGTCTTTTTATTGAGGACATATCTGGAGTATTGTGTCTTTTTATTGAGGACACATCTGGAATATTGTGTCCAGTTCTGTAGCAGTGGTCTTTTTTTTATTGAGGACACATCTGGAGTATTGTGTCCAGTTCTGTAGCAGTGGTCTTTTGATTGGGGGCATAGCTGGAGTATTGCATCCATTTCTAGGAGACTCTGGTGGATATTGTGCCAGCTCTGACGTTTACGTCTTGAGAAATGTAGCCAGTTCTGCAGGACACATCTGGAGTATGGTGTCTTTTTATTGCGAACACATCTGGAGTATTGCATCCATTTCTAGGAGACTCTGCTGGATATTGTGCCAGTTGTGATGTGTAAGTCTTGAGTAGTATATCCAGTTCCGAAGGACACATCTGGAGTATTGTGTCCAGTTCTGTAGCAGTGGTCTTTTTATTGGGGGCATAGCTGGAGTATTGCATCCATTTCTAGGAGACTCTGCTGGGTATTGTGCCAGGTGTGATGTGTAAGTCTTGAGTAGTATATCCAGTTCCGAAGGACACATCTGGAGTATTGTGTCTTTTTTATTGAGGGCACAGTTGGGATATTGCATCCGTTTCTTGGGGATTCTGCTGGATATTGTGCCAGTTCTGAAGTCTAAGTCTTGAGAAGTATATCCAGTTCCGTGGTCCCAGCGGCCTTCTTGCTCCTGTGTCCAGGCCTGTAGAAGGGCAACACAAGATCCAGTTTTCTTCAAACGGTGACGCTGGCCCCCAAAGGAGGGGCTGATGGATACCCAGGGGAGGCACGAGGCCATTGGAAAAGGGAGTACAGTGACTGCTTTTAATGGACAATATGAGCAGTTCTGGCATTTGCTGGCGTGGCAACAATATTTTTCTTCGAGGAGGGCTCAGCATAAACAGTTTGGACACCACTGGATTAAGCGCAGTGCAGTGGCGGGCCGCCAAGTTGGTTGAAGGACTGCGCCATACTTTTTTATAAGGGGAGGTGCATATGGGAAGGAAATGGACAGCGTGGGGAGCTATGGTGGATGTGTGTGCGCATGCGCGCCTCAGTACGTGTCTGTCTGTCCCCAGTTGGGTGTAAAGATCAGCACAACTCAATGTTCATGTGTCTACAGGGGAGATTCTGCCCACAGGGCAGTAACAGTTTAGCCAATGTCCTGCCGTGAGTCGCCTTCATCTGCCCCGTTTGAACCACTTTCTGCCTCCCTGGGCCTTGTGCCTACCCCGCCCCCTACTGGTCATCTATAAATCCGTTCTGGTGAGACCACTTTCTTGAGCATGTAACACTGCAGCACATCCATGCACCCACCCCCTCGGTGACCTCTGACAGAAGCTGCACCCCACACGATCCCCCGTCCAGTATGCTCAGATATCCCGTGCTTTCCTTGCAGGTCCTGAGGCGCTGGGCTCTCATATTTGTATTAATGTATGTATGTACATAAAGCCCCCTCCTCGCCCCCCATATTTTGTATCCTGGACGTCAACGGTTGATAAGAAACACAAGGGGCGCATCAGACTGGCGATCCGTTTGGACGGAGGTTCTCACATTGTCAGTCCATTGCAGAAACTCTGCAGACCCGGGCACCTCACAGGGCTGTGCAGAAACTCTGCAGACCCGGGCACCTCACAGGGCTGTTCAGAACCACCGCAGACCCGGGCACCTCACGGGGCTGTTCAGAAACTCCGCAGACCCGGGCACCTCACAGGGCTGTGCAGAAACTCCGCAGACCCTGGCACCTCACATGGCTGTGCAGAAACTCCGCAGACCCGGGGACCTCACAGGGCTGTGCAGAAACTCCGCAGACCTTGGCACCTCACAGGGCTGTGCAGAAACTCTGCAGACGCGGGCACCTCACAGGGCTGCCCATTTCTCCATGATGCAAGAGCCCAGCCCATTGCAGAAACTCTGCAGACCCGGGCACCTAACAGGGCTGCCCATTTCTCCATGATGCCAGAGCCCAGCCCATTGCAGAAACTCTGCAGACTCTGGCACCTCACAGGGCTGTGCAGAAACTCCGCAGACCCGGGCACCTCACAGGGCTGCCCATTTCTCCATGATGCCAGAGCCCAGCCCATTGCAGAAACTCTGCAGACACGGTTACCTCACAGGGCTGTGCAGAAACTCTGCAGACACGGGCACCTCACAGGGCTGTGCAGAGACTCTGCAGCAGCTCACAGGGCTGTGCAGACACTCCACAGACCCTGGCACCTCACAGGGCTGTGCAGAAACTCCGCAGACCCGGGCACCTCACAGGGCTGTGCAGAAACTCCGCAGACCTTGGCACCTCACAGGGCTGTGCAGAAACTCTGCAGACGCGGGCACCTCACAGGGCTGCCCATTTCTCCATGATGCCAGAGCCCAGCCCATTGCAGAAACTCTGCAGACCCGGGCACCTCACAGGGCTGTGCAGAAACTCTGCAGACCCAGGTACCTCACAGGGCTGTGCAGAAACTCTGCAGACCCGGGCACCTCACAGGGCTGCCCATTTCTCCATGATGCCAGAGCCCAGCCCATTGCAGAAACTCTGCAGACCCGGGCACCTCACAGGGCTGTGCAGAAACTCCGCAGACCCAGGTACCTCACAGGGCTGTGCAGAAACTCCACAGACCCTGGCACCTCACAGGGCTGTGCAGAAACTCCGCAGACCCGGGCACCTCACAGGGCTGTGCAGAAACTCCGCAGACCTTGGCACCTCACAGGGCTGTGCAGAAACTCTGCAGACGCGGGCACCTCACAGGGCTGCCCATTTCTCCATGATGCCAGAGCCCAGCCCATTGCAGAAACTCTGCAGACCCGGGCACCTCACAGGGCTGTGCAGAAACTCCGCAGACCCAGGTACCTCACAGGGCTGTGCAGAAACTCTGCAGACCCGGGCACCTCACAGGGCTGCCCATTTCTCCATGATGCCAAAGCCCAGCCCATTGCAGAAACTCTGCAGACCCGGGCACCTCATAGGGCTGCCCATTTCTCCATGATGCCAGAGCCCAGCCCATTGCAGAAACTCTGCAGACTCTGGCACCTCACAGGGCTGTGCAGAAACTTCGCAGACCCGGGCACCTCAAAGGGCTGCCCATTTCTCCATGATGCCAGAACCCAGCCCATTGCAGAAACTCTGCAGACCCAGCCACCTCACAGGGCTGTGCAGAAACTCCGCAGACCCGGGCACCTCACAGGGCTGTGCAGAAACTCAGAAGACCCGGGCACCTCACGGGGCTGTGCAGAAACTCAGAAGACCCGGGCACCTCACAGGGCTGCCCATGTCTCCATGATGCCAGAGCCCAGCCCATGGCAGAAAGTCCGGGGACCCGGGCACCTCACAGGTCTGCCCATATCGCCGAGATGCCAGTGCGAAGCCCATTGCAGAAACTCTGCAGACCCGGGCACCTCACAGGTCTGCCCATTTCTCCATGATGCCAGAGCCCAGCCCATTGCAGAAACTCCGGAGACCCGGGCACCGCACAGGGCTGTGCAGAAACTCTGCAGACCCAGGTACCTCACAGGGCTGTGCAGAAACTCTGCAGACCCGGGCACCGCACAGGGCTGCCCATTTCTCCATGATGCCAGAGCCCACCCCATTGCAGAAACTCTGCAGACACGGGCACCTCACAGGGCTGTGCAGAAACTCCGAAGACCCGGGCACCTCACAGGGCTGTGCAGAAACTCTGCAGCACCCCACAGGGCTGTGCAGAAACTCCGCAGATCCGGGCACCACACAGGGCTGCCCATTTCTCCATGATGCCAGAGCCCAGCCCATGGCAGAAACTCCGAGGACACGGGCACCTCACAGGGCTGTGCAGAAACTCTGCAGCACCTCACAGGGCTGTGCAGAAACTGCGCAGACCCGGGCACCTCACAGGGCTGCCCATTTCTCCATGATGCCAGAGCCCAGCTCATTGCAGAAACTCTGCAGACACGGTTACCTCATAGGGCTGTGCAGAAACTCTGCAGACACGGGCACCTCACAGGGCTGTGCAGAAACTCTGCAGCAGCTCACAGGGCTGTGCAGAAACTCTGCAGACCCGGGCACCTCACAGGTCTGCCCATATCTCCAAGATGCTAGCGCCTCTTAGTGAAGCTCCTCACACTATTGGTTAATGGGTTTAAAGCTCCTCGCCCGCTTCACAATGGTGGTTCAGGTTCCACAAGCCCCTAACACTGTTGGTTCAGGTTCCTCAAGCCCCTCACACTGTAGGTTCATGGGCTTTAAATTGCTCAGGCTGCTGGCTTAGCGTCCTTAAATCCTCACACTGTTCATCGAGGTTCCTCAAGCTGCTCACACTGTTGGTCCATGGGCTTGAATCTGTACACTGTCTGCCGTTCCTCGACCGCCTCTAACTGTTGGTTCGTGCGTGTCAAGCTCCTTAAGCTGTGGGTTCAAGTTCCTCAAGGGCCTCACACCGTTCATGGGCTTCAAGGTGCTCACACGGTTAGTTCAGTTTCTCCATGTTCCTCACACTGTTGGTTCAGGTTCCACAAGATCCTCATGCTGTTGGTTCTGGTTCCTCAAGATCCTCACACTCTGGGTTCCCGTTCCTCAAGCTCCTCACACTCTGTGTTCAAGTTCCTCAAGCTCCTCACACTGTTGGATCAGGTTCCTCAAGCTCCTCACACTGTTGGTTCAGGTCCCTCAAGATCCCCACACTGTTGGTTCAAGTTCCTCAAGATCCCCACACTGTTGGTTCAGGATCCTCAAGCTCCTCATCATGTTGCTTCAGGATCCTCAAGCTCCTCACCATGTTAGTTCAGGATCCTCAAGCTCCTCGCCATTTTGATTCAGGTTCCTCAAGATCCCCACACTGTTGGTTCAGGATCCTCAAGATTCTCACACTGTTGGTTCGGCTTCCTCAATATCCCCACACTGTTGGTTCCGGATCCTCACACTGTTAGTTCAGGTTACTCAAGATCCCCACACTTTTGGTTCAGGATCTTCAAGATCCTCACCATGTTGGTTCAGGATCCTCAAGCTCCTCGCCATGTTAGTTCAGGATCCTCAAGCTCCTCTCCATGTTGGTTCGGGATCCTCAAGCTCCTCACCATGTTGGTTCAGGATCCTCAAGATCCCCACACTGTTGGATCAGGATCCTTAAGCTCCTCGCCATGTTGGCTCAGGATCCTCAAGATCCCCACACTGTTGGTTCAGGATCCTCAAGCTCCTCTCCATGTTGGTTCAGGATCATCAAGCTCCTCACCATGTTGGTTCACGGGCGTCATGCACCTTGGGTCCCTGAATAGAGGGTGGGGTTCCTCTTTAGACTCAGAGACATGTCCCCCCCCACGCCTGCTTCTCACACTGATTGTATATGTATGTGCCAGAAGCCTCTCCATGTGGGTGAGATAGTCCTGTACCGGCACCATGGCAAGTAGAAACTTGGGTAAGGCCCGCAGCCCCAGATCGTATGCCCCCAGACACGCAACCTATGTGCTCCCCCCGAATGAGGAGCACACCCCAAGCTTCCACCCATGGATGCATGCATACTATAATAGAAAACACAACCCAGGCTCTTTCCAGCAACACCGGGCGAACCAGGAGGAGAGCTGTCGCTCTAAATGGCAAAATATAATGGGCGACTGACGCGCCTCGAAGCAAGACTAGGCCCAGCTGGCAGAGGACCGCATAGCTCGACACGATCAATCGACATAGCATACTGTTTACATTTTAACCCTAACAAAACATATGATATACCCTGTTTGACGCAAGCTTACATGCACCATGTAGGCGCTATATAGATGTAAACTACAGACAGCGCCTCTTACCTCTCCTGCCTGCCTCGGACTGGGTGATGTCACACATGCAGTGAGTTGCGTGGTCTCTTGCGCTGCAATCTAAGGAACCGTGTACATTTTCGGGCCAACTGTACAGCGGGGTCGAGCGCCCCACACGTGTAATTAAAACACGGTGATAGTAGCGTGGCACTTTACAAAGCCTCAAAGCGCTAAAAGATGCACGCAACGGACGGACGTGGTAATGTCCACGGTGAGCCAGGCGACGCCCGGCCGAGCGGACACTGCAAAGAGAGACAACATGCCAACAAGACAGAGCTCAGAAAAAAAACATAGACGGAAACGGACTGCCTCGCGCGTGGTCTAGTGGGGACTGATTGACTGGGGGACAATACACCTGGATTTTAATCCCGGCACTGGCACATGATGGCAGTCAGTCCGTGGTCCTGGATAAACCACCGTGTCCGACTGGACCCACGTTCCCGCTGCTCCAAAAGCGTGTGCGCTTGGAAACATGTACGTTACGGACAATGCGCTATAAAAACACACGGCACCCACTCCCGTTGCCTGGCTATAGGGAACACACATGTAGATTGAGAGAGAGTGTGTAAGGGGTTGGTGGGAGGTCTCTACATTAATAAAGGCACATGACAAAGAAAGGTTGAGTTGTTGTTTGGAAACATATGCAGTTATTTGGTTATTTGGGGGGTGCCTCGGAGCAGTAAGAAACAATGCGACCCCAGCGCCTCTGCTCAACCCACAGAATCCCCTGTCACCGAAGAGCTCGGCTGCCCTTACTGGCAAACAAGCTGGCACACGTGTGCAAAATAAACTACCTTGATACCAGCTGCACGTGCCCGAGAAACAAAGCCTATTGCGACCACCGCATCTGGGGCTCCCACCCACTGCTGCAAAGCGGCACCAGTCTGCCCCTTCCAACAGAAACCCCCAATAACGCACGCGTGTGGCGGCGCCCCAGTGCCAGCGCCCCCTGGCGCCTGCAAACGGCCTTTTCCGCGGAGCCCGGCAAAGCATTCTTCGATGTGCCCAGAACACGTGTGAGAAAGTGTTCCCGGAAAAGAGGACACACACGCGCTAGCACCTGCACCCCACACCTCGCCAGCAGCCCTTTAAGACCTGTCACCCCAGAGTCAAGGAACCGCCATACACCCCAGGGGTGCGCTTTTACACTCGGTCAACGCAAGCTGCTGCAGAGAAAAGTCGAGCAGCGCACAACACGCGGACGGGGGCAACCGAAGAAGCGTGCAGCATGACGTGCATTCTAAGCTTTGCACCTAACAGGGCTGCGGCACGCAGTGAGTGCACAGCGGTGAGAACTTGGCCTCATTATTTTAACTCACGGGAGTGGCCCGGATACGAGAAGGAACGGAAAGAAGGGATGGGTGGGCAGGTCTCCCCATATCAGTCCCCCTCACAGCAAATGCTGGCTGTGCCCCCCCTTATTGGCACCCTCCTCCCCCCAACACCCCGCGCTCGAAACGCCACTTGTTCTCAAATACACATGTCAAGTGTATTTCATATTGAAAACATCGGTCTCAAATCATAACATTAACACTTATAGTGTCACCACGAACGGTCTCTTCTCTTGACTGCACTCGGCGGCCCCCCTTGAGTAGCCGCCCAGGAGAGATGAAAAGCTCAGTAGGGAAGGGGCAGGGATCGACAGGTGTCCTGCTGGTGGTACACACGGAGTCTCTGAGGCACGTGCACGAACCAGCTGAGTTATCTCGCGAGTAGTCGTTCTGGCGGCCTGCGGGTACGCGTGGGATCTCGGCGGCAGGTACATAACCCCCTCGTGCTACGAGAAAGGGATTGGAAATTGCGGCTTGCGCGTTGCACAGCCCTGTGCAGCAAGCAACTCACCGAGCTAGAAAACAATCTACGCCATAACATCGTTTAGCAAAACAATCGGACCAACCATACTCAGTGCAATAGCCTGGTAGAGTGCCGCCTGCTCACCTTGCTGTTTGCATTCACGGTGGTCGCCAGGATGAGAGCATGGAAGAGGGCAAGTTGGATAAGCCGCATGGCTGCGGGAGGTGGGGTCCAGGGGGCGCAGGGCGTGTAGCGAGTGCAGGGAGTTGCAGGCCTCCGCTGAAGCACACGGATGTCCCGGCCGGGGCTGCTGCAGAGTCCTCGTGTGTGTGATAGATCCGAGAGCTGAGCTCTGTTCCCACAAGGTCCTGCCCAGGACTGCACTGTGCTGCCTAACCCACAGGCTGCCTAGCCTGAGAGGGAGGGAGGAGAGGCCTGCAGGGGCTGGCCCTGGGAGCGATGCGAGAACTGACAGCAGGGGGAAGTGGGAGGACCAGCCCCTCGTGTCCCAGCCCGAGCACCTCAGACTCGAATACAGGGGATGGGATGACCCTCGGAGATCCCAAGCTGGCACTGTCAGATGTCCGCAGCCCACACATCCCTCTTCTTTGCTTTGCATTCTGGTATTTGTAGTTTTGCTTTTCCCGTTGTAAATACTTAAAGTGCCTGGATGCAAAGGAATACAACAGGACTTGCGAGGTCTCTGCCATCTGGAAGGGATGTCCCCTTCCAGGTCCGTATTTGCAGCAGGCCCCTCTGCTCTTAAAGTGGGACCCCCACATTGACTAAGAACTACACATCCACATTAAAGGAATACGCGTAAAACTGCACGCCCACTCCTTTGGGTTAACGTTTCGGATCAGGGTTTAGTCCATTCATAAGTGCTCTAGTTTTTGCATACAGGGGAGATCTGGGAAACATGGAGAAACATAGAATAACCCAAGATCACACCATTTGGACAAGCGAGGGCGCCAGGATCAGAACCACGGTCCACTGCCAACAACTTAGACCATAGACGGGATGATCTCGGTTTATGTGTAAATATATCGTCCTACTGGTCCTTCAGAAAGGCACTGAAAACGTTCCTATTCAACTAAGCCGACTTTAAAGCGGACTAATACACCTTTGCCACCGGCACCTGACTTTTCACCATATATGAGAGTAACAGGTTGTAGCAGCGCCTCGATGCGTGAGGGTTTTTCGTGCGCTTAATAAATGCAAAAATAAATTAATAAGTAGTTAATCATTTTTAATTCCGTTCGTTTTTGCCACAGAACGTGAACCAATTTTAGGTATTCAAAAAAATATTATGAATGTAGTGCTTGCGAACGGTAGGCACGTGGGGAGCACTGCATAAAAGCAAAACGCGCTCACCTGCCTCAGTGCATCCCCTGTTCAGGATGAGAGCAACAAGTGACGTGTGCAAACGCTGGAGGCAATGCCCCTTAAGCACTGGGGATTTCCTCGAGGAGCGCTCCCTGCCATCGCTTCTTATCTCACCTGTGCCATTGCAGCGCGACTCCCTATATGCAAGTCTGCTTTCACCCCACACTCAAGGTGAGTAACCCATCTCGAACTACAAGGCCATCTCTGCCTGTATGGAAACCCAATGAACACTAAACATGTTTCGGGCAAGTTGGGCTTCATCAGGCTCAGGCAGTTTAATTCATGCTTATGGAAGTTTTCAGGGATTTTCTAAAAGGGAGTCGATCTGGAAGGGTTGGAATAAGTGAGTTCCCACTCCAGGGCTGCCAGTATACTATAAAAACAGACCATGGTTTTGGGAACAATTTTAGGTCCATGGATATGAACAACAGGAATGGAAGGGTCTCTCTCTGTCCCTGTCTTCAAATTCATTCCATGAATCTTGGAACACCATTGTGGCTTTAACACCCGATCCGGTATCGGCACGGGCCCGAGTTAAAGGCCCGAGCAGAGCAAGGGCATATAAAGAGGGCCCCGGGCCGATAACACTCAATCCGGTGGGCCGAATCGGATGTTAAGGCCTTTAGCAACCCGGGTTACGAAAGCGGCAACCTGGGGTGCTAAAAAAAGGATTTTCCTTCCTAAAACTGGACAGACGCAGCATCCCATTGTAAGAAGTAAAATCCGTTACCAACATGACCACCAGGAAAAGGGAAGGCGGGGCTCCGTATGGAGCCCCTCATCCCTTTCCATGGCAGCCGTTCTGAGCAGAGAGGAAGGTGTGGCTGTGGCGGCGAGTGCTGTCACAGCCTCAATAAGGCACGTTGATGACAGGGGTGGGGGGAAGATGTGGCAGGGAGCTGGCCCCCAGGTGGCTTGGAACGTGGGCTTACACAGACAGTTCAAGCCTGTGCTGCTTGCCACCTGATTGGCTGTCTCCCCCCGCCCGGGTGATAATGTTCCTTAGTCTCCAGATCGTTCGCTGACAGGTGCATTTACTGCAGTGCATATAAGCCCATGCATTATCATGGAAATAATAGCTGGTCCCCTAACCCGAGGCATCAAGCGAGTGAGTGCTAAATTTCTGCTTGAACTATGAAGCGTTCTTGCTGATTAACTCCCTGCTCTGGCGCGGGAGCGGGAAGTTAAAGAAAACAAACAGCATCCTGCCCCCAGAATTAACCAGGAACACAGGAGGGGGTGGGCGGGCACCACGTTTTTCTTCCACTGCTCGGGGCACTGTCGGAACAGTGTGAGAGTGTATGCGGCCCACCCAGCCCAGCCTCCTTTATCCTTCTTTGAAGATTGATCTGCCCCCTCCCCCCCCCACCACTTTAGGGAAAACAGTACAGCGCCATTTGCACACACTTTTATTGTGTGGTCTGGAAAGTTAATGACGATACTAAAAAATGCTCAAGAAAGAAAATGGAAAATACAAATATTAACTGTTTAATGATGATGTTGGCAATACCTGGTCAATGTGTCAACAGATGCAAAATGCCACACTTTCTAATATAAGCAGAGGAAAACACAAGGAACAAAAATCCAGCAGTGTTTCAGCATCACAAGGAAAACTTCTTCAGGACCACATGGCTGGTTACTAGAGAGAGAAAAAAACTTTGGATATCGTTTTTTTAATTTGTATATATGGTTTTCAATAAACCTTTATTCAATAAATTATAGCAAGTCATATCATTTAATAAACATTTCATACATTGAAGTACAAATATTTCATAACATATTTTCCAAACACTAAATACATTCAGTCAAATGTCACATACTCTTCATATAGTAAATCATTATATCCTTTGTAGGAATATCGCTCTGAACTAAACAGTGCTCACTGCTCTTCCCGTTAGCCTCCTGGGTGGGCAACATGGCTCTGATGGGTATTTGTTTAGCATGCACTTCGCTCGGGAAAGCAGCAAAGGTCTCTACAGGAAAGCAGTAAACCCACATTTACAACACGTATGATAAGGGCCTCCTCATTGGTGGGCAGACAGGTGGAACCGAAGGTTTAGAGTAGGCGGCTCCATCACGGTGATCTGTAGAGGTGCTGTTAGGCCAGTCTGGCAACAGGGGTGAGAAGGCCAGCCTGGCAACAGGGATGAGAAGGCCAGGCGTAGATTGTTAGCAAGCATCAGCTTGCATGTTGGGAGTCTTGGCCTCTGAGCACCAAAATCCGAAGGAAAAAAGGGAAAACTGGACTGGAGGAGGGCAGCCTTCCCGGGCAACATAGAACAACTTCATATCTTTGCAAACTGCGACGAAATGCAAACAGGTGGACAGCTCTGTGGCAAGCCGCAGGTTTTGGAAGCAATACCACGCTGAGCAAACACAGGTTGAATCTGGATCAACCCTAGACAAAACCGAGCGCGTTATAAATGTCCTGCACTTCCACAATTCAATTAAACTAGCACCTAAATACCTGTGGGTTATGTGCGCTGCAAACAACACTTAAATAAATAAACCCTGCAGTAAAAATCTGCTAATATTGGGAGGGTGCATGTTTATTTACTGCCCCAAAAACCTGTCACATTAGTTGTACCCTGCTTACGTATTTAACGTTGTGCAATTAATTATGATTGGTTCGGTCTGCACACCTGTCGCCAGGCCCTCTACTTTGGCAAGCCACGTCATCTTATATTATTATTTGCACATGCGATGGGCACGGGTAAAAGGCAGCAAATGGTAACTGAACGAAACCCTGCACCTAGAGCCCGATTCATAGAAGCGTTTTATAATGACGCAATCCCGTTGGAAAACGTGCCCTTTGCACCTTTCCAATAAAATGAAATGTGCAATTGTGCAACATTTGCCTCAATATAAAATCGGCTTGGCGGCTTTTGGCACAGCTGAGCGCGTAGTGTTTGGTTTACTGTCGCCAAAGCAATTCATTAATAATCCATAGGATGATAAATGGTAACCTCCCGGCGCAGATAGGCCCCCGCGCAAATATCACAAGTTTACAGGGCAATCCCAGCAAGCACCGCTCCCTGCGCCCTGTTGGGCCCCTGCTCCGAATAGGAGCTGCGCCGGAACGATCGGCTTCGATATAAAATGGGCACTATTTTCTCGGAAGGCTCAATGCCGCCATCTAGTGTTTATCGACTCGTATTTTTTTGGATCTGTTGTTTCTGAATGACCGAATAAGCCTGCAATCATAGGCAAAGTAGTAGAACATAATGGAGTCCCCTTGCTCCCACCTCGTCCATTCTGGGACTTGAATTTTTCCTTTAGAAATCCAAGGGGGTCATTACAAGTTGGGCGGTAAGGGATACCGGGCACCGGTAAGGAGACCGGTGCCAGTAATCCCTTACCGCCCAATTCCGAGGTCCCTTAGCGGGAACCGCAAGGGACGTGTGGTCGGACCACACGTCCTTTACGAGTCCCGATAGGGGACCAGGGCGCTAATTACGGGCCTGCTATTAGCAGGCCTGTGATGAGCGCTTTCCCCATTCCCATTGAGCCCTACGGGGGCTCAAATGGGAATGGAGAATGGTTGGTTCAATGGGGATTTACCGGTCCCTCCAGGGTCGGAATGCACCGGTAAGTCCCCATTGAACCAGACCGGTGCCGGACCCGGTATTGGAGGCAGCCCGGGCGCAAATAGCACCATGGCTACCTCCAATCTCGGAATGAGGCCCTAGAACTGCATATACCAGAAAGCAATGATAAACCAGCTGTTATTCACATGTGGAACATGAGCCAGTACGTTTAGAAAGAGTCACCTCATAATTTGAAAACAATTTGACAAGCGCATCGAAGCGACAGCTTGTTGCATACGGCGCCCTGCAAATCAACATAAATAGCAACAGACTCGTTTCACACCCGTCTAGGTTTTGGGGAGCTCATATGACGTGCTTTGTTGGTGCTGCTGCTTCAGCAGACAGTAAGGGGGCTGGGTTACACGCAGTCTAATAAGGGACCTAGAAGGCATTACAGAGGCGCGCCTTATCTGTTTCGTCTCCAACATAAATACTCCAGAAACCCAATACTCTACCCCTCGATTGTTTCCCTTCCCGGGTTATCTCGGCCTCGATCGGAGGACTCGGGGCGGCCTGCACGAGGGGTTAATCAGATACTGCAACGCAGCCTCGCCTCTGACTGGCAGCTGCCTTCTCGCTATCCATCAGCTCGCTCGAAACTGGCCATTGTTTCAAAGAAAAGAAGCCACGGGGCCGCTGTCTTTTAGAGAAGAGCACCTAAAACGTTATTGACATGATTATTGGAACCTTTGACAAGGGCAGGTTTAAAGAAAGACGATTGTCGCAGGAGAGTTGGGTGGCAAAGTAACCAAGACTTTACAAAGGGGAAACAAACACAAGTCCCAGAATGCAAACAGAAAAATAGGGCTGGTGGATGAGCACCTCCTGCATAATACAGACTTACATGCCAACACCTCCAGTCATAGCTTTTTTTGTTTGTGTTCTGGAACTTGTTACCCTGGTTTATTATGGGAAAAGCAAAACTATAGTCCCCAGAATGCAAAAGAAAAAACAGGACTGTGTGAGCATCTTCCGAATGACATGGGGCAGGTTGGCATGGATGTTAACCCACGACTGTTCCATTTTCCCTTTGAATTCTGGGACTTGCAGTTTTTTCTTCCCCATTTGAAAGTTAGGAAAACTACAAGTCCCAGAATTCCAAGCAAAAACAAGACTTGATGGTTTTCCCCACACATGGCCATGGGAAACATGAGAACCCTGGCTTAGAAGTTTTCTGAACATGGCACGTCCACTCCTAACCCCCAGCCTCACCTCTCCTCCATCCCCCCACCTAAGAACACATCGCAAAGTGCAAAGTCCAGAATCAGCTTTAAAGGCGTGTCACCTTGGAGTTCTTATCAGTAATGATCACTCAGGTGCACCGCCAATAATATTGTGTTTATTTATTCATTCATTTGTTTGTTTTTGCATTTGTTTAGCGCGCTAAACTCGGTGGCATCCAGGCGCTGGTTACATAATGACATAGGAGATGATACATATAGAGGGAACATGGGGCATGGGGTTGGGTCAGAGCAGCACGTTTCAGGAGAAGAGTGGTGTCCAAAAGGATGGTTTAGCTCTTAGTGACAGCAGTAAAGCGTTCCAGCGCTTGGAGGCGATGACCGGTAGGCCGGCTCTCCCAGATCTCTTTCGCCTGAATATTGGGATCGTGAGTTGGTGAGAGAAAGAAGAGCGGGCGGGCCTGGTAGATTGTATTTAGCGCATTTTTTGCGATAGGTGTCTCAGAGCTGTATTAGAAAGGCATTTGCGTGTGATAGCTAGAGACTTGAAAACGATGCGCTCCAGGAAAAGGTAACCAGTGTGCACCACTTCTCGCAGCTGAAATGTGCTCCCGCTTTGGAATGTTGAGTGCTGCTCCAAGGGCATTATTTTGAATGAGTTGAAGTTTATTGATGCTGAGAAAAGTTGTGCCTGCAAATAGAGCGTTGCAGTAATCCAATCTGGAACCTATGGGGGCGCAGGCAGCTGGGCCAGTGAAGGACACTAAACACTGATGTTCATGTCTGAAAGGCCTTAGGCCACATTTATCATATCTCGTACATCACCAAAATGCAACAAGGCCATACATGGATTACATCATCAGATGGCTACATCATCGATTACATCATCAATTGCGTCATCATAACATTATCAATTACGACAACATTACGTAATATAGCATGGGGGTTGTCCATGGCCATCGCCCCCACTCTCCAGGATGGGCCTGAGGGAAGTATGTGACCCCCTTTATCTTTGCGCAAACTCCTCCTTCCTTGGCTGTGATGAGGTCCAGAACACATCTATTCTGGAGCTCCATCAACCTTATTGCTCTGAGCTCTTCATTTATTGAGTTGAACCCATTTACAGTGGAATTAATAGTCACCATCAGCTCCCAGCACGTGATTTGCAACCACTTTGTGTTTGTGTACGTCTGTATAGATGTTATTATTGATGCAAAGAACATTTGTGTCCTGCTGAACAGCCTGTGTTCTGCTGGAATTTCATCTAGTGCTGTTTCTGATGCTTCTGAGCAGTAGTTTCCTCCTCTCCTTACTCTGCTCAATCCAGCTGGCTTCTCTGCCTTGGCTGTTGGTACCACTTCGATCGGCCTCTTCTTTATTTTCTTATTGTGCATTTTCGGGAACTCATCGAACTTCACATTCTTCTTTGGCATGACCAACAAAGGCATGTTGATGTGTACCAACGAGCAAACTCCTCCCCGGTTGGGTGGCAGCTTCTGGTTTGCTTTCGACCAGCACACCCAGTAATGATCCTTCAGTACTGTGGTTCCTGCCTTCATAGCTGCCTGTTGTTCAATACTTCTGCATCCAACATTCTTGCCAACCTCAATTTGCCATTGTTCTGGTAGCACCGTGCTTGTGTCTTCAGAGGTATTATCGGCATCGGACCAGCTTCATTTTCCACCCATGTCAGTAGCTTGGGACCCGCGTCCGATTCTTTCAGGCACTTGACATTTTCTTCCTGTACCTTGTTCACTGGCGACTGTGCTAGTGTCAGTGCTTTGCTCGCCTTCACTCCATCCTTCCATCCATCTTCTGTGTACACTTGGCCATACACTAGCATTTGTGGTCTTTCCCAACAACCCGTCTCTCCTCCTGTCTCCTTCACTCCTGTCCATGGACATGGTATTTCCTTCAGGGTGATAGTCTTTGTTTCTCCTTTGTCAGGCCCATCAGTTATGTACTTTATAGCTTCATCCAGCTGCCAATAATTGTTCATCATGTCTAATGTCTTTATGTAATTATCTTCATACAGAAGCGTTGCTTTGGGCATCCATCTCAGCGTTGCTGTTTTGTCTTGAAACCTTCCTCGAGTTGTCACCATTGAGAGATACATTAGGCAGTGTGCTCTTGCTGCAGCTATTTCAGTTGCTGTGAATGTTCAGGAGGCCCTCATGGCATAGAGGATTAAGGAGAAGACATAACAGCTCTCCTCATTGGTTTCCTTTCCTACCGTGGTCATGTGTTTGTACCACATGTTATTAGAGACTCAAGCAGTGTCTGTGAGATACATGTCAACCCCCTTCATGTCTGTGTGAACACTGCACTTACCTCTCCTTACCTTATCAGCAGTGTTCTCCTGTCCACCTGACATGGTTGTTCCACCTGCTCAGGTTGGGGGAATGTTAGTAGATGGTAGAGCGGTAGCTCTAGCAATGCAAGTAGTTTTCCAAAATACAGATATAATAACACAGCTGGGAATAAGCATGACCAATAGAACCCTCACATTTTTTAATATGTCATTCATTTACACTTGTGCTGCTTGATCCTTGTAGCTTGAAGATATAGTTGCCCGCCTGAAATGTGCGAAGAAATGCATTACTGTGTTAGTGGTGTATGTACTTCTTAAGCCCTGAAGAGCAGTTAATCACTTAGGGCAAATGCAAACACTTATTTCCACACTCCCTTTACTGATGGGTCTCTCAGCGTGGCGAGGACTGAAGGATTGCCATGCTCAAGCTGTGGGTATGTTTGGGCCAAATACTCTACAAAGGCAAGGTAGTATACTCCAGGGGATCGGGCTCGGAATCTTCTGTATCCCCTCAAAGTATGGACAAATTAGCTTGAGAAAGTATCTGGGTGATGGGCAGAGGGCAGCATGAATATGAACAAACAGCAACAGTTACATCAGCTTTCACGTAGATTGTGTACGGAAAAGAAAAATAACAAACAGTGTGCCCTAATCTATGACCACAAGGAGTCCGGTCTCTACTTCTGCTGCTCGCGAGCCCGTGACCATTGGATGTCCTCCTCCTGATCGTGTAAGTTCAGAATGCGCTTGTAGCTCTCCTAGGTGCTGAACATTGGCCCTGTCGGTCAAGGTGACCTTGTTGCCAGGCAAGCTCGCTGCTTTGTAGGGCTTGACATCAGCCAAGTGGTTCCAGACCGGCTTCCCCCCGAGTTTGACAGCACGGTCGGCCACTTTGTCCACTACGTGCAGATCCATCAACCATGGCGCATTCCAGCGCCTGATGAACTTTCTGAGGAGGAAGATGTCTCCCACATTCACATGGTTTTTAAATTCAGAGTCTTGTGGTGCATTGTCAAAGTTGCCCTCCTCGCTGTCTTCTTGGCCTCCCCGGTGTCGTTGTATCTGGCGAGAGATAAAAGAAGCTCTAGACACCAAAGAAGTAACATAGTCATGCATCTCTTGCCCTAACACATCTGCACTATTCTCACAATCCTTCAGTGCTCTTGTGGGAGGAGCCAGTGGGAGATGCATGTGCCATCCTTTCACCACATCATGGGGTGTTAAATGGTGGTTGGACCCAGGCTTATTGTGCAATGCAAACAGTGTGACTGGTAAGCAGTGCAGTGCAGCCAATTCCTTTTTGTGCTATGCTGTATCTTGGCTATGCCCTCCTTCAGTAGGCCATTCAGGCATTCACACACTCCATTTGCTTGCAGGTGGTACGCACAGGAGAACTTGTGTTGAATACACAACAATGATGTGATGTGCTGGAACATTTCATTGGGGAAGTGAGGCCCATTGTCAGACCCCTGGACCTCGCACACGTCCCATCCTGGGAACACTTTCCTGACCAGGAACTTAGTCGCTCCAAGGGCGTCAGCATGCGAAAAGGGGCCTGCCTCAATCCACCTAGAGAATGGGCATACAACCACTATCATGTAGCTGTATCCTTGGCAAACTTGGATCATGTCCACACAGTCCACATGTAAATGCTGGAATGGGCCTACTGTCCTCGATATGGCTCCTCACACAACTCCCAGAGTGTGCCCTGCTGGCAAATCAAACAATTGCTCACAAATTCAGCCACGTGTTATGCCAAATTAGGACAGAACAATGTTCCTCCAATGCGTGTAGATGCCAGGTCTGTCAGGTATCTCTGCTTCTGAACCACTTTGTAATTCAAGAACCCCTTCCCCTTCACCTGATTCTTCTGTTGAGGACTTTGGCTTCTTTCCCTTCTTTCTCCATTCTGTCTTCTTTTTCATGAAGAGATATGGCCTTCCCCGGATGGAAGCCACAATGTCACAGTGAGAAACTACGGCTAACACTGGACCCCCGCTCGGAAACACCTGAACAAGAGGAAAAAGCTTGCAGCAGAATAAACCTCTTGTTTGGCTGGTTGTGTGTTGGAGTCTGTCTGAAGAGTGAGTATGTCAGGCCAGGAATCTCGTGGAGCAGCGTGGTCTGGGAACTGTGATCCAGAGAGGAGGACCAGAGTAGAGCCAGTGTACCCAGAAAATCAGGAACCAGAGTGGAACAAGACAACAGGACTGAGTGAGGTAAGGTAAAGTCACAGAATAGAACGGGGAGATTCGACAGAGAAGAGCCGAACAAAATTTAATGAGCATGGCCGAGAGCCGCAAGAGAGGAGAGATGGAAAGGAACCAAGAAAAGAGAGAAAGAACACGTAGCAAAGGAGAGCCATGAGGGACACACAGAGAGAAGGAATGCACACTGGGATCCGTGTGAAACTTGCGGCATCCAGAGGACCAAAAAGAGGAGGTAAGCAGAAAAGCAGCCAATGCGGCTGAAAAGAGGAGAACACTGAGCGTCGGAGCCCAAAAGCAAAAGGAAGCGAAAGGGTTACAACGCGAGGATGAGAGTGAGAGGCAGGATTAAGAACCAGAGAGAGAGAGGAAAGACTAGCACGATAAAACGGTAGAGGGCACAACGTAGAGGAACATTCTAATGGAGGCGGAGCTTCCATGCGTTCCAAAGGCAGCAGGTTGACCAGCGCATGACAGTATGCCCCCTTCCTAGGTGCAGAAATCCAGGTTTACCCGGATGAGACCGGTGAAATAATCGCAGCAGCCTATGAGCGTGCAAATGCGAAAAAGGTTCCCATGAGTCCTCGAGGCGAGAATAACCCTTCCAATGCACCAGATATACCAGTCGCACCTTCCTGTATCTAGAGTTCATAATCTGGGAGACCTCATATTCAGCTGGTGTACTTTCCGCAGGTAGCTTTGGGGAGGTTGTAGAACGCTGGTACGGATCTCCTTGGAATTCCCTGAGCAAGGAAGAGTGGAAGACGGGATGGATGCATTTCATGAACCGGGGTAACTTTAGCCAGTAGGCTACCGGGTTGACCTGTTTAAGAACAGGGAAAGGACCCAGGAAACGTGAAGACAATTTATAGGGTCGAATCCAACAAGGTAAATACTTAGTAGAGAGCCAGACCAATGTTCCATTGGACCAGTCGGGAGACTGGAGGTGATGAGGATTGGTCTGAGCCCTGTTACGGGCTTGACTGTCCATCAGACTTTCACAAGCACTCTTGTGTGCTCTTGAAACACTGGAAAGGATACTGTCCACTGATGGTACAGAAGTGGCTTGCAAGTCCCTGGGTAAGATGTTGGTAGGATGATAGCCGTAGTTGCAGTAGAATGGGCATAGGCCAGTGGCCATATGTTTGGCGTTGTTATATCACAATTCGGCCGTGGGTAACAAGTTTACCCAATCATCCTGCTGGTTGTTGGTAAAACACTACAGGTACTGTTCCAGGGTTGCGTTTTACCACTCGGTCTGACCATTGGTCTGCGGATGAAACCCTGATGACAAGGCTCTCTCAATGCCCAACTTTTCACATAGGACCTTCCAGAAGAGGGAAGTGTACTGGCTTCCTCTGTCAGAGACAATTTTCGATTGCAGCCCATGAAGACGAAATATGTCTTTAGCAAACACAGCCGCCGTGGTAGAGGCTGTGGGTGTGCCTGGCAGAGGGGAAAAATTGGCAATTTTTGAAAAAGAGTCCACCGTGACCATTATGCATGTGCAACCTTCTGACGAGGTAAATCCACAATGAAGTCGGTAGTAAGGTAACTCCATGGATGCACCGGAATCCAGTCTTGTTGAAGCAATCCAAGTGGTTTTTGGGTACGGTGCTTGTTCGTACAGCACGTGGGACAAGTAGAGACATAACTCTTGACCTCAGTCGAGATTCCCCGCCACCAGAACTATCTTTTCAGAAGATCCAGCGTAGACTCAACACCCCTGTGGCCAGCGAGGGTGCTATCATGACATCATCTTACTGCGTTCCGTCTTGAGGCAGTATCTGGTAGGAAAAGATGATTGTTGACAAACAACAGACCATCATGTCTACAAAGCATATACTGGAGTGAAATCCGAAGCTCCGTAGCAGCCCTCACCGTGGCTTCCTGTACTGATTGAAGAAAAGAAGGCACTTGGCACACGGTCTTATCGTTAGGGAGTATGTATTCAGGTCTATGACAAGGCGAGATACATGGTACAGGAATACGAGAGAGGTACTCAGATGAAGTATTGTTGCTTCCAGGCAGGTATCTGATGGTAAAGTCATATTGGGCAAAGAAATGGGCCCATCTAGCCTGCATGGATTTGACACATTCCATCTGCTGAAGTACTTTAAGGCTTTTATGATCGGTTCTCATCAAGAATGGTTGGATCTCTCAGTGCAAAAAAAATGTTACCACTCCTCGCAAGCGATCTTCATCGCCAACAACTCCTATTCTAGAACTGAGTAGTTAAGTTGGCTAGGGTTGAGAGTCCTAGAAAGATAGGCCACTGGATGCTCATCTCCTTCATGTTCCTGTAGCAAAACAGCCCCTACAGCAGCTGGCGAAGCATCGGTCTCCACAATGAAGGGGCGCTTCTGGTCGTGCTGATGAAGAATGGGAGCAGAACAGAACCTTTTCTTCAGAGAGAGTAAGGCCTATTCTGCCCGTTCGGACAATGAAAATGAGCAGGCGGACTTCTTAAGGAGAGCGTTTATGAGGAGAACCAGGTCTGAGAACTGTGGAACGAATCTGCGGTAGAAGTTAGCCAGACCCAGAAAGCGCTGCACATCCTTAATCGAGGCAGGTGAAGGCCAGTTTAGTACAGCAGTTCCCTTCTTGGGGTCCATTTCCACACCCTGTTCCGACAAGATGAATCCCAAATAGGGCACTGTGCAAACCTTGAAAACGCACTTCTCTGGAGTGACCTTCAATTGGTGTTCCTGGAGACATTCTAGGACTTGATGAAGATGTTTCTGATGGTCTTGCAGGGAAGATGAGTACACCAAAATGTCGTTGAGGGAGACGATAACACTGTCACAGAGCAGGTCTGAAAAAATCCAGTCCAATAACCGCTTAAATATGGCAGGACTGTTCACGAGACCAAATGGCATAACACAGTATTCGAAGTGTTCAAACGGGGTGCGGAAAGCGGTCTTCCATTCATCCCCCCCTCGGACACGCAACAAGTGGTAGGCCCATCTCAAATGAAGCTTAGATAACACTACAGCACCTTGTACCACTTCCAAAATGTCTCAGATTAATGGCATCGTGTAGCGGTCCCTGACAGTGACCCGATTCAGACCTGGTCATCTATTCAGGGCCTTAACGCCTACAAGTCTTTTTGAGGATTAAAAACAGGGATGCCCCTGCTCAAGAACGTCAGGGTCTGTTCAAGCCACTGTGTAGGTTGGCATCAAGGTAAGTAAGGAGGGCTTCCTTTTCCTTGAGTGAAAGGGAAAACATCTGGCCAAAGGGTATAAGAGCATCTGGAAGTAGATCGATAGCACAGTCCTCGGAATGGTGTGGGGGTAGAACTTGGGGATCGTGGTCCACGAACACCTCCTCAAAACTACCTTGATTGGTGGGCAAAAGATGGACTCACAGTGGCTTTGAGGGAGAGGCAGAGGAGTCGGCCATGGCCTTGACAGTCTCATAGGAACAGCTATTCAGGCAGGATTTGGGACAAAAACCAGAGAAAAAGGCGATCTGGTTCTTAGACCAATCTATTGTCGGGTTATGCTTCCGCAACCAGGAAATCCCCAAGATAACCGTAAAATGTGCCACCCGAATGAGATCAAACTGTATTTTCTCTGTGTGGTGGAGTACTGACATGCGCAGTACGTCAGTGGAGTGGGTTATTAATCCCGAGCAAAGAGGCATGCCACCCACACCTTCGACCTTCTGGTCTTCTTCTTTCTCAACCTGTTTGATTTCCATTATGTTAGCACACAGAATGTCAATGAAACTGCCAGCAGCACTGCAGTCAATAAGTGCCAGAGTATCAATGGCCTTAGTACCAATAAACAATTGGATGGCGCCCACCATCAAATGGGTATCCTCAGTGGGAATCGCAGAAGATACTGTCATTGAAACATAGGGACTCTATGCGACACCTCAGAGACACGTCCCTGTCAGTTCCGAGGTCGCCCGTTTCCCTGGCGATGAAGAGGCACCTCCGGACAGTCCCGTAGATGAGAACTAGAACCACAGTACATACAAAGGTTGCTATCCTTCCTCTGCTTCCGTTCATCAGGGGACAACGGACCTCTTGTGGCCCTGATCTGCATCAGTTCTTCCTTAGACTGTTGAGGTGAGGAGGAGGTAGGGGTAGGAGGTTCAACCGGGTATAAAGGAGAGCGTCCCTTTCTTCTTTCGGACATTCATTCTGACATGCGGAAATCAATCTGTAGGGTGGCAGACAGCAGGTCAGAGAAAGTAGCAGGCCTAGGAGAACGGGCCAGCTCACCCTTAAGGTCCTCACGAAGACCACACCTGAAAATGGTGTATTGGGCGTTTTCAGGCCAACCAGTATCAGCAGGAATCCGCTTGAAATGAAATATGGAAGTCAAAAGATCTGAGGATCCCTGTCTGATGTCTAAGAGTTCTTTGCTGGCCACCAAAGAAGGTTCTTATCTTTCAAATGCCTGTATAACTTGGGCTGTGAAAGCATCATAGTCCTCTAGGACGGGATCTGCCCTGGTCACCATCGGGGTGGCCCAAGCCAAGGCATTGCCGTAAAATTAGAAACCAGAAAACCTATCCGAGCCTTGTCGGAAGCATATGTGTGTGGACTGAAAGTGAAATGAACAATGCACACTTCCATAAATTCCTTAAACCTCCTTGGAGAAACATCGTATTTGCCGGAGGCTAGCAGCATGGGTGGTAAATCGGAATGTGTCTGCTCCCGCATGGCTACTATCTGTCGCAGAGTTGTGTTTTCTGCCTTCAGTGTCTGGACCTCCTGAGAAAGGCCTTGTACTGCGTTAATTAGTTCCTGAATCTACTCAGCTGTTGCCATGTTGGAGGTGGTATAGCGTTTCAAACTGTAAGGTCTGTCACGTATCTCTGCTTCTGAACCACTATGTAATTCAAGAACCCTTTCCTCCTCACCCGATTCTTCTGTCAAGGACTTTGGCTTCTTTCCCTTCTTTCTCCATTCTGTCTTCTTTTTCGTGAAGAGATATGGCCTTCCCCGGATGGAAGCAACAATGTCACAGTGAGAAACTAAGGCTGACACTGGACCCCCGCCCGGAAACGCCTGAACAAGAGGAAAAAGCTTGCAGCAGAAAAAAACTCTTGTTTGGCTGGTTGTGTGTTGGAGTCCATCTGAAGGGTGAGTATGTCAGGCCAGGAATTTCGTGGAGCAGCACCTGGGAACCGTGATCCAGAGAGGAGGACCGGAGTAGAGCCAGTGTCCCCAGAAAATCAGGAATCAGAGTGGAACAAGACAACAGGACTGAGTGAGGTAAGGTGAAGTCACAGAAAAGAACGGGGAGATTCTACAGAGAAGCGCCGACAAAATTTCAAGAACACGGCCGAGAGCCGCAAGAGAGGAGAGATGGAAAGGAAAGGAACCGAGAAAAGAGAGAAAGAAACTGCGGCAAAAGAGAGCCGCTAGGGAGACACAGAGAGAAGGAACATGGACTGAGATCCATGTGAAACATGCGGCGTCCAGAGGACCAGAAAGAGGAGGTAAGCAGAAAAGCAGCCAATGTGGCTGAAAAGAGGAAAACACTTAGCGTCAGAGCCCAAAAGCAAAAGGTAACAAAAGGGTTGCAACGTGAGGACAAGAGTGAGAGGCGGGGTTAAGAACCCGAGAGAGACAGAGAAAAGACTAGCTCGATAAAACAGGAGAGGGCACAATGTAGCAGAACATTCTAATGGTGGCGGAGCCACCAAGCGTTCCAAAGGTGCCAGGTTTACCAGCGCATGACAGTAGATATGATCTCCTGCCCTCTGTGTGTTAGGTAGTGCAATTGTGTCAATGCAGTATTCAATAATGCTACATCACCACTTTTCTTGTGTTATCCTGCCTCCATAGGGCATCTGTCGGGGACATTGTGCATCCCCTGCCTTAATCACTGCACCATCAGTGTGAGAAAACAGGAACAATTCCTTTTTGTATTCTGGGATCCCTAGTACTGGTGCTGTGCTTATTGCTTCCTTCAGTTCCTCAAATGCCTCAGTCATCTCAGCGGTCCATGGCAGTGTCTTGTTTCCTTTCTGTGCTTCCTTCAGGGCGCCCAGTATTGGCCTCATGTATGTGCTGTAGTCAAAGACCCATGCTCTGCTGTAGTTGCATAACCCTAAGAACTGTTGCATTTTCCTCACTGTTGTGGGCTTAGGTGTCTTGCGTATTGTCTCTGCTCTCTCTGGGGTGATCTGTTGGCCATTTTATGATATTGTCTGTCCAATGTATAGCACCTCCTTCTGACTGTACTGTATCTTGTGTTTGTCCACCTTGTATCCCTTGTCACCTAACACAGTCAACATATGTACTGAGTCCTTCTTACACTGATCTTATGTCGTGCTGCAAATCAGAATGTCATCTACGTACTGCAAAACTGTGCTCTCCATTTGTATGTTGCTTAAGTCCATCTGTATCACTCTGTTAAAGATAGATGGTGACTTACAGTACCCTTGTGGAAGACAAGTATGTTTCTATTTCTGGTTTCAATACATAAAGCTGGTCAAGTCTTGTGAGTCTGGCTGTAGTGGTACTGAGAAGAATGTATTCTTCAAGTCAATGATCGTGAAGAAGGCAGCTTCCCCCGGAATGCTGCACAGAATTGGTGCTGGGTTTGCAACTAAAGGATACTCTGCTTCTACAATGTGGTTAAGAGGTCTTAAATCTTCTATGAAACGCCATGACCCCCCTTTTGCTTTCCTCACAGGATATACTGGAGTGTTGCATGAGGACTCTGATGGTACAAGGATACCTCCCTCAATCAGGGCTGTTATTGTCTAATGAATGCCCTCATCTGCCTCTTTAGTTAGGGGGTACGGCTTCACTTTTGGTAAAATTGCGCCTGGCTTCAGTTTGATCTTCACTCCCCCTATGCTCTTCATGTGACACAGGTCATAAGGACTCGTTGTCCATAGGGTGCTGGGTACTTTGGCCACATCCTCCTCCCAGAATGGGGGTGGCATCTCCAGCGCCATTCCCATTCTCTGTGGTACTTCCCTGTAAAGTATTTGTAGCCAGTAAGTCACACTCATCTCATACACCAACTCTATTTCTAGTCTCTCTTCCCTGAATTTCTCTTCATCTGTCACTGTGGTCAACCTGTACCCCTCTGCCACTGCGATCACTGCTCCCCATTCCCCTCCCATGTCATCCAATCCTCTCTTGCGACCACTGCCTCTATTTCTATTGGCAATATGGTTCCCTCCTCCTCGTCCATTGGTAGCTCTGGCCTGAATAGGTACTAATTTGGAACTCACCACATCTTCCCTGCAATTCCTGGAAGCCATGCAATGGCAATGTCAGTTCCATACTGGAACATTTCTGCGTCAAATGGCACCCCCACTCCCCTCTGTACCTTGCATCCACAAGATGCTTGGACAATCCGTCTTAAATCGAACATGTGTATTCCTGGTGTAGAGTACCCTATTCCCTTGTCTGTGAATAAGATGGCCATGTTCAGTCTGCTCATAATGTCTCATCCCAGTATGTTTACAGGTGTCAGTCGAGAGTAAAGTAAAGGCAGTGATAGATCGTAATCTCCTATAGAAAGGGAGATTTTGTCTGTGAAAGGAACCACTTCCCGAGCCCCAGAGAATCCTTGAGTGTTCATGGCATAGTGTTGACAATGTAAATGCTCCTTCCCTAATGCAGGACCTAGTCGCCCCTGTGTCAACAAGAAAGGATTATTTTTTTCTTTCACCTATCGCCACACTATGTGAAGTTCCTCCGCAGGGTTGGGTGTGATCGACAGGATGGGACACATCAAGTTCGTCTGTAAAGGGGTTGTTCACCACCATGTTAACTCCTCCCATTTGTCTGGCGGGAACTGTTGCCTTTGAGTCCACGTATGCTGCTGCATCATTGCTTTGTATCTCTGCTAGTTGCTGTGTATTCCCTCAAATCTGTGGTGCTTGTAAATACTGCGGTGAGGGTGCTAGTATCTTTGGTACCTGCATTTGTGCTTGTGGCCTCTGTTGATGTGTGCCCTGCATCTGCCTTTGTTGTTGGTCCTGTGCATAGTAATCCTCTTGGTCCCCTTGGTAGGACAGCTGACCCTGCGTTCTCCAATTCTGCTGCATCCCCCTGTACCTACACACTCTTTAAATGTGTCCTAACTGTCCACATGTCCAACACTGTGGGGGCTCCCTCCCTTGCCCTTGGAAACCTCCAGAGAAATCCCCTGGGTTCTGCTGTACCTGCTGCCCATATCCACGAAACCCCCCTTGGTTATGATGCATCTGTGGTCTGAAGCCACACCCTCTCTGCTGGCCCCCCTTCCTCGGAACCCTTGCTGGGGACCACCCCGCCCCATCAAGCCTCCCCATTGGTGGTGAAAACAGCTGTGGTTGTGGCTGCTGCTGTGGCTGCTGTGCCTGTGGGGTGGGGCTGATTAAGACCACCCCTTCCATCGCGTTCTTCGATATTATTCTCTGTACTTGTTCTGCTTCATCTATCTTCCTGTCTTCTGCCTTTTTCTTAATCTTCTCCTGCCATACCCTACAATGATAGACTATTGTGAGTTGTAATTCTGGCCACCCTTTTGCTTCCCTCCCTACCAATTTTCTTAAACTCTTCTGGACCGGCTCTGGTAGCCCCTGTACTAGAATGTGAGAAAATATTGCTACCATTTTGTCCAAATGCTCTCAAGTTTCAAGGCACCAAAGCTCTTGAATCTCCTGAATGTACTACATGGGGTCTTGTTCTTCTCTCAATTTCCGAGACATAATCGCCCCAATGTCTGATGTGTCTGGGTATTGTGTCCTTAGTGCTTGTCATACTGCTGTCCTGCAGTTTGCAAATGGTGACCCGTCATGTGCTGTGTTTTGTGTCATCCCCCTGGGAACCCCGCCCTCTTCCATACGTCATCAGCTGCATCTCCTAAGATAGACACTTAAAGTCCCTTTATGTCTCTGACAGCTAACTTATGTCCCACTGTCATTTTCTCCATCTCAGAGATCCACTTTCCAGCCCCTGCACTCAACGATGGTAGCCTGCACTTCACATTCTTCTTGTCTGTATGCTTCCAGAGTACATACTGAGGTTGTACTCCTCCTCTCCCTAATAAGGGCATCTGTGTGAACCCTGCCTCCTCCTCATGCATTCTTCTAGTCAGCCTACTTGTCGGTCCCCTTGCTTGCTCTCGATGCCTGCGCATGCATCTATTGGCTCTATAGTATGGGTACTCTGGTGTTGTCTGAACAGGTGGGAAGAGCTGGGCACTACCACAATTTTTGATTCAAAGTTTTTTTATGCAACATTTGTTGTTACTTTGATGGAGCAACCAGGCTGTGTGATGGTCCTCTGACACCTGTACCCAAAACAAACTGTAAACCTCCAAAAAGAAGCTGGATAGCACTACCCAGCTAGGTCTGGTGCTCTCATAGGTGCTCAATGTGAGCTTTGTAATTTTCCAAGCACTTTTGGAATCCAATTCAACATTATTCTTTAGAATTAAATTCAAATTCTGTTGATTGTTTCAAGCAAAATAATCTTCTTTAATAAGCAGCTTATAATGTGGTAATAATTCACAAAAGAAAAGGTTGTCATATTATGTCAGGAAGCACTTCCTGAGATTGAGCCTAGTCAACATTGTGTGCCTTTGCATTTCAGAGATAAACTCCTACTTCAGGGCCTAAACTACGTACAAATTCAATAAGTAACATAAGCAGGGCAACCCAAATATGTCACCAAACAAATTAAGAACATGCATTACCAATACATACCATAGACATGTGTGCGAAAACATTCAGCAGAATTTGAAAAAGTAGGAAAAATTAAAAACACATATGACATCATTATGAGAGTAAAGACCAATTAAAGCCTGACTTTGCAAAACATATTTTCACAAAATATTGGGTACCTTGTAGCTCAAATATGTTCCCCAAACGTAGCAAATAGCAGGTCAGTGAAGTAAGAGAGATAAAATAAGAATTATAATATATATAAAGCTCAATTAGTGAATAAACATGTTTAAATATTAGGCGGCGTACGTGTAAACGAACGCCTTATTACCTTGTGTTCTCAATTGGTTCCTGCTTCTACATACGATCGGACTGTAACAAATATTATAAACATCAACTAATGGTTGTTTTACTACGCAGCTTCTTCATCTGATTACAAAAGGGTAAAAAAACACTTATCCGAAGGCAGGTCGCATTCGTGCAAGTGTTCTGCAAGCAGCGGCATAGGTCGCGGCCACAATATTCCAATTGTTGTTGTGTTACTATGGCGATCACGCGACGCATCATGGAGCATCGGCATGCGCCTCGTGTCCCGTATCCCCATGGAAACATGGGATCATCCAAGCCGTGTTGGCGGTATGTGTACTTATTGCAGATAACAACACATAACCGATGCAATGCATCATTTATAGTCCACCTACCTAACTACATGATGAGTTGTCATTTGATAACCAGCCTTGCCATGCTGTCATTTACATGTATATTAGTAACGTTATAATATGCACAGATCGAACACAACGCACCCATAAAGATGATGTGGGTACATTTGAAACTGTGTGTTAACTATTATGAATCCAATGTATAAGAAACAGTGTGTAGTGTTTATATTGAATAGTGTGTATTAATGTAGATGCAGTACAGAAATGGCAGTAAGCATAAATATTCTGAGACAAACTCAAGGTCTATCCTGAAAAGAGATAGTGAGATAAACAGGAGATGTATTCCCATGATGGAGAAGTGAGCCTAAAGCAAAAAATGTTTTTCATAATGAAAGAAATGCTATTCTGTAGCTTGTCACAGACACTAACCACAATAACCTATGGCACGTATCTGTATATGTTAACAATCAGTAATGCACACTCATCCAAAAGGGTATTTTTTAGCAACAAAACAAAAACCATACAAGAACCATAACATGTAGCTGTTCATGTTTGGGATGTCTAATGACCAAAAAGGAGATGTACAGCAAACTTTAAAAATAACATGTCCAGTTTATTTCCTTGTTAAGTCCCTTAGGTGCAAGAGTCTCTAAACGATCAATCCAGGAACATTCTCTTCTGTCCATTCTTTTCTGTAGATTCTCATGGGGCTCATTCTTGTGAACCACTTCTAGTATGAAAAATCGGATCCGTCCCAAATTATGTCTCTTGTTCACCCAATGACTTGCTACTGCAGAATTTGTGTTCTGTCATCATATCTCCTTGTTAACCGTCCCATTGAACAAGCCATTGCTGTCTTTCCTCTTCTTCGTCCTGGGAGGTCTCTAAGCCTATCAATGTATGTAGTGGTGTTATGTAGGGTGTGCAAGTCGGTTGCCAGCTGTGCCTGCTCATTCAAGCTGCTCCATCCTTCTCCCTCTGTGTGCATCCTAAACTCCCATGACACCCGCTTGTCTGTTCCTGTCCCCGTTGACTGGGATCAATATTGCTCTCCGCTCTCGTCCTTACTGTCTCTGTCTTCATTATCAGACCCTGTGTCCATGTTAGTACAAAAATCATCTGCGAAACTGAGGTCAATGTCCCTCAAGTCGTACCTGCTTCCTCCCCGCCAGGCCCTCTCTGGTGGTGCTCCTGCCTCGTGAGCTTGTGCTGTCTTGTTCTGTCTGTCTGTCACCCTCGAGTTTGTCGCTTCCCCTGTCTAGAGCTCCTTGTGTCTTTACCGCCTTTATTGCTCGCTCGTCCTCCTCCCTGCGCACTCGTTCTCTTGCCAATCTATCCAACTGTAACTTCCTCTGTTCCCTCTCAGCTAACTTGCGTTTTTCCCGTTCTGCTACTCCTCTTCACCTTTCGATCTCTCCCCCTTCCTGCATCTTTCTATCCTGCTGCTCTTGCTCTGCTCTCTTCCTTTCCTTGAGGTCTCTTTCGATTCTCTCCTCTGCTCTTTCTATGCACTCCTTCTCCTCCTCCTTTCTTTGTTGTCTATCCTCCCTCCCCAGCTTCTCTTCTCTCCTCCTCTCTCTGTCCTTGCGTTCTAATTTCTCCTCCCGGTCCTTCTCCCTCTTATGCTCCTCATCCATTATCTCCACCCGTCTGATACTTTGCTGCTTCTCTTCAGACCCTCCATTGCCTTAGACACCCCTTCTGCCTCTCCATCTGTTTTCCCGTCCAGCTACAGGAGTATCTGACCTCCTATCCACTCGTTTGTGGCCTCCCCTGGGGTCCACCCCTGCTCCTCCAAAACTATTAAGGACCACATCGACTCCCTGGCACCTGCCCTTGCTGACTTCTGCAATCACTCCTTCGCCTCTGGAGTCTTCCCATCCCCTCTCAATCATTCCCTTGTGCATCCCCTTCTTAAGAAACCCTCTTCTGACCCGTCCTGCCCAGCTAACTATCGCCCTATCTCTATCACTCCTTTCCTGGGCAAGCTCCTGGAGAAACTTGCCATCTCCCAGCTTAATCTCCATGCTGAATCTGTTGGTAGCCTTCACGACCATCAGTCTGGCTTCAGAGCTGCCAGAAGCACGGAAACTGCTCTCCTGAACATCCGTGAGGAGCTGCTCTCAAACCTTGACTCTAACATTCCATGTGTTCTCATTTTACTTGATCTCTCTTCTGCCTTTGATACTGTCAACCATACCATCCTGCTCAACCGTCTCCGTGATAACCTGGGTATCACTGGTCTGGCTCTGGTTTGGCTGACCTCCTTCCTCTCAAATCGACCCTCCCAGGTCCAACTGGGGTCTTTCCTGTCCGACATCTTTTTCTCTACCTGTGGTGTCCCCCAGGGTTCTAACCTCTCTCCCTGGCTGTTCAACCAGTATCTGGCACTTCTCGCCCACCGCATCGCTGCTCTCTGCCCCAACTTTCAGTGCTATGCGGATGATACCCAGCTCATTTTCAGGCTACCCTCGGCCTCCTCTTCTCCTTCCCTCATCTCTGACTGTCTTTCTGCTATCCAGGAATGGTGTGCCGCCAACGACCTCTGCCTTAATGCCAGTAAGACCGAGATTCTACTCATCATCACACCCACTCCCTCCTTCCCTGCAGCTCTCTGGCCGGCCTCTCTTGGCCCTCTTCCTGCTCCTACCTGCAAGGCAAAAAACCTCAGGGTCATCTTCGACTCCACACTCTCCTTCTCTCCTCACATTTCTGATGTTTCTAAGAAGTCACACTACCAGCTGCACCTCCTCAGAGGTATCCTTCCTTTCCTCTCCTTCCCCCAGAAGCCCACTGTCTCCAGAGCCTCAAGCCCAGGGACCGTATCTCTCCAGGACTGAAATCACTACACTGGCTCCCTTTGGCTGTGAGGATTAAGTTCAAAACCCTCTGCATTGTCCACAAGGCCTTCTGGGGCCTGGGGCCAAAATACCTTCAACTCTCCCTTCCTAAATATCTTCCTTCTCGAGCACTTCGCTCTTCCGCCTCCAACTCCCTCAGGGTCAGCCGCTTCTCCAAGCAACGAGTTGGCGGGAGATCTCTCTCCGCAGCAGGGGCCTCTCTCTGGAACAGCCTTCCTGCCTCCCTGAAACTTGAGGAGAACCATCTCCGGTTCCCGAAGCACCTCAAAACCTTCCTCTTTGCTTCTGCTTTCTCTCCCCCTCTCCCCTGCTAAATCACTGAAACTCTACTGAATCAGCAACCGGGCCACTCACCAATCTCGGTCCTTGGCCCAGCCACTCTCCCCTGCACTGCCTTCCTTGCAACCCCTGCACTGCGGGACTGTCTCTGTATCACTACAGTCCCCCTTCCCAGCACTTGTATGCACTTATCTTGCACTTGCCACTTCCTGGCCCTCATTATTTATCTTGTTCATCACTAACCCTGTACTGCACTTTCCCCTCTCCCTTGCACTTTTCCCATCCCTCCCATACCCTTGCACTTGCGCGATCTGAATGACACCTGGCCTAGTAGGATCGTTGTCTGTCTCCCCTTGTTCCCCCCTCCCTGCCTCGTCGAGCCTTGAAACACTTGTGTATAGGCGCATTACAAATGCAATATCATATCATATCATATCTATCCACTCCTTCGTGCCCTTCTGTGCCTCGCAGCCCGCCTCTCGCTCGATAGCTGGCTACCCTGCACCTACCGGGCTCTCCTCCTTTGTATAGTGTATTGTGGTGGCTTATATGTCAAATTTGAGTACCCCTCTGTTGCCCTTAATTCTCACATTGGGTACATCCCTTGCTCATCGTTTGTGTCACTGGAGGCTACACTTGGTGGAACATGGGGAGGTGCGTAGGGGTGAGCCCCTGGCTCCTCCTCCTCCTGCTGACTCAGCATCCACTGACGCCTCGCTGCATCCTCTTTGCCCTCCTAAAACATGCACCACAACTCAAATAAGGCCATGCGTTTTGTTAACTTCTTCCCCTTATAGGTACCCTGTATGTGTGTCAGTAGCGATTGTTGCACGGCTTTGGAGAAACTCCCACAAGGTGGCCATGGTTTATTAAACTTCCCTGCTGTACTTTTGGACCACTCTATGCTATACTTGCAAATCTTCTCCCAATAAGGTGGGAGTGTCTTAAACATGCGCTGAAGAGGCGTGTCCCCACCGCACTTCCTCGATACATATTCAGTACCTTTACCTGACCTCAAGTCGAGGGTTTCAAAAGTCTACGGCTTATGGAAAGGGTACAGTATAATGGCAATACTTTTCAATTTCAACAAGCCTCTCTAGCTCAACAACTTATTAGGCATGCACCGCTCACCACCCCTCCATCACAATAGCTGCCTCCTCAGGCACACCCACAATCTTGCGCATGCGCCTTTGGCACACCGCCACTGGTTCACCGCATCTGCCAATCCCAGGTTTCAAATACTAGCTCCTCACTGTCTCATAGTCTCTGCGTCCTATGTGCAAACCTACGGGTGATGTCACCAAACTATTGACCCAGGTAGTGCAGAAAAATCAAATAATGTGCGCACACTGTAATAGGCCGTTGCTCCCGAGACACACAAAAAAACACAGCTGTCTTCCCGCCTCCAGGCAGAGTATACCAATATTCTCTTCTGGTTGAACTGTACCCACGGGGTCACCTTGCGTGCAAAATGTCTTACTCCAGGAGACTCAACCAGACAACTCGCCTCCCACAATCTAGGCCAGCTCCCTTGCTAACTCTAACAGGGATACCGTCATCTATGACTTCCTCATCCTGATCTGCCTGGACTCCTCGCTGACTTCAGACAGGATGATTTCCAAGGGGCTCCTGGCAACCTTTCCACGGGCACGCATTTTCCCGTCTTCTCGAAATATGCCATGATCCTGAAGCATCTCAGGTTCGGCTGATGGAGGAGACGACCTGGTGTCGGGCTGACACAACCAACCATCCTGTTTGCTACCAACCTTTTGGAACAGACCCCTAGGTATGCCACAGAGACACTGGAAGTCTGCAGACTTGGAGGGCCCAACACCATCCCCCAGGATACATGGAGGACTTAGTCAAAAGAAAGTTCAAACTGCTGTTTATTACAGACAAAACTAACAGGGATCAGCACAGGAACACAAAAATATCCATGCACATCTCTCTCTTCCTCGGCTCGCAGGACGGTTTTACTTCCAAATGGTGTCAGCACTTCGTCACAACTTGGGCCCTTCACCAGAAAACCTATCGCGCCGAGTGATTGGGTATTGGGTATTTTGTATAGGACATTATAGATGTTATTCTACTGGCCCTCGCATTTCATGTGGCTGGCCTGTCCAGTCCCCATGACGTTTATCTTATACATTGTTACAGAGTAATGGTCTAATCATTGGTCCATGTTCCCCTTTCATCCACCCCTGGATCCTAAACTGTGATTGGTCAGTGCTGTCGCCCCCAGGCTTGGGACTTGAACTAGCTCACAGCACCCTGCGCATCTCTTCAAGGTGATGGGAATGGCTATGTGTCTGCATTGTAACTTGTGTATACCACCTTTTGCTCATGAGAATGTGCCTCAGACGTTGCAACAAATGTTGCTATCTGCGCTTGTTTTCAGCTGGGAGTGGATCTCTTTCCCACCGTCGATCGCTCTCCATTGTCTGCTTTGACCGAGTCAGAGACCACGAATTTGAGCTGTGCAGCTCTGAATTATGAGGATTTATTAGTATTTTCTGCAGCTGGCCCCTTTGTTGTCTGGGGATCGGAATGTCATCCATATCTCTTGAGCTTGGCTGCGGGTCCTGTCTCACACGTCTTGCTCTCTGTCCAGCCTGAATAATCTCAGCTCGTCTTTTACTCAGAGGCTTGAGGCCTGCTGTAAATTTCCTAAACCTTATAATGCAGTTTCTACAGGGTTCATGCTATACTACATTTCCATATGTTAGTCACACTTGTCTCTGTCAGGTTCCATAAATGCTCCTGCAGTTCCATAGGGTTATTCATATTTAAGCATCTGAAAGCCTTGCTCAGGATCTCTTGTCTTGTGGTTTCTGCGTTGCTGCGTTTGGCTAATGGCAAAATATCAAAAGCAATGACAGTATGTATATGTATCTGTCCTCTAACTATAGAACTGTAAACTCGTTTTCTTCATGTATTCAAGTGTGTCTTTTTGTCACGAAGTGCGGATGGTACGTGTGCTTCATGTCTAACGCTGCTATGACGTGGTGTCTCTAACAACATCAGCAACATGGCTCCTTGGTGTTTAGTCCAAGCTGTCCCTATAGGTGTATCTGATCATGGCCTGTGGCTCTTCATCCAAACATGGGTAGATCTGTATGTCCTTTGCTCGGTATGGCTGGCTGAGGGGATACCTCTCAACGTACATGTCAATCATAGGTCTGCTGGGAATTCGTCCAAAATAGAATGGGTGATTGCAGTGTTTCCTGGCCTTCTTCCTTGTCATGAATTTAGTAGGATGGGGTAAGGGTGGCATGCTTCACCATCCCTCTTCAAACAGTTTACCAGGGACCACAGAATCGCTCAGTTTACTTCCAAAGATTGTTTTCAGCATGGTTTCAAGTCATGCTGATACATATTTAGTCTGTGGGAGCGTAGCCAGTTTCTATAATGCTTGGCTGCCATTCTGGCTCTGAGTAAATGGTCTGGATGTTTGGGGATAGCGCCTCTCTGTTTGATCCTCCTCAGTTCCTTTCTTTGTGCGACAAGGAGTGCATCATATGAGTGTAATATAGACGTTGCTCCTCGGTATGTTCCCCATTTTCTCGAATGGAAACATTCAACAAGGGGCATGTAGTCGACTATGTCGCCTGTCTCCTGTGCCTCTGTAGTCTGCTTGTTGCTCAAAAATCAGACTTTCAGGAGTTCGATTGAGTTTCTCGACATTCTTGATCTTCTCCCTCAATTACACTCAATTACTGGAGCCTCCAGTCTTGTTCTGTTGTAACCAGGGACAGTTAACCAGGCATGGTCAGTAGATCATGATCACTGTAACCAAGATTTTCAGAAAGAAGGGGACGGTGGTGATGGGACAGTAGTTAGTCAGGATGTTAGGGTCCAAAGTAGGTTATTTTAGTAGAGAAAGAACCCATGCATCCTTGAGGCTCGTGGGTACTGATCATGAGGTGAACGAGGCACTGATGAGGGTGGCAATGAACGATGCCAGTGGTTCCACACACTCCTTGAGGACTGCAGCTGGGCAGATGTCACCCTGGCAGCGGGAGAGGTTGAGACCTTTGATGATCTGAATGACCTTGGCTTCTGAGATGGGTTTAAAGGTAAATGGGGGAACAATTTAAAGGGTGGCTTGGATCCCAGGTGCAGAGGTAGCAGGTGTGGCAATACGCAAGGATTTTATTTTGCTGATAATCTTTTTTTGGAGCGTGACAATTTTAAGTAGTAGGGCATTTTGGATATTAGCGCACCAGGTGCTGTCCTGTGTGCAGTTGGTAGGCAGGGTCAAGGCAAGTTCAGTTCACGCATGATGGCGAAGAGCTCCCTCACAATCTCTATTCTAGTATAATAGGTAGATCTTTTTCATGGAGAACTGCCTATTTGGAAACCATTGCTGCCTAAGAGAAGCCAGCTTTATTCGGCTCAGTAGGATTGTGTTTCCAGTTTTTTTCTGCCTGTCGTATGAGTAGGTGGAGCGATTTGAGGTTAGATGAAAACTATGCGTTGTGGTCTTAGACCGCTTTAGCTTTACACTGGGTGAGTGGAGCCACAGGGTTGATGCCGAGTGAGTGTGTGGTTGTAGAGGTCTACTAGGGTAGCTGGGTCATTGACGAGAGTAGGTGAGAGTACTAACTCTTCCAGCAGTGGCAGGATGCAGGTTTTGTTGATGTTTCTGGTACTCCGAGTGGCCACTGAGGAAGGAAGGTCAGAAACAAGAAATGTAAAATATATGACGTTGTAGTCGGTCCAGGGGCAAGGCTGATGGAAAGTGATTGCAACGTTGGAGCTCAGGTCAACGAGCCAATTGATGGTTCGGCCTTTGGAGAGCCTAGGGTTTCGGATGCGTTGTGCGAATGCTAGTGTATTAAGAGAGCTAGCTAGGGTAAGAGCATTAGAGTCTGCTTGGTCATTAAAGCCAATGATGAAGGCGCCAGGCAGGATAGATTTGGATGTGGGTTTGGAGGTGGAGAGGGGGAGCAGGATATCCTCTTCAAAGGACATAAGGCCAAGAGCAAGGTAGACCACTGTATAGTTACCGTGGAAGTTTGAAAAGGTTCAGTTTAGTGGGCAGGAGTTCTCCCATAGAAAAGTTCAGGATACAGTGGTAAAGAGTCTGTTACTGATGGCAACTCCGCCAACTCTTGTGTTCCCTCTGTATTTACAGTAAATAACATAACTAGGAGGTAATGCTAGGGGTAAGGATGGTCCTGAAGCGGCATGAAGCCATGTTTCCAAAATCGCTTGTAGATCAAGGATGTTGGTTATGATGAGGTCAGCGATATCAAGGGGGTGGCCAGTTATTGATCTGTCATTCACTAGTGCTCCCTTTAGCTGCAAGGGCATTGGACTGGTTTTAGGCTTACATGAATTGACTAGCGAGACTAGCAAATTTGTGCCATAAAGAAGGAGTTCCCTGAGTGGTTGCGGAGGACACAAGTAGACGTGCAAAGAGGAGCTATAAAAGTACCAGGGTGGGAGCTGCAGGCATGCAAAGAGGTACTGTGATGCTTGAGGATATCCTCCTAGAGATGCTGGAGGTGTCATGTTGATTCGTGAGAGGGCATGGCAGCGGGATGGCAATGTTTTGAAAGTCGCCTGGAAGAGGCACTAGCATGCGCGATTAAGATATGTCATTGACATAAGGCAAGGGGATGAAGCACGGGCAGTCACAGGGCTCTCGGAGTCAGTTAAGCAGCTGGATGACAGTTGGGTAGAAGCAGCCGGTGCAGGAGTCAGACTGTCACTAGAATTGGACAAGATGGTCTTTGCTTGTAGGTCAAGCGGTGGAGATAGGAGAGTGGAGCTTGCTGACCCACTCATTTTCCTGATTGGAATAGTCAGGGGACTGGAAGTGAGAGGAATTCCACCATATGCATGGTGGGTGTGCGCTCACCTGGGCTTTTTTAAAAAATTTAATTTAATTGAATGATGGTAGTTCAACCTCCAGAAAATGTCTAGGGCTAATCCGCACACATTTTCTTATGCTCACCGCACGACATACACATAGACCCATGTATTCTGGGTGGACACAGCCTAGAGGCACAGTCCCCCATGTCATATTTAGTTGGGACCTGACAGGTGGGGCACACGATGCATCTCAGAAGGGGGAGGGTGAAAACCTTCCTCCTACCATGGCCTGCCTAATTAACTATCAAAGTAGATGGTGGTAGCAATTTACATAATTAACATACTAATAAAGTATACTTCAAACAGGCTCATATGGGGCCTGGCTGCAGAGGTTAACCAAAGACAGGAAACCCCCAATAACCTTTCATATGCACTCTGTCAATCTGAAGCCAGCTCCTGCCTCTCAGTATCAAGGGCAGTGACCTGTCATGCCTGGAACTATGTATTTACAGTAGTCATACCCGCAGGGGTACCGCATTCAGAAGGTACGAGTATGTGGGTTGATGAAGACAGAAAGTTTGTTCTCGCTACAGCTTTACGGCAGACCTGCCGCTTTAATCAGGAACCACAGAGAGTTCAATTAACCAGAGAGCCTTTAATCCACAACAGACAAGAAGATAGGTGGGACTTGGTATTACATGTTTTCACCCCTTTACCTTTTCTGTTGGAAAGCACTCTGGTTATGTCCTCATGCATACAGAAGATTGTTGGTGGGGACTGGGATTGTTCATTAATATAGACTTAGCCTACACCAATCACTTCACTTTGGCCCATTTGGCTTTAAAAGAAGGTTGAGCCCCTCTTTTGAGCAGATCATCTGAAGACTTTGCAAGGAGTAACAAGAAGAACTAATTTGGACCTGAGCTGAAGGAGCAGTCTGCCATACAGCTTCTGCCACTGAAGGAAGGCCAGGATTTCCAAAGAGCGGAGCAGGATCCCTCCCCTAAACATTTCCTAGGGAAAAGAGGGAGATACTGAATCCAGAGGACCCTCCAGCAGTTACAGAACTGGTACCCATCAGCACAAAGCATGTCCTACAAGGTTCTTTAAGCACACTTCCTAGGTGAGAAGACACACGCCCAGTGAAGAAGCTAGGAGGAGTGCATTTACAATTATCAATCAGTGTCCGCCTTAAAGGGCATTTTCAAGCCAGTCCAGCCCCTTGAGATGAAACCGAATGCACCGCTGACTGTTGTCACACTGCAGTCACTAACGTCGGCCGAGACGCCTCGACCAGTGCTTCAGACCCACCAACCAGCACTGAAACAACAATTCCTGACCTTAGCCACTGTGTAGGCCATCCTGCAGTCGTCCATCCAGCCTCGCTGGCTGAACTGCCTGCCGCCTGATACCCGCAGCTGTCCTCCATCTTGAACTCTGTCGCAGGAGCTGCAAAGCGCCCTGAAACCGACTCAACCCTGTCGAGCACCAAGAACATCTACAAGCACAAGGTACATTGTGGTTCATTCCCCCTGGTCCTTCTACAAAGGCCCCTAGTGACATTTTATGACCCATTCCTCCCTTTGTGTTGAAACCAAGTATCCTTGAACAATTGCAAATAATTACTTTACCGACTACCTCCCTGTCAGTATCCAGAGTGCATTCCTTATCCTTCTTGAAACTGTCTGTCCTCTGCATTCCTATACAGGGTGGGTTGTATTTTATAGTGTGCTGGAACTGTCTGTTCAATAATAATGAAGTAGATATGTTTATACAACCTTGACTGGACAGTCCCATTTATCATTGGATAATAATTGTATTTTGCTGTGTTGCAAATAACCAACGATCCACGATCTTGTAGAGATAAAGCTGATGTTACATCCATGTTACCAAAATTGGACAAGGAACTTTGTGACTTGCTTGTTATTTCAATCTGCTCAGATCCCTTCTGGTGAACTAGAGGTGTGGAGCTGATTGACGGTTTAAAAAACGATATTCATGCCTGGACCACTGGTGCCCCAGAAGTTGATTTGTCACAGGAGGTGTGTGCCTGCAGGTGCGAGGTGAGTGCCGAGATGTACCTCAGCCTTTCGCGACAAAGGCAAGGCCGTGATGAGTTACCCAGAGAGCTGTTGTACCTGAGGTGCACTCTGGGCACTTTGTCAAAGGGTGGGGGACACTGAGGAGAGAAAGTGCATGCTGAGAGGCGGGAGTGCCTTGCAACACCGGAGAGTAGCAGGATGGGTAGTCATGGGGGTAAATTTCACGTGGAGGCATAGGTAGTGCAGGGGAGGTCAGAGCATTGCTCGCAGGGCTGGACTGGGTACCAAAAATGGCCCTGGAAAAGGTTTCCAAAGTGGCCCCATATTGCAGCGAACAAACCCAATCTCTCTAAGTAAGGCTTAGCCCCTCCCCCCCCACAAAAAAAGATGTTGAAAAAAGGATCCATAGGTTGCAATTCGAAGCATATTTGTCCAATATATGGGGAGTAAAACGCCTTGTCTTAAATAAGTTATGATCTCACAAAATGTAGATCTGCAATGATATCAGGAATGAGTGTAAATGTGAGGTTTAAGTGAGGTTAAAATAATAATTCTACATCGTGGAACTGAAAACTGACATCACAGTGGTGGTATATTTCACCTGACACCCTGCTTACGATGTTTTAGGGTCTTATTACAAACTCTTACGGTATCCCTGTATGGGAATGTTATGTGCATCCTACTCTACACGTGCAGGCTGCATGGCAAAACAGGTCACCTCCTCTTACCACTTGGAAGGAGATGCCTCCCTTTTAATTTTACAGTCGCCTCCAGATTCACGCTCCTCCATTTCTAAGTTCCTGTGAGTCAAGAAGAGAGACTCCCCATCTCTCCCCCAGTGACAGACTCGATGACTCCCATTGCCTTCACAAGTCTTGTCTTAGTACCCCAGACACACATGACCAAGTTGAGGTAAAGAGTCACTCCGTGCATATCACTCGCAATAACGTCAGAAAACATGAGACCGTTGTTAAGGTTTGCTTCCACCACAGCTTAGCGGAAAACGGACAGGATTTCACTTCATTTTCTTTTGCAACTTTAGTGTGCTTTATTTTCTTTTGCTCCCCCTGCCCCTGCTCCCTTTTAGCACAGCAAAGGGGGCTTATTTCTGAAATTCTGTAAAGGCCCACGTGCTGAACACTGAAGATATCGAAGTAACGGCAATGATACACACGTTATTTTCTACTATTTATCCTGAATCACTAAATTAGTGTCGAGGCAAGGATACACAGTGGACTCACACATCCTTACAGTACTCGTACTGTTGCGGGTGCAAGTTCATTAATACACGGACACTGCCTACATGCTTTATCGAATGTAGGCAGCATTGCCAAAGGCTAGCATGCAATATCACACACATGTATTGTGCTACTTCTCTACCAGCTGCACACAGCCACCCGACCTGGGAAATGTGATAGATTTATTTATGTGAATTCTCACTTCTGTTTATTGTGAATGTAGTTTGGAAGCACAGAGGGGTGACCTGCACAAAGAATGCACCCAGTGAATAGAAGCCAATTTGTCAAATATTCAACCCCTTAATGTTTTTTTTTTATTCAGAGAAGTATTCTTCTCGCATTGCCAATTAAAATGCTAAAAACGTTAGTTCCCATAATGACAAGTTTTTCTATATGGCTGACACTCCTTTTTACTTTTAGCTATCGGGTGGCCATATTTAAGCAACATTGTTGCATTGGAGTTCAGATATGAAGGAGATGAGATGTGAGGGGGGCAGCTTGTGAGTGTTGTTTGGTTATTTCTCCCACCCATTATATGCCAATAGCCATACCGATTTCTATGACCATTCCCACACACTCCCCACCCCTCCCAAAACACACCCTCATTTGAACTAGTTCTATCAAGCAGTAACATCAAACGTGCCATAAAGGCCAGCAAGTGTTATTTTGAAGTATTTTCTGAGAGTTAATGGCTAAATTACAGCTGTAAATGCACTTTCCTGTAATAATGTATTAACCAAATGTTCCTGTAACCACTTGATATTTATCCATTCCTTGCTCTGAAGTCATGCTAAAAACAAGCAGTGGCAAAGCTAACAGTTCTGGCTTGTGTGTTAGTGTTAGATAGGCGTCTGCGAGGCACTTCTATCACATTCCCAGACAGGGTTCGAAATTGAGGGGTACTGGTAGCTATTCAGCAGTTGCTTGTAGAATAGAAAAGTCTGGTTAGCTTGACGACAACAACTACCAGGTGCTACTTTTGGTTCCTCAACCCAACTGATGCCATACAAGCGCACCTACGCACATTTAACTTTGTGCATTTGGGACAACCTAGAAAAAACATTAGGACACATCTATACAACATTTAAAGCATATGGGGTCATAGATAATGGACACAATTATATGTGTGCATCGTAGGTGCAAGTCAGATTTGCGGAACGCTATGTACTTACTATCTCTTGTTCCCCAGTGGTGGCTCCTGGTCCCTGGTTATTGCTGGATACCCAGGAGCTGCTATTAGCTTCTGCTTATCCAATCTTGATTTTCGATCCCTGCCAGGTACTTACAATATTTTTCAATTGTTGCCAACTTATGGCAAGGTGATGGCATTATAGCTTAACCTGGCAAATGCCTATCCGATGCGTTCACAAAAGCCCACACCTGTTGGCTTTGCCAGTGCTTGTTTCTTTTTGAACTCTAGAACTTCTCTGACTACAGCATTCCAGCAATCACAACTATTGTGATGCCCCTCAATGCATTTCTTGTAGAACAAAAACATACGTTTCTTCTGGATTCATGTTTCAGTCATTTTCTGACCACTGCTTGTGTATAACAGTCAAACGCGTCTGTGCTCCAGCAGTCCATTCTCTACGCGTGTCTCGGACCACCCTGCTGGCCCACATCCCTTCTCTTACATCTCACTTTGAAGCAGTTTCTCACACTGGTCCTATCACGTGCTCCTCAGTCAGACCCTATTTACACACCAGCATGTCATTGTTGGATAGCACAACACATCCTAAAATGACCAACCTTCAGAACCCAGGTCAGTGATCCACTTGGTCTCAATTGCTAGCAGAACATAGGCACATCTGATCACACGATTTCTCAGCATTTGTTGACAAATGGAGGGCTGAATGTTTTTTTCGCACAAACATGGCCGGACCCACAGCACAAAGCAAAGCACCTGACATTCCCTCACCATACCCTGCCCCACTACCGCAGGTGAGAGAGTGCACCTGCTGGAAAAGAGCACCCTTAAGGGCAACATTGTAATAAAGAAGTGGGTTAGCCCCACGCTGCTACTGCTTTTGCCCACTGTTAGGAACGATTTCTTAATTGTGGGTAATTTTCCTTCCATGTGGCAACCCCTAAACTTTTTGCTGTTGTTTTCACCATGATCTAGACTTTGCCAGAGAAGTGGCGCTTTCTGCCGCACTCCTCTGGGCTTTCGCTCCATTTTTACGGGGAAACTGACATGCCCTTAAGACAGTCAGTACCGGGAAACGCTGTTTTCCATAGTTCTTTTATCATGTTGCAGCTTTCGCACAACATGACACAAGGGGGCACTGTAAGCTAAGTTACTGCTCTCTTGGGTCTCTAGTCTTCTACAGGCCCTAGACACTCTCTTTGGATTGTTAATGAACGGTGCAAGTGAATAATGGACGGGACTGGTGGCAGCGATCGTTTCTTTGTGTTTTTGAGCTCCTTTTGGCGTTTAAGTGTGTTTCTCTCGCTTAGACCAATATGGTGGCCTGGCTTCCAAAATGGCCAGACCACGAGGCTCTTTGTCTGAACGTCTTGCCCCCTTCACCTTCGCCAGGTCGAGCCGACCCGGGGCCTTCATTATTTGGGCATGTACTTTCCCGCGAAACACAGATGCTTTCGCGGTCTTCTACAGGCCTTGTGTGTGCCTCCAGGATGTGGACTGGGATGTCTGGTCCCAATACACATCCTGGGTGTCCGAGAGTCTAGTGTGTCGTGAATGCCTGGGACCACCGTGGTCTGTGATAGGTCCACGTATGGTGTGAGTGTTTTGTGAGCAGATCTCCCATTGGGTCCTCTACGTTTTGGCGCAAAGGGAACCGTGGATAAGAGGAGGCTGGAAACACCACTACCATGTCGATCTCCTGAGTTCTCACGAACAAAGGAATACAGGAGCCAAGTATCCTGCAACTACGAGGCTGAACCGAGGAATCGCTGGTGACCTGCTGAAGGACTGCTCCTCTGCACTGCTGTTGCTTTGTGAAACCCTTTCTACCTCTGATCGAACGAGAAGGCCTGTACTGGTACTTCGACCCTTTGGAATAGTGGGAACAACTATTCTCGGCATCTTCACCATCTCCTGCACGTAAGCCTTTGGAAGTGTCTCTGGGCCATCCAGTGGACTGATCAGCCTACCCAGGAGTCTTGCTCTGTAACCGCCGTCAGGTTGTGTTGTATTACGAGTCCTTGCCACTCTCACACGATTTGTACACTTGGTATTCCCAGGTCTGACATGAGAAGTGTACATTGGGCTGAAATACACACGGCTGTTCCGTCGCCCTCCTATGGTGACAATCTGTGCGGGTTCACTGCGTTTGGGACATCCTCAACTCTAACTTCTGCTGCCGCGGAATCTACACGATGCCGAGACGTCCCCTGCTCATATCTGAACCTGCCAGCACTGAAACTGACGCGGAGAAGCCTGGGTCTGCCTGCATCGGGGACCGGTGAGTAGCATCGCTAGGAACTGGTCGCCCTCCTGCAGTAGCCCATAGCTTTTCCCCGCTGTGTCTAACAGCACGCCTTTCCGTACTCGCGCTCTGCTTCTGCCCACAGTGGAGACTGCGCTTGAGTCGCGGAGCTCTGTTCATCTTCATTTGTTCACCGAACTGAACTGCCTGATTCCCTCGAGGAGACTCCCCTTGGCCTGTTGGCACCCGCGTGTGCAGGTACTTTTGAGCACAAGGCTCCGCTCTTCGTAGGGCTCGGACTTCCTTCTAGTTAGGTGCCTCTAAAGGCGGACTGGGTCTAACTATTATTCGCACTGCCTGTTTTCCTCCCCATCTAGGTGGTCTGTACATTTTGTGCGTCTAACTCGTTAGACTCATTGGTAATTGTATATATATTGTATTTGATTGTGATGTGTTGGTTTACTTGGGTTTTATTGTGATTTCTCGCTACGGTCAATGTTACAAAGGCATTGTAATAAATGTGCCTATATTTTTAATATAACACCTGCTTGGAGTAATTTGTAAGTGTCCTTGCTTTGTGTGCTCATTGCGGGCTTTCAGTCATCCTCACCCCTCTTGAGACCTAGTCTTGACCGCCGCGATCGCTACCTTGATTGGTCTGGCTTGTCCAGATGTTACCCTGTTCCAAGAAACTAGGCTGGCCTTCTGAACCTCTGCCCCTCCAGGACAGAGTTCAGAAATCCATCTTAACACCCACCATCATGCCATGCCCGCCTCCTCCTTCCCCAACTCCTCACCCCTGATTCTTGTTCATATTGAAAGTTTGCACTTCATCCTAAGGAACAGGTAGCTGGGTGTGAATGTGCTTTCTAGACTCTCGCCAGCTTGCATGCCTCCGAGCCCTTATTAACAAATATATTCTCCTTGCTGAGTGCAATTAAGTGAACAGGTCCAGTATGATCATAACAACAATAGACGGAATTGTATCTTGCTTCTCAAAACTATGTGAACATATTACGCTTTCTGTATTAATCTTAAAAGGATGAAAGGCAAAGTCACGTAAGCTTTGGACCTTTGTCGATGGTGGGGACTGCAGCAGGGGTTCAGCTGAATGAGCTGCCAGTGCAACCTCCCAGTATTCAAATATGTGACCTCAAGGATTCACAAACATATCTGCTTAAGGCATTTTCCCCTTTGACCGACCTTCAAGTGATAGTAACCTGTGAACTGCAAGTCTCATAGATACTTGCTGCTTGCACATGAACGTACTGAGCTAGCTCAACAAAATGTGAACCTGGGATTTGCATGGTACAGCAACACCTCTGCAAGAAGTGCCTACACACACTGTTGCTCTTTTATCACGCCCGCTTCCAGAACACGTTCCGCTGCTGTACACAAAGCTTTAATTTCTGTGACAGGTTATGATGGCGAAGGTCCCAGGATGTCTTGGCAGTCAAGTGACCTAATCACGCACCAAATTTAAAGGGAGAGATAGGAAAAATTTTAGGAAGGAATGGCGTAGGGTAGGAAAGTTCAAGGAACTGTAGAAAAGGAAAGGGAGGGGGAAGACACTTAGTAATAATGGGGTGGTCAATGGCAGGTTGCAAAACACAGAAGTCTCTCTCCGAGAATGCTGTTACGGCCACCCTGGTCCTCCAGGGTACGAAGTGCCTCAAGTTTTTATCATGCATTGCTTCAGTTCACAGAAACTATAAAACATTAAGCACTGGCACGACACAGACGAACCATTACGGTGTGCTGTGAGGAGCAGCCCACACAGTATCACTCCCCACACAAAAAGAGGCCCCCTGTCAGAGGCTCACCGGGGATAGTCCCGGTATCCCGCCAAGCCAGTACAGGCCTGATTGCTCGTGCCTGTATATTGGATCGAGGCAGAGGAATGGCAAGGTCAGAGATAAGCTGACTGCGGCCAACTGTAGGAGGAAGTTGAGTTGGGGCAAGGCTCTACAGAGGGCGATCGTGGAAAGTGGTAGAGGGAGAGTGGTTTGACGAGGTCTTGCACAGAAGGGTGGAAGATCGGTGGAAAGAGGGAATGAATCAGAGGATAGCAGTATTTGTGGCACAGTGATATTGTGAATAGCATTGGGTGAACAAGTAAATATGCACCTATCGGTTATGATTTCATGCGGCCTTGCAGGGGCGGAGAGGAGCTTACAGGGGAGTTCTATAAGAGGCCTTAAAAGTCAGCCTTTCAATGGGACCCGCATCGCCAGTTGGTTCCCTGGGTGAAGTTGCTTTTGGTTTGGATGCAGCATATCAGCAAAGGCAGGCTCAAGCGGATGCCATTTTTAAATGTCCAGCGCATTTGTGATTCAACCAAACATCTAGTCGGCACATTCAGTTTTGGGTTTCTTTCCACCTGCATCAACTCCTCAATCCTCTTCCTCATCTCAGTACTTGAGGCTTTCTGGGAGTCGAAGTCCATAGAGTCTCCCATAGAAAAACATCAGAAACAAGAGATGTTAAGTGTGTGTTGTGTATGTTGGAGATATGAATGGGATTTTGACTAGAATGGCAGAATGCCATCAGACGTTTGGGTGTCATAGGGTTTTCTCCAGGAGAAGTGGAGGAATACAGCGCCTCTTCCAGCGGAGTCACAACCTCCCCCCGGCAGTTGTCTTCTCCCATAGGATCCTCCCTCATATTACCACCCCCAGGGTCAGGATCAGGTAGCGGCTGCCGTTCCCGGGCCATGTGGGAGGACGCCACTGGCGGGGATTGAGGTGATGACTCAGCAGGATTCATCATACTTCACACTCATATACATGCCATTGGGCCTATAGGGGACCCGCAACCAGCAGTTCAAAGTATGAGGATGCGTGACAGTGAGGATATTCCGATCCGAACATTGTATCCAACTAGGAAAATTGACATTCCATAAATAGGGCATTAACACCTGGATGAAGTGGAATAGCTTCCAGTGACATGTCAGGGCATTTTCGGCCACTAATCATTTTGGCCTCTCTCTTCTGTTTCACAATGATGTCATCATGAAGGGCTATTGCTACCAATATCAGGGTGCAGTCCTCCTGTCCATTACGCAGAGGCGTAGCTAGTGGGGGCTGGGGGGCTATAGCCCCAGGTCTTTTGGTTGTAGCCCCGGGTAGGAGCTTAGGGGCCACAACCAAAAGGCTATAGCTAGCCCCGTGTCCCACCAATCCTGACATTAGCGTAGCCCAGGATCTTTTCCAGACCTAGCAACATCCCTTTGACCATTAGCAATGTTTATTGAGGCCTTCGAAGCTGCACTTGACATATGACAGCCAAAGCCTACTGGCTTTGCCAAGACTTGTCTTTACTTTCCTTGACTTTGAGATTGTATGGGGTAATTCTTCAGTAACTGTGAAGTAGCAGGGAAAGCTATATAATTTTTTCATGAGACTTTACTACCATCTAGTGGTAAGCAACAGTACTTGTGTCCGAAAAAAACGCTGTTTATAAAAAAATCCCTAACATTGTTTGAGGAAAGATATTTTTTATTTATTTATTTGCATTTGTATAGCGCGCTTACAGCCCAGGGGCATCGAGGCGCTGTTACAAGAAATCTTACATGACAAATGTAATTGATTGAGTACAGGTGACCGAAGGTCTCTTCGTAGATGGCAGTGACTGGTACAGGAAAGGTCGGAGGGGATGGACGGGTTAGGTGGGCAAGCAATCAACAGCTATCAAGGGCAGTAGGTATATGGACTAAACAAGGATCCTCACACAAAATAAGACCCTCTCCTCCCTGCCCCGGCCGCCCACCAAGCCCCCCGCTTCCCAAACCTCCTGTCCCCGAGTTCTCCGTCAGGAGAAAATAGTTGACTGTGACCTGTTTTTCTTTGAATGTTCGCGGCACTCGCATCCTTTGCCTTTCCGTCATTGCATGTTCCAGAATGCAAGCTGGGGGAGCTGCTCACATCTGAGCTGAGGTCATTTGGGGGCAAAGGAGGTTCAAGGAGGGAGCCAGACTCTTTGGGGGGAGGGGGCGAAGGCTGTTCAAGGAGGGAGCCAGGCTCTTTAAACAGGGATTAAGGGGATGATTTTAATAGAACATGTAAGCATTGCATAGCAATTATAAGCAGGTATAGCTTGTGGGGTGGCGAAAGGATGATTTCTTCAGGCGCGCTATAAAACAAGTTTGAACACCACTGCTTGGGCGCACACACCGCTAGTTAGAATTAAAGAATGGCGCGTGTAACCGAGCGCAAGCAGATGATAGGGCAACGATCACCCCTCAGCGAAGGGCAGGGATACTGCATGCATGCCGGGTAGTTCACTGCGAAGTCCCACTCTATCATAAAAGTGAAAACACCTGGGAGGTCATTTTCTAGGACTCCGGAAATTGCATGGAGGGGACCTGTTACGTTTGCACTTAAGTGTACAACGTTCCACTCCAATGCAATTTTCATAGTTTGTACTACGAAGTGCTAAACAGGTGGCAACACGGGCAAATCGCATTTACACCTCACTTTGGCACATTCCTAGTGCAAACGGTGGAAACTTCGCCTGCCATTTACACACGGCAGGCACAATTTAGAAAAAAATCCATACGAATCTGCCTGCTTCCAGCACGTGTAAAAAGCAGGCGGATTCCACAGGAATCCGATTCATTACAATGAGCGTGAAATCAGATGCTGGCGATAATGCATGCAGATTTGTTTGGCAGAGCAGGTGCTGGAAGTGGCAATTGCACTCCGTAGCCCAACTCCGCCATAAAAATTCAATGAATATGTGACAGAATGTAAAAAAGGATACATACACGTTTTATGCATGCTTTCTAGCAGAGCCGGCCTTGGGGAGGGTGAGCCGGGCGACCGTACACGGTGTCACGTCCCCCGGGGCGCCATTAGCCCCCGACACACCAACTCGGGGGAGTCTTTCAAGGGCTCCCCCGAGCTGGTGTAGTGGGAGAAGTCGCGGCATGCAGGCTTTTGCTGTTAAATGCGCCCGCGGCGGCGGACGCCTTTAATGACAAAAGGCGCCATTAGCCCCCCAGCACGCCAGCTCGGGGGAGTCTTTCAAATGCTCCACCGATCTGGCGTAGTGGCAGAAGGCATGGCAGGCGCCTCATTGTCAATAAATGAACCTGCGGTGGGGGGCTCATTTAATGACAATAGGGTGCTGACGCGCCCTATTCATATCATTACTTCCTCACCGGAGCGAGGAGCTTAAAAAAAAAGGGCCCCCTTCTGCCTCGCCCCCTGTTAACCAGGGGTGGGGGGGAGCCAATCGCCCAGGGCTCTTCTGCCCCTAAGGCCGGCCCTGCTTTCTACACTATGCTATGGCACACATGACCCCCTCTCCCCCACGAGCTCCCCTAACATCTAGTGCACGTGGGACATTTCAGTGTAATTTTGGCAGCAAGTAGCTGCTTGAAGGATTGTGGCAGTCCGACTTTTGGGGTTAACTGTTCACATGTTTGGTTTAGTCATGCCATTTTTAAATGTCCAGCACATTTGTGATTCAACCAAACATCTAGTCTGCACATTCAGTTTTGGGTTTCTTTCCACCTGCATCAACTCCTCAATCCTCTTCCTCATCTCAGTACTTGAGGCTTTCTGGGAGTCGAAGTCCATATAGCCTCCCATAGAAAAACATCAGAAACAAGAGATGTTAAGTGTGTGTTGTGTATGTTGGAGATATGAATGGGATTTTGACTAGAATGGCAGAATGTCATCATGCGTTTGGGTGTCATAGGGTTTTCTCCAGGAGAAGTGGAGGAATACAGCGCCTCTTCCAGCGGAGTCACAACCTCCCCCCGGCAGTTGTCTTCTCCCATAGGATCCTCCCTCATATTACCACCCCCAGGGTCAGGATCAGGTAGCGGCTGCCGTTCCCGGGCCATGTGGGAGGACGCCACTGGCGGGGATTGAGGTGATGACTCAGCAGGATTCATCATACTTCACACTCATATCCATGCCATAGGGCCTATAGGGGACCCGCAACCAGCAGTTCAAAGTATGAGGATGCGTGACAGTGAGGATATTCCGATCCGAACATTGTATCCAACTAGGAAAATTGACATTCCATAAATAGGGCATTAACACCTGGATGAAGCGGAATAGCTTCCAGTGACATGTCAGGGCATTTTCGGCCACTAATCATTTTGGCCTCTCTCTTCTGTTTCACAATGATGTCATCATGAAGGGCTATTGCTACCAATATCAGGGTGCAGTCCTCCTGTCCATTACGCAGAGGCGTTGCTAGTGGGGGCTGGGGGGGCTATAGCCCCAGGTCTTTTGGTTGTAGCCCCGGGTAGGAGCTTAGGGGCCACAACCAAAAGGCTATGGCTAGCCCCGAGTCCCACCAATCCTGACATTAGCGTAGCCCAGGATCTTTTCCAGACCTAGCAACATCCCTGTGACCATTAGCAATGTTTATTGAGGCCTTCGAAGCTGCACTTGACATATGACAGCCAAAGCCTACTGGCTTTGCCAAGACTTGTCTTTACTTTCCTTGACTTTGAGATTGTATGGGGTAATTCCACAGTAACTGTGAAGTAGCAGGGAAAGCTATATAATTTTTTCATGAGACTTTACTACCATCTAGTGGTGAGCAACAGTACTTGTGTCCGAAAAAAATCGCTGTTTATAAAAAAATCCGTAACATTGTTTGAGGAAAGATATTTTTTATTTATTTATTTGCATTTGTATAGCGCGCTTACAGCCCAGGGGCATCGAGGTGCTGTTACAAGAAATCTTACATGACAAATGTAATTGATTGAGTACAGGTGACCGAAGGTCTCTTCATAGATAGCAGTGACTGGTACCGGAAAGGTCGGAGGGGATGGACGGGTCAGGTGGGCAAGCAATCAACAGCTATCAAAGGCAGTAGGTATATGGACTAAACAAGGATCCTCACACAAAATAAGACCCTCTCCTCCCTGCCCCGGCCGCCCACCAAGCCCCCCGCTTCCCAAACCTCCTGTCCCCGAGTTCTCCGTCAGGAGAAAATAGTTGACTGTGACCTGTTTTTCTTTGAATGTTCGCGGCACTCGCATCCTTTGCCTTTCCGTCATTGCATGTTCCAGAATGCAAGCTGGGGGAGCTGCTCACATCTCAGCTGAGGTCATTTGGGGGCAAAGGAGGTTCAAGGAGGGAGCCAGACTCTTTGGGGGGAGGGGGCGAAGGCTGTTCAAGGAGGGAGCCAGGCTCTTTAAACAGGGATTAAGGGGATGATTTTAATAGAACATTTAAGCATTGCATAGCAATTATAAGCAGTTATAGCTTGTGGGGTGGCGAAAGGATGATTTCTTCAGGCGCGCTATAAAACAAGTTTGAACACCACTGCTTGGGCGCACACACCGCTAGTTAGAATTAAAGAATGGCGCGTGTAAGCGAGCGCAAGCAGATGATATGGCAACGATCACCCCTCAGCGAAGGGCAGGGATACTGCATGCATGCCGGGTAGTTCACTGCGAAGTCCCACTCTATCATAAAAGTGAAAACACCAGGGAGGTCATTTTCTAGGACTCCGGAAATTGCATGGAGGGGACCTGTTACGTTTGCACTTAAGTGTACAACGTTCCACTCCAATGCAATTTTCATAGTTTGTACTACGAAGTGCTAAACAGGTGGCAACACGGGCAAATTGCATTTACACCTCACTTTGGCACATTCCTAGTGCAAACGGTGGAAACTTCGCCTGCCATTTACACACGGCAGGCACAATTTAGAAAAAAATCCATACGAATCTGCCTGCTTCCAGCACGTGTAAAAAGCAGGCGGATTCCACAGGAATCCGATTCATTACAATGAGCGTGAAATCAGATGCTGGCGATAATGCATGCGGATTTGTTTGGCAGAGCAGGTGCTGGAAGTGGCAATTGCACTCCGTAGCCCAACTCCGCCATAAAAATTCAATGAATATGTGACAGAATGTAAAAAAGGATACATACATGTTTTATGCATGCTTTGTAGCAGAGCCGGCCTTGGGGAGGGTGAGCCGGGCGACCGTACAGGGTGTCACGTCCCCCGGGGCGCCATTAGCCCCCGAGACGCCAGCTCGGGGGAGTCTTTCAAGGGCTCCCCCGAGCTGGTGTAGTGGGAGAAGTCGCGGCATGCAGGCTTTTGCTGTTAAATGCGCCCGCGGCGGCGGACGCCTTTAATGACAAAGGTGCCATTAGCCCCCCAGCACGTCAGCTCGGGGGAGTCTTTCAAATGCTCCACCGATCTGGCGTAGTGGCAGAAGGCATGGCAGGCGCCTCATTGTCATTAAATGCACCTGCGGTGGAGGGCTCATTTAATGACAATAGGGTGCTGACGCGCCCTATTTATATCATTACTTCCTCACCGGAGCGAGGAGCTTAAAAAAAAAAGTGTCCCCTTCTGCCTCGCCCCCTGTTAACCAGGGGTGGGGGGGAGCCAATCGCCCAGGGCTCTTCTGCCCTTAAGGCCGGCCCTGCTTTCTACACTATGCTATGGCACACATGACCCCCTCTCCCCCACGGGCTCCCCTAACATCTAGTGCATGTGGGACATTTTAGTGTAATTTTGGTGGCAAGTAGCTGCTTGAAGGATTGTGGCAGTCCGACTTTTGGGGTTAACTGTTCACAGGTTTGGTTTAGTCATGTGTTTTAATACCTGCGGTAATGGGCATGACCCAGATAACGCTGTGTTATGTTTTGTTCCAAAGTACAGTTGCAGATACGAAAACCTGTAATTATAAGTGTAACAAAAAACAGACTAACGGGGACAACTGCGTGCTGTAATGGAATCAGCATAATGCAATGTACTGTAATGCGAGATAGGAGTTGGATTTCTAAGTATTTTGTGTAGGGTTCGAGGTGGTGCTATCAGTGTTGCCACATGCAAAGGTGACATATGTCCTCCCACCATCATTAAAGACAGTGTTGACTCTTGGACCCCCCCTCCCCCTTATCACTGCATTCATTAATGCTTCGTTCACCTCAGGTATCATCCCATCCAGTCTAAAAGAAGCTTTGGTCCGGCCCCTTCTTAAAAAGCCCTCCCTTGATCCTTCCTTACCGAACAACTACCGCCCCATCACCACTGTCCCATTCCTGCTTAAGATCCTAGATAAAGCCGCCCACAATCAGATCCAGCACTTCCTTGAAACCAACTCCATCTTAGGCAAAAGACAGTCCGGATTCCGCAAAGGCCATTGCGCCAAAACTGCCCTCCTGGACCTAAAAAACCAAATAACTAAGAAAATGGCCAAAGGTAAACCAGACCTCCTATTGCTATTGGACTTATCAGCCGCAATCAACCTCGTCGATCACAAAACACTCATTTCCCACCTGACCAATGCAGTCCACTTCTCCAAACAGGCTTACTCTTGGATAACCTCCTTCCTAGAAGGCAGAGCTATGAGAGTCTTCTCAGGCTCTGCCAACGCTGCTCCCACCACCGTCCACTGAGCCCATCCTCGACAACCTGTTTACTAAGCCCCTTTTTGACAAACTGGACCCCTTCGGCATAGCCTACACCAACTAAGCCGATGACACACAAGTCCTCCTTCCTCTTACCGGCTCGTATGACCACGACTCAGCAGCGCTTCTTCATATATACTCCACCATCCAAGCATGGATGGCAGCCAATGGACTATGCCTCAACGGAGACAAAAAAGAGACCATTCTCCTAGGCCCAAAATAAATATTAGACAAACGGAACCAAAAGTACAGCAACATCAGCATTGACAACTCCACCATCCCCATCTCCTCCCCAGTGAAGACCCTTGGGGTCTATCTTGACTCCACCTTATCCATGAAAAGACAGGTTAGCAGCATTGCCTCTGCCTCTGCCCACACCACCAAACTTATAAATGCCATCAAACCATTCCTCCCGAACCAAAACTGCCTCTCTATCGCCCGGGCCACTATTGGTGCCAAATTAGACTACTGTAACGTTCTCCTTGCAGGCACTTCAGCAACAAACCTAAACCGGCTCCAAAATGTCCAGAAAAACGCGCTCAGAGCTGCAATCAACATCCCCAAAAGAGATCACATCACACAAGCCAGATGAGACACCTACTGGCTCCCAGTTAAGGAAAGAATCACGTTTAAGGCTCTCACCCTAACCCCCAAATGCCTTAGCCTTTCTGCCCCTCCTACCTATCCGAAACCATCAGCAGAGACACCTCTGCACAGCCCAGAAGAATGCACTACGCTAACCAACTGCACATCCCGCCCATCAAAAGGGCTAAAGCAGGGGGGACAGGCTTCCCACACTTAGCTCCCAATCTCTGGTACGCTCTGCCCAACACCCTTCGAGCTGAAACCTCCCTCACCACTTTCCACGAAAGCCTCAAAACCACACTATTCAGTGGACACTCCCATCATTACCTGCCGATCCCTGCACCCTGCGGTATTGACTGTAACTAAGTATGTATAACCAAACAGACCGTCTTGTAATTAAGCTTGCATATTGCCTGTCTCTGTAAACTGTTATGCTCCCTGTAACCAGATTTGCTCACTGCCACGATGCCCCAGGGCTGCTGTGCGCTATACAGATGTAAATAAATAAATAAATAAGTGTTCATTTTCTGCAATGGGGTTACATGGGTGGGACTGAACCAATTGGAATGGCATATGGCACTGTTGTGTCAAGGGGAGATTTTGGAGGAAAATGTCCATTGTAATGGGTTTGTGAGTGAGACTGGGCCAATTGACTTTGACCTTCACAGCATGTGTATCTGTACCCAATGTGTGTATGTCTGTATTGTATTGTAGCCTGGTGAACTGCCTGGCTATTGGGGACTTCCAGAAAGTCATACGGTCTTCCAGGGATGGCCCCATCTGGGTCTGGCATTCCATAATTTAGTTATTAGGATTGAGAAGGAGGGCCCTCCTTAGCTTTTCCTTGGTGAAGCACAGGGCTGTTTCTTGAGTTGTTCCTGGATCTAAGCACTTTGTCAGACAAGTAGGGGACATGCTTCTTCTCATTGGTCTCTGGGCCCCTACCATGGATGGCACTGTGGCTGAGGGGTTGTATATGCTTTGTGCATTTATCTCGGATCCAAAGAAGTGTCAGGATTGGTGTGGTGATGTGTTCCCATCTTTCCAGTCTTAGAAGTAGTTTTGCTGCTCACCTTTGTAATGAAGGTGGTTCAGCAGGAGTCCAGGGAAAGGCTTTTGATGCAATCAAGACATGAGGATATTAAGACAATGAATGCTCAGAGTTTTGCGGGGGAACGACAGGTGTGTCATTCCAAGAAATTAATCTTACCTCAAAAAATCTGTTTCTGATTCTTGCTTCATCTTGCAGTTTGAGACGAGAGATGTATCCTTGAGAAATCTAAGGTTTTTCAACATCGGTGTCAGCTTAGAGCAAGCTCCCATTTATTCTGGCCAAGGAAAATGTGTTGTTTGGGAGAAGCAGATCATACATTTTATTTTATTTGGGTTGTGTTTCAGTAGCTTGCTAATCATCCATACATCTAGAGGTCCAGTTGGTTTTAGGGAAGGCTGAGTTACTGGTGATTTAGTTACGCTCACCTGATATCCCTGGGGGCGTCTGGAAGGCTCTGAGATCTGGAACCCTGGATGCATAGTTGCCCAGTGCTGAATAATTAATCTGCAATTACAGAAGGGAGGATTTGTGATAACTGTCTCTAATGGGTGAATCTCCCACCTCCCTCTGACTGACTTCCTTCCCACTGGGTTCTTTTCTCACCTTAGTTATTTGTAGGGTGAGCTATCCGTCCTGCGTTTCTTGTGCAGAGGTGCTTGACCTTTGTTGGCGAGCTGCCCGAGTTGCTTCACTGGTGCAGTATGCCTTCCTTGGGCCCAGGCCTGCTGTGACCCCGAATCTGCTGGTAGGCAGGTAGGTTTGTTAATTGTAAGTCTTTGTTCTGTTTATGGTGGGAATTCGTTAATGTCTTTATCGCCTTCTTTCCAGGTGCGAAGGTCTTGATGCTGGCATGCCGGATGGAGAGGTACGTTTCTAGTTAAGAGAAAGTGCAAAGCGCAGCGCCTTTATTGTCTTTTAAGGCTAACCTGTGTTTTCTTCTTCTTCTCCTCATAGGCCGCTGTGGTGCTGCGAGTGGATGAGAGCGCAATGAAAAACAGGCCCCCGGAATCCGTTAAGGTAAGTACAGTGCTATGTGGTTGTTTAATTTTGAAAGCGAATCTGATTGTTTCTTTTTCCTTTGCAGATGTTGCTGTGGTGCTCCAGATGGAAGCGCGGCGTAGCACGATGGAATTCAGGTAAGACTTACGGAATTCGATGTTTAGGAAGTGCACGCATACTAATATTGTTTTTCCTTTTCTCGTTATTGCAGGTCGTGATGTTTGAGCAGCAGCTGTGGTTGTGGTTCGCCGGACGTCCTGAAGCTAGTACTGACTGTTGAGTGATGTTTCTTCTTCTCTCGGTTTCCACAGATTGCAGCCCGGTTGAGATGCTGAGTGCTGGATGGTATTTTCTCAGGTAAGACAGAATAATCTTGTTCTTGTTCTTGCAGGACTACAGGAAAATGCTGAAGACCAGGAGCTGGACACGGTGAGCGTCACGCTGCTGGTTGCAGAATAACACAAAGCGTGTTCTGCAGTCAGGGTGTGGTTTATATAGCCCAGGTAAAGTAGTACCAGAGAAAGTAGTTGCAGGCTTGCCACACCCAAAACACTAGACCGTATGGCTTGGTTCTTAGAACTACGCTGTGTGGGTGCTTCCATGTTGGATTTAAAGGCCCATGTACATAAATGGGACCTTCCTTCCTACATATGAGCCAAGTGCCAAAGGCGCCAGGACTGCCCCCAGGAGCCCTTTTGCAGTGGTTTTAAGGCCCTCATGGTTCTGGTGGGAGCCTGCTTGTGGCACAACTTGTGCTCCCTCACAGTGGTCATGACAGATTTCCAAGGGAGGAGTCATGTAGATGTTGAAGAGTAGTGGTGACAGATAACCCACATGATATTGCGGAAGGGAGATTTGTAGTGGGCATGCAGGTTGCCTACAGGCTGTGAGAGAGGAAAGTTGTCATCAATTGAATTGCGGTTCCTTTCATTTCTACATCTGCCAAGATGCTTTGGAGAATTTCATGAGTGATTGTGTTGAAAGCCACAGAAATATCATGATGGTTGAGTTAACCTTGGTGTGTCGGCATCAGAATTCCTTAGTGTGGCCAAGGCGGATATAAGAGTTGATTTGGTTCTTCCCATTGGTCTGAATTCAGATTGTGAATTGTGCATGTGGCTGTTTGTCTCCGTGTAGCCCCAAGTTTGTGGGTGGAAAGAACATCTATGGAATGTGTCCTTTGAAATGAGTGGTGGAGATAGAGCAACAGGTCACAGGGTCTTTGGGGTTCACTGTTTTTTAGAACAGCGTCTCGACGTACGCAGGTTTGAAGGTTTGCAGAGTGACTGCTTACCCTATGGACTACTTCAGAAGTGATTGAACATAAGACACTGTCCTGCCAGTTGCATGCCTGCTCTGCAGCTATTCGGTGGCCATGGGTACTCAAAGGAAGAATTCAATATTCATGGACCAAAACTTCATTGATTAATACATTCCTTATTGATATTAATTAATATCAATGTGTTAAAAACATGTATTTATGGAATGGTGATTTTCCTCATGTGGTATGCTTGAATATAAGCTGACAACACCGAGCGTGGCTGAAATTAATTGCTTCTCTTTCATGCCTTCGAAGTTAGTTAATTTCTGTATCACCTTTTTACTCCTGTCAACTATACACTATCAATGTAAATAGAGGCATCTTTCAAAAGAGAAATGCTTTGTGCCACAAAGGCTCATCCAGGAGGCCTATATCACAACTCATGGAATATTAGTGTTGCCAGAACATTTGTCAATACATGTTCTGATCTAGTCTCTTAGATCCACTCATTGAACACACAAGTTAACAAAACCATTTTCAAAAGAGTTCATACATCAAGTGTTGGATCATAGATGGATAAAATAAAGAAAAGGGGAAAAGGTTTTTCATAAAAAGAATTATTCTTGAAAAAGGCTGCATTCATCCTCTATGAAAAATGAATTGGCCTTTACAACTACATTTGTACTAAATGCCTATGAAATAACTCATGTTGTTAAAAACAATTGGTCTATTTTAGAATCATGTATTGAAATTGTAATTGTAATTGTTTATTTGTAAAGTGCTTATACACAGATGAAGTGCTTCAAAGCGGGAAAGGAAACAAGGGATTACAGTCGTCATTTTTAGCCCTTCAAGCTTCTGAATGATCAAACAACAATAACTAGCATACTGGTTCAGAGGCATATCTACTAGTGTAAGCGCGTGACAAAGAGTGAGGAGAGAGGGGAGTGGTGGAAAGGAACGTACAGTACAATAAGCTACACTACTAGGGCTGTCTAAGGAGGAGAGACAGAGGGAAGAACGGACAGGCAGATTGGCTGAGCGTAGTACATTCAGGGTTGTGAAGTGCGCAGGGAAAGGAAGTGTGAGGGATGGGGAGGGGGACAAGTGCACCGAGTCCTGCAGGGGCCAGGGTTAAGTGCAGAAGTGGTTGCCCTTCTTATGGAGCAAATGCAGTAGTGCTAGCAAAAGTGCAGAGGCCTGGAGGCAAGTGCAGGACTGGCAGGGGAGCCTGGGACCTGTATGGCTCTGGAGGTGCACCAGGCAACTAGTCAGAGAACTGGGGGCGGGGGGAGAAAGAAGGAGGGAAAAGAAGCAAGGAGAGAGGAGGTTAGCAGGGGAGAGGGAGAGAGAAAGAGGAAGAGAAAAGGAAGATCTCAAGGCGCTTCCAGAACTTAAGGAGGTCCGGTTCAAGATGGAGAGAGGCAGGGAGGCTGTTCTAGAGGGAGGCACCTGCAGAGGATAGGGATCTACCCCCAAATCTCTGTTTGGAAAAATGGCTCACTTGCAGAGAGTTGGAAGAGGCCGAGCGGTGGGCTCTAGAAGGAGAGTGTTTGGGAAGAGAGCGTTGAAGATAGTGTAGGCCCCTACCCGAGAAGGCCCTGTGGACAATGCAGAGGGACTTGAACTTGATCCTTGCCACCATGGGGAGCCAGTGGGGTGATTTTTGCACCATAGAGACGCGATCCCTGGGCTTGAGGCCAAGGATAAGTCTCGCGGCTCTATTCTGGAGGTTCCATGTCTTAAAATGGCAGCAATAATGGCTGTGAAACCAAATATCGTGGCAAAAATGCAGTGGTAATTTGCACCTCAATCACCTTAAGAATGTGTGGGACACCCCCGCAAACCCTGGACCCATTATACCATTTAAGGGGAGCAGGGGACACCCCCGCAACCCTGCTCCCCTTAAATGGTATAATGGGGTTCAACTTCACCGGGTCAAACCACAGCATTTTTGCTGCAATTCTTTTTACCAGCGACATTTTTGCCGTGATTTTATTACCTGATACCGTTCTGGATAAGTTGAAGAGGTTGGAGAGAAGAAGTAGGAACATTGAGAAAGAGACTGTTGCAATAGTCCAGTCTCGAGAGGACCAGTGCTCTGGAGACATTGAGCCTTTGGGGAAAGTGAGAAAATGTAGAATACCTTTGAGGAGGTGCAGCTGGTAGTGAGATTTTTTGGACATGTCTGAGATGTGATAGGAGAAGGAGAGAGTAGAGTCGAAGATGACCCTGACATTTTTTGCCTCAACGGTGGGTGAGGGTGGAGGGCCAAGGGAGGCAGGCCAAAGTGAGAGTTGGAAGGTGGGTGCGGGTGTCCCAATGAGGACGATCTCTGTCTTGCTGGCATTAAGGCAGAGATCGTTAGCAGCACACCAGGACTGAATTGCAGATAGATAGTCTGGAATGAGCATAGAGGAAGAGGAGTTTGAGGGTAGCCTGAAAGAAAGCAGTGTGTCATCCGCATAACACTGAAAGTTGGAGGTGAAGGCAGAGATCATGTGGGCCAAAGGGGCCATATAGACATTGAAAAACCAGGGAGATAGATTAGATCCTTGTGGGACACCACAAGTAGAGAAAGTGATAGCAGAGAGAAAGGACCCAAGCTCCACCTGGGAAGGACGGTCAGAGAGAAAGGAGGCAAGCCACGCCAGGGCCAGATCTGTGATGCCCAGGGTATCACAGAAACGGGAGATCAGGATGTTGTGGCTTACTGTATGAAAAGCAGAGGAGAGGTAAAGGAGAATGAGGACTGAAGGAGAGTTAGAGTCAAGGTTTGCGAGCAGGTTTTCACAGGTGTTCAGAAGAGCAGTTTCCGTGCCTCTGGATGCTCTAAAGCCAGTCTAATGGTCATGGAGACAACCAACAGATTCAGTGTGGAGGGTAAGCTGAGAGATAGCCAACTTCTCCATGAGTTTGCCCAGGAAAGGAGTGATGGAGATCTGGCGATAGTTTGCCAGAATTTAATGGTCATCCAAGGGTTTTTTGAGCAGAGTGTGCACAAGAGAATGCTTGAGAGAAGTGGGGAAAACTCCAGTGGTGAAGGAGAGGTTGCAGAGGTCATCCAAGGCTGGAGCTAGAGTTAATGTTGTCCTTGATGGTTTGGGAGGGGCAGGGGTCCTCCTGTTTGGAGAAGGCTTTCACAGCCCAGACTTGTCTATAAACCTCCTCAGGTGTGACAGGGGAGAGGGAGGAGAGAAGAGGGGGCATGGTGGGGGCAGCCGAAGGGGGCCCAGCAGATGATGGTGCATGAGTGGGTGCGGAGGAGAGAGAGGACAGGATGTCTTGTGTTTTGGATGTGAAGTGTGCAGACTTTGAAAGTTCGACTATGTTGTTGGATGCCGTAGAAATGTAAGCTTGAATATGGACTATTTTCTTGACCCGGATGCAGAGTCTATATTGCCTTTGCAGAAGGTGGCATGCCAGTTTATCAGAGGGTGCATCTGAAGAACCCCATTTCCGTTCCACTGCCCTACACTTGCATTTAAGGTCAGCCAGATCAGAGTCGTACCAAGAGTTGCACTTTTTGGGAGGCTTCAGTCGGGCCCGCATGACAGGGCAAAGGATGTTGAGAGTATTGCAAATGGAAAGATGAAAGTTAGAGAGGGCTGTGTCAGGGTGGGAGTCAGCCGCAGAAGTAGGAGGAGAGGAGTAGGTGGAGGCAAAGGCAGCCACTGACACCTTTTTCATGGGTCAGCAGACCTTGTAGGTGGGCGGCAGTGTAGGTTGTGCTAGTGTTAAAGGAGAAGAAAGCTCCAAGTGAGAGGAGAGAAGAGAGTGAGCAGTCCATGAGAGTGAAGTAGTGAGAGGGACAGAGAGTGGGATGTCTGTGGAGATGAGTGCATCCAAAGTGTGGCCAGTTGTATGTGTCAGACCAGAGGGTAGAATGGAGGGAGAGAGCAAGGCGCATAGGTTGCGAAAAGCTCCTGAGGAGTCAGGAGAGGCGAGATGGATGTTGAGATCTCCCACCAGAATGAGTTGGGAGGAGGAGGAAAGGAGAGAAGAAGACAGGTTAGCCCATTCTGAGAGGAAGAGGGTGGACTGGCCCGGCGGTCAATAGAAGCTGGCCAGAGTAAGAGAGGAGACAGAAGAGAGAGAGAGAGAGGCGGAAGACCAGGCATTCAAAAGAGGAATAGGCCTGAATGGCGATGGTGGAAACAGGGATCCACTCTGGAAATATCAGGGTAACAGCCCGCCTGAGCTGTTAGGCCTGGGCTCAGAGAGGATCTTGTAACCTTCAGGGAGAAGTGTGGCAAAACCTGTGACAGAGCTGTCCTTACACCAGGTCTCAGTGAGAGCAAGAACATCAAGGTCCAAATGTTGAAGGAGGTAGCAGATATCAGAGGAGTGCTTGACTGCAGAGCGAGAGTTGAGTGTGGCAGTGTGAGCAGGTTGCTGTTTTTGAAGGAGTTACGGTGGGATGCAGGGGACAGAGGTCCCGTCAGTAAGCGGCACGTGCGCCAAAGAGATAGAAGCAACATTAGGCAGAGGTGTTGAAGGGCGTGCAGACAAAGGAGCCAGGACAGTAATTGATGGCAGGGGCACCAGTGAAGGAGGGCCCACAGAGGGTCAGGGAGCCGCAGATGCACAGGCAGTGGGTGGCCGGAGAGCTCGCGTGGGAGGGTCTGACAAGGATGTTGGTGCTGAGTGTGTGGGCAAGGGAGCCAGGATAATACAGCAACTGTTTTTAAATCTACCATACGTTTAAGCAAAACACAAATGTAAATGGTTTGTTGGTAAAGGCATTGAAATCTTCAAATATATAACACAACAATTCTCGGCTGTACCCGAAAATAACCCATCTTTGTCTAACCTGCATGCACAATGGGATTGCTGGCACATTGTTATGTCATCCAGCAATGGGACACGTATGTAACTTAAATTATTATGTGCCTTGTTTAACTAAATATGTGATATGCAAAGCAAGCTGGGTTCTGGGAGTCTCTCTACCGGCACAAACACAGCCCATTGACCTGTTCTTGGGTGGATGGCCCCCGGGAGAGTCTCAACCAAGTCTTTAGCCCACTGTCCCTTTCACAGAAGAGAGATATCACTGCATATCCGTCTTTGTCCTGCCCAGGGGCAGTCTAGCACCAAAATGCTATGGCAATTCTCCTTTGAACAAGAGTACCAACTGCAACCCCAGACACGTGTTTCTTCCAAGTCCGGCCTCATCAGTGAGGTGGAGCTTTGCCTCTCTAGACAGTGATTTAAAGACTTGGTTGAAAATCTCCTGGGCGCCATCCATCCAAGAACAGGTCAATGGGCTGTGTTCATGCTGGTGGAGAGACCCAGAACCCCCCATTGTTTTACATATTAAGTAGCTTTGGGTTTCACCCTAAATTACCAGGGGAATCCAGATGTGGACCCCTTGCTCACTGTTCTCAGAGAGGCACAGCTCCACCCCACTGATGATGCCCAACAAGGCTGAAACCCGTATCTGGAGTTTCTGTTGGTACTCTTGTTCAGAGGAGAATTGCCTAGCATTTCGGTGCTGGACTGCCCCTGGGCAGGACAAAGACTGATATGCAGGGATATGTCTCTTCTGTGAAAGGGACAGTGAGCTAAATACTTGGTTGTGAGTCTCCTGGGGGCCAAACACAGCCCATTGACCTGTTCATCCACCCAAGAACAGGTTAATAGGCTGTGTTTGTGCCGGTAGAGAGACTTCCAGAACCCCCCTTGTTTTGAATATGTGATATATTGTTTAAAATGTTCCTGCGGGAAAACGTACAGGGGCGAGACTATATGTTCTACAAAGACAGAACAGGGAACATAAAAGGAACATACAAACCCAAAATGTGAGCGCCCCAATGGCTAAACATTGCTAAGCCAAGGACGCTGCCTCCCGGTCAGAATGTCAAAGTATTGATTTGGGAATGAAACATCCCTGCCACAAAAATGATTATTAGAAAAGGAAGCCAAATGGATTCAAAATTGGGCCTCAAATTTCCCAAGAGGTATGAATGAAGGTTGGACATTAGCACCATTGCTGTGATGATGAGAATGTATTTTCTGGATCAATCATGAGGTATGAGTGAAGGTTGAACATTAGCACCATTGCTGTGATGATGAGAATGTATTTTCTGGATCAATCATGCAACTCAATTGAAAATAATTTTGCAGTTTAGCCTCAGGCGCAAGCCGTGCACTGGAGCCCAACTGGCGAATGGACACATATTGCAATGACAGTTGTCTGTATTGGATATGACACACTTGTTCACGATGTGAAGACATCTTTTTTTATTTAAGCGCTTTTTATATAAAGTATTTATAGTGACTAGATAGATCAACAATGATTGCTTTTCAAATAGCATTTGCGACCACAAGAGAGAGAGAATCACGGCACAGCACTTTTTCTGTGTTCATTCGTATAAGCAGTGAGGTGTTGAACACATACATGTTTGATGTTTATTTACTAAAATGTGAGGACTTACACGAAGTGAATGCATCGTTCATTTGGAGACACTGTTTACCACCACCAGGGTCAGACACTGAGATGCCCGCATGACCCCACTGGTAGGATCGACTTTATTGCCTATGTATAATTTTAGTTTTGTATACAGTGTTACATTCTAAAGCACATGTGATGAATTGCCCATGAGAGGTTTTACTCTTAGACACCCAACACAGGTTTATGGAGAAGAATGCAGTGTCAAGCTCGAGTTTCCAGAGAAGCATGCAGTGTCAAGCTCGAGTTTATAGAGAAGCATGCAGTGTCAAGCTCGAGTGAGATCACTTAGACACCCGGCACAGATTTATAGAGAAGCATGCAGTGTCAAGCTCGAGTGCCATCACTTAGACAACCAGCACAGATTTATACAGAAGCATGCTGTGTCAAGCTCGAGTGCGATCACTTAGACACCCAGCACAGGTTTATAGAGAAGCATGCAGTGTCAAGCTCGAGTGCCATCACTTAGACACCCAGCACAGGTTTATAGAGAAGTATGCGGTGTCAAGCTCGAGCATGATCACTTAGACACCCAATACAGGTTTATGCAGTGTCAAGCTCGTGCGTGATCACTTAGACACCCAGCACAGGTTTATAGAGAAGCATGCAATGTCAAGCCCGAGTGCCATCACTTAGACACCCAGCACAGGTTTATAATGAGAAGCATGCAATGTCAAGCTCGAGTGTGACCACTTAGACACCCAGCACAGGTTTATGGAGAAGCATGCAGTGTCATGCTCGAGTGTGATCACTTAGACACCCAGCACAGGTTTATAGAGAAGCATGCAATGTCAAGCCCGAGTGCCATCACTTAGACACCCAGCACAGGTTTATAATGAGAAGCATGCAATGTCAAGCTCGAGTGTGACCACTTAGACACCCAGCACAGGTTTATGGAGAAGCATGCAGTGTCATGCTCGAGTGTGATCACTTAGACACCCAGCACAGGTTTATAGACAAGCATGTAGTGTAAACCTCGAGTGTGAACACTTAGACACCTAGCAGAGGTTTATAGAGAAATATGCAGTGTCAAGCTCGAGTGTGATCAGTGTCAAGCTCGAGTGTGATCACTTAGACACCAAGCACAGGTTTATGGAGAAGCATGCAGTGGAATGCTCGAGTGTGATCACTTAGACCCCAGCACAGGTGTATAGAGAAGCATGCATTGTAAACCTCGCGTGTGATCACTTAGACACCCAGCACAGGTTTATAGAGAAGCATACAGTGTTAAGCTCGAGTATGATCACTTAGACACCCAGCACAGGTTTATAGAGAAGTATGCAGTGTCAAGCTCGAGGGTGCTCACTTAGACACCCAGCACAGGTTTGTGGAGAAGCATGCAATGTAAAGCTCCAGGGTGATCACTTAGACACCCAGCACAGGTTTATAGAGAAGCATGCAGTGTCAAGCTCGAGCGTGATCACTTAGACACCCAGCACAGGTTTATGCAGTGTCAAGCTCGAGTGTGATCACTTAGACACCCAGGACAGGTTTATGGAGAAGCATGCAGTGTCAAGCTCCAGGGTGATCACTTAGACACCCAGCACAGGTTTATAGAGAAGCATGCAGTGTCAAGCTCGAAGGTGCTCACTTAGACACCCAGCACAGGTTTGTGGAGAAGCATGCAATGTAAAGCTCCAGGGTGATCACTTAGACACCCAGCACAGGTTTATAGAGAAGCATGCAGTGTCAAGCTCGAGCGTGATCACTTAGACACCCAGCACAGGTTTATGCAGTGTCAAGCTCGAGTGTGATCACTTAGACACCCAGGACAGGTTTATGGAGAAGCATGCAGTGTCAAGCTCGAGCGTGATCACTTAGACACCCAGCACAGGTTTATGGAGAAGCATGCAGTGTCAAGCTCGAGCGTGAGCACTTAGACACCCAGCACAGGTTTATGGAGAAGCATGCAGTGCAAAGCTCGAGCGTGATCACTTAGACACCCAGCACAGGTTTATGGAGAAGCATGCAGTGCAAAGCTCGAGCGTGATCACTTAGACACCCAGCACAGGTTTATGGAGAACCATGCAGTGTCAAGCTCGAGCGTGATCACTTAGACACCCAGCACAGGTTTATGGAGAAGCTTTCAGTGTCAAGCTCGAGTGTGATCACTTAGACACCCAGCACAGGTTTACGGAGAAGTTTGCAGTGTCAAGCTCGAGTGTGATCACTTAGACACCCAGCACAGGTTTACGGAGAAGCTTTCAGTGTCAAGCTCGAGTGTGATCACTTAGACACCCAGCACAGGTTTACGGAGAAGTTTGCAGTGTCAAGCTCGAGTGTGATCACTTAGACACCCAGCACAGGTTTACGGAGAAGCATGCAGTGTCAAGCTCGAGTGTGATCACTTAGACACCCAGCACAGGTTTACGGAGAAGTTTGCAGTGTCAAGCTCGAGTGTGATCACTTAGACACCGAGCACAGGTTTACGGAGAAGCATGCAGTGTCAAGCTCGAGTGTGATCAAACTGCAGAACTTAAATGATATAATTTTAAGAAACAAACACATGAAATAACATGTCTGAGCAAGAAAAGCATGTTGATGGAAAAGTATACGAATAAAAAATGTTAAACTCCAAAAATAAAATAAAAAAAGAAAAAAAAGGGAAAAGTATAAGAGTGCATCGTTTTTATTGGGATATTGAGTGCTACCAGCAGAGACGCATTCTGAGCACTCAGCCAATACAGTATTGTAAAGGAGCAGAGCTTGTAATACAGGCATGAATAACTAGAGAGATACTCTCCTCCCCAAGGAGGGGAGGGTGGACAAAGGGCTGGCTAGACCAGACCTCCTTGGATACTTCAGCAGGGGCCCACGATCACACGACTCTTAGCCGGGCCTCGTTTGCAGTGTCTGGCCTTTTGCACAGGATTACATTACCAGTTTCATACTCTGACCCTTCAAACCCATCCTCTTCTTTCTCTGACTTTTAATATAATCTTTGAAGCGGTTCACGGGCCTCGCGATACTACTCGGGAAAGCCTCTGGCATGTGCACATTTATAGGTCAGGACACAAACGCACATACATGTGCAGCAAAGCAGGAATCAAAATGTGGGTTTCCCACAGAGATGGCTGGGTAGCCCTTGACTTCATAGTCCACCGCCCTCAATTGATCAGGGGGCAAATGGCACCAACCTGCATCGAGACAGGTGAGGGGCATATCAAAGCACCTGGGCTTTAATGGGCTACATTTATATTAATTGTAAATATATATGAAAAACGCATCTACACAAAATATACCAATAAACATATCAGTTTCTTATTTGTTGGATTAATAACTGGCATTGATTTCTGGGATCGCACACAAATACAAGTACCAACATAAGAAAAATGTAGGTTTGAATTAATATTTACTGCTGGGCTAACAGCTATTTAATGTTTCCTTTTCAGGACTCAGTACAGCCTTCAAATTATTCCAGAAAGGGCAATGCGATGGTCTTGGAAGCAAGAGCACACAGAGCAACAGAGGTTTGAATCCCGGATCCGCCCTTAGAAACCGAACTCAGGTACGCTATTAGGCGCGTTATAAAAAAAATTAAATAAATAATCAGACAATATCCGCATTTGATATCTTGCATACCTGCAATGTTTATTAAACTCTGGCTCGAAGCCTGGTAGAGCTGGCAGTTTCCTAAGATGTGATTAGGGATTCCTGTTGTCACCTTGGCACATGTGGTGATCTCTTTGAGATGTAGTTTACCATGATGTGATCTGCAGAACCATTAAGGCCAGTGGCACACGAATTGTGGACTGGTTGCATGAACACAACCACAGCATAAAAATTCCAAATGTAATATGGAAGCAGGTGCCTCCCTCATATGCTGTACGGAATTTTAGAGAATATAAAGTCACAACATTTAAACTTGAATACGTCCACGTTCAAAAGGCATCTGTTCTACTGCAGCAATATGAAAAAAGAGGTGATGGCTGAAAGGTTTAGAATTAATCATAACCTCTGGCATTAGTCTGGGCAACCCTCCAGAACTTTGCCTACCAAGCATTTACAGAAGGAGAAAGACCATATGCAAAGCAGGCTTGGTCCTAACCCCAAAAGGGGCAACCCACTAAGAACTGCTTGGTCACATCCCTTCTGCACGAGACTACAAGCATCCCCAGACATGTTTCGGCCTCATTGGGCCTCATCAGTGAAGAGTAGCTTGGGTCTCTAGGCACAGCAGGCAAGGGACTCATGTCTCGGCATACTGTCCACTTCGGGTGACTAAAGCAAAATAAAAGAGATGATGGCTGGAAGGTTTAGAATTAATCTTAACCTCTGACATCAATCTGGACAACCCTCCAGCCCATCGTTCTTCACCTGCCAAGCCATTACAGAAAGGGGAAAGACTAGATGATAGGTTGGAGTGCTTAGCAGAGGCGATGAAGTTGGACACATTCATGAGAGCAGTTTCCGTTGAGTGACAGGAGCGGAAACCTGCTTGTAGGGGACCTCGAGGGTTGTGGATGCCTAAGAAATTGGTAAGAGGGTTGAACACAATTTTCTAGAATTCACCTAGTTGAATTAAACGAATGTATAAACCCAAACAAAATTTTGCCACCAATCAGACTGGGTTTAGGGCAAAAGCCAGTACCGCACATAATAACATATTATTAACTACAGCAGTTGAATATTCTTGGAAGCGGTGAGATTCTAATATGTACTGCTCTTTGGCTTCAGTGTGGCTTTTGATTCGGTGCATCAGAACACATTATGGGCTAAATTAGTAAAATGAAAAATCCCTACGGGACTGCTATCTATGCTGTTGGCTTTATACACAGAGACATCTGTAAAAAGTCGCTTAGATGGTAAAGGGAAACTATCAAAATCGTTCCCGACCTTTCAAGGTGTTAAGCAGGGATGCATAGTGGCGGCCAGGTGTTGCTGGGTCTGGAAAAGATCCGGGGCTACGCTAATGTCGGGACTGGCGGTACTCGGGTCTAGCTAGCATTTTGGTTGTAGCACCTGAGCTTCTATCCGGGGCTACAACCAAAAGACCCGGGGCTATAACCCCCTGACCCCCCTCCCCCCAGCAACGCCTCTGGTGGTGGCGACACTTTTAATCTTTGGTAATTTGTCAAGCTCTCAGATTTGTCTGGCAAAAATAGGTCATTTGTCTTTTAACTGGTTGGCATATGCAGATGAGTTGCTACTCCTTGACCACACCCCATTTGGCCTACAGGTTTCTCTTAATGCTTTGTGTGAGTTTGCTAATATGAATAACCTCAAAGTAAATATAGATAAGAGCAAAGTTATGGTGTTTGCAAAAAATCAAGCACGACTGAACAAAATATATTTGGACCTTTGGAACCAGTGGGATCATATAATATTCAGGACTTTATGTTGACCAAAGGCTCGACTGGAAGTCACACTGACATGAACTGAAGTGCAAAAATGAATTTAACACAATAAGTTGCTTTATAGGGAAAAACATGGGCTACTCTGTCAAGACCATTATTCACCTGTATACAGCAAGAGTCAAACCGATATTAATGTATGGTGTAGAGATCTGGGGACATAACCTTGTCTGTGAATTACAAAGGTTTGAGGCAACCATCTTGCTCAAATTGTTGCGCTTCCCTCAGGGTGTCTCCGTTGAGTATATTCTGTTGGAGTTTGAATTAAACAATGTTGCTACTGATATTAACTACAGAAATACTATGTGCTATGAAAATGTATCCTTTTTGGATAATAACACAATAGCGGTACAGTTTATATCAGCATTTAAGCATATTGACAATTGTATGAAGATGGGATCCTTTGGTAAAATCATGAATACACACAAACTATGGAGAGAGAAATACGAGTCCACCATTTCTACAAGGCACGTTACACTTAGATTTAAAATATGGCTGAAAAGGAAGTGTAAAGAATGTACTAATGAAGTAAATATTGTACAATTAGCCACTCTCAAAAACAGTGGAATGATACAGTATTGTATGGGCTGTATTTCTACACCAGAATATTTCCAAGCATTCCCTTCCCCAAAGATAAATCGCTAAAATATTTTGCTGAAATGTAACTGTTGTGATACATTGGAACTCAAAGGAACAAAAATAGGTTTACCACGTGTGGAAAGATGGTGCCGTCTCTGTTGAGAGAAAAAAATTGAAAATGTATATCATTTGATGGTTGAGTGTGAATGTTTAAACAAAATCAGAGAAAGTTATCTTAAATCATATGACAACCAGTATAATGATATGAATAATCTGGGAGCTTTTTTATGGACGGAAAAGATATACATTTTTAAGTTTTATTGGAAATGCATTGAAATTTTACTGAATTGTCGGAAGGTATATTTTAATGCACCATTGTTATTTCTGGTAATAAGATGGATAATGTATATTGTACGCACAAAATGCACACATTGACTGTTTTAATTAGGAGTTTTATGGTATAAATTATGTGTTGAATGTTGTTGTGGTGTATAAAATGTAATGTATATTATTATTGTTGTGTTTTTATATTGTATATACAAAACCTTTCTGGTTATATTTATATTAAATAAATAAATAAATAAATAAATAAATAAACACAACCCTTCCAAGCATTTTAGAGTAGTGCGGAAGGAGAGGCACAGTATGAACGTTAGCTGGTAGGTTCGGTCAGCCCTTTACTTTTTTAGGAACGGGACGACCATGACTGTTTTGTAAACAGAGGAGTCGAAGGACAGGTTAAAGAGTTTGGCGAGGGGAGAGACCACTAAAGGGGCAATAGGCTTGCCTAGCTGAGGAGCAAGAGGGACGGAAGGGGCACAAGAGGGGTTAGCCTTCATCAGTATTAGTGTGACTAAAGTGGGAGCTAGAGGCAGAGGATGATGGTAGAGTAGGCGTAGTCTAAAAGTAGGAGGAGGGAGCATGAGGAAGGTCAGGAGAGAGTCTCTAATTTTGGAATTTTTTTCAGAGAAGTTTTCATCTATGTCATTAAGTTTGAGAGTGAAGTTGACAGCTATAGACTTAGGAGGAGTACATTTAGGGTGCCTTGTAGCTGGCGAGGATAGTAGAGGATATTAGAAGTGAGAATAAATGAGGGTTAGGTAGAAGTCCCTTTTCGCTCTTTCAAGAGTGGACCTGAGAGAGTTCAGGGCACAGAGGTAGAGTTGAGTCGAGACATTGCGCGATCGAATCCATGAATACGTCTCGTGCTGCACAATAGTGGGCGTGCAAGTGACTGCGTGCAGACCATCCCTTGCAACGCCCACTTTATCGCAAGTTCTTCCCTATTTTTGGTGTTCCGCCCCCTTCCCAGCCCTCTGCACAAGCCACGGCCACGTTCTGCTTGGAGTCTTGCGCAAGGCCATCGATGGCTCGCACAGACGTGCCAAGCCAGCGCGAACGCCATGCAAGTCCTGGAAAAGTACTGCGCATTTGATTCCATGAATCGACAAAGGCGGATTTGCGAGTAGTTGCGTGCGCAAGTACCCTATTTTCCGCACAGATAGTTCCATGAATCGGGCCCTAAGTGTGTGTCAAATTACCACTGCCTGTAAATTGAAAGTGTTAAGTTTAAGCAGGGGTGTCTCTAGAAATCAATATTACGGGGGCCACCTATGGGGCACAATTAGAACATGGGGGGCAGGGGGAGGGCCACATCAAATAAGGGTCAACAGAGCAAACTGGTTTCAGTGAATAAAGATTTTACCAGCTGGTTAAAAAGTGACATTATGCAAGCTCAGAGTACGTTTAATACAATAAAGGTTTTGCATGAAGTTAATATACCCCTTAAAAGGTTAACTGCTGTTCAACAGTTGCAAAAAAGGCCCTCAAAACCTCCAAAGGCCTTTAGCCTTACAGGTTTGTACTGTGTGTTTTTCATCATGTTTTGCTGTACCGTTACAAAAAGATACTAACAGTCTGAAATCTTCCCACAGTTCTGGTGGTTGAGATGGTGCTGGCAGGCTTACATCTGCTTGCTGTGTGTGTTATAGTCTTTTTGTGTAACTTAAAGGGGCTGTAATTTAAAGGAGTCCAACTAGAATTGTAGGGTTGTACTGAATCAGTAGAGTTCAATTTGTGTTGTTATTCAGGTGGCGTTACTGTTCTGGGTTCCATTTTATGATACCTGTGGGATGGTGTCAGTGTCTTATGTGTGATGTGTGATAGTGAGAAAAAGGTGGGAAGACTGACATGACTGGGTTGAGATCTCCAAGGCCAGTGCTTGATGAGGACCTATCCTGTCCAGCCCTCATTACCTTGTCATTTTTACCATATTGAGTGCCTGGACTTCTCCATGTTGAAGGAGAGTACCGGTACTCGTTTATGGGGACAAGTGAAAAAGAAAGCCTTACATTTAATTGTACAGTGATGAAGGAATTAGCCTGTGCAGCCTTTGTTGTGGAAAGTAGAGCCTACTTCCTCCTACTCTCACCCGCACCCACAGTGCCCATCAGGTCTTCTTCTTTTCTTTTTTTAGGCCATCTTCAAGGCCCACCATGCAGAGCAAGAGGAGAACCAAACACGCAGCAATAGGTTTGTTGGAGTCTTTATTGGGCAGCAACACCTTTTGGCTAATTGAGCTGCACCTGTTGCTCGCAGGGGCCCCCAGCACTTTCATGTGGAGAACATATTCATGATTATGGAGTCTGGGACAACCCTACACAGGCAGCAACTTAAGAAGGGCCGTGCAATTTCTTTTTCACCTGTTTATTTTATATTGGCAGTGCCTTTTCCTATGTGTAAGTGTTTAGGTGGTTGAAACTGGGACTGTGATGGGATGTTTCGGACTGAATACCCACATACCACTCCAGTTACCTACAACATATTAGACCTCATTACGACTCTGGCGGAATGGGTTTAACAGCACCAGTAAAGGTCCCGGCGCCGTTAAACCCATTCTGCCCTATTACGAGGTCCCTTTGCGGGACCCGCTCTGGACATCTGGTCAGCCCAGACGTCCTTTACGGGTCACGCAAGGGGACCAGCATGCTAACAACGGCACGTCATTAACGGGCCCGTTGTTAGCATGCTCCCCATTCCCATTGAGCCCTATGGGAATGGGGATGGTCTGGGTCTGGTTTCCATGAATGGGGAAATACCGGGCCCTCCAAAGTCGGAACGGCCCGGTATTTCCCCATCCAGGGACCACGGACCCAGACCCGAGTTTGGAGGCATCCATGCCCTTATTAAGGGCATGGCTACCGCCAAACTCGCAATGAGGCCCATTGACCTTCTTACAAGGCAATGAAAGTGAGCAAAAAATAAAAATCATGTTTTAAATCTTAGTTTTTATCTATGATGTCTGCTAGTTTGACATGCAAACAAGAAAGGATTTGCTTTTATGTGGATAGTGAAATATCTTTAAGGCCATGAATAACAAGAGGCTGAACGTTTGTCTGAAACTATTATTCAGGCAGGCGACCACATCACATTTCTTTTGTGTGTCTTTAAGTCCTGAAAGTAAAGTAGTGTACAAAAAGAGGGAGATTTTTAGGGTCGTATTACTTTGCTTTCTGGGGCCTGTAGTTGTCCTTTAGGATGTGTAATATATAGTGACATTTATCTTAACATGTTTTATTTGGATACCTAATGCCAGGTTGCTTTACTATTCCATGTGTGTACTTTTCAAGTAAACTTCAAAAGATTGTATTCTTGAAAACCAAAACCAAAACATGTATCCCAACAGCAGCCCAGAAGGTATGTGCTCAGCTGCCTAAATCGCACATTGGGCTCAAATCGCATCTTCAGAGCTTAACAAACTATATTCCTCTGCAAACAATTTAATCTCATGGTGCCATATTTGCAAATATTGGGAGTTCGCAATGAAGTGGGAGACTGGGACAATACCCTCCATCTCATCCAGACCATGGCCTAGAGGATCACGACCCAGGCACCCACCACGAGACGAGTTTGTCTACTTACCAGATGCCAAAATACCCTGGTTCAGAAACTTACACCCAAGAGGAGTATGCCCACCAGCACGCCCGGCACCAGCCCGCCCGGCTCAAGCCGACGCCTGCGACATGGATGAGCTCGACTAGAACAACAGCCACAAGTATCCACATCGTTAGAGATGCCATAACGACATAGCCAACTGCCAAGAACACACGTGCCACCATGCACACTGGTCACTCGCACACCAACCTACATGAAGAACATACACAGTGCTATGACGTAGGTAACTGACACACCCACTGACGTGCATCGTTGTCATTTTTCACATAGGCCTTTTTACAGCACTGCAGAAATGCAAGATGCCTGAAGAGCTTGTGTATATGCTTGCTGACGCTTCTCCCACCACCCACCCCTATAACGACACCATCATGTATATCTAATGTTGCTTGTGGCACCCTGTCAACCCGCGACCTCCATACTATGGATTATGTACCGCCACCCATGAACTAGGCCCGAGTAGGCCACAAGCAAGAGTCCCGAGGCAGGAGCCTAGCAATGAAAATCCTCCCAGAACAAGAGTACAAGTGCTGAGCATGCAGAACAAGTCCCCGGCGAGAGCTCACAGCCAAGGCCACAATGTTGCAACCTGCATGCTGCAAGCCCAGCGCCAGGGTTATACCTGTAAAATGCCAAGCCCACAGAAACAAAATACAAATCTAATGCTCATAACTCTGCTCCAGCTACGGTCTCTCCACACGTGACCAAGCCGAACTGAAAAAATGCCAAGCTCAAGAGACAGAAAGTCACCAGGGTCCCACGTCTGGGACACAGGTTGCAACAACGAAGCGGCAAGATGGACACCTACAGCAATGGGAAAGACCCGCTCACAAGCCATGAGCAGACCTGTCCGTTGCCTGCACAAACACATAGTTGCACATTGTTGCTAATGATAGGTACACCGCGAGCTGGGAACGACGATGGTCCCAGGCTTGGGGGCTCGTGGTAGAACCACTCAGAATCCAGGGGGGCTTATTATTGACACCATTACCCTTAACCAATCACCAAGGTTCCCCATGTAACAATTCTAAAGTAACAACCGCAAGGGACAACCCAAGTGTACCACCTGACCCATCCTCATCCACTAATATTTCTTTCCATATGTTACCTATACTAACCCTACCACTCGGGGAACCAATCCTGAGTGGCGATAGGTTTTGTGCTAACTTTCCCAGGTGACGCGAGTAGCGCGTCATACTACCGTAAAAAGGGCCTGCAAGCCACACTAAGATTGAGAGTCTCATCAGACGCGTACGATCCGAGACCCATCCCTGCCGTTGTTATAATAAACAGCAGAACCACCTTGCCTCTTGTGTGTGTGTCTCATACTCCTTTTGGGTACACGGGAGGAGTTGGGACCTCCCCAGCCCAGAGGCCTGTGGACGGCTCTGCCGGCCCCGGGAGAATCACCCCGACAAGTTGGAGGCACTGCTGAGATCTGTTTGAGGTCTATCTCCTGGGAACTTCATTCCAAGGCCCTTGCAGCGAGGCGACCCGGCAGCGCTGCCCCCTATGCCGTTGCCCCCTTTGAGGACTACAGGACCATCGTGGAACTGCGAGAAGACCGGACAGCGCAATCTGGATATTGGCCCTCGGGAGCTGATTGAGAAGTATCCCGCCCACGGTTGGCGAGTGTCCAGACGTGGTCCAGACGAGGGGAGGTGGCAAGCCGCTTGGAGGAGTGCACGCAGTGAAGCGGCCCCGCATCAAGGGAACTTGGTGAGGATGACGCACCCAACAAGCAATGTGACATTGTGAGGGAGGCGGGAGGAACTGTAATAAGGGCGGCGGGAGGTGTTTTTACAGTGTGTTGTAAAGATTTGATTAACAATTGTTGACAGACGAGTGAGCGGTAGCGGGACAGGCATGAGGGCCGTCTTCTACCATGTCACAGAAACAGGGTGGGTGGAGCCAGAAGGCACCACGTGCGGTTACTCGAAGTCACTGGTTCGTCTAGATCATGAGCACCTGTAGGGAAGGGGTGTGGCTTTCCTATGAATTGGCGTTTTAGATCAGGATCCCTACTAATTGAGTGTTGAAGCTCGTTAGGTAGATGACGTTTTCCCATAGGAGGTAGCCAGATTGTTGCCAAGTGCGGAAGATTATTGGCTGGTTAAGCTCCCCTGGCGAGGGGCGTATCACACGCGAGGCGACGCAGCATGTGCAGTCCGATTATAAGAATTTTTGTTGAATACCTTGCTCCGGGCGAGGCGAGAGGACAGCTGTGGGGTTGAGGGGGACAGAGGGTAAAACATATTGCGTGCTCCACTAGTGTTATAAAAGGTTCTTACCGGTAGTAGGTTGAAGAAGTTGGTGACGTCACCCGTAGGGCTTCCATAGGACACTGCGGCCACACCGTATTGATAAAAGGGTGGCCAGGGAATAAGTATCGGGGAGGGGGCAGCGTAGAAGAGGGAGAGGCCGCGCAAGGAGAACGCCGGCACCCCTCGATATGGGGAAGGCAGAAAGGGGAAAGGTGGCCGTGCACAGAGAACGCCGGTCACGTGAGCAAGGTGGTTGAAAAGGGGAGGGAGATGTTTGAGAAGGGGAGAAGAAAGGTGGGGCGGCTGTTATCAGCACGTCACACAGGGCACGCAGTCGCAGGGGGCTCCATGCACCACGGCCGCAGGGGGCCATTTGAGTGATATATAAAAAAAAAAAAAACACACAAGGAAAAACAAGTAGAGGAAAAGAACTATACATTTGCACTACCTTACCTTTCAGCGGACTGTCGGAAGTCCCCAATTACGGGGCCAGGTAAAGAAGGTGGTTACCGAAGAAGTTGAAATATAACCTAGCAATGTCTCATGGGTCAGGATCCGGAGGGTGGGGAAACACTCTAACTACACCCCTCCAACACATCTGTAAGACACTATCACCCCACAAATAGAAACCTATCAAGTATAGTATTGATTGGACACAAGGAACAGACAACAAAATGACGACACCATGGCTGCCTAACGGCAGCTTCGACCCATACATCCAACACTCACTGTTGACGTACATACATAACACATACAAAGGGAAGAAATTAGCTCATCATGTAGAGATGTTTAACTTGTGGAGGATGTTCCAGGGATCCAGACCAGGAGCAACAGGGATGTTTACTATGGAAAGGGCAACAGAGGAGAAGGGGAGCAAAGAAACAAAGGAAGCTAAGGAGGTGAAGGAAGAAGATGGGGACATGACCACGGCGAGCAGCAATGCCCCACGAATGGAGGAGGTCACAAAGGAGGAAGGAGGACCGGTTGGAGTACCAGAAGTAAAGGTGGAGAAGGAAGGAACAGACAATATGCGTCTAGCGAAGGTAGTAAAAAAAGAGGAGGGAGGATTGTACCCAGTGACGGAACTAAGAGAAGCAGCTAGGCCACAATTAACAGCGGTTGAGGGGTATTCAAACCCTGCGTACAGCCCTCCACCCTACGCCCCTAAGGATAGCTACCAGAGGGGGCGGCAGCTGCAATGGGCGTGCCAGAGTTCAACACAACACAGGCCGGTACGGGGGGAGGGAAGAAAAGTGGGGAGCTAGTTGTATGGATAGGACCAGATGAGTGGATAGCAGCACAGGTACTCCTAAAGCTCTGAGGGACACTACCAGAAGAAGAAGAGGACGCGGTGTGGAGAGCTAAAGAGGAGGGAATGGAAAACACACTGACAGGGACTGAGGTGAGTAACACAGAGGAAGGACGGCTGTCACAGGTGGAGGAAGAAATGCTGGAGGAAAGGTTGGCTGAACTAAGAGAAGTACGAAGTGACCTGATTAGACAGTACGAGCAAGAAACGCAGGGGAGAAAGAAGGAAAGAAAGGAGAGTAGGGAGGAGCAGGAGAGGATGAGGGAGAGACTGGAGGAGAGAAAGAAAGAAGCGGAAAGAATAAAAGCGATAGCAGAAAGAGTGTCACGTATGGAGCAGTGGGAAATGAAAAGGAAGGAGGAGGAAAAGGAAAAAGAAATGGAAATGTGGAAAAAGAAAATATTGTCTGAAAGCACACGGAAGTATGAAGAAGGTCAAGTAATAGAGAGCAAATTGAAAAGAGGAGGGGCAAAATGGGGACGACGGGAACAAGACGAAAGAATACTGGCGAAGGTAAGTGCCGAAGTAATGGAAGGATTATGCAAAAGGAGAGAGGAAATGGGGGTGAAATATTGAGAAATGAGGGAAAAGAGAAGGGGGATAGGAGAACGGAGAATGAAGTAAGAACATACACTCGCCAGGACTCAGAGGTGCCTACAACCTCGGGGGCAACCATTAAAGGAGGAGAACGCAAGGAGGCAAACTTGATCTATTAGAAGACAGTTACAGTGGGGGGAAAACTAGCAGACTGGAGATTGTCTTTCCTTGATGAATTTTGTAGCGAAGAGGAAGGATGTTCGGGAAGGAGTGGAGGAGATGACAACAGGGAAAGCTTAGACAAACCGTACATTACAAGGGTAAATTGCGAATCACCCTGGGCATGCAGGAAAATGGAGGAGGAAAAGACATGTGAAGAACAGGTAAGAGAAGTAGCAGGGAGAGCGCCACAACCAGTGACACCAACACCACGCCCTCGGACACCCACCCCTGCACACACTCCATATGTCGACAGACTTAGAGATCTCCCGGGGCGCAGACAGGAGGACAGGACGAGCACGCCTGCGGTGAAACACGAGGGTAACATAAGAGGGAGGAGGAGTGAAGGGAACAATAGAACAGATAACTGTAATGATATAATGATAGGATCACATGACACGGAGGAAGAGGACAAATACACTGACATAGCCCCACGAGCATTAGGGGAAGTGAAGGGGGGGAACTTAATGCCACTTCTAGAAAGGGGAGGGGTCAGACCACAATACGTCCCATGGAAGCATGCCGATAAGGAAAACATAAAGTGCAGGCTCCCATCTCTAAGTGGGGCAGCTGGGAAATGGATATATGAGATGAAGAAACATACTGCAGGACAAAAACTAGCGGTAGGGGATGTGAAAGGGCTCCTAATATCAATACTAGGGGATGCTGCAGATGACATCTGGAAAAGGGAATGCTTCCCAGGGGTCACAACAACAGACACGGCACATGACGGGGCGCCATTTGCCAACTGCAGCACGCACTATGGCAGGCATTAAGGGTCCAGTACCCAGACACGTCAGACATAGGGGCAATTACATCACGCAAAATGCGTGAGAATGAAGATCCTGACGATTACATCCAGGAGATTCAGGAGAAGTGGCGCTTGGAAACTAGGGAACCGTGCGATAAAACACTAGCCATCTTCTACCACATACTGATACAAGGTCTCCCTGAACCAGTGCAGAGACAGCTGAAGAAAATTGTGGGGATGGAAGTAAAGCCTTGGCCAGAAATACAACTAACTATAGTACATCACTGTAGGATGTGGCAGGAAAAGATGAAGCAAAAGGAGGAAGATAGGAAGGCAGAGGAGGCAAAATTGGTGCAGAGAAAACTATCCAAATACACCATGGAAGGAGCATTATTGACAGCGCCCGTGGTAGCAACACCAGCACCTGCTCAGGCCATAATTGCACAAGGCATGGCACAACAGCACATAGCACAAATTCAGCAGCCAGCACAAATGGTAACACAGCAAATGCCCCCACCCCCACCATACACGACAACCGCAGGGGGATTATATGCCAATGGGAAATGGATATTATAACAGCTACAGAGGTAGGGTGGGGTGATGAGAGGGAGAGGGTATGGCCAGCATACACAACAACAAGGAGGAAGGTTCTGAGGCCACTACTTAAAAGGGCAACAAGGGTATCAGGATAACACGGGGAACTTTTCCATGGCAGGAAAGAGAACCACCAACATGTTGGGTTTGTGGAATGGTGGGGCACATGTCGCGCACATGTAGGATGAGACCCACCCCACCAGCTTGGGGGGAACAGGGGCAACAAGGGCATATGGGGGAGCAACAAGTATACCAGCAACAGCAAGGAACACCCCACAACAACAAGTGCCACTACAACAACCGCAGCCACAGCCGCAGATACAAGTGCAAACACCCTCGCCACAGCAGCAACAGATACAAAAGTACGTACCACCGCAGCAACAAGTGACACAGGTACAAACATACGCACTACCACAACAACAAGCGATAGCAACACAACAACATCAAGTGCAACCAGTCCAGCAGCTCACACAGATACAGGACAATGCAGTATCAACAACTGATGCACCCCTACAACAGACACAATTGAAGAGGGTGACAATATTGGGGCACAACCCTTATACGGGGGTGGCCAGTCACTGTACCCGCAATAGGACAGCCCACAGATGTCCTTGATGGGTCCCATCCTATCGGTAACACCTAATAGTACGGAGGAACCACGCGTACAGGTAGCGATAGGTGACAAAAAATGTTCCTTTCTTGTTGACACAGGGGCCACTAGGTCCTGCATAAGGGAGGGCACATTTAAGATGTCAGGCGAGGCCATGCACACTCAAGGATTTTCTGGGGCTCGAGGGTTTGTTCCCTTTACTGATAACATCTCCTTATCTATAGGAGATAATGATATGTCTGTCCCGCTCCTGTACTCGAAGGAGTCGCCAGTAAACATACTTGGGAGGGACATAATGAGCAGGTTAAACATGGCAATCTCCTTCACGGAGAATGGCATAATTTGCTCCACACCAGGAATAAACATGCTCATAGCATGACAAATACTGCAAGCTTACTGTGGCCAAACAGTAGCTCAGGCTGAGCCAGTAGATGGAGAGATGTTCCAATATGGAACAGACATGGCATTCACATGGATGCCAGGGATTGAGGGCAAGATTTGGAGGAAGCCAGCAGCATATTTGTTCAGACCAGAGACACCAACAAACGAACCAGAGGGGAAGGTGATTTAAGTGAGCATTGAGAGCATCATGGCAACTGCAGATTACATCGCAGTCCATGCACAAGACAGGGAGGGTAGGGCATGGAGAGCAGTAATAGCACTGGCTGAGGGGTGCAGGCTCATTCAGGTATCAGATGAGGAGCTCTTCTCAGATGATAAAGAAAGAGGGGAGATGGTGTTTATGATGAGTGTTGACATCTGGTTAAGAGTGACATACAAGCAAGTGGCCCTAAAAATGGCTGTGGCACTAGAAGCACCTGCCCCTACCCCGGTACCATTTTATGAGGAAGACATGGCAAAAGTTCCAGCATCACTGTGGACCACCAATCCATATGACGTGGGCTGCATAAAGAGCATTGGAGGAGTGAAAATAAAGTTGAAAAAGGGAGCAATATTTCCTAGGGTGAAGCAGTACCCACTATCAAAAGAGGCAGATGAGGGCATATACGAAACAATAACAGCCCTGATAAACAATGGCATATTGGTACCATCAGAATCAACATGCAACACGGCCGTATATCCAGTGCGTAAAGCGAAGGGAGGGTCTTGGCGTTTCATCCAGGACTTTAGGCCCTTGAACTCCATTGTAGAGGCATAGTACCCCATAGCTGCAAACCCAGCCACAATACTGTGTGGAATACCAGCAGAGGCATCACAGTTTACCGTAATTGACCTAAAAAAAGCCTTTTTCTCGATACCTCTGCACCCAGATTCACAAGACCTCACAAGCTTCACATACAGGAACATAAAATGGAAGCACACAAGGTTGCCTCAAGGGTACTGTGAGTCACCCTCCATCTTCAACAGAGTAATACAGATGGATTTGGGAAACATTGAAATGGAGAGCACGGTGCTGCAATATGTTGATGACATAATAATTTGCAGCACCACTGAAGAAAGGTGCAGGGAAGACTCAGTAAAGATGCTGACAGTGTTGGCTGAGAAGGGGTACAAGGTGGACAAGGAAAAGTTACAGTACTGTCAGGATCAGGTACTATACATTGGCCAACTAATTTCCCAGCATGGAAGAAACATTGCCCCACAGAGAGCACAAGCAATAACTAACACACCACAACCACAAACAGTGCGGGAACTGCAGCAGTTCCTGGGCCTATGCAACTACTGCAGAGCATGGGTTTTTGATTACAGTTCATACATTGGACCCCTGCTCGAAGCACTAAGAGAAGCACAAAAAGGGGACAAAAGGTTGGGGTGGACAAGAGAAATGAAGGAGGCGTTTGATGAGTTGAAACACGCCATATCCACTGCGACCGTGCTAGCCACTCCAAACTATGAGCACCAATTTTTCATTTTTTCATATTGCGACTCAGCAGTGATGAAGGCAGTACTAACTCAGAGAACAAGCATGGGCCACAAGCCAATAGCTTTCTACAGCGGCCATTTGGACCCTGTCATGTTAGGTCACTTCCCTTGCGAACAGAGTCTCGCAGCCGCAGTATTTGCAGTGGAAAAATCATCATCAATAACAATGGGGTGCCCCGCCACACAATTTGTGGAGCACGCACTGTTCACAATTTTGAACAAGCCCAAGTCCACCATCACCACACAGAGGGCATTGGGTTATGAGATCATCCTATCGAGACCAGAGTTGACGATCGTCAGGTGCAGTAATGTGAACCCAGCTAGGTTCATAGCAGAGGTAGTTGAGGAAGGTGATTATACCCATGATTGCACACAGGCTATTGAAATGTATTCCAGCACAAGGAAGGTTGAGGAGGATGCCCTAAAAGGGGGTGAGATAATGTACATTGATGGGTCATCGACTATTGATCAGAGTGATGGGATAAGGAGAACGGGAGCAACAGTGGTTAGAATGACAGAGGATTTGATGTATTTCGCAGTGAAGTGTGTCCAATTACCACAGCATTATTCGGCTCAGGCAGCAGAATTGGTAGCACTAATTTTGGCACTAAAAGAAAGCCTTGACAAGAGAGTGACTATATACTGTGACAGTGCATATGTAACATCAACGGTACACTCAGGATTAATAAAATGGCAAAGAAGGGGATTTAGAAGAGCTGATGGTACACCGATGCAACATGCCCTTTTACTGGCTGAATTGATTGAAGTAATTAACGATCCTCAAGAAATAGCTTTGGTTAAGTGTCAGGCCCACACTAATTGAGATGAACATATCTCGAAAGGTAATGAAACAGCAGACACACATGCCAAACATGCTGCATATTTTGGTGTAATGTGGATCCCCCAGAATCCGAGAGAGGCAGAGGGAGGTTGATAGCAAGACAGATGTTGATGAAGGATGGGTACACCCATCTCCCTGCAACCCAGATAATGGAGTTGCAGGCAGCTGCACCAATGGCAGAAAAGGAGCTATGGGTAAAAAGAGGGTGTACAATGTCTCCCACAGATGCACTGTGGCATCAAAATAATACAGGAAAGGTGGTTATGCCACTGGCACTGTTGAACACAGCTCTGGCTCAGCTACATCATCTGGCACATACAGGGAAGGAAGTGATTGCAGCACAAATAAAAGAAGCATGGTTCTGTCCCGAGTTAAATTTCCATGTTGCAAAGTTTATCAGCAATTGTCTAACGTGCCAACAGTTTACAGCCGGTCACATGCTGCAAGTGATAAAAGGTACCATACCCCGGCCGGAAGGACCATTCCTACACTTACACATTGACTATGTTGACATGATCAACGTATGTCAAGGACAAAGATACATGATTGTAGTGGTGTGCCCATTTTCAAGGTGGATTGAGGCTGGACCCTGCTCACACACGGATGCTTTCAGAGCAGCTACATTTTTAGTGAGGGAGGTCTTCCCCAGGTGGGGTGTTTGCAAAGTGCTGCGGTCAGATAATGGCCTGCACTTTGCAAACAAAATGTTTGAGCACATCACAGCTCTGCTGGGCATCAAGCACAAGTTTGCATGTGAATATCATCCATAGGCTGAAGGTATCTGTGAATGTCTGAATGGTCTGCTAAAGGAGGACATAGACAAAATACAGCAGACAACTAAGAGAAGCTGGCTGTACTCTCTTCCCTTGGCCCTATTCGAGCTGAGGAATAGGCCAGGGTCTGATCACCACCTCACTCCCCACGAGGTGGTGACTGGACGCCAGATGCGCCTTCCACTAACGCCAACATCAAGAGCCCTCACAGATTATGAAAGTACTGCAAATGTCTTTGGTGATGAAATGTATCAATATGTGTCTTCCTTGATTACTAGTGTCGCCTTTATCTCCCAACAGCTCGAGCGCACGCGGGGCGGTTTGAAGATCACCCAACCAGAAGATACAAATGAACAACTAGAGCAGCAAAAAGAGTGGACTATTGCGGAAGGAGACAACGTTCTCCTCCGCATTTTCAACAGGAAGTGGAACAGCCCCAGATTTACGGGGCCCCACTTGGTAGAAGCAGTGGCTCCTAGAGCCGTTAAACTACAAGACAAACAAGCTTGGAATCACCTGCATGACATCAAGCCCTACAGAGGCCAGACCCGCCCTAGCATCAACGGCAGGGCCACCGAAAAAACAACAGCATCAACAACGCCAGCCACAGATAAAGACACAGCGACTGAAAAAAAGGACAACTGTGACACTGCCCCTGACCCCTCCCCAGCCACAAACACTGCCATAGACTTTAGACAATCGCCTGTAGCTCACCCCATGGTCACGAGATCCTGAAGCAAAGAAACCTCCGCCCGCTCAGCCCCATCCCTGCCATCACCGAACAAAGGACATTGTATAAAAACTTGAATGATACACACACATATAAACACTTGTATGTTATCTTTTCTTTTTGTCTCGCACATGCAGGTACCGCATATTACTGTATTGTTTAGAAGGTGAAGTAACTAAGGTCGTGTTCTGCCCAGAAGTAAATGCTACCGACAGATGATAACACCCCTGAGGCCCTATCACACCAATTTGTATACCATATAAAGAGGACAAAGTATCTGAAAAGGAGAAGGATACGCGTGTACTACACTGCGTTTGTTTTGGCCATAGAACAATAATTTCCCCATCTCCACGAGCACTTGCCGGCTCTGAAGGATAGGTCACTGAGATTAGCGTGGGAGCAGTTTTACGCCTGGGCACTAAATGACTATTTGATAGGTATAGCTTGACTAAAAACACTAACCGAAATAACGCATTTTCAGGCGGGCATCTTTATCATCGCAAGAATAAGCTGCTGGACCGCAGCAAAGGTAAGAGCAAAACTGCCAGTGAGATTAGCTACTGTAATAAAGATCATAGGCATGTTGGTTGTCACTGGTCTATTGGCTGCCTCTGTCTGGCAGAAAAACTATGCTTTAAAGATTATGGCTGCACCCAAAACTAACCTACCTCCCCCCACAGCTGCAACAGGTATGATGTCAGGTGGTACAAGCAACCCTAGAGGTAAGGGACATAGGGTTGAATGCAGCACATATGGAGAAGAGAAGGGAATTGACAAATATCTCACAGATTCAGCACACGTCTCGAACAACATGTGGTATCAGCACATGACCAAAATTGGTCAGCAGACAACTGAGGACAACTGCTATGTGTGCTCGTTGATCCCGTACGCTATGAGCACATCAAGAACATTTGTGGCTACCAAAGTGCCAGCAAAAACAGTGCAATGCCTGATATATTTGGCGCTATTCCAAACAAAAGGACGATTCCAAGGGACGGTGGTGACACTTCAACGGAAAACGAGGGACACATATCCATACGAAAACAATTTCCTCAAAACATATTTGAGCAACCATAAACAAAGCCTACATGCTGAAGCTTTCAGATACATGACGGATGGCCCCGACAAAGGTGAAATGACGAAAGTAACGCTACAATACCTGCCGTGTGATTGGTATGCAACTGAAGTTGCTGGTGAACAAGGGTGCTGGGAAAGACCACTAATAACAATAACTGGGAAAATATATGTGAACAATGAATGGGAAATAGGAGTGGTTGGGAGCAACATGATCACAAGAGAAAATATTACCACCATAAAAGAGCACAATGACAGATGCTGGACGACGTGGGGTAAATATGTACCGATGCTGACGTGGATGGAGAAGGACGAAGATCCAATAAGCATACTACCACTGACTGCACCCACACTGTGCTATCAACACAAAGGTGATGTGAATGTGGGATACAACACCAACTGTGGAAGCACGGTAGAGATACCTGAGGGGGGTTCTGGCACAGCAGTTCTAATGGACCACTATTGGGCCTGCAGCGATAAAGCGTACCACACCTTGACTCCATCATGGAATGGAATATGCACTATGGTACACGTCAATGTGCCATCCCTGGTTGTGCCTCAGAAACATGTCAACATAGCCAACTTCCCCAAGATGGACGAAGGGAACAAGAGGAGGAAAAGATCTGCACAATCACAAGAAGGGGACAAGGATAACAACAATAACGTTTTGCCAAGAGTGAAAAGACAAGGGGAACCACTGACAGGAAACTACCTGCGGGGAAGATCGGAAACCGCCCTCATCTCAATCCCACCAGAACACAGACTATTTAGCAGAGCAGCAATGTTCTTCTCATCCATAATACACCCAGGACTACAGGCATATGCAAATGCAAAATGGTTACAGATCACCAGATGGGAGCTGATGATGACAATACATTCGACAGTAAATGGATTTAACGCAATAAAAGAAGAACTGAGAGCGGTAGCACTACAAAACAGGTATGTGCTAGACCTCCTCACAGCGATGGAAGGGGGAGTTTGCACCGAAATAGGACAATCATGTTGCACATTTCTCCCTGTTAACGATAAAGACAATGGGACACTTACTGAGGCAGTATCACAACTGCCCTGATGCACTCCAAAATGATGGATCAAAGTAAAGGAGTAAAGAAAGACACCAGCAGGTTCTTGTTCATATGGTCATGGATGCCATCATGGCTGTCAGATGGGCTGAAGCTAATAGTAGGATGTACAATATTAGCTGCAGCTGTGTTGATTGTAATAAAGTTCTGGAAAGCTAGAAAAGCACGCACAACGGACGAAATGATGGAGATGGTCGGCATGCACGCCTTACTGCCGGCCGATGATGGCAGTCACACCGACATGATAATACAGGAACGAGAGAGGTTGCGCAAACAGATTCTTGACAACCACATGGATCCACCATCTGTGAAGGTGGAGAACCCAAGAAGCTATATCGGAAGATGGGTATACTGCAAACCCGGCGGCGGCTGCGTTTACATGTACTGGTCATTTGAAGATCATGTCAACCATTATGGGCACTTGGCTGGAATAACTAAAGTATGGAGAGTGAAAGGAGATAAGGTAAAGGATGAGTTTGTGGTCGACAAGTCAACCAGAGTGTGGACCGAAGTGGGAGAATGGGACAATACCCTCCCCCCAATCTCATCCAGACCATGGTCTAGAGTATCACGACCGAGGCACCCACCACAAGACGAGTTTGTCTACTTACCAGATGACAAAATACCCTGGTTCAGAATCTTACACCTAAGAGGAGTATGCCCACCAGCACCCCCGGCACCAGCCCGCCCGGCACAAGCTGACACCTGCGACATGGATGAGCTCGACTAGAACAACAGCCACAGGTATCCACATCGTTAGAGATGCCATAACGACATAGCCAACTGCCAAGAACACACCTGCCACCATGCACACTGGTCACTCACACACCAACCTACACGAAGAACATACACAGTGCTATGACGTAGGTGACTGACACACCCACTGACGTGCATCGTTGTTATTTTTCACATAGGCCTTTTACAGCACCGCCGAAACGCAAGACACCTGAAGAGCTTGTGTATATGCTTGCTGACGCTTCTCCCGCCACCTACCCCTATGGCGACACCATCATGTATATCTAATGCTGCTTGTGACACCCTGTCAACCCGCGACCTCCATACTATGGATTATGTACCGCCACCCATGAACTAGGCCCAAGTAGGCCGCAAGCAAGAGTCCTGAGGCAGGAGCCTAGCAATGAAAATCCTCCCAGAACAAGAGAACAAGTGCTGACCATGCAGAACAAGTCCCCGGCGGGAGCTCACAGCCAAGGCCACAATGTTGCAACCCCCATGCCGCAAGCCCAGCGCCAGGGTTATACCTGTAAAATGCCAAGCCCACAGAAACTAAATACAAATCTGATGCTCATAATTCTGCTCCAGCTACGGTCTCTCCACACGTGACCAAGCCGAACTGACAAGATGCCAAGCTCACGAGACAGAAAATCGTGGGAGAACCAATCAGAATCCAGGGGGGGCTTATTACTGAAGCCATTACCCTTAACCAATCACCAAGGATCCCCCTGTAACAATTCTAAAGTAACAACCGCAAGGGACAACCCAAGTGTACCACCTGACCCATCCTCATCCACTAATATTTCTTTCCATATGTTACCTATACTAACCCTACCACTCGGGGAACCAATCCTGAGTGGCGATAGGTTTTGTGCTAACTTTCCCAGGTGACGCGAGTAGTGCACATACTACCGTAAAAAGGGCCTGCAAGCCCCACTAAGATTGAGAGTCTCATAAGACGCGTACGATCCGAGACCCATCCCTGCCGTTGTTATAATAAACAGCAGAACCACTGTGCCTCTTGTGTGTGTCTCATACTGCTTTTGGGTACACGGAAGCAGTTGGGGCATCCACAGCCCGGAGGCCTGTGGACGGCTCTGCCGGCCCCAGGAGAATCACCCCGACAGCAAGCTCGCCAAACATTTGTACATCAAAATACTGTTAGGAAATTACAGCGTTCCTGGTCCTTGCAGCAAAGGTGGAAAAGGGTTCTGGTGTATTTGTATTTATTTATTTGTATAGCGCTCCAAACCCAGGGGCAACTGGTCACATTTCTTAAGAAGGTTACAGTTACATATATTCACAAGATGTTGCAAGGACCAAGCATGTACATATATTACAGCGTGTTGCATAGATATTGCATATTACATTAGCAATCCAGAATTACAAGGCAGTTAAACACAGATATTATTTACAAAGGCAGTTAAATACAGAAATAATTTACAGTAGCCTTACCCTGGTGCACAACAAAGGTTAGTTAGGCATGTGCAACGTGATCGTGGGCTAGCAGTCAAGTTTTGGCTTTGCTTCTGAAGGCATGGAATGGGGGTTCAGTTCTGAGTGGGCAAGGTAGAGAGTTCCAAAGCCTTGCGGCCAGCACCGGGAAGCTGCAGACCCATGCCTTCTGGAGCTTTAACTTTGGTAATAGGAGGCAGTGTGCTTGGGCAACTCTATGGGGTCGATCAGAGGTGTTACGTGTGAACAGGTTGGACAGATATTTCGATGCCTGCAAGGCAAGGCATTTGTGCGTGAATGATAACACTTTAAATGCAATTCTTTGGGAGACACAGAGCCAATGTAGGCTGCGTCTGGTATCCGAGATATGGTGGTTTCTGGGGAAGTTCAGAGCTGCCCTAATGGCATTGTTTTTTGTTACTTGTAGTTTGTTTAAATTCCTTTGGCAGGTCCATAGATAGAGCGCATTGCAATAGTCGATTTTCGACAGCACAAGGGTTCTAGCTAGGGTAGTGCAATTGGCAGAGGTTAGGAATGGTCGACAGGCAGTGATGAGTTTGCATGTGTAGGCAGTGGATGAGATTATGGTGTTGGTTTGTCTAGTTAGAGACAGCATAGAATCTAGGTATATGCCCAGAGTTTTGGTGTCGTTAGATACCTTGATGGTATTGCAGTCGATGATGAATGAGTCAAAAACAGAGTCCAACTTATTGAGTCTAGGTTGAGATCCAAGGATAGAAGCACTGGTTTATCGTTGTTTAGACAAAGCCTGTGTTGGGCCATCCAGGCCTGGATGACCAGATAGATATCATTCAAGGCTTTGGAGTCTGCTTTGTGGTTTCCCGTGATGTGGATGAGTATTTGGGTGTCATCAGCATAGTTTGTGTAGGTGACACCCAAATAGTCAAGAATATCGAAGAGGGGCTTTGTAAATACATTGTAGAGTGTTGGTGATATGCATGATCCTTGGGGGACTCTGCATAGAACTGGTGACGGTTCAGCTGAAGCTGTTGGGGAGAAGACCTTCATTGATCTATTCTCCAGGAAGGAGCTGATCCAAGAGGTGGCTTTGTCCGAGAAATGAGCTGTGGATTTGAGATGGTTGCAAAGTATTTGATTATTGACCAAATCAAATGCTGTCAAAAGGTTGAGAAGTAGGAGGAGAGCCAGTTTCCATTGTCTTTAAGGATTTCAATTTGAGTTTTCAAGTCTATCATCGTTTTTTTGGTGTCATGCCTCAGTCTAAAACCTGATTGTCTCAGGCCAAGGAGGCTATTGGATTCTAAGTAATCCTGGATCTGCAAGTAGGCTGCCCTGTCCAGGATTTTGAGCAGGAATGGGACGGTGGTGATGGACCTGTAGTTGGAGGGAATGTTTGAGTCTAGTGATAGTTCTTTAAGTAGTGGGAGAACCCAGGAGTCTTTGAGGTTGTTCAGCATGATGCCAGTGTTGAATGAGGCATTTATTAGGGTAGTGATAAATGGTACTAGTTCTTTAGTCATCTCTTTAATGATATGGGATGGGCAGGTGTCTCCCTGACAGTTGGATGGTTTAAGTTTGAAGATATTTTCTACCTCTTTGGTGGTGAGTGGTGAAAAGTAGAAAGGCTTGTGGGTTTGTTGAGGGGGGTCTGAGATACCGACTGGTGTGCTATGCTGCGAGTCCACTGAGAGACTACATTTTTAGCGTAGATTTTGTTTTTGGAGCATATTGATTTTATCTAGTAGCGCTTTTTGGATGTTAGCGCGCCAGGTACTATCTTTGAGACAAGTATCGGTGGGCGCTGCTGGAGATTCTAGTTCTTTGAGTATCTTAAAGAGTTCTTTAGTGCCCGAGATCCTATTGTTGTAAGTATCTTTTTTGGCTTGGAAGATTGCCTCTTTGTAGGTGAGTGATTCTAGAATAAAGCTATTCTTGTAGGCCGGCATCGGGAGAATCTTCCAGCGGGTCTCTGTATATCTCTTTTCCTTACGTAGTGTTCTAAGATGTGGAGTGAACCAAGAATTAAGATAAGCCCGTGGTTTGGATTTCCGTAGTTTCAGAAGGGCAATGGCGTTAATAGCCTTGAGAATAGTTTGATTGTAGATATCGACTAGCAGCGCTGGGTCTTGGTGCGACTCAATGGCATTGTTTAGGATGGGTGCTATCAGTGGAAGCAACCTCTCACTGGTTATTTCCTTTCTATTTCTAGTACAGGTAGGTGGGGGCAATGTCCTGTTTGGGACAGTGCTTGTCAGAATTAATGGTGAAAGTAATCAAATTGTGATCTGACGAGGCACAGGGAGTAGTGGACTTGATGTCGATACTGCAATTGAGGTCTAAGAGCCAATTGAGTGTCCTCCCGTTAATGTGGGTGGGTTCCTGGATCCGATGGGTGAAGCCAAGATCTGTAATGGTCTTGGCGATGTCAAGGGCTTTTTGATCTTTAGCATCTTGGAAGCCAAGATTGAGGTCGCCCAGTAGGATGATTTGTGAATTAGGCTTGGTGTTGGCGGATAGCAGGGTAGTGATGTCTTCTGCAAATGTGGAGACTGGACCAGGTGGTCTATAGATGAGGTGCATGGTAAAAGTTTGAGTAGTAGAAATAGGGATCTTAACAGACAGAAGCTCGGCTGAAGGTAAATACGGACTATGTATTGGTCTGAGGCCTAGTGAGCTTCTAGTGTGAATGCAACACTACCGCCTTTAGATTGGTTGGTATTTCTGTTGCATCTGGTAATGGTGTAGTCATTAGGGATGGCGAGTGAAAGGGTTGATCCTGCTGCAGCATGTAGCCAGGTCTCAGAAATAGCTAAGAAATCGAGGAAATTGGTTGTGATAAGGTCTGCAATATCTAATGCATGTGCTGGGAGGGACCTTGCATCAATTAGAGCATCCTTGATGTTGGTAGCTTTGTCGGTGGTGGTTAGGGGTTCCTTAGGCAGGATAGATTTGGTGGGACCTATTCTAGGCATATTGGGGGGGTTGACAGCCATTTTGAGTTTTTTGGTGGAGTTTGATATAGATAAGGCTGCTGGTGGGAATCTAGAGCCTAGTCTATAGTGCCTGACATTCAAAGTGCAAGATATATTAGGGGTAGGTTTGGTGGCAAAATATTCTAGCCAAAGAGCTGGATAATTCAAGTAAGCAGTAATCAGTCAAATTGGTGCAGCACACATTAAGATGCAGTGGGGCGCAATTCGAATCAATAAGGTACACATATAATACAGCGGGCACTAATTAGAATAGTAGGGTTACACAAAAATGCTTTGAAGCCCATTCAAATCAGTAGGAGCGCACCTGGTATACAGTAGGGAGCAGAGAAAATCAGTATGGCACACATAGCACAGCGTGTCATTGTTCAGGTCAGTCGAGCACACATAGTATACATAGGAGGGCAATTCAGATCAATAAGGCACAGCTGGGATGTTGTAGAGCTCGGTTCAAATCTGTCGGCACATGAAGGGTACAGTGAGTGCTATTCCGATCAGTATGTCCCTTGAGGAAGCACTAGGTGCAATTCGGATCAGAGTAGTACACATAGAATGCATTACAAGATGTTCAAATACAGCAATTAGATAGGTGCGCGATGTAGCACCTATCAGTTAAAACATTACGGCTGCCATGTCTGACGGTAGGTGCAATGAACAAATAGGCATAGGCTAAATGCAGTGATAACTCTGGCCTCAGCTGAGGACAGCACTCGAGTAGGTGCAAGCTAAGTGTGGTAGTAGCAATGGCTGCGGTAATCGGATACAGTAATCAATGCACGTGGCCAGCAACACAAAGGGTGGAGCTGAGAACAGTATGTGAATGGGGCAAAGTTGAATGTAGATATCTAAGGGAGGTGCCGCCAATGTATGAATAGGTAGTAGGGTTACTGCGAGGCCAGCTGGACTAATATGATGTCAGTGATTTTAGATGATGGAAGTTAGTAGGGCATTTGCACTCGATACGGCATCGGTGCAGCAGCAACAGACATGTGTTGACAGAGTGCTGCCATCCGGAAACAGGCAATGTCATGATAATCAGCCGGTGCGGGCGATTATCTCAGCGATGGAGTCTGCACAGAGTGGGGGCTCTGCAATCCGTGCCAGCGTGAACAGGCGCAAACAGGGCCTTGAGTGTGGGCCTTCGGTGGGGAGCCGATGTAAGCCAGGAATCCTTTCCAAGAGGGCGACCAATATTGACATGGTGTTTCATTAGCTTCTTTTCAGCCTTTTGCACTATGGCGCCCGTGCAGACTTCTGCATGGGCGTTACACAGACTCCTAGTCTGGGCCATTTAAACAGCAGCAAGGTAAACATCCATGCATCGTTCAGGAAGCCCTATACGCTACCTGTTTTTCCCTTGCTCCTCATTATGCTGTCCATCCATCCTTACTTCCTGCTCTGCTGTTCTCCTCATTATTGGGACCCTATGTTGCCTTCCTGCCAAAGCTATTCAGCTATGCTGCCTTCTCTACAGATTTCCTCCATTGCCTTCCTGCCGCCAGCTATTCAGTGCTGCTGCCTTCTCTCCAGACATCTTCGGTTCTGCTAATCTCCTGTCTGCCATCATTCAGAGTTTACGCTGTTCAAGGGGTTTTCTACCTCAGAGGGCATTCCCTTGAGTGTTTTCCCTTGTGGTTTCCGCTTCCTCAGTGTTATCTACAGAGGCGCGGTGAGCCTTTGGGTGGCATTCTCTTTCATCAGGGCAGCCGCCCGTCACCAGGTCAGAGCTTCTTTGTTTATTATTGGTGTGTTTGCTAACCAATACTGGTTCATAAAAGGGGTAAAATTGGTCTGTGACTGACAACGATCTTTGAGAGATTGCTGCATTATACTGACAATTAAATTTAAAGTTAATGATTTAAGAGTAAACCATTATAATCAGATTTTGGTTGGAATCACTGGCTGATAGGGTAGGAGAGGAGTAGGGGAGGGGAGAGACAAATAAAAAGGGACACAAAGTTCACGACGCACAAGGAAAGTGAGAAATAGAAAACCATGCAAATCGACTCATAGAGTGAGATTAGTAGAAATGGCTAAATGAGCCTCAGTAGGAACCCAGTGAGAGAGAAGTTTTTGGACCTACTGGGGCTGACCCCTGACCCACTTCAAGCCTAAATTGAGGAGTACCTACACTTCTTTTTTCCATTAAAAGCACTGTCCAAGGTGTTCTTGATTTAGGTGTTGTGCAGCAATGTATTGCACATTTCAGTGAAGCTGCCGCAAATGTCTCACTCTCTATTTCTTCCTGATTTGCGAGGTTGGTGCTTTGATCGGTCTTTGTGTCAAGATTAGTGATGGATATTATTATGTTATAATCCGAGTGGTTCGTGCCTTGGGAGTTGCAGGACCATGATGGTTCATCTGAGTGGGTCTAGTGCGTCTTAAAGGAATGGTTCGGTCAAAAATGTTTATTGTCCCTACGTGTGGGCCATGTGTTTTCAAGCCTAAGTCGCTCGATTTTAGAAAAATTTCCTATGGAACTTACCCGAGTTTTCGTCCATTAAACGCACGCGAAAACAGGCACCAGGGCGCTGCCATTTTGTGATAATCCTATCACTTGCCCCATCGCCCTGGCTGACCTGCTTTTGCGGCACTAAATCATATCCCCCGCCCCTGAGCCTGACATTATCAAAACATTCTTATTCCCCGCCTCTCTCCGTGACGTTACTGTGCTGCGTAGGCAAACGCGCCCAGTCGTCTTCTACGCGACTTCACACAGAACCCGGAAACCAACACAGATCAACTCACAACACAGCGCGCCACAATTCGAAATATGAAACTGTACTTTAAAATCAAACAGCAATACAGTACATTTGGTAAAGTACATTGATTTGACATTAAATGTTTAGAGAATATTCAGCAATTGGCATATTAAATCGGAATGGAATTTTTTTTCTTTTCTCTCGATCCGCAAATCCGTAAAAATGTATCGTGAGTCACGTGCTGTTCCTTTATGGTACACAGGGTGTTGGTTTTCGTTAAAAGAAGCACTTTGGACGCACAATGAACCGCAAGGCTGTTCCATCAACTAGGCAATAGGCCACCGTAAAGGTTGATATGTTGCTTCTAGCCGCTAGTACCGCGTAAGGGCATATGGCTCCTTGGCGATCGTCCCATAAGATGGTCAATGTAGTGCAGTTGTTTACAAGAAGCTGCAGCTGGTGGTTGAAGAAGCCGTCTGCCAGGGTATGGAATAGGTAGCAGTGGCAATATGGTAGGATGTACCTGTTTAGAAAACATAAAAATTGAAATTAGTCTATGCAGCCGATCTTTATTACTATTATTCATTTTATTTATTAAGGGCGAGCTGAAACTATTTGCTTGCGAGGATAGTGCAATGGAGTATGTTCGGCTCTAAAAGCAATGCGAAAACTAATGAAATAAATTGGGGGAAACACACAAACTGATGGGTTTTTTTTTCTGTTGAACCACTGAGAAACGACTGTTTGTCTACATGCGTGTCAAATGGGCTCATGCATGCCCATGTACCCGGTAGAAAGACGATCCCACAAATGTTGAACTTGCTATTCATTCATTCATTCATTCATTCCGGTATAAAAGCGTCTAAAGAGTTACTTACATTATATTTGCCATTTCCATTGTATCTCTGCGTAATGCAGTCCGTAAATCCCACTGTGTTCGTGCCAACGATTTTTCATATACTGAACTAACATGAAACTCAGTCTAGTTTCAGAATTTTCAGCCTTATTGTCTCTTAAGTTATTGCCCACCGCCTTCAAATGAAGTCCTTTCGGCATGGTCCCTGTCTCTCAAGGTCAAAAAACAATAGAACCATATACTGCCAGAGCGATTCGTGGGCCTCTTCAGCCCGCGAGCATAAAATCAAAGCCGCTGATCTTCCCTCTGCATGAGCGTACATTCTTACTTTGCAACATCTCGTGTAAAGACATCTGTGAGAATTTGAATTTTCAACTCCATGTTTGTACTAGGCCTCAATGTGCAAATGCGAACTGGCTTCTCTCCCATCTGCAACACCTCGCTTGGTGCGTTCTAAGGCCCCCAATTTTGTCCTTGTTGTCCACAAGCTTTGCAGCCCTAGAGAACCATAACTATGGAGACATAGACTTTTTGGGGGAAGGTCAGGGAAAGTATAAAGTACCCGAGGAGTTGAGTTGAAAGTGAGATTTATTGTTTATTTGTTTTATTATTTGCAATACGCAAGCCTCCCCTCGGTTAATAGTGCGCTGCATTTACATGAGAATGTCGAAACTTAGTTACAGCAACAAAAATATATACATACACATATTCACAAGGTCAGCGATATGAGGTGAATAGAGAGAGAAGTCAAAGATGACACCCAGGTTGTTCGCCACCCAGGATGGAGAATGGAGGGTTTAGGGTTAGCATACTTTGTATGCACACTGTACAATAACATTATTTTCAAAAAGACAACCAGATTACAATTATTTATTTAAACCGGGATTTGAACTTCTCAACAAGCTCTTCTTTGGGTGGACATGGCACAGTGGCAATGTTTGGTGGCAATGCATCAGTGCTCTGCACAAAAACGCTCAAAATTCCATATCCGTGCTTCTCTAGTACACTAACAATAAGGCCTTTAACAAAGTCGAACTCCATTTCCTCATATACTGGTTTTACCCCCCATTTCTTAGTTCTTTTTCCAAAGGTCATAGTGTAGCGAGGCATCCCTACATTTCCCGTAGTCCTAGACTGTTCACGGCCCACATTCTCGTTATGGGCCAAGACCGCTAGTAGAGTCCTATGTTTCATGCCCTGTAAGCTGAAATGCAATCGCTTTGGCCTGTACTTTAGGCACATATTGTGGAACACCTCCAATTCTCCTGTGTGAGAGAATTCTGTCAGTCCCCTCAAATCTCTTGATAGAGTTTTATCGAAAACAATCTTCTCAATGGCTTTGTGTGTAGGTGAAGATGCAATCAACCACTTCTTCTTCCGTGCCTCCTCTGTGGACAAAGGGCCATGTTCACATTGGTGGAAATGTTGGTTTTCTGTCCAGCGGTGAAGGTTGGTACAGTGGTGCATCAGTGACCGCCATTTTTCAAGTAGGATTTCCACTGACCCTTCACAAGTTTTGGAGCTCCACCAAAGATGGTTGCTGTTAGACTGGGACCACTCTGAAATACTTTCAAAACCTTTTTTTTCCCTGCAGCCGAGATTTTCTTATTGATTGATTTAGCAAGATGCCATACGTCAAATTGATGTTTAATATGTGGGAACTGCTCTCTCATTGTCTTGGCAATTGAAACGTGTCTGTCCGTGGCTATGAGGTTGATGTGCATTCCCCTCGATTGTAGATATTGCAATGATTTTATAAATCCTAGTTTCTCCATGGCTACTGAGGATTTACATTGGGACACCTGCACGACCACCGAACTAACAATTTTCTTACTATCTATGTCCTGAAAGTGGTAGGTGCAGTACTTGGCAGAAAATCCAGGGCTGTCGCACTGTCCATCGCCAGCTAGACTGAATCGTTTCCCTTCGAATGTACTTGCTAGAGACAATTGTTCAATTTTCCAAGCATCACTAATGGCCGGAAACAGATAATCATGTTGGTATTTGTAGTACTGCGTTTTGGAAATGAAATGGAGTCCCACAAACTGAAAGAAAGACTCTAACTTTCTAAAACTGGACCCACTAAAAAGTGAGACAGCTGCACACAGTAGATTGCCTGCTGGCAGCTTCCCCAGCATCGGTTGTGCAGACCAAGAGAACGCATGATTAAATCTACAGGCGGCATGTATTTTGACGTTACTGCCTTGTTTTTGACGAGTCACATGAATCAATGGCTCCCCACATACTTCCCCTCCAACTGAATGCCCACATTTCAGCATACTTATAATATCCATCAAACAACTTTCGAATACTAGGTATTTGCCCTCTTTCATTAGACTGTCATCCGGTCGCGAAAGTTGTTTCGGACTGTTCCGTTGAGGACATATCAAGAAATTTGAAAGAAATATCGCTGCTATCAAGTTCTGATGTGTCGTTGGGTGCTGCTGCTGGTTCATTCTCTTTCATTTCAGCATCTGTTACTTCAGCATTGATGGGAGAACACAACATTGTTGACAGCTTTGTGGGTGGCATTTTGTTGGTGGGTGTAGATTGTGTGAATTGATCTGCGACTACTTCAGAGCTATCTTCAATACATTCAGTATCATCTTCTTTTGGTGGTGCAGTCGAACTGTAGCAATGGTCCAATACAACTTTACTGGATTCTCCGGACACATTTAATTCATGTTCTGGCCATTGAACATGAGCATCCCGTGTCTCAACACGCTGCGTCTGAATTAACAGTTCCTCCATAGTGTAAATGGTCTGGCAAGCAACCTCTCTCATTTGCTTCACTGTCTATGTATTTATAGTTCGTACACCCATGGGTAACTAGAGGACAGATTGGAAAAAGGATGTTCATTTTAAACACAATATAAAGTATAGTACAATTGACAGGAAAAAGCATAATATAGTCCCCAACACAAAACATTTCCTAAAATTATGAACTGTTTGTAACTAACCTTATTTTTGTTTCTTTTCTTTGCAACTTTCTTGACTCGAACTTCAACATCTGCACGCTGTTGCTCCGATTCGTTTCCGCATGTCTTCCCTTCCTCTTGCGCTGCAACAACTATATTTTCTGGATCTGCATAGACAGCACGGAATGACACTCCATCGACTCCCTGAAACATAGTACTTTCATCACTATGTATCACAATTTTGAAAACATAAAACACACATGTGGACGAACACACAGGTACATCTCAATAGCTAAATTCGAATTAAACATTCTGTAGAACAATCAAACCACAAGTATTCGAGCTCTGATGATCTAGTTCGAGGGAACTGTCAGTATCCATGCCTTTGGCTCCGCATGGACTGCCATGAATGGTTGTATTGGAGAGGAGGCATCAGCAACTCCCTGAAACACAGTACTTGCATTAGTATGGTTTTCAATATTGGAAACATAACAACAACTTGGGGTCGACGGCACAGGTACATATAAAGAGATAACCACAAATGATGCATTGTCTAAAAGAATCAAGGAATATCTAAATATGTTTAGATTTCAACGTCTTATTTCTCCGATTTCTTTACATCTGCATCACCGACAAGGGATGATGTAATTGTAGAGGAAGCTCTGTCTCCCTGAAACACAGTACTTGCATTAGTATGGTTTTCAATATTGTAAACATAACACACACTTGGGGTCGATGGCACAGGTTCATATAAAGTGATAATCACAAATGATGCATTGTCTAAAAGAATCAAGGAATATCTAAATATGATCAGATTTCATCGACTTATTTCTCCAATTTATTTACATCTGCATCATCTAAATGGGATGTTGTTATTGTAGTGGAAGCTCCGTCGTCTCCCTGAAACACAGTACTTGCGTTAATAGGGAAGAAAGTATAGCAAATGGAATCACATTATATGATGACGCTCGATGGAGCTGTCAGTATCCATACCTCGTGCTGCCGAACAATATATAGGGATGTTGTAAATGTAGTGCGCACTTCCGAAAGCTGTTGCGCCGATTCGTATACGCAAGGTCCCGCTTCCACTTCCCCTGGAATTACTTGAATGTCAGGCTCCGCATTAAGTGCAGGGGTTGACGCTCCATCAACTGCCTGAAAGATAGTACTTGCATTAGTAAGGATTACAATATTGAAAACATAAGACACACTTGGGGTCGACCGCACAGGTACATATCAATGGCTAACCACGAATTAAACATTGTGTAGAACAATCAAACGACAAGTATTAGAGCTCTGATGATCTAGTTCGATGGAGCTGTCAGTACCTCGTGCTGCTGAAGAACATCTAGGGATGTTGTCAATGTGGTGGACGCTTCAGCATCTGCCTGAAAGACAGTACTTGCATTACTATGGATAACACTAATCATAACTGAAAACAAACACCAGTGGACGATAACTAAGGTGTATATCAATTGGAAAGAACTAACCAAACATTCAGTAAAATATTTACACGATACAATAAAAATATCACTTGACATGCATAAAACAAGTCTGTAGCGGAATAGCCAAGTAAGATTACCTGATACGCGCTAGAAGTGGTTGATAACTGCGAGCACGTCAAGGATGTAGAATGTTCTTGCTTCAGATTCAAGGGATAGTCAAGCAGTTGTAAAGGTAAATTATTGATTGATAATGAAATGCCAATATTAAAAATTGTCATGTAAGGAGACAGAATGCTTGAGAGTAATGCTATTGAAAATGCGCAATATAGCACAGTTCCATGTGCCCATATATAGATTTCGTTTGTGGGTTATGAAATCGAAAAAGAATATATTGATAAATGTAATTATTCAAAAAGCTATACACTCATATCAATGTCAAAAGTATTACAAGGGACACAACACCTACAATATCAATGAATCCATTTGGCTACCTACACACTAACGCAAGGCCTAGAGCTAAATCCGGACACTTGACTCACCAGTGGCGGAATGTGGACGAATAGAGTGGGAATAGCGTTTGCGAGCAATTTTCGTGTCGTTTGCCGTTTATTCTTCTTTGTTACCCAAGATGTTGTGTACATGTTCGAGGAAAATTGCCGGCTGCAGATGCGGTATCGATCACCCCTCTTGTCCTCTAAGACTTGTTGGACTCTACTTTCCAGCTCATCCAGTGGATATCCGCAATGTCTGACCCATTCTCTTATTTGACAGTTTTCGGGAATACATGCATTGTAGTGCCTTCAGATTTAGCATGGGTCTTCGAAGGGCAACCGCTAATCAAACAGGCAGGCATTGTTGAAAATTCTGAAAAGTAAATATCGACATTATTATACAATCTTGATGAATAAAAATGTGATACAAAAGTAAATGAACCATACAATGTTCAATGTAAGGTTTGTTTTGGTTGCAGGAACTATACCAGTTCATCATGTGCGGCTTAGCATTTGCAGAAATTGCAGAAATGTATAAATGATGTGACTAAACTCTGAACATGTGACTCGTCCCTTGGATGTTCTGTCTTGCACGAGAAGGAAACATGCTTACATTATAGACTAGACCCCCGAAGGATGCAATTCGATGACAATTGACACAGATGAAAATAAATAGATCTATTGATAGCATAACAATGGAATCTCAAGTCAACATCAATGAGACCAATGAACATAGCACTATTGAGTACTCTACTCGCAAATAGATAGAAATTTAAAAATCAGCGAAATATGACTAGGATACATGGCCTTACCTTGACCAACAAACAGTTGGATTCAGCCAGCCGAGCAATATGTTGCAGGAGAACAGGGAGATGGCCACATGTAGCACACTGACGAGTTTGCTCGAAGCGTTCACAGAAGTTCACGGATAGCACGACGACGAGTAGATTAGCATAGATCTCAGTGGTTCTTAGGTAGCACGTTCAGGAGTTGACTTGCAAAGCACAAAGATGTTCTCATGAGACATATCAAGTGGTTTATAAAGTATTACAAACAGGGGTGTGTTTTTGAATGAATGACGTGTGTATGTCGTGGTATTATGTGGTTTGCTGGGGGCTGGCCAGCGTGAGGGGGTCCTGGCCAGACACACGGAGTCTGAGGAGGCCATGTGAGCGATGGGCCCTTGGCATGGGATACCTTTTGAAGTGTACATGCTGTTTGTCACCTTGGCCGTTCATGCCCCTGACAGCCCCCCATGGCAGTGTGCATCCACTGGCGCGAACCACCATTGATAGAGGGGGGTGGGATGGATGGACCTGCGGCATGCAGATAAGGCACAGGAAGACTGCCGAATGGAGACACACTTATGTTGATTGCAGGGGGGCGGCCTGCTTCAAGGGGGAGCCCTGCCTGGAGACACAGAGTCTGAGGATGCCATGTGAGCGATGGGCCCTTGGCGTGGGATACCTTTTGACGTGTACATGCTGTTTGTCACCTTGGCCGTTCGCAACCCAGACAGCCCTCCATGGCAGCACGCATCCACTGGCGCGAACCGCCTTTGATAGAGGGGGTGGTATGGATGGGCCTGGGGCGTGCGGATAAGGCACAGGAAGACTGCCGAATGGAGACACACTTATGTGGATTGCAGGGGGGCAGCCTGCTTCAAGTGGGAGCCCTGCCTGGAGACACAAAGTCTGAGGAGACCATGTGAGCGATGGGCCCTTGGCGTGGGATACCTTTTGAAGTGTACATGCTGTTTGGCACCTTGGCCGTTCGCGCCCCTGACAGCCCCCCATGGCAGCGCGCATCCACTGGCGTGAATCGCCTTTGATAGAGGGGGATGGGATGGATGGGCCTGGGGCGTGCAGATAAGGCACAGAAAGACTGCTGAATGGAGACACACTTGATTCATTTAAAAAATCGAAACAACCGTTGTTAAAATATATGTGGTGTTTTATTTTGTTTCTTTTTTTGATGGCACAAAAATACAAAACTTTACACATTGTACAGGTCAGGTTGCATCACAGCGAAGGAAAATCCCCTGTACTGACCGCTGTCACTCGGGAAAGTTTCTCTTATGGCAAGAACGGCACAGGCGGGTATTACTGTTTGAACGCGGTGTCCAAGCCTCCCATGAAGCCACCATGTAAAGGAACAATAGGCCACCAGCCGGTACCACCTGTGAAAAATAATGATACAAACTGTTTTTAAATGACCAAGATAAGTTGATTAAACGTTTGTTGTCAATGACAATTCTTGTAACTAATGGCATTCTGCTCGGACAAATGCTATCTAGACACTGCACACTATTGAACAACTTTCATGCGTTAAAATGATATGTAGATGTAATTTTGGATATAGGAGACGACCATGAAATAGTAGTGGCATCACAAGCAGATTATACTTACTCGTTACTCGGATTACGAGGACGAACAGTTGCGCGAAGTTCGTGCATAAGCACCATCATTATCCTCAATACGGACCGTGTGAGGCAGGCTGCCCTGAAGTCTAGCAGCTCGGTGATTCATTGCGGTCGTGGCTCGCCTTCCGAAATGAAGGCCACGCATCCCGAGTTTTCACAGCAGCAGCAGTTCTCCTCCTCGATTGGCATTAGCTCGCATCGATTGCATGTGCACCAGGTGGAAACCGCGTTCATGCGACTAGGTCCAGTGTCTTCATCCGTTGATTCGTCCTGCCAACTGCCGTCCGAAGCCCCATCATTTTCGCGTGTTTCCCTTTCCAGTAGTTCCTCCTCGGTATACTCGGGCTCGTACATGTAGGGCATTATTGTAGCCATTGTGTGGTAAACAAACTAAAATAATTTATAGCGATGGTACAGGTGTTCACACGGGCTACAAGCGGCAAAGGTAGCTGACCAGAGCACAGAAACGAGTCACAGAATACTCAAAGTAACACAGAGAGAGGAATGGAATCAAAAATGTGCTGCTGTGTGTTGTGAAACGGTCTGTTTATACTTATTGAGGAAAGAGGCGTCTTGCCATTTCAGTGGCGACACGTCATTAGCTGAAGCGCAGTGATTGTTGACACGAGACGTGCTTTGGCGTTGAGAAACGGGCAGTACGCGTCTTTTGATGACAGGCTCAGAGGCGGGGGATATGATTTAGTGCCGCAAAAGCAAGTCAGCCAGGGCAATGGGGCAAGTGATAGGATTATAACAAAATGGTAATGCCCTGGTGTCTGTTTTCGCATGCGTTTAATGGACGAAAACTCGGGTAAGGTCCATAGGAAATTTTTCTAAAATCAAGCGACTTAGGCTTGAAAACACATTCCCGACACGTAGGGACAATAAACATTTTTGACCGAACCATTCCTTTAAGTCCGAGCCTCTGGTGGCTAACGGTTGAAAGGTTTGCTTCCTTGGGTCTTTGGAGGGGTCATCCTAATTTATCTTTTACATTCTAGAGGACAGACAGATTTTGAGAGATTTTCCGAAAGCTAAGAGCCTGATTACAAGTTTAGCAAAAATGGTCATGCGCTTAGCTAAAATAAAAAGTTTCGTTTTTACTGTCTGTTTTTGTGTGGTAGTAATTACTGCCACAGAAATGCAGGACTGTATACATCAATTACTGGAAGTAATAAATACTGGCTTCCATGGGACTCCAAAATGGGAAATAATGTAAAGGTCCACATGACTTGAAATGGTATGGTCCTATCAGGGCACCTTGGTATTTACCAAATAGGGTAAAGATGGCAGGTCAGTCATATTACTCATGGTAACATTGCCAAACTCTTAATCAAGCCCTAAGTGATCACACTGGTTTAGTGTCTAACACCTGACATGGACTAATTTAACATGTCTTTAATCTTCCTGCTGCGTTTTACGTGGGATAGTCACCTACTCTTAGTCATCGTTTGAAATTGGCATGCAGCTTGTTGTTTTGCATGATGTACAGGCAATAGACCGAATACTTTTAATGAGAAGACATCACTCATAGTTCAACCACCTAAAAGATTGCGAAATACCCAAATTGATCCAAAAAAAACAATTGAATGGTAGATTTGACCGATTTCAGCCAGTACCATTCGATCCTAGTCGCTTTTCTATATTAATGGCGGCAGTGCGGTCAGTGATTAGGGCATCACGCCCAGGAAAGGCAGATTTTAATTGGTCTTTCTATCTTTCCCGTGTGCAAATACAAGTTATGCCAAACTTTCCGTTATTTCCCATTTTGGAATCCAATGGGACTTGTGAGACATGCATGGTATCAAAAGATGACAAAGACAACAGATGTAACAGTTTTAAAAAGCTTTATTAAAATGTTAGGATGGGTGTAATGCCTAACTTTCCCTACAGCTATGGTAGGAAATTCCCTTCCTAAAGAAATTAAGGAAAAGTCTGTAAGTCCAACTCAAACGTCTGGGTCTAAAACCTATGTTTGCCCTCACGCAGTGGCAGCCCAGGCGGCTGCCTGACGTCAGTCAGCCTCTAGGCGGCGCTGCACTAGCAGTCCACAGTGCCAGTGGTAGAATACACGTGTAACACGTTCGTTTCCTAACATTATAAAAACGAATGTGCCTGTTCATTTTTATAATGTTAGGAAACGAACGTATTTCACATGTATTCTACCACTGGCACTGCAGCAGGCTGTGGCCTCGGCCAGGGCAGTTTCTAGTCCATTTGGTGCCGAGGGTGAAACACTAGGAATGCGTCCTTCCCCCCCCACACTGCATCCCATGCGCCACTCCCAATGCACCCCACGCTCCCCTCCCACCGCACCCTGCGCACCACTCCCACTGCACCCTGCGCGCCAATTTCCAAACTACACCCTTAAGGAACTCCTACCCAAAGTCAAATAGTCCATCACACAAGGAATGAATTTCCATTTGCCCACGGTGGGCCACTTTTTCACTGGTGCCCAAGACAATTTCATGCCCCAGTTCACCTTTGGCTGCAGATAATGAGGACTGGGCACTCCAAGAGACCATGAATATGGCATAGGATGCAGTATATACAACCAACAAAGAACACAAGATGCTGAAGAGGGTTTGGAGGCAACCTAAGCCAAAAGGGCAATGACAAGGAGACACCTGAACCCAATAAACAATCACTTTAACATTGTTTGAATGGGAATCAAGTGTATGCTTTGATACAGTAAAGTCTTGACTGTCGTAAGGATACATGGACCAGGATTATTTATTTATTCATGCAATGTTTGTCGGGTACCTGCATATTTATTTATTTATGCAATGTGTGTCGGATACACGTATCCGACAAACATTGCATAAATAAATTATCTGTCTCCATGTACCCGACAAACATTGCATAAATAAATAAATAAACCGGTTTGTGGCTTAAAGAATATTTACTCAGCAACACTGGTCAGAACTATTATCCGCATAGTGAAGTAACTCATCGCCATTACCATGGAAGTGGTTTAAAGTGTAATTGATATATAGTTTGGAAAAGAAGTGGCATGAAAGAAATAGTGCTGCTTTAAACTATTATTTTGGCCATTTTCTGAGCTTGCAGGGACATATCATGGGCCCAAACGGGTCTCCGTTTGTACCGTGTCTGGACGCACGGTGCGTCCCTGCAAGGCACGCCCACTCCCCACAGCCCACTGCACCTCCCCTCCCATCTCAATGCCAGCACGAAACCAGTTAGTGACTAATGGGCCACCATTAGCAGTTTCCTGCGGCATTGTGATGGAAGGGGCTGGTCTTAGCTGCAGGGGGACCTAAAGTGTTTTTATTGGTGTGCTAATGCCCCCCGACCCCAAGTGCCACAAAAGTGGACAGAGGGAGCCCCTGACTTCTGTAATGTCACTTAGTACTTTTGTACTACATGACATTACAGTCGGAAGGGGCAGCGCCAGCACCTGACCTACAGAACTTTCCCAACGTCAATGCGCCGCCCCACAAACTGGGGAATTCCATCCCCTCCAGAGGCTCCAGGGACCATGGTTATTGCGCCCCGGGCAGTTGCCCGCCTCGTCCAGGCCAAGAAACGGGCCTGGCCTCGGCCCTCAGGCAGAGCAGGGCAATTGGCAAATAAATTAGCAACATTTGTTGCTTTATTACCTTCGCCCGGCCCCGGGTGGCGCAGGCGCAACTGGCACCAGCCAGGCCCATGGGCGCACATGCAGTGTGCCCTCATACAGGCTATGGGCACGCATTGACACTGAAGTGTGGATCGAGTGGGGCTGGCTGGTGTTGTCGGCCCCGGCCATTACAGAAAAGAGGAGCGATTGGGTCACTAAATCCTGAAGTTGTTCCCATCACAAGCACACACTGCCAAGCAGCAGAATCAGCAAATACAAACAGTTGCCGCATCCTGCCCTCGCTGATTGGACCTTGTTTCAGGAAATCCGGCAGTAACTACAGCCTGCCGAGGCAAGCCCACTTCTTTCCTCCTGCTCCCGTCCCCGCAGGTGAGGCCTATTGCTGCATAGGTGTTTTATTTATTTTAAAATTGTATTGTGGAGATGACTTGGCCAACCAAGAACGGCCTCTGGAGGCCACAAAGCTAGACACTTTTGTCAAGGCTCAAGTAGTCATGAAAAAGGAAGCGAGCACTGCTGGTGGACTCTCCTCAGGAGATCAAAAGGCCGGTTCTCGGAAGACCTGGGCAGAGTGTCACCGTCAGCAGATCTTAGACAGTTGCAAGTTCCAGTGGGGTTGGATTGGTCCGTTCTTCAACCATTTGGCCCGTGGCCAGGCCAAAATCACTTCGAGGGCGAGACCCTGGGGGCCAGTACCCCGCGTGTGCCGGTTTGGAGGTTACTACGCACCCATAGTTCCCGCTCCAGAGCATATTGTTCGTCGTTCCCTCTTTCCTGGGCATGCACTGCTGACTTTATTTTAGTGCAAGAGTTTCATACATTTCACTGTTCGCTTAGACTTGTCTTATACTCTTTGTCGTTGTGCTTCTTTTGTTTGGAATAGCAATCACGCTAGTCTATTGAGATAAACAAACACCTACACGAACCTGCCTTGTGAATGATGGTGTGAAGGATGGATGCAGGCGCTGGACCAAAAGCTGAGCGAAGTCTGCACAGCAGCTGGCTTGGGAAAGCGACTCGGCAACTATAGTAGAAACCGTCTCTGTGGACGGTTGGCCTGTCTTCCATATAATGTAAATACCCAGACTTGCAGGATGCATGCTTCACTTTCTTTGTTCCATTGGGGGCGACATGCTGTAGCATCAATTCATGGCCTTTAAAATACCCCGCACAGTGCAGCTTCCAATCTCCTTTTACACAAAGGTTGGGAAATGGCCATGACCAGCTAACGCCACATTAATCAAAGCCAGGTCTCTAAATAATGGTTCAAGTGTTGGGGAATCACCTGCTCACACTTTCTGTCATGTGACCAACCAGTGCACAAAAGGCGTTTCAGAGCATGGGGCTCTTGATGCCACCCATTTCTGCATTTGATACACCAGCAGCTAAATACACCTTGGGGAGGCAGCTCCTTCTGCATAGTCCATTTCTCTCCCAAGCTCGGGACAATGTTCTTTACCATAATGGAGAATGTGAAAAAGCGCAGGGCTGCAAGGCTGGGAGGTGAGGGTGGAGGGCAAAGCGCACTACGCTTGGGGTACACTGGAGATGCTTCCCCTGATACCCGCAGTACTCCAAGTCCCTTGAAATTAAATTTGTCTATAGACTGCGCAATGTGCAAGGGCCGTGGTTATTCAAGCAGCACGCGACTAGTAATTTGCAAAAAGTAAACTCAACAAGTCCCAAGAAAAGGTTTCCTTCCACCCTTTAAGAATTTGATTGTTTTTGTTTTTATGTTGGGATGGTAGACAACGTTTTTCTTTGTGATCTTACAGTTTCATGGTGCTTTTGGGAGCAAAAATGAGTGATCATGAAGGAAACATTTAAGAATGTTGAGAGTTCACAAGCATGAGCGAAACAAACCCCAATACTCGAACTGCCATTTCTCTGCCACGGTAATGCACTGCAGTGTGTTTCAATGTAAAGTCTACATTGTAATGTCATAATTTTAGAATGCCACCTCTCCAACATTAGCATTGGGAGCTATGTTGAATTTTACATGCATATGTTTAAAGTAGACTTTACCACTCACATGGAGTAGTAATATTGTTTACGTGTGTCCCTCCTAAATATATTTAACTTCCCGTGAAATATTTGATGCAATACATAAATGCATGTATTTTAATGCTGAGATAGACGGGCTTGTACAGCTATTGGTGGGTATGTTGCTGGTGCTTGTTCTTGGAGGTTCAAGACCAGTTCATCACCTTTTAAGAGTGGCTAAATGTTTGAGGTCATACGAATGACATTGGGGTAGATCTGAAAGTGTCGATTCTCTGACCTGAGTCACAGCAGCAAACTGGTCATTGTTACTAAAAAATGAAGAGCAAAAGCAGACTAACATAACCAGGCCTGTTCGGGTTTGACCCCCTTATTGCTGTTTTCTGAGGTTCATGAAATTCAGCAGATGCCAGCATAGACAATTTTGTTAACTCGTAGTCCCCACTCCCACTGCTCAGCCCATGACACATGCATGAGATCACAGGTCGGGTGAGGGGGGGTGCCAACGATGCTTCCCGCCTGGGGTGCAATCTGTTGTAAGACCGGCCCTGCCCTCACGTCTAATATAGAAATGCAGTGTGGAGATGTTCTAACTTAAATAGTGTTCAACATAAAGTCTGGAGCAGTTTCTTGCCCCTTTCACAAGTTCAGGATACAGTTCCAACCACAAAGTAAAAAAAAAGGTGCTTAGGGTTCTCTTCCCCAAGCTTAAGCACTGTTTCACCAAAACAACAATGTCCCAGAGGAGCTCACGGGTTTCCTTCCCCAAGCTCCAAGTACAGATTTCCTAAAACAACAATGTTCCAAAGGAGCTCAGGGGTTCCCATGCCCAAGCTTCAAGCATGGATTTGCCAGAACCGCAATGTTCCAAGGGAGCTCAGGGGTTCCTTTCCCCAAACTTCAAGCATTTATTTCCCCAAAAACAATATTCCAAAGGAGCTTATGGCTACCCTTCCCCAAGCTACAAGCCTGGATTTCCCAAAACAACAATATTCCAAAGGTGTACAGGGGTTCCCTTCCCCAAGCTTCAAGCATTTATTTCCTAAACAACAATATTCCAAAGGAGCGCAGGGGTTCTCTTCCCAAGCTTCATGCATTTATTTCCAAAACAACAATGTTCCAAAGGAGCTCAGGGGTTCTTTTCCCCAAGCTTCAAGCATTGATTTCCAAGCCACCACTGTTCAGGTTTATCTTATTTCAAAGTTGCTTTCACTCAAAAACGGATTCTCAAAATATGAATGTTCAGCATTATCGTACTTCAAAATTGCTTTCACTCTTCTACTTGTTGGGGCGTACTGGTCTGGGCACAGTTAACAGGCTGCATCGCCCACCCATTACAGGTCACACAACCAGTAGCCCTTACCCAGCTTTCCACCCCTTTGGCCAATTACAGGGTTTTATAGGGTCGGACTGGGACAAGAAATAGTCCCGGTCACCCAAAAAAAGTGACCCACCCCTCGCCTCACAACCCATTACCTCTGATGACATTACCGGAAGTGATGTCATTTGTCCGCACCCCAAAGTGACATCCCAGGAAGAGATGAAACACGACCTTTCACCCCTTGACAAAACAGGAAGTGGCATCAAATTGCATTGTTTCTAAGTACACTAAATTACTGTGAATCCAAGCAGATGTCCAAGGCCAAATGATAATGTTATTGTAAGCACTTATGGTTAAGCTCCTTTTTTATAGAACAAATATGCATACAATATCACCCAACCTGTGTTGGTATTCATTTATCTACCTAAGAAGGATGAAAGGCTTTTTGAAAAAAAAAATAATTTGAAAAAGAAAATATTTTTATTTTCTGTTTTCTTTTTCCAAACCGGCCCAGGCATAGCCAGAAACTGGCCTCTACTCCCCAGGGACGTTTTCGGCCCAGCCACGGGCCGAAAGGCAGAGGGGCCAATCCGACCCTGGGGTTTTACCACTTCTTCGATTCAGGGTTTGCCTTTCTTGATACTTCTTTGGTTCTCCTTTATATACTGTACTTGCTTGACTTTTATTTACAGCTTTGCTTGGCCTGATCAGTATTTTGTTCACACTTCATTGGCTCCCCTTCATCGGGTTGCTCGTTCATCGCTTTCACTTTCTCTTCATAGTATTCTCGTTTCGTGATACTTTCACAATGTCCTTACCTTAGTCAGAGACTTTTTAACACATATCGCTTAACCATGACCACTGTGGCACGATGTTTCTGCCAAATCCAATTCAATTATTGCACTCATCTTAATTCATTCTTTCACTTCATTCGGAGGCTTTCAAGAACATGCCGACTGCACGTGACCACTCTACTACAATGTAATTCCTTCACTTTCATATGTGCACTGGGTTTCCTTGAATTCTCATCAAACTCACTGGCTGTGACGTACTATTCTTCAATTTCCCTGTTAAGAAGCTTTCTGGGATTTGAAGTCAGGTCCCGCTGCCTGCCCCTGGATGGTTACTGCCATTCAGAGTAACAAGCAGTTTTTGGCCACAGCAAAGGGACCGGTGCCTTACACTGTAGCCTTCTCTTGCCTTCTCCGGCTCTTTGGAGACATGGCTCCCTCTCTACGCAATGACAGCTTCTCGCACTCTGCCATCCTTCAGCGTCTCAGTGCCCAGTTATCCTCTGGCTTCCCACAGGCTGGGGTGGTTCTCCAGCTGCTCTCTCCTCGCACAGGCTTCTCGCTCTCCCTCTCCCTCTCCTTGCTGTTTATGAGCTCCACCTTTTATACACCTGTGAGTCTCTAACAGGCTGCAGGTGTGAAGTCCCAGGCTCAATTGCCTGACCACAATTAGTCCAATTAAAAGGATATACCTGACCTTCAGCTCTACAGCCTTCAGGTTCCCTCTTCTTTGTCTCAGTACTATAGTGGTGTCTCCTATAGGTAATCTTCATTACTCTTGGGGTTAGTTTCTTCTTCTCAGCACTTGGGCTGACTTCAGGGGGAACAGTAGGATATGGACAACAATATCCTATAAAGACTGAGGGAGGGTTGGATAAGTAAATGTTAGGAAAGGGGGATACCATGTTTCACCTTCAGGTGCCCTCTCTCCAATCCCCAAGGACCCTCCACGCAAGTGACCCTCCCTCACTAGTCCACACCTGGGGTCGGGTTCTGGCAGCCTAGTCTTCCTCTTGGTTACCTGAGTTACCTGAGCGGGGGGGGGAGTCCAAGGATGGCTAAATGTGCGATCACCCTCCGATTTCATGCATTGGGTACGGTAATTTCCGCTCTAAGTATATATTGCATGTGGCACTGCAATTGTGTGGCAGTAATTGCCACCACACAAAGGAAGCTGGTAAAAAAAAGTGTTTCAAAAACAAAACTTGAATTTTTCCAAAGTGGTAAAACACTATGGGCCTCATCAGGGGTTGGGCAGTGTGGCAAAAATGCAGTGGTAATGCTATTACTGCCACATTACCGCTCTGCTCAATCCCGCGTTTGGGGGAAAATCAGAGAATTCACCTCCAGCTCTGAGCTGGAGGTGAAAGCGCTGACTTTCCGTTCACTTTCAGTGCAATTACCGTGCCGCAATTACTGCCGCAGTAATTGCACTGAAAATGACACATTGAGTCCTATAGACTAAAAAAAACATGAGTACTTACACCACCTCCACAATTTAGGATCCGGCGCCAATACAGCCGGACCAAGTTGCAGTAACGGTAATTGCTTGGGTGCATTTAGGCGGATTTACTGCTGGGAAAATACACAACTTTTGATAGAGCCCTAAGGGTTTTACCAATGCTGCTAAACTGATGCGTGATCAGTCCCAGTCTATTTAACAGATTATGGGCCTCATTATAAGTTTGTTGGTCTGGGAACTACTGTACCGGTTAGCTTGCCGGTACCGGAGTTCCCAGACCAGCAAACTACGAGTTGTGCTCACGGTGCCTTTCTGCCGGCAGAGCAGCACCCGCAAGCACAGCATGTGCATCCGACCTCCCCATTCCCATTGAGCCCTGTGGGGCTCAAATGGGAATGGGGAGCATTCTATTTTAGCGCCCGCAAAAGGGCAATTTCTGGGTCCGGCAGGGCTGTAATGACCAGGTAATTGGCCATTCGTGGGTGCCATACATTTTCGGAGGTTTGGCGGCAGCCTGCCGGTTTTACCGGCAAGGCTACCGCCAAACGTCTAATGAGGCCCTATGTGCCTCATCAGAGGTCTGGTGGTAATCCCGTGCAATTACCGATGGGCGCTAATAGCGTTACCGCTAGGTCGTGCAGTGGAATTAGCGCAGCCTCACAACCTGGCGTGAATGCGCCTCTGACTCCAGCAGTAACGCTGTTAGCGCTGACGGAAATTGTGTCACCGTCGGAATGGGAAGCATCGCAGCAGCCATTTTGAAAAACACAATCCATTAAATATTTCCACTTCCTGCACCATCCTGTCCTGCAAAGCAGCAAAAATGTTGCAGGAGAGGATCATAGGCAAGGTGGCCGAAAATCGCCTCTGAATACCCAAATTCAGCAAGGGGTAGCTGTTGGTGTTCACAGATGAGGTGATCTCACATTGTGAGGAACTCTATGGCAGTCGCCAACGCAAGACCACTGGGCAGCGCAGGGCAGCCATCTGGGCTTCAGTCTCCCAGAAGGTGACAGCAGTATCCAGCATACCCTGTGATGGAGAAGACTCCTGCAAGCGGTGGAATAACATGAGGGTCAGGGTGCAGGGACTGCTGTCCCAACACCGCCAGGAGTATCTGGCGACTGGAGGAGGCACTGTAGAGCCACTGGTTCTCACCGCCTGGGAGGAGAAATGTAGCACAGTGCTGGACCTTGTAGGAATAAAGAGAGTCAGCAGTGCAGAGGTGGGGGACAGCAGCCATGAGGCAGGAGGTGAGTCAACCCCCCTCCACCCTCAACACAAATGCATGCACAAATGGCATCCCAGCATAAGATACCCAAGTGGACAGGGACACAATTCAGCAGACACAGAAGCTGGGCAAGCCAGCAGGGCAGAGTGATGGGATGGGGCAACAGCCACCCTCCACATCAGCTATGGGGCAGGTCACCAAGGGCACCCAGAGCGTCACAGCAGCAGGCCGGTCAGACAAGTCAACCAAACAAATGCCATGGGCAACACATCCCAACTGGTGCACCCTGTGCCAGCGGGATTGAGGTCCGTGAGTGACCACAACACCATGCAGCAGACACACCAGTATGTTGCGGCCCCAGTAGGCATGCCCTATTTCGGCATGGCAGACAAGCCACAGGGAAGTACACATCCCACACACCGACATGTGCCCAGCCTGCCAATCACTCTGCAACACAATGCAGTTCTGCTGGCTGCACAGCAGTGCCCCATAGAGCCATGACAGTGCCATGGACGAAGCCACCCCCCCACCATGTGAGTGCCACCTGGGGAGTGGGTGTGGGGCCATGAAGGAACACAAGCATGCATGCCAGATATAAGCTTCCCAGCATGGACACCCTGGCATACCCACACACAGGCCAAAGACCAACAGGCCATGGGTCACACAGATATTGTTACAAGCAGCCCCATGACGGTGGGCCCACATGCATCCTCCCATGACCAACCATGCCCATTTGCCCACATGTGTGGGGTCACACTCTCTACCATAACAATTGTGCCTTGCATGCCAACACACGTGGGGGAATCATACCTGATAACATTTCCTAAATCCCATCCAGGCACTCACACATCACCAGAGGCATCAGAGGAGGAGAAGGAGGATGCAGGCCCATCAGGGAGTTCCGCTACCAGGCACTCAAGGTTGCCACCACCACTCTGCAAAGGCCCACACAGGCCACACCAAAGCAGGTGTCATGGCATGTAACGCTGCACCAGAGCAGGGCCAAGGCAACACAGACACCACAGGCCACCAGGAGCAGTGCAGGGCACACTGCACCCAGACCCGCAGCCAGAGGCACAGACACTGAGGCCACACTTACTGCCAGGGTGACTGAGGAGTTACAGGAGGACACCAGCCGGATCCATCACCTGCCGAAGGGTCACACACTACGGATATCCCCCCAACCCGCCAGTGCCAACACTCCCAGGAGAGCCCTCCACACCACCAGCACCAACACTCGCCAGAGAACCCTCCGTGCCGCCAGCACGTATGGACACCAGAGCCGTATGTGGATACGCCCACATATGGCTCCCCCTGCATACAGCTACAAGGAAGGCATGGCATCAAATAAGACAGACACAAGTGATCACAGTTCAGGGGTGTTTATTAAACTGTAAATTAGGTGAGATAAATGCCTAATCTAAACCTAAATCTAAGATCGGAGCCAGCTACTACCATCAAATAATAATAATACAGTCCTAGTGGAGTCTAGTCAAATAAAAAGGCCCTATACTAAAAAATAAATATTGACAAATCTTACCGCAATGCTGCAAAAGAGTATGGGATAATGTTCACAAGAAGAGAAAGAAGTGTTCACAAAATGATATGTCAGGAGAATAAATATGGCTGACATCTCCATTCCTAACGTTTTTAGCACGGGACAACGGGACAAGGCGGGTCTCTTGAGCACAGCACACTCCTGGGCTTCTCCAGAATGAGCTTACAGTTCCTTTTCTCTATATCAGGGCCTTCTGTGCCCAAGTCTCTTCTCAAGCAAAGTCTCTTGCTTCAGAGGGACTGATACTTCAAAACAACGAAACATAAGTTCCTTCCGTTATCCTTTTTCGTCATGTGATTACCATTCACCCTTGGATCCCCCTCAGCCGGGCTCCGATTCTTCTCTCAGTCGTCAGCCTCCCTCAGTCGGACTCAGACCAACCATTAACTGCGGACATCCTTCAGTCTCAGTTGGGTTCATACTTGTCATCACAATGCTATTCCCTTAGCTTCTTCACAATTTGCCTCTTGATTGCCTCCGTCGGGTTTTCAATCACGATCTCCTTATTTGCTTATTCACCAGTCTTAATGTCTTTTTAAACAACCCCTTTGGTTTTAGTAAGGTCCTCCTCATCCCGGCTCAGACCTTCCAGAGCGCTTGCCAATCCAAACAGAGGCTTCTGAAGGGTGATCTCATCTCTCTGGGTTACTCTGTTTGCTTAGATCAATCGCGGTTTTCACACAGTCACAGTTCACACAGCGTTTCCCTTAGCAGGGCGCAAACGCCTTTCTCACCATATCAAAACTTTGGCAATTGGTTAAAGACTTTCGATTGTACAAGGGATTTGGCTCGACCCTTATATGACCACCTTAACACTCTATACCAGCCTTCCCTATGGCCTCTTGCTACTTGTAGTTTACTTTCTTCCCAATATTCAATTCAGTCTCTTTGATCATAAGAGGGGTACCGGCCAGAGACCTTCGACTGGGCTCCCTCGTGGCACCGGACCACTCTATCACTGGTACCAATGTGTTCACAAAAGACTTATTGTCTAATTATCTTCTTACTGTTGCCACTGCAACCTTGAGCCTAACCTTGAGCCGGTTGACTTTCAGCTTCGTCCGACTCACCGGCTGTGCTGAAATCATTGGTTGTTCCTTTGCAGCGGGAGTCAAAGACGGTACCACGATGGCAAACCCATCACCCCGCCCGGGCTATCAGTGCGGGAGGGTGCCATGTACCGCTGACATCGGTCACACCATGGGTCAGCTGCGATTCCCGGTCTTATGTTTCTTTCAGCAGATGTGTTGCGGGTCTGGGTTGAAAAGGGCAAGGACAACTCCCTCCTTGATGTCCTTTCAGGTCTCGCCGCCTTTCTTCTCCGTTTGAACTGCCATCCTAGAATGGCTGCTTCCTCGTGCGTTCGGCCTTGCTCAACGTGTGCTCTTGTGCTCCGCGTTTTATCCCAATGGGGAAGGGAAAGTGTAGTCAGGTGTGTGCAGTTGTCGGCAATTGCTTGACGCTGCCGACCCTTGTGTTGGGACATGTCAGGTAAACGGCTCCGGTATTAGTCTGTTGTCGATCACGCTGTGAGAAAGTGTTCATGTTGCAAAAGGGTGGGGAGGGAGTTTTTAAGTATCATACTCGGCTGGATGGGGCAGGGGGGTCACAAGGAAGTGGATACCACATCCCAACCTTTGGTGTCCTACCTCCGCACCCTGAGGACCCCCCATCCAGGTGAGCCTCCCATACTGGTCCACCACCAGGAACTGAATCCAATAGCAATGGCTGTGTACTGGCCAACTGGATGACAGATACCTGGGCACTAGTAAGTGAGACACCTTCACGTTTCTCACACAACCCTGGGCCAGTGCAGAGCCCCTCACCCAGACAGCACACTACAACACGCAGCAGAGGCTCGAGAACATGGAACACAGACAGCGCCAGATGGAGGAGATCAGCCACATGCACACCATATACCTGCAGGCCATCAGGGGCAGTATCCAGGGGGCTACCCACAGAATTGTGCATGCCATGGCATGGAACAGAGCCGAGACAACAGCCAACACGTCAGCCCTTACACTGTATGCCCAACATGTTAGGCAGAGGTCATCCGACAGAGCACAGGCAGCAAAACCTGGGGACAGCCTCCATCCTATCCTCATCATCCACACCCACATAGACATTTGTGATGTCATCTTTGATGTCCTGGGTGTTAGTCTTAGCAGTGCACAGTGGTGGCGTGAGTCATGGTTGCTTAGCTTACCATAACTGGCAAATTTCAAGGCTTTTTCGGTTTTACGTGGAACCATAACGTCCCTTTTACAACATTTTTTTTCAGTGAATTTTATAGGTCTTTAGCAGCACAACTTAACCATAATGTCCCTTTAACAACATTTTCTTCACTGAATTTCAAAGGTTTTTAGTAGCGCAACTTAACCATAAAGTCCCTTTAACAAAGATTTTTCACTTACATAGATATAGATAATGGAAATGTGATAAATGTTTACTGAGACTCCCTTACCTTACATATATATAACATAGAAAATACTAAACCCCCTGTCTTGGTCAACACCTACTGCAAAATGGATTGCTGTAATTCCAAAAAAGGTTGCAATGCATTTTGTATATTTTGCAGAAAAATCTGATGTACTCCATCTCTGCCAAAAATGTTTTTTTTTATTTTTATTTTTTTTTTTTATTTTTATATAGTTCATTACAAACTTTTAAAAATCAAGAGCTTCTCAAGTATATTTCAATCCAAGAATTTCCACTTAGCTTTAAAAATTGTAGAAGAAAAAAGGAAAAAAGAAAAATGCGTGAGAGCAGAAAAGAAGAAAAAACAAACAAAGGAAAATACAAAACTAGACGAAGCATATAAACGTTAGAACCGTAGCACAAAATAAACGGTAAATAGGCTGTTTACTTTCTGGTTGTGCTAATATCTATATGTGTTACGTCACAGGGGACTGTAGCATTTGCAGTTCCAATTTCTCTAAAAATAGTGTTAAAGGAATTATAAGTTTAAAGTCGACTCCTACTGAGAACACATTCCACCAGTCTTCACCATCTAAGGTCGGCCTTTTGTGTATTTCCGAACCTAAGAAGGCCGTTCTTAGACCTCTTAGGTCTTCACAAAAGAGGACTAAATGTTTGAGCGTTTCTTTCTTTTTTTTTACAAAATCTGCAGTCCTCAACGGCGTCTTTGTTTTTGCTTTGTATCTTTAGAATTGATTTAGTTTTGTATAAGTTCATCCGAAATTTAAGATAGTAGGATCTTCTTTTATGGCAAGGAAACAATTGAAGGTATTTTGGCAAGGTGTTATAAGCCCTTTCTTCCGTTGCATTTTCCTTCATGCATCTGTGTGTTGCTCTTTTCTCTTGGTTTTCACACCAATCTTGCTCCCACAGTTTTTTTTTAACGGCAACTGGATTCTGTAGAAGTGTTTCTTGGTCAGTTTGTAGCTTGATTAGGATATTTTTGCCAGATTGTTTCCACATTTGGAGCACGGATGCTTTAGATGAACCATCATCACTTCGGAGAATTCTATATTGTAGTAGATCATCAGCTCCCAGGACCTTCCTGTAGATTGACAACATGTTCCACATTATCTTAGCGTTGATTGAGATTAATCCAAGTTCGTAGCGAATACAAGCTGTTGGGGTCCCCCTCGGCAATGATAGTACCTTTCCCCAGAAGAAGTTCTCACACCAGGACCAAGTCTCAGCTGGACAACCGAACATGGCTTCTGCACCAAAGATCAAGGCCGGAATGACCTTCAAATTATAAAATGCGATGACCGGTTTCAGGGTGAATTTCCCGTACTTTTTGTTAAGTACAACTCCTTGGGCTGTTAATGAATTACATTTCCGCCGAATTTTCTTGATCATGTTTGCATCTTGTATACTGGAATTTATGGTTACACCGAGGTATTGGATTTCTTTTACAAGTGTTATCGTTTGATTCTCCAGTTTCCAGTTGAATTTTCTTTTGTTAGTTGCTCCAACAAGATTTTGCAATATAAGTACCTCAGATTTAGAAGGATTTATCTCAAGACCATTTGCATCAGTATACTCTTTAAGAGCTCGTAATTTTCTCTGTAGCCCAATTGGAGTAAGGTCCATAAGCACAATGTCATCGGCATATAGAATGTAATCAATTTTTGTTCCATTCAATTTTGGTGCAAAGGATCTGGTGGTTTCGAAGGCATTTCCAATATCCGAGATAAAGGCGTTAAACAATGTTGCACCAAGAGGGCAGCCCTGCTTTACTCCTCTCGATGTTTTAATTTGATCGGTTAGTGATCCTTGTGTGTCGAGCCTCACCGTAATGGTAGTGTCAGTATATAGTTGTTTAATTGCCGCGAGCAGGCTCCAGGGACAACCCCATTTACTGAGTTTGGACCATAATAGCTCTCGATCAATTCCATCAAAGGCGTGTGCTAGGTCCACAAAGGCCATGTAAACTTTCGATTTTGTTCTGATCGCCTCCATTTTCATCAAATTGATGATCATGATGTTCAGCCCACAGCCCACTCCTTTCGAAAAGCCAGTTTGGCGAGGGTCAGCTAGACCTACAGCCTTTATCCACTGAGTCAATTTTACTAGTAGTTGGGTTGCGAAGATCTTTCCAACAACGTCCATGAGGGCTATCGGTCGGTAATTTTTCGGATCTGTTCGCGGTCCCTTCTTGAAGATAGGTACAATTATTGCTCTTTTCCACGATGTGGGAATTCTTTTTTCTTCGATGATGTTTTTGAATAGGACAAAACAGAACTCAGCCCATGCATCAGGATATAGTTTCAGAGAGTAGTTTGTGAGGCCATCAGGGCCGGGGGCCCTAGATGAACTTAGCCGTTTAATGTTATCGAGAATATCTTCTTTCTCAATTGTGATTTCCCATGCTTTTGATTGCTTTGGCTCTACGTAGCGGCTCTCCGTGTTCTTGGTGAATAGGTTAGTAAAGTGTTCACACCATGTCGCTTCATTCACCATATTAGTCTGAATAGCTTGTTGGGGTATGGCCGAGTTGTTAATCACATCCCAAAACATCCTTCCATTTTTGCTACGCATTATTCGGAGCATTTCTTCGGCATCGTTCTGTAGCATCGTAATCTTATGTGTTCGTAGCCAAGTTTTATAAATTTTATGCAAGTCTTTTATATCGTCGAGATAATTCTCATCTCGGTGTTTTTGCAGCCTTCTAATTTTTTGCCTCAATTCGCGTTTCTTTGCCACTATTTCCTGATCGTAAACGTGTAGCCTCTTAAAATTATTTGCTCTCCCATTGCCAGGGGTTTCACTAAAGTCCTGGAGTAAGGTTATATATTCAATTTGATCCAAGGCTGTTGTGGGATCCTTTGTTAATGTTCTTGTCATAGAGGTGATCTGATGTTCTTTTATTTTTAGTCGATTTCTGCCTGGAGTACAGGTAACATCTTGACGCCATGTTTCTTGTGCATTATTTTTAGTGCATCGGAGTGTAAGTCTTACCAGGGCATGATCACTGTTTTGCATATTAATCACCTTTATTGATTCGGTATCAGCAATTAGATTTTCTGAGACATAGAAGTAATCGAGGATTGATTCCGAATTGGCATTTCTCCATGTCGCCATGGGAGGTATATCGTCTTTCGTGCATCCATTTAGCATTATCATGCTTCTTATTTCCATCTCTTCTTCCCATGCTTGGATTAAACTGGCTTTTTTTTGTTTAGATCGCATCCATGGTAGTGCTGTTTGACCTAGTGATTTCGGTGTTTTAAGAAGTTCCATATTAAGATCACCGCACAGTATGATTCTAGCATCGTCTTCCTTTGATAAAATAGAATCTAACAGTTCCCCTATTGCATCTAAATACCCCCATTCATCTGAGGCTTCATGTTGCCAATAAAGGTTTATTATATGCAATGATGCCTTTGTCGTGAGATTCCAATTTGTGGTAACGTTCACATATTGAATATAAGGGGTCACATTTAGGCTCGTCAATATTCGGAGACCTAGATTCTGTTTCACAAGTGTTAAGAGCCCTGCCATAGGTCTTCCTTTTGGCTGTCTGATTGCTGGATTCCAGGCAATTTCGTAACCTCCCACAACTGGTTCATTCAGAAGCCATGTTTCTTGCAGGCAGATGATATGTAATGGTTTAAGGCACCCTAAACTATTGTTAAACAGGTGCGTGAAACCTCTTGTATTCCATACGCCAACCTGTAAAAGTGAGGATATAATTTCTTGCTGGCGTTATTGGTATTCTTTGGAATTTAAGGACTTGGCTACCCAATTCCAGCAGGTTTCATCTACCTTATGCTCAGGATTGCTGACACTCGAACTTTTTGAGTGGTTTTCATTCTTGTGACAATCAAATGTGATTTTTATTTGTTTTTTGATTTGGCTAGGGACCCCGTCTTCTCTGGACACATCTGATTTTTCTTCAAATGTTCTTACTTTTAGGTATTTTTCCATGGTTTGAGGAGATTTAGTACATCTTTGATCCTTCTGTTCTACGGATTTTTTATTGGTTTCTGGTTTAAGGATTTTATCATTGGAATAAGATTGCTCCTTCAACGGCTCTGATATCGCGAAACCCAGGTCATCAAGGTCCAGTGAGTGTTCAACAATTATATCTCTAATTGCGCGAGAATGAATGTGCAATAGCACACGGTCGGTAATGTCTTCATGAATAAATTCGACAGTTTTAATATCGTTACTTGTTACGGCACGAAGTCGAGGAAGATGGTTCAAGAGTTGAAGCACGTTATATCTGTTCAGGATCAGACCATCATTCGATAAGAGCTTTCTCTCTAAGAGTATGCAGAAATTAGACATTATATTCTGCTTTTTTTGCCTCAGCGGTTCTTGTTTCATGAACGATACTCTTTTGTCTTGTCTCCAGGAATCTTGTGCCTCTTCATGCCGGGTTAGATCCCGTTCCTTCGTTAATAGTATCGATTTGATGTTCACTTCTTTTTCGGGGCATTGTTCTCGTGTAAAAGTTTTTAAAGTTTGTTGTTTATTCTTGACATCGGCCGATTTCTCATTGAGATGTAAGTTTCCTATGGCCCATCTTTCGTCTAAGGTCATATGCCTTTTTGTTATATGTGTTTTGTCATCGGAAGTCTGAGATTGGGTTAGACATTTTTCTCTCTTTTCTGGTGACTCTTCGATTATACATGTTCTTGATAATTTTATTTTTTCAGGGAGGTTGCTTGGATATTCGTTATTAATAGACGACCCTGTCAACAGATTCTCGTCAGTTGCACTTTCTTGATTAAGTATCAGGTCGCCATCAATCGATTCGTAAGTTGATAAATTGGCTAGTTCTTCTATCATACGTTTGTCCTCCTCATCGTCACAATCGATTGTCAAGACTTGTTTTTCTTCGTTCTTTTCTGCGTCTCTTACTTGAGTTAGTGAAATTCTCTGTTCAGGGATCTTATCTATTGATGGTAGTTTATTTGAATCAGTTTGAATTGTCACATTCAGGGATTTAATATTTCTTAGAAAATTGTTCACGTTTTTATTGTTTGCTTTCCTTTTGTTTGGCATGTTTTTTGATTTCTTAGTCTGTTTTGCAGTAGTTGTTTTGATTGCGCAATCTTTGAGTGAGCTTTCTCTTCTAGTTTTGTCGAAAATGGCAAATGTTTCCTTTTTCTCAGTGTATTTTGGTGTTAGTTGCTGAAGACTGTTCTCATCGGGTACTATCGTTCCCATTTGAAGCTCAGGACTTGCGACTACATCATACACAATAGTGTCCATCGGCTCCTCGATCACTTCAAGGTCAGTAACATTCGGTTCTGGTATCATCACGATAGAGTTTTCAAGCATGTTATCCAAGCTGTTTGCAGTTTCGACACGTAGTGGCTCAGTGTTTACTGTTGTTACTAGAATTAAATCAGTTTCATGAGTTGTTTCCGCTATTGGATTCGTTTGTATTTTATGGTTTTGGTAGCGCTGGGAGGTCCTTCTTGTTTTTGAGTTACACGGAGTAACTCCATCCACAACTCGTATCTCACAATTTTCTTCGTTTGTCATTTGTTGATTTTTTAGAATCAGAATTGCTTCTCTTGCTAGTTCCGCTAAGAGGCGTTTATCATCAGCACTATTTTTTAGTTGCTCCTTTATTTGTTCGACAAAGGCCTCGTTGTTACTGGTGTTATTTACGATTTGATTTTTCATTAGTTTCTGCTCCGAGTCCATATTTATTAATTTTGCATTTACTGATCCCAGGATCGAGATTTGATCTTTCAGACTTTCACTCAAATGCTCATAGAGTTTTATTAATGGAGCAACTGTAATGGTTAGTGCAGAGATGATGTTAGGTCTCAGCTGATTTATCACTTGTTCAACTAGATCAAAACATTCTGTTTGTAGGTCACTTCTTACTTTTGGGCTCCTTAATCTGTTTTTGTTATGGGTTGGGAGTCTCCGTTTATACGGGCCTTTTGTTGGGCTTTCGTACTCTGAGTCGGAGAAGGAATCATCACTTGAGACACTTGATTCGGATGGTGTTAAGATCGGTTTCAGGTTTCCTTGTGTTTTGTACTGAGTGACTCTGCTTTGTGTCGAACATTGTTTCCTTTGTGGGTAATCACCTGATTTTAATCGCTTCTGTGAGCACGCAATGGGTGCTACGCTTGACGTTACTCTTCGCCTTTTATTGGGGCGATAAATGTTTTGTTGCAAGCTTCGAGGGACTGCTCTTATCTCTTCTTGGTTCTCACAACTTACAATACCACTGTCTTTCTGACATACGTCGTTTTTTGTTTTTTCAGTGAAACCATTTATTTGTTTGTCGATTCTCATGGATAGAGACGGAGACATTTTTGCGTTTAGAGTTTTAAGGTCTTTGAGTAGCTTGTCAGCCAGGAATAGCGAATTTCGTCTTTCTTGCCGGTTTTCGCTTTGAGGGTTGTACTCTATAAGCAGAGACTCCTTAGACAGGTGATCAGATTCCCCAATATGAAGAGCGCGCTCGGGATTCGAGCTATTGTGTGTGGGGTTTTCAGTTCGCAGGATCATCGAAAAGCTCATTAGTCCATCATTTTCGGAGCAAGGTACAGAGATAACACTAGCTTGACTCGGGTTCGCCTGACTTGGGCTATTATCTCGCAAAGATTGGTGAGCCTTTTTGCTTATCTCTAGATTAGGTGTCTTCTTTTCTTCGTTACCTTTCTGGATGACTCTCCAGGCTAGCACTCTAAGTGAAGGAGGGGGAGCTGTGAGTGGCTTAGACAGCAGCTTATAGAGGTCATTAATGTCGTTACTGGCGATCGCCCGGTCAAGGATGACAGATGGGGAGAGATGCGTGTGCGCGGTTGTTTGCGCAGTGATGGCGGTATTTACGTGCCATAAATGCTCATGATGGATATCATCTAGCTTATCGTTCGAGGAATTCGTAGCCTCACCAGGATGTTGCGTTAGGCTGTCCGCATCCGCGCTCTCCGCTTTCTCGACAGACGACGTCGTCTTGCTGGCTCGTGGCTCTTCAAATACATACGCACAAAGGCACTTGTCGGGATCACCGCGTCCACCCCCGGACTGCGTATGACAGCTAGCCGACCTTAGCGATAGCACTGGGGCCGCAGCGGTAGGAGGAGCGAGCATAGAGCCAGCCGGCTCGCAGGCAACAGCCCTTACAGGGGGTACAGACGAGGGTGCAGTGAGAAAGGGGGGGGAGTTAAAGGTATCTTGTTAGTCACTTCAGTGGAGTGCAGAGCGGACAAGAGACGTCCTCTGCAAGATCTAAACTGAATATCGTCATCCCCCTTCGAGGAGCCAACTTTCCGTAGTGAAGTAGGATCGCTAACACATTCGTGCCCATTTTGAATGTTAGTGTTAATCAAGACCTCTAAAAAGGGCGCGGTACCATCCCCTCCTTCAACATATTCACATACCGTTTGATCGATGGAGTCTCCGGAATCTCTCGCATCGTTGCGCTGATCTGTCGCTGCAGATGAAGTCTCATGACTGAGTATGTAGCGGTCTGATTGCGCGGGGGCGGAGTGAAGTCTCCGTAATCGTGCTCTGGAAACGGGGGTCCGGAGGTTAAACCCGGGTGTGTGATTCGAGTCCATTACTGCAGAAGGTCGGGAGTACACCGGCCTCTCACCGAACGCTCCCGAACACTCCCAAACACTCCGCTACGCTCCGCGTGGAGGAAATGGTTTTATCACAAAGCTCCTCCTCTCAAGGTAGAGGTAGTAGAGTTACTGCACAGCAATCCAGCAGAGGGTCAGCCACATAGAACACTCCCAAACACTCCGCTACGCTCCGCGTGGAGGTAATGGTTTTATCACAAAGCTCCTCCTCTCAAGGTAGAGGTAGTAGAGTTACTGCACAGCAATCCAGCAGAGGGTCAGCCACATAGAACACTCCCAAACACTCCGCTACGCTCCGCGTGGAGGAAATGGTTTTATCACAAAGCTCCTCCTCTCAAGGTAGAGGTAGTAGAGTTACTGCACAGCAATCCAGCAGAGGGTCAGCCACATAGAACACTCCCAAAAAAGAGAAAAGAGGACATACCAACATCTCTCAAAAAGGCACAAACAGCCTTGTTAATATTGCGCCTTGCTTTCTCCATTTGTGGACCAAATGAAAAAGAACGCAACCACATTTGTCTCTGCGCAATACGGGAATAAATTACTCTGGAGCGTGGATACATGTCAATGACATTCCCAAGTCCTTCTTTCATTGCAAATTGCAAAGAGATTCCAGACACATGTCATAAACTGTTCCCTCCACAATGAATAATAAAATTGTCTGGAAGACTCTGTGTCACCAAAGAAGCACAGATAGGTACTAAATCCAGCCACTTCATTCCACGCACTCCATGCCAGTGCACTTCCACATGAGAGAATCCAACATGTGCAGCCACTCCACAGCGATCTGCATGCACCTCCAACCAATTTATCTACAAATATCCCAAAATCAAACAATCTGCTTTCTGAAACACACAGCCATAGCTATCTGCTCTTCTCTCAGGAAAAAGACCTACTGACAAACACTCTCCTTACACAACACACCCAGTAAACCTTATTGACCAATCTCTTGCTCTGCTCAGTCTCATTTGCATGCCTCTCAACACCAAATTCCCTGTATGTAATACACGCTGTCCCTGGACAACCGCGTTGTCTGCGGACAAATCGAAAAATCTGAGCGTGGGGAATGAAAATTTAAATAGTGTGCCCCATTTCCCCTTTGAGGTTGGCTCTGAAAAGAGCTTTTTGTGGTTTTATTATTTATTTTGGGGTTTTTTCTTATTTTCCTCCAGACGTCTTCACATTAGCTTCTCCAAAGCAACCCTTATCTTCCAAAACAGCATGGCATTTCCCATAAAAGATAAAGAAATGCCATCTTCTTTAAAATAAACAACATTACCAGAATCAATGTTCTCATTATTACAAAAGAATATACCAGCTCTAAGCATGAAAGCATACATGCCTCGGTTGATTGCACACCTAGCAATATTTTGCTGAGGACAAAAAACAGAACTGTTGTCCCATACTGCTCTAGGTAACAAAGCAGAAAAAATAACCTTGGCATTTGGGAGGACTTTCATGATTGACTGAACCCAGTTTTGCAGATCTTGCAACAAAGTAGGAACACTGGCATAGCCCAAATGCACAGCACCACAGTGCAGGACAACTACATGTGGACAATGAAACCTAGCCATATCCTGACAAACTACTAGAATTGCCTGCAAATTCAAATCAGCACAGTGCTCCATACCACATCCACTCCTTTTGTGTCAAAATGGTTAGCCACATTCCTAGATTTAGCATACTCCAAACCATTCACAAACATATCTCCAAGCACCACCACCCTGACTTTCTGCACCTCCGCCATCTTCACTACACACAACCTCTCTCAATACGAAGCAGAACCTCACCACCTGATTGGCTAATCCTCAAAATACACTCCCACTTCATGCTCGGAAAACCCGGATGTGGCATGTCCTGTCTGCTGTCCGCGGAGCGCGTAAGTAACACTGGGGCAGCCCTTCTACCATTTCCACTGCACTCTCTGCACCATTTCCTCATTGGCCGTTGTGAAGCAGTCACATAATCATCCACCAATCACATCCAAGAACTCTACATCTAACGCTGTCATCACAAATCAGCACTTTAGATGTACTATTGATCACTCTCAGTACAATTGGGCTGTGACTGCAAACGACCTACAGCAACTACTATAAAACTCCCCAAGATTTCTACTTGCAGATTCATGTACATCCACATGCATGAACACAGACTACAGGTATGAACATTTTCTACACAGTACATGTACACCTCTTCTAGGAATACAATACATCCCGGGAGCATAGCTCAGCGGCAACGTGCGCGCCTTGGAAGCAAGATGACATGAAGCAACACAGGTTTGATCCCGGGGTCCGCGCTTAGAAACCTCTGGGTGTTTAATAATTACGCAACTAAAAAACAAACAATTCCTGTAACAGCGCCTCAATGCCCGCAGGCTGTGTAAGCGCTTTAAAAATATAAAATAAAAATATGAACAGAGTAACCGACACTTACCCTGTATAAACTGTAAAATGAACTTACTGTCATTTCTCTCTTCTATGATGAAGTGTCAATTGCAAACCTTTCAGCTCTCCACATTTTTGTTTACACACACACATATCTAAAAAATATTGTTTCATATTATAAGATGGGAGAATTAACAGTATAATTATGAAAAGTGCTATAAACACACTTATTCACTAACTACTTTCTTTTACAATTGCAGTGAAGACCGCTCTCCTGGAAAGCAGCAGCATCTGAATTACGAACAAGGACTTAGAAGAAACCTACTCTTTCCATACAAAACAGTAAGTACAAAACTAACATAATGTTCTAACTGTTACTCAAACACACTAGCATTTTAGTATTGTAGATGAAGCAAGTATATTAACCCTTTACCATTAGATGTAGTATTAGTGCTTCCCCTTACCAGTTGCATACTTTATATTGTCATCTGAAGCCCAGTATAGTAACATACAAATACAAAAATAGCCTTCTAAACTTGATGTAGCTGCCCATTGCACAATCACACACCTCCACAATCATACTTACCATCATACTCAGACACACATGCACAATGCACACATACACTGCACAACAGCCCAATCCACACTTTCTTTCACAGGCCCCAAAGAATGCCTACCAAAAAGCAACTCCGTAGAAAGCAAAGCAGAAGTAAAGCAAATCAGAATAAAAGTGTCCAAAATAAGCATCCATCTCTAGCAGATTTTGTACAAAAAGTTCAAACAAAACAGCTAATACAGTCATTAAGTGAAACAGAACAAGCTTCCAGTACAGAAACTTTCCCTCCTCTATCAAAATGTAAAACAAAACAGAAAGTGATTAACAAGACTTCACCTACTACTACTGCTAACCTGCGCCTATAAATCTTGATGTAGTGGCAAGTAAGCATACCAAAAAAAAACATTTTACAAAAATATTCTGCCACAGAGTCCTTCAGAACCTTTTAAAAGCAGGAGAGAAATCATGCACAACCCTTAAAACCTACCGTAGAAAATTAATCCTAGAAGCTCTCATAGACAGTGCAATCCTTCTCAAAAGGAAGTTATTTATTTTAGTTTTAAACAGGATGAAACCACTAACAAAATTAACTACTAAACTACAAAAAATAATTCTCAATAAATAGAATATCAACATAAATAGCTTCTTTAACATCTGTGGAGGTGAATGGAATCACACCACGACCACAGAACCATATTTTAATGAAGAAACATATAAACAAAAGCAAAACAAAAACAATTGCCATACATAGCAGTGGACGAGGGTATGAACAACTTAATAACACCATTAGGGAACAAGAAACTCTGCTCACAAAAATATCCCCAGAAAACTCAGTATCACCTCCCCATTCTACTGAACCAAAATGTCCAGTCTACAAATGCTGTGCACATCAATGTGTAACATTGCCAGAAAATCTTTCAAATCTTTACGCCAGATCCTCAATCAGTATGTAAAAAGCAAAGACAAATTAAAAATGAAACTACTACAAAATATGGATGCCTGTCTGGTGCGCAAATACACAGGACTACAAGGACATTCATTAGCCTGCATTTCAGGACATATTTGCAAAAGCACCTTCCATCATATCAAAATGATATCAACACATCATTCAACTATGAGAAATCTGGTCCAAAAACTCTACTATGCTAAAAGTCCTGCTTTAGCACTAGCCAATTTAAATAACAATCTTCTACATGTTACAGCCAAAACACTACTCGAAGACATAGATCATATCCACAGAAAATATTTTGGAATTGAAAACCACTTACAAAATACAACAAAACTATAAACTACTGTACAAATAGCAACCTTCTATCAATCACATACAAAAAAGAAATACTAAAGATTAAAAGTACCTCCGCTGAAGTGCCAAACTATGTGTGTGTATGTTGCCGCAGGACTTCTTATAAAAGTACCACAAAAACTGTAGACATACAAAATAAAAGACAATGAAGATTCCAAATGGTTCCAATTAGCTCTGTACCGTATAGCAGAAAACAAATACGACATTACTGACCCCTTAATACTTTGCAATTGCTGCACTGCAAAGCTTGATAACAACCAAACACATGCACGTGCTATCACAAATAACTTGGAATTATTCCCACTACCAAAACCCCTGCAACAACTAAATTTATATGAGAGCATCATAATTCAAACAGTGCACCCATTTCAAGCAATAATACGCCTCCAACCAAAAACAGCAAAATTACCCCCCTCTGAATTAGTGGAAGGCATTTGTGGCAAAGTAGTTTATTTACCATTAGATCTCAAAGAAAATGTACACACTCTAGGAGTGCAACTACCAATAGATCAATCTTTAATTGTCTTAGTAAATGGCGTACCTACAAAAGACAAAACAAAAAAATTTGGCAACAACTCGTCGACTTACATAAAGTTAGACAAGCCCTGCAATATCTAAAAAACAACAATGAATACTACAAATAAATTAATATTGAAGAAAACCTGAGAGAAACCATTTAAATAATTCAAGAGTCACCAGAAACTGGTCAATTTCAACTTCTAAATCCTGCTACAGAATCCAATATTTTAGACCATTATACAATTCATCCTTTAAACTCTAAGGTCACTATAGATGATGCACTGGAAATTTACCAAATGCAACAAGCCAAAGGATCTCCAATCAGCATATGGGAAAAAAGTATAGAAGCACGGGCCTTTCCTCTACTCTTTCCTACAGTGTAAGTGTATCTGAGAGAAAGTATATGGGTGAGTGACTGGTTGGTGAATGGGTATGAATGTGATTGTGTGTGTGAATGTTCTGGGTAGGTGGATGCATGTGGTGAATGCAGTGTGAGTGAATGTGAGAGGAGATGTATGGGTGTGTGAACGGGGATGCCTGTGTGTGTGGGAGTGTTTGTAAGGCCTGGGAGACTGGGGATCACTAGAGTATTTTTGTAACACATCCTTTATCAAATGTTTTACTGGTATTTTCGGGCAAAGCCAAGTTCATGTGTATCATTACCTGGCTAGACTAGCATTTTGGTACAGCCAGTCTAGCCATTGCTTACTGTGGCATGATATTGATTACTTGCCATCTTTGATAAAGCAAGCAATATTACCTCGCTAGACTGACATTTTTGTGTAGCAGCCTGTGTAGTTGTTACAGTAGCATCACGTTTTATTAACTGAGCATCTATGATGAAACATGGATGATAAGTGTTCTTATGTGTCTAGACTGGCTTAGTATGGAACCAGTTTGGACATGTTTTCTTATTGTGCCATGTCATTTTTAATGGCCAAACCAACAGGATTATTTTATTACATAGGAGTACTGGCATATATTGGCAGAGCCAGCTTTGTGCCTAGTTTCAGTAATGATGCTATAAAAGACATCTGAAAGCGAACATGAGCATGTTCTTATATGGGGATAGTAGCATATGTTGGTGGAGCCAGCATGGAAATGTATGGGCACAGCCAGCACGAAAATGTGTTTTTATACTGGCATATATTGAAGGGACCGGCATGATAAGGCATTGGGAAATGCACTTGTGCACTTTTGGTGACTTGCATCTATTGTACTTTTTTCCATGAGTTACCCTAGACCCTACAAAACCAATTGAAAACTGCCTGGCCTTCTATCCACATTTTCACAGCAAGTGTGCTATGTAATGCACCATGTTAACCTATTATTCAAAACATGTTCTCATAGGAAGGGGAGGAATCCCCCTGACCCCCTTCCCAAACCAGTCTTCATTAGTTCGGGTCCCCTCGCTATGCTCGGTCGCAATCGCATATGTGTAGCAAATATTAACAGTGGCTGGCATATTTTTGGACCAGGCACCGCCCCCCTGCGTTCAAAGCTAGATGAAACGTTTAAGCTCTGATTAAACATATTTACTTCTTTCACTTGGAGTAATGCATGCCCCTGCAGCAGCATAATCATCATGGACATTGCACACACGTGGTGGTCCGGGCTGACCCGGGATGTGGCCACCCTGTGAGTTGTTAAGGAGCTTGGGGTGGCCCTCCGGATGGCTTGCAGGGGGCCCCCACATTTTGTACTACACCACTGATTGGGCTCTGCTCACCATGAACACATTCAAGTGTTCAAGTGTGATGTGAATGGTTGAGAGGGGTCGCAAACTCGACCAGGACCCTGCTCTGGTGTAACATTGTTAAAGCAAATAAGCGTTGGACACAGAGTCTCACAAGTGAGAGAGCCATGGAGTGACTCATCCCTCCCCACTGAAACTCATGCTTGGAAAGGGCTTTGTGGAAGCTTCATTCACGGGTCGGTCCTGGGGGGGGGGGTCATTGAATAATGCACCTCGCACATAGAGCTCTGAAAATCATAGATGTGAAGAGCCCCACTCTTGAGGGAAGTGCATCCCACTCCTCTCCACACCTCACCCTGTTAATAAAGATTGAAGAAGAGTCATGTATGAAAGCCTAGGACATTAAGGTGTTATATTTGGGGGCAACATGCGGTTGCTTGTCACATAACTTAAAGATAAATGCACCTGGAGACAGATGGCCTCAGTTTACACCCGCACAATAGGTTTCTTTTATCATAGTGGTAGCTGACGCATAGATACATTTATAACCAGGAAATCTTGTTGATATTAAATCCTGGTCAATGATTTCATTTTCAGGCCTTGCATGTGCAGCATTTTGCTCCTGGGTAAACAGGAGCGCACGCCTCTGAAGGTCAGTGCTTTTTTGGCTTGTTTAACACATCAATGCCACAGATAACGAGTACTCCTGTGTCGATTCATCTATAGATGTTTCAGACACTAGCTGTAGCCGTGTTACAGATTTCGGTTACCCTGTTACAAGTACTGCATTATTTATGTTTTACATATAGACCCCATGTCAAATCTGGAATATGACATTCTCCAAATGTGTGATTGTGGACAAATTACACCCCCCTCTGTGCCTCAGTTCTTATATCTGGCTGGAATCAGAGCACCTGGAAACACTGGTATTATAAACATCTGAAAGCCCTGCGCCATCACTTCCCATAATGTCACTTGGGGGTGAGGTCAAATGACATCACTTCCTGTGATATCATCAGAGGTCATGGGCCATGTGATGCCACTTCCACTACTCCTGGCATTTTAGTGAAATAACGTCCCTGTATGTCTGGTACTTAGGAAAAAAAATAAACAAATAGCTATCTTTGGGGATGCAATAGTGGACATTTGCTTGTGAGACCACAGCATAGCGCCATTGGCTAACTCTTTCCTTCCATTGGTAGCAACTTCACCATAATGGGTGCCTGATAAGTCACCAATCAATAAACAAAGCTCCTGGAATTCTGATCGGATGTAACGCTCCAGGAAAAAGGTAGGGTGAAAATCGAGCCCCCATTTGCAAAAGACAGTCATTACGACTTGATTGATATATCCAGAACCATAGCTGGGACATAGTCCACTGATGGCTTCTGAGGGACACCTGTTCGACAATGTTCAAACCATCTAGTATAGTAGCAAAAGGGGCCTGTAAAACGACTCCTTGGTATGACGCTGAATAGTGTGAGGCTAAATCAAACGCAACATACTGGGTTAAGAATATAACTATCCCAGAAAGATCATCCCTGCAAAAGACCAGACTCGACTATAAAGATCTGGCAGATTATGCAGACTCTACCTGAGACACCCTGCTAGAGGCAATGAATAAAGAAGACACTGCTGTCTTTCTGGTTATTACCCATATTGTTCGTTTACAATTGTTCGAATGAACAATTGACAGATTTTAAAGGGTCCCAATTGACCTTTTCACAATTGACCGAATATATATATATATATATATATATATATATATATATATATATATATATATATGTTCACAATACTGCCATTTCCATGCAGATGATTCAAGCTGCACTCTCCGTAGTTGTTTTCAGGCCAATCAAGCGCAATTGGAAAAAATATATAAACTGCCGGATCCACACCTTGTTAGCCAAAATAACCTTCCTTTATTTTTCTTACAGGAAAAATCGTGTAGTACAAAACATGGAAATCCTTTTAAAATCGAAAAATGACCAAAATACACAGGTCCTCCCAAGCGCAACAATCAGTTTGCTGAGACGTTCACGCGTTCCGCGGCCAACTCGCCGCTTGTTCACAACGATTTGCCTCATTGTCAAACAACATTTTAAAAGACATGAAAACGAGGCAGCCCAAGAGGATTAGGTGCAAACACAATAAAAGGACTAGTTTTCCTAAGGTACAACAGCCCCGTGTTACATGTCGGCCATATTGGACTAGTATTTTGTTTAAATGACCAACAACATTTTAATGAGTACGAGTTTCGTTCTAATGTGTGCACAGCAATATGTTTTCAATTATAGTATAATTATACATAACGTGCCACATTTCAGTACATAAGAAATACAGACATTATTTTTCTATTTCCATTAATAGATAGTATGGCATATTTCATGTGTGTGTTTGGGGAATGACTACAGAGCAAGTGCCCTTAAAACATTTTATGTATTTCATGTTCTGCAAAACATACCGCCCTATATATGGGAGATCTGTTTATAATAAAATAAAGTGCTACGTGCAATAGCAGTATATATATATATATATATATATATATACACACATATATATACACGGTTTTGGGGGTTTTGCGTTGGGTGGGGGCTTGCGGAGGGTTTCCCCCCGCATATATGTTACAATTGACCTTCACAATTCAGTCAATTGTGAAAAGGTCAATTGTGATTCGAGCAATTCGTATACAACCGTCTTCTGGCGTACCATAGGTCCTGAGTTAGAAGAGGATAAGACGGTCCAACATGGCTGCAGTCCAGAATCCATATGGCATGAGTATTTTAAAGATCTATATTGTGGAGCTAGAGATCCTCCCCAAGTGGTAGTCGAGTTTGAATACCTAAAGACCACAGCCAACCATCCCTTAGTATTTACTGTAGAATAGGTTAGTATGGCTCTGGAACAGGGATGTTGCTAGCTATCGAAAGGATATGGGGCTAGGCTAATTTTGGGACTGTCAGGACTGGGGGGCTAGCCAATCTTTTGGTTGTATCCCATGAGCTTTTATCTGGGGCTACAACCAAAAGACCTGGGGCTATAGCCCCCTTAAAACCACCCTCCCCACCCCTAGCAACACCTCTGCTCTGGAAAAAACGAAATATAACAAGACACCCGGATCAAATAAGATCCCTAAGTCCAAACCCTGCATATGAGCCCCTTACATGTCACCTCAATTTAATGCCTGTCTTTCAACTCATACTGCCCCAAAATCGTGGACAGGGTCCGAAATTATCGCATTTTATAAGAAGGGTGGTCAGTATAATGCAGCGAATTATAGACCAATTTCCTTGCTGGATTCGGCGAGCAAGTTCTTTTCCAGAATTGAACTAATCATCTGGAAACTTGAAGGCCACTTCAAGGCCACTTGCAAGCAGGTTTCCAGATAGGGATAAGTATGATTGATCTGTGCATGAGATGGCATCAATTGGTGGAAAGATATGTGTCATTACGGAAAAGGAATGTATACAGCGTGTTCAGCTAAGCCAGGCAATGCCCTCATTAGATTAGAGAGTCCACCTGCATTGCTATCAGCATCGCTGATGCTTCACACAGAAGATGAAGCACAGTCAGATGGGACATAGGCCATAAAGTGCCTAGACCATTCAAAATCCAAAAAGGCAAGGGTTCGTATTTCCACCAAAACAGTGTAATAGAATCGGTTCTGTCCATTTCAACAACCGCTTCCTAGTTGGGTGAGGATAGATATCTGATATTGATGTACGCCGACGATATGGTTCTCACCTTCATGTGTTTCATCATTTCTGTATCAATCAATGTTTAACCTTAAGTGCCAAGGACGAGTATGTTCGTCCTGTTTGCATAGACCTGCATAATAGCCTGGCACTTAATGGAAATTAATAGAAGAAAAACTAAATGTTTTGTTTTCGGGTAACAGGAAAAAGATACCCAAACTTTCTATGACGTTGTGTGGAACTAGCATTGATCAAGTAAGGAGATACAACTATCTGGGCATGAGAGTGACAGAAAAAGGGTCATTGGAAAGCTCACGTTGCAAAAGCTGGAATAGTTCTGAGCAGATACATTGGGGCGATAGCAAATTTCTCGGAAGCCTTTGGGAATGGAGTGCTAATAGTGTCAGTGGAGGCATACATGTGGCAAGTCCACCCGGCTGCATTGTATGGCTCGGGGCTCTGGGGTTCACTGGATTGTAAGACTCTATCTACAGGGGTGTAGGCAGGCTAGGGCCTGAGCGGGCAAGCCCCACCCAAAATCTGCTAATTCCCACTGAGCAGCACTGTGTGGGCATTTACAGATGTTAATGTAACTGTGGTGGGCCCAACTACATTAACCTCGGGCCCACTTCTTAGACAATCCTGGCTATGCCTCTGTCTATCTAGGATAGAACATGTATTTATTTTTGTTGAATTTATTTTAAATGAATGCTCAGTTACACAGACTAACGAATATCGGCATGAGCGCATGTACTTGATGAAGTACGACGAGAAATAATGCAAAACGCAAGAAAATAACAAGCATTTGTCATATCTGCTAGATATTAAGTATACATATAATGCATTTATACTTACAACGAGGTGATAAAGAACAGACATTAGTCAGGACATAACTCATCGGAGAAAAGGGAGTGTCATTAAGCAGGTACATCCCATGTCTGAGCCAGATATTCGTGGGTCGGTTGGATATTTGCGACATAGAAATCCAAATTTCTTCTAAGTTGTTAGACCAAGCAACTTCCTTCAGCCATTGCTCCAGAGTAGGGGCCCACTGGTGTGTCCATCGCCGTAGGATACATCTTTTTTGCAAAAAGAAATCCGAGATTCAACACCTTCCGGGGGAAGCGTAGGGACTATCATATAGACTAGACACACCCTTGGCAGTGGCTGCAAGCGGTATCCCACTATCTTCCCTAAGATGTTCCCTAAGATGTTGCACACCTCATGCAAGAATTTAGTTAATTTCCGGGCAGGACCATAACATATGTAGGTACGTTGCTTCTTTGGATTTATATCTGGGGCATATGCCCTCGCAATCTTGCACGAATAATCGCATTCTGGGAGGGCTGTAGTGCCCTCTATTCAGTATTTTGAATTGAATAAGCCGGAAACGAGAGTTTAGGCATACCTCACGTGTCAGCTAGCACATTCTGCATCAAATGTCATCCGTTATTTCGATACCTGGGTCTGTAGCCCACTTCGTGCGAACTCTCAGAATGCCTCGTGGGGCTTCCGACAATATTAATTTATACGATGACTTGACAGGGTGTATACCACCACACCCCATTGCGATATATGAAAGACATGGGTGATTAAGTGGTTCTTCCGGGAAGTTAGACCACGTGGGTTGAAAGGCCAACCGTAATCGGTAGTACTGAGGTTGATGACGGCGTCTGAGATGGCTTCTGAAAACGAAATAGAGTGCCCTTTGACATACATGTCCCCTAATCTCTCATAATGCTTGCATCTAAAGTGGGAGCAAGCAAAGGGCATCTCAACAAGGGTTTACAACAACTATATGTGACAATCCCCTTCCTATATTGAAACAGCATCTTTCAAGCCAGAGTTGTCGCTCTTATCGGGTCAAACAGACATTTGCTTACATATCTCGGGGCACGTGGCAAGGACCTAATATCACTAGGGATAACTAGTATGTTCCTTTCCATTCGGCTATGGCGAGTGGTCGAATCCTGTTTGAACCAGTAGGATGCATAATGCGCTTCTGACGCTATGTAATACGATGGGTAATTCAGGGCTGTGAATCCCTCTCAATGGTTCAGTTAGTATGGTTCAGTTAGTGCGACCATATCATGCGAACCGGCCCGCATGCCACATGAACTTTGACTCTAATGCATCAAGTTCTTTGAAAACTAGGCACCCAGGCCATAAAGGTATATTTTGGAAGTAATACAGACATTTCCAGAATACCAACATCTTCAGTAAAGAAACCTTCCCCGCAGTCATAATCGGTAGTCGTAGCCATCTGTTTATTCATAGAAATCCACATTTCTTCTAAGTTGTTAGACCAAACAACTTCCTTCTGCCATTGCTCCATAGTAGGGGCCCGACTGAGGTTAGGGCGACTGATCTCCAACGAGATTGTCGCCGTCATCCAGACAGGCAACATACCTTCTAGAAAGGCCATCTGAATTGTCATGACTCTGCCCTGGCCTATGCTCAATGGTGAAGTCTATCCCTTGCAGGCTAAAGGACCAACTGAGCAGTTTGGGTTTTTCACTCTTCATCTTCATAAGCCACATTAAGGGTTTATGGTCAGTTTGGGGCTTTAAGGCATACCCTGTAAGATGAGGTCTAAAACGCCTATGTGCCCAGATTATGCTAAAGTTCCTTTTCCACAATGGCCATTCTAAGTTCTCTACCCTTGATTTGCCTACTGATGAAAATTATGGCGTGCTACTTCCCTTTGTCGTCTAACTGACACAAGACAGCTCCATTTCCAGTGTCTCAGTCATTAGTTTGCACAATAAAGAGTTTGCTGTAGTCGGGGGCACACAAGACAGGTTCCTTGCACAGACTTTCCTTCAAGCCATCAAAGGCCCTTTGACGGCCCTCACTCCAATGAACCTTCTTATGATGTTTGGGTGATGTCAGAGCTGTCAGAGGGGCAGCTTTGGTGCCATAGTCTGCCATGAAGTTTCTGTAATACCCAGTGAAGTCCAAAAATGCTGTCACCTGAGTTTGAGTGGAGGAGGCTCCCAGTCTTGTACTGCTTGTACTTTACTAGTGAGATGTTGCATTCGACCCCCTCCTACCACATGACCAAGGTAGGTAACCTTGCCCTGTACTAGCTGGTACTGGGTGGCCTGGATAGTGAGGTTGGCCCTCTATATGGTCTGCTGGTCTGCAACACCTTATCCAAGTGTGTCACACGCTCTTCCCAGGTGGAACTGTAGACAGCAATGTTGTCCAGGTAGGCCACACAAAAGGCCTTCAGTCCACTGAGAGCATGATTGAGTAACCTTTGGAAGGTGGCAGTGGCATTCTTCAACCCAAAAGGTATAACCCTAAACTGGTAAAGCCCTTTTGGTGTTGAAAAGCCGTTTTCTCCATGGCCTGGTCGGTCAGAGCTATTTGCCAATAGCCTGATGTGAGGTCAAAGGTGCTCAAAAACTTGGCAGCACATATCTTCTCCACAAGCTCCTCAACCCTGTGCAATGCATATGCATCAGTCTTGTTGACTGCATTGACTCCTCTGTAGTCCACAGAGAACCTCCAAACCTTGGTACCTGCCTAGGAACTTGCCTTGGGGAAAAGGACCTCTGGGCTGGTCCATGGGCTGGTTGGGTGTTCAATGACAACCAAGTCCAACATCTTGGTGACCTCTGCCTGGATGTGGTTCTTAACCGTGTCTGACATCCTGGAGCATCTGCTTTTGACAGGTACACTGTCACCAGTGTCAACATCATTCCTACACCATGGAGTGAGTCCTGGTGTCAGTGAGAACAGAGGGGCATACTGCTGGAGCAAAACCCTGCAGGTCCTCTGCTGCTCTGGTGTCTGATCTGGAGAGAGTTGCATTCCCTCCACCGAGCCATCCTGCGGGTTGCTCTGCAGCAAATCATGAAGGGGCTCACTCTCATCCTCTTCTTGCTATGAAGCTAGCAAGAGGCATGTGGCGTCTCCTCTCCTGTGGAAAGGCTTGAGCCTGTTGACATGGCAGACTTGAGGGGCTACCCCAGGAACACCCATGTCAACCATATAGTTGACCTCACCTATCTTGGAGATTAGCCTGAAGGGTCCAGTTCACTTATCTGCCAAAGCTAGAGATTTGATAGGCTCCATCACAAGGATCTCCTGACCAGGAGTCCAATCCACTCAAGGTCTTAAGGTCATGCCAGTACTTGTTCAATTATTGGTTTGCCTTAGGATTTGCTGGTACCTGGCCCATCATCTGTGTCATCCTCCTCCTGAGGTCTAGCACATAGTACCCCACTTACTTGGCAGGACCTGGAGGGGTGGCTTCCAAACCATATCTTACTAAGGCCCCTTATCCGGATGGCAGGCACACAGGACAGTCTTCCAGTGTACATTTGATGTAGAGTAGCAGGTACACGATAGTCCTTCGTAGCTCGGGAAGAGGTCTCCTATCCAATTCCTCTTTTGGATCAGTCCTTGGAAGAACACAGTACCTTTCAGATTACGTGAAGAAAATGTAGCAGCAGACTTCCTCTTCCAGCTCGGCTCCCAGGGAACGGCTTCTGCTTGCTTCGGCTTCGACTTCAGCTACTGAACAAATTGGTGTTTGTCAAGGATGGCACTCTGTCAAGAGTGGCACAGGTATTCTGATCCTGGTGTTCCACCTTGATGGTCGTGCAGCTATAGAATACCTCCGTCCCCAAGTATCGCTCGAGCAGATAAAGTATACTGCCCTAGCAATCTTTGAGGCCACAGGTGATGAGTGGCGTCGTCTGTTGGATACCGGGAACACCGGAAGGACCCCTGAGTGCTGTAAGGCAAAGGTTAGAATCAGATTTGCTTTGATCAATAATGGCAGTGTAAGCAATCAAGAATAACCAACACAGCTTACCCAGGGGATGATGCAAAAGGTGGGAAACCTGAATAGACAACGAGGGAAGACCAACAGCAGGCTGGAAAGTACTGCAGTTCCTCCAACTCACACCTGAAGCCAGAACGTGATAGTCAAGAGTTTGTGGTTCAAAAGTTCGCCAAAACAGAAGGATAATCCAGAGCAGAAACCCAAGATCAGACGTAGGTCAAGAGTTCCAATGATCCAGAAGAATACGTCAAAGCCAAAGGGTGATCCAATATCAAATCCAAATAACGTTCCGTGGTCAAGATCCAGAAAAGAGGCAAGATGAACGAGGAGTAAAGCCGAACAGGTCTCTGGTTGAAACAGCTGTGAAGCACTGAGTGTTTCTCCTCGGTTCCTTTTAAAGGAAGTCATAATCACATGACTGATCACATGACGTACAGGAGCGTCACGTGAGGATGGACGCCATCCATGATTGGTTGTCAAAAGTGGACGCCAGCGTTGGCTACAGACGATCCCGTGACTAGTCACGTGATCGCTCCCGTACGCGGGAGCTAGAGCCGGCGACCACGGTGCCGTCGGGCATGGATGAGGCGCCAGGGCAGACGCCAACATGGAAATGGGCGGAAAGAGGTGGTACTGCCCCTCTGTACATCCCGCCTGCCGTGTCTTCCCCGTTGGTGTGGGTGTTGGGTATGGGAACGGATGTTGCCGGGTAAATGTCGGGAGGACGTGACAGAGCCCCCCCCCAAAGGCCCACGACCACGTGGGCTCGAAGGATTGTCACGATGAAAACGGGCCAACAAACGGGGAGCATGAACATCCCGGGAAGCAACCCACGACCGATCTTCAGGACACCCCTATGGATACGAGAACCCAAGATAGCCCGGACCTCATAAACGTCGGGAGAAGAGACAGAGACAGGAGCAGGAGGCGAACCCAAGCGGGTGGGACCCGGGCAAGGCTTGAGGAGAGAAACGTGGAAAACCGGGTGGATCCGCCAGGCGGATGGCACCGCCAGACGCAACGCCACCGGGTTCAACACCTTAACCACACTGTAAGGACCCACATATCGGGGCAACAACTTGCGGCAGCCAGGGATATGTAGATGACGAGTGGAAAGCCAGACCCTATCCCCAACCTTGTAAACGGGCGGAACAGCCCTCTTTCTGTCAGCAGCCGCCTTCATGGAAGCCTGTGCTTCGCGTAAGTGGACCAAAGTCTGAGCGTGGACAGATACAATGTCTCGGGCACAAGCTGATGCTGCGGGGGTGCTGGAAGAGGAAAAGTCAGGAATGGGAAGGGTACGTGGATGTTGACCGTAGAGGGAAAAGAAAGGGGAGTGACCAGTAGACGAGTGCAGAGCATTGTTATAGGCAAACTCTGCAAGCTGTAATAAATTGAGCCATGTGTCCTGATACTGCAGCGTTAGGCAACGTAGATACTGCTCCATGGTTTGGTTGACCCTTTCAGTCTGACCATCGCTCTCCGGGTGATAAGAAGAGGAAAACCGGGCATCAATGCCTAACAGAGCGGTAAGGGCCCACCAAAAACGGGAAGTGAACTGGGACCCACGATCAGAGACTAACACATGGGGTAATCCGAAAAGACAAAATACATGTTTGAAGAAGTGTTTGGCCAAGACTGGGGCAGAGGGAATCCCTTTACAAGGTATGAAACGTGCAAACTTGGTATACGAGTCGACTACGACCCAAACAGTGTCAAACCCTTGAGTGCGAGGAAGGTCAGTGACCAGGTCCATGGAGACCGTATGCCAAGGTCGTGGAGGGATGGGGAGAGGGAGGAGAAGACCCAAGGGCCGTCCCCTGCGCGATTTGCCCTGGGCACACACCGCACAGGTATTGACGTAGTCACACACGTCACGCTTCATCGTGGGCCACCAGCACCATCGTTTAAGGAGATCCAAAGTGCGTAGTTGTCCGGGGTGGCCGTTGATGGCAGCGTCGTGGGACCAGGTCAACGCTTGGTTCCGGGTCTCACTTGTGGGTAGAAGGAGTTTACCTCCCTGAACAAAGGGCAGCCCATCCTGTATGACCGGATCCCATTCTGCCACGGATTGCGGATACTGAGAGACCCATTGACGAATAGTTGACAACAAGGAAGGAGTTGGTGTGCACAGACAAATTACATGATTCTTTCCTAACAGAGTGTCCGGAAAACAAGGAAGAGTCTCCCCCCCAGGTGAACGGGACAGGGCATCGGCTTTACCGTGACCAACTCCGGGCCTATGTTTGGCCACAAAATCATATGCGGCAAAGAAAAGATGCCACCTAACCTGCCGACTATTTGTGCATTTCAATGAAGCAAGGTCCTGGAGATTCTTATGGTCAGTATACACCGTGGTTTGATGTTTGGCACCTAAGAGGTGATGTCTCCAGACCTGTAGTGCATCCTTAATAGCCAGTAGTTCCTTTTCTGTAACCGTATAATGTGATTCAGTAGTCGTGAATTTGCGAGAATGGAACGCTACTGGATGCAAACGGTTGGTGGTGGGGCAGATCTGGGATAATACTGCACCTAAAGCATAAGAAGAGGCGTCTGCTTCGAGAATATACGGAAGGTCGGGGTCAGGGTGTTGCAATACCGGAGCGGTGGTGAACAGGGTTTTCAATAAATCAAAAGCAGATTGTTGAGCCGTAGACCATACATAAGAAACAGAAGGGCTAGTGAGTGCCGTGAGTGGAGCCACAACCGAAGAAAACCCTGATATGAATCTCCGATAAAAGTTTGCGAATCCCAGAAATGACTGCAACTGTTTTAGATTTGTCGGGACCGGCCACTCGTCAATCGCCCGAACCTTGGTTTGATTCATAGAGAGTCCCTTGGGCGAGATGTGGAACCCCAGGAATTCAACTAGATTAGTGTGGAACAAACATTTCTCGGGTTTGGCATAAAGAGCGTTGTTCTGTAAACGCGACAATACTTCCCTGACATGTGTTATGTGTTCGTCAAGGGAGGTGGAGAACACCAATATGTCGTCTAGATAAACAACCACATAAGTATTCAGGATATCATTGAAAACATCGTCCATGAAATGTTGAAAAGTAGCCGGGGCGTTACATAGTCCAAAGGGCATGACCGTATACTCGAATAGACCTTGTCGTGAGCAGAAAGCAGTTTTCCATTCATCACCGTCACGTATGCGGATGAGATTGTAAGCCCCGCGAAGATCAAGTTTGGTGTAAATGGTAGCATGGGTGAGTTTGTCTAGTAAAGGAGTGATCAAAGGTATGGGATAACGGTTCTTCACCGTAACGGCATTTAGGCGCCTATAATCGACACAGGGACGGAGGTCCCCTTCTTTTTTCGGAACAAAGGATATAGGGCTTGCAGCCGGAGAAGTCGATGGACGAATATGCCCCAACCGTAAAGCCTGCTGGATATAGTCCTGCAAGGTTTGCTCTTCTACTTGCGTCAGAGAGTAGATACGACCCTTCGGGATAGATGCACCAGGAATCAGGTCGATAGGACAATCGTAAGATCGATGCGGGGGGAGACCTTCTGCAGATTTTTTGTCAAATACCGCCAGGAAATCGTGGTAAACAGCAGGTATCCCACCCGTGACAGCCCCTACCGTGTGTGTATCATGATGATCGTTGTTGTCTCCTATAGCCATGGAATTGAGGCTACCCAGGATTCTCGCGGGACCGGAGAACTGGGGTGTTGCCAGTAGGCAATAGTGTTGACATGTTTCAGATTCGAACAAAACCTGATCTGTCCCCCAGTTGATGAGGGGATTGTGTAGTCTTAGCCAAGGAATGCCTAAAATCACTCCAAACTGAGGAGTGGCAATGAGGTCAAAGGATATCGTTTCTTTGTGGTTTTCCTGAACAATCAACTCTAATGGGGCCGTTTGTTGCCGAATCGGACCAGATGTAAGCGAAGAACCATCCACCGCCTGGACTGGTTCGGGACAGTTCTTCGCGACCAAAGGAAGGTTCAGTGAGCGGGCCAATGCTATGTCAATGAAGCAGCCTGTGGCACCTGAGTCTATCACTATTGACACTGCGTGAGAACCTGTGGCATGTTTCAAAACGGCCTGAACTATAATGGGACGTACAGGACCGAAGGTAGTTTCAGAGGTATTCCGGATAGTACTCGCTCCTACCTCTGATCTTAGGGGCGAGTCTTCTGAAAACCCGGATGTCTATTTTTTGGACGGCGGGGACACTCTTTTACAAAATGCCCGGGGAGACCGCAGTAAAAACAGGCATTGTCCGTACGCCTGCGTTCTCGTTCAACATGTGATATGGGGCTGCGGATCCCGCCTATCTGCATGGGTTCGGGAGTGACAGTGGCAGTGGCAGTGGATGGCAGAGATAGCGAGGAGGGACCGTCCCCGCGCCGCTCCATTCGTCTGGCATCGAGTTGTAACGTTAGATCTACCAGATCTGCATATACAGTGGGAAGCGTAGGTACAACAGACAAGGCATCTTTCATGACCCCGGATAAACCCCGGTAATATACCACAGCCTTTTTATTTTCCGGCCAGGAAGTCTCAGCAGACAACTGGTTGAACTTAGTGATGTACTCTATGAGGGTTGATCGACCCTGCGTGAGATCCAGAAGTTCCATGTCTCTGGACTGTGCTTTGTGTCTGGTGTCAAATACTTTTGCCATCTCTTGGGTCAGAAACTCAAAATCATAAAGCGCAGGGTGATTGTTATCCAACAATGGATTGGCCCATGTGGCGGCTACCCCGGATAAATGGGAGAGAAGAAAAGCTGCCTTCGACACGGGATCGGGGAAAGCCTGAGGACGACACATGAAATGTAGTTTGCAATGATTGATGAAAGTGCGATATTTCTTTGGGTCGCCCTGGTATCTTTCGGGAGCAGCCAAGGGAAAAGGGTTTTGTATCACCACAGGAGTGGCCGGGAAGGAAGGGGGTATGACAGGAGGAGGGTTTTGGGGAGGACTGACTTCATCAAATGCAGCTTCTGCAGGCAAGGGCTGACGTGCACTTAATACTGTGTCGAGGCGATGGTGTAATGCTGTGGTGGCTGCAGTCATGTCAGCGTGAAGTGTTGCGGTAGCGGTTGCCATATCGGCCCTGAGAGCTGTCACTGCCTGCATTAAAGCCGTCACGGGGTCCCCGGAGGAGGTATCCATTGCTGGGCGACCAATAGGCTTCACAGTCTATTCTGATCCTGGTGTTCCACCTTGATGGTCGTGCAGCTATAGAATACCTCCGTCCCCAAGTATCGCTCGAGCAGATAAAGTATACTGCCCTAGCAATCTTTGAGGCCACAGGTGATGAGTGGCGTCGTCTGTTGGATAACGGGAACACCGGAAGGACCCCTGAGTGCTGTAAGGCAAAGGTTAGAATCAGATTTGCTTTGATCAATAATGGCAGTGTAAGCAATCAAGAATAACCAACACAGCTTACCCAGGGGATGATGGAAAAGGTGGGAAACCTGAATAGACAACGAGGGAAGACCAACAGCAGGCTGGAAAGTACTGCAGTTCCTCCAACTCACACCTGAAGCCAGAACGTGATAGTCAAGTGTTTGTGGTTCAAAAGTTCGCCAAAACAGAAGGATAATCCAGAGCAGAAACCCAAGATCAGACGTAGGTCAAGAGTTCCAATGATCCAGAAGAATACGTCAAAGCCAAAGGGTGATCCAATATCAAATCCAAATAACGTTCCGTGGTCAAGATCCAGAAAAGAGGCAAGATGAACGAGGAGTAAAGCCGAACAGGTCTCTGGTTGAAACAGCTGTGAAGCACTGAGTGTTTCTCCTCGGTTCCTTTTAAAGGAAGTCATAATCACATGACTGATCACATGACGTACAGGAGCGTCACGTGAGGATGGACGCCATCCATGATTGGTTGTCAAAAGTGGACGCCAGCGTTGGCTACAGACGATCCCGTGACTAGTCACGTGATCGCTCCCGTACGCGGGAGCTAGAGCCGGCGACCACGGTGCCGTCGGGCATGGATGAGGCGCCAGGGCAGACGCCAACATGGAAATGGGCGGAAAGAGGTGGTACTGCCCCTCTGTACATCCCGCCTGCCGTGTCTTCCCCGTTGGTGTGGGTGTTGGGTATGGGAACGGATGTTGCCGGGTAAATGTCGGGAGGACGTGACAACAGGGCCCCCAGGTAGGGTTTGGGTGGCTGTGTTGATGTAAGGTGACATAAGTACACACACAGCAGGAAACTCATCAAGAAAGAAAAGTAGGCAACGGTAGTTGTGAACAGAAAGGGGCAGGAAATACAAAGATACAAACAAACTGGATTCCCTCTTGGGGTGTATGCAGATATGGAAAAAGAGTGTTCCATGGACCTTTGGAAACTCCAGCCTTCTGCACGGATTACTATTACAGAGGCCCACTCTGTCTGCTCATGGCTGGGAACAACAGCTGTGGGTGTCTGTTAAACAGAAAATGCGACAAGGGAAGGGGCAGAGGTGGCCTGCCGGAAACCAACAGTCAAGCTCTGTACAAAGGATCAACATAAGACACAAGAGAGACAAGAACAGAAATAACCAGGGACAAGGAAGTCTAAGAGAAATCTAGCAGAAGGGAATTAAGGAAGAAACAGTACAATAGAAATGGGTAAACTAAAGGGGAGGACAGAGGAGTCAAGGAAGAGAAGGACAGGGATCAACAACAAGGGGTTGCAACAAGGAATAGAGCAAGGGAGCAACAGCCAGGAAAGATGGGGGCTGCAAACAAGGAAGCAGGGCTGCAGTACCAAATGGTACAAGGTACAGAAAAACTGTAGTGGATTGCAGAGGACTGTAGTAGGCTGCTAGGCAGAGAGTCCAGAGGAGCAGGACTGAGAGCTGTAGTAGGCGGCAGACAGAGAGCCCAGAGGAGTAGGGCAGCAAGGAGTGAACCCAAAGGAACAGGGCGTAGAGGCAGAGAGACCCGAGGGTCAGGGCTGAAAGCAGAAGAGAGTAGCAGGCTGCAGGGCAGGGAGCCCAGCGGAGCAGAGCAGCAAGGAGCGAGCTCAGAGGAGCAGAGCAGCGAGGCAGGGAGCCCGGAAGGCTATGGCTGTAGGCAGCGGAGTGCAACAGGCTGCAAGGCAGGAAGCCCAGAGGAGCAGGGCTGTGAGTCAGGGAGCCCAAAAGGCTAGGGCTGTAGTCAGCAGGGTGTAGCAGGCTGCAAGGCAGGAAGCCCAGAGGAGCAGGGCTGTGAGACAGGGAGCCCAGAAGGCTAGGGCTGTAGGCAGCAGGGTGTAGCAGGCTGCAAGGCAGGAAGCCCAGCGGAGCAGGGCTGTGAGGCAGGGAGCCCAAAGGCTAGGGCTGCAGGCAGCAGGGTGTAGCAGGCTGCAAGGCAGGAAGCCCAGAAAGAGCACTGGAACAAAAGCAGGAAAATGCAGCAGCAGGAACAGCATACAAACGCGAGACAAAAGGCAAAAAGGGGCTGGGAGGACTCTTGATGCAAGAGACTGAGCTCCTGCAGGCAGCTGCTTAAATACCGCCCTGCCCTGTACTGAGGCTGGCTAATTGGCAGCACCTGGAGCAGCACACCTGAAAACAATCTGCCTCCTCCCTCTCTGGTCCTGAGATGGTGGAAGCAGCACTGATCCCTAGGGCTTCTGGGGATTGTGGTTCCAATGCTGACGAATGGGAATGGCCAGGAATTGATAGCTGTAGCAAGGTGCATTGTGGTACATGTAGTTAGTTGAGTTATATAAGAAGGCACCAAAGTCACGCAAATGGGAATTAAGTACCAAAGTGTGAATAGGGGTTGTTCCAAGAGTATTCTGAAGATAAATGAATTACAAATAGTCCATGATGGTTGCCAATGTGTGTGCCCATGGCGCAGGCATGACAGTGTGTGAGAGGTCTCCTGTTATACACATTTGGTCTCCATTCACTCAGGCTCAGCCAGGCTCAGCAGCCAATCATTCACGAGTGCATTCATGCAGGCCGGCAGTCAATTAGGCTCACAAGCATTCACAGCAATCACTCCACTCAGAGATCCATAGCACACAATGTGTATTGGAGTACGCACCCAGCCTTTCAGCACACTGCACTGCATTTACTCCAGTTTCAGTCAGGGCTGTCTCAGGCATTGTGTCATAAACCCAATACCTCACACCCACAACACAGAATGTTAGTTCACTTCAGACTACATTCATAAAGGTTCCACCTCAAGGGTGTTCCCACAACACACACCCCCTGAAGTCTCCAGTCAGTCTGAGAGCCATTTACGGTTTTTCCACCCAACTGCCATTCAGAAGAAAGGGACAGAGTCAGGGTATCCCAGGACTTTGGGAAACAAGGCAAAAGGCAATAGAAACCAAGTGGCCGCAGTGGTCATCTTGCCTTGCTTCAGGAATCCTTTGATTCCTATGGCAAGACCTTAATGTTCCAAAAATGGAGGACACTCCGAGCCACTGCCAAGTCAGCATGTAGCTGCCATCAGCCCACACCCTTCTCTGTGGGTAACACACAGGTGCCCAAAAACAAACATAAGGGGCACAATGGTGTACTCTCACCCATTGGTGCCATAAGGGTATCCCATGGGTGTTGTTCACAAAAAGGAAAGATGAAGAGCTGCACTGCCAGAGGTCCAGACTGGGCCTCAGTGGCAGAAGACCTACAGAAAACACCTATAGAGAAGTGGTAGGACAAGAACTAGGAGGCCCTGTCCCTCCGAAAGGCATTGCTAGCATCACAATTATGCTCTGATGAAGTTACAGCTCTTGCAAAAATGCAGCTTTTAGGCTCTTAGGCAATCCACTTTCCGATGAAAAGGGCATTTCTCCGGTTTACACAAGGACAACACTAGAAACAAAATGCCTTACCATTACCAGGCGTCATTATTGTTTTTATTTATGCACTGTGCACTTTGGCATGTAGATCGATGTTTGTACTTTATTGGATGTTAACTTATTTTCTTTGCTTTGTATATATAATGTATTGTGGTTTGATGTGTGCATTTGTACATGTTTGTTGTTTGATGGATTTTATTCCGAAAATAAAAATGAATTGATTGATAGAGAATGTGAGTGGCACTTGAGCTACTATACACATCATATTTTAATGTAACAAGAAGGAATTCCATAAAACAGGGTATTTGTCCCCTCTTGGTTCCCAGTAGGGGGTCTTGGTTCCCAGTAGAGAGTCTTGGTTCCCAGTAGAGGGGCTTGGTTCCCAGTAGAGGGGCTTGGTTCCCAGTAGAGAGCCTTGGTTCCCAGGAGAGGGTCTTGGTTCCCAGCAGAGGGTCTTGGTTCCCAGTAGAGGGTCTTGGTTCCCAGTAGAGAGTCTTGGTTGCCAGTAGAGGATCTTGGTTCCCAGCAGAGAGTCTTGGTTCCCATTAGAGGGTCTTGGTTCCCAGCAGAGATTCTTGGCTCCCAGTAGAGGGTCTTAGTTCACAGTAGAGAGTCTTGGCTCCCAGTAGAGGGTCTTGGTTCCAGTTGAGGACCTTGGTTCCCAGCAGAGGGTCTTGGTTCCCAGTAGAGAGTCTTGGTTCCCAGCAGATGGTCTTGGTTCCCAGTAGAGAGTCTTGGTTCCCAGCAGACGGGCTTAGTTCCAAGTAGAGAGTCTTGGTTCCCAGTAGAGAGTCTTGGTTCCCAGCAGAGAGTCTTGGTTCCCATTAGAGGGTCTTGGTTCCCAGCAGAGATTCTTGGCTCCCAGTAGAGGGTCGTAGTTCCCAGTAGAGAGTCTTGGTTCCCAGTAGAGGGTCTTGGTTCCCAGTAGAGAGTCTTGGTTCCCAGCAGATGGTCTTGGTTCCCAGTAGAGAGTCTTGGTTCCCAGCAGACAGGCTTGGTTTCAAGTAGAGAGTCTTGGCTCCCAGTAGAGGGTCTTGGTTCCAGTAGAGGGACTTGGTTCCCAGTACAGGGGCTTGATTCCCAGTAGAGGGTCTCGATTCCCAGTAGAGAGTCTTGGTTCCCAGTAGAGGGTCTTGATTCCCAGTAGAGAGCCTTGGTTCTCAGTACAGGATCTTAGTTCCCAGTAGAGAGGCTTGGTTCCCGGTAGAGGGTCTTGATTCCCAGTAGGGAGACTTGGTTCCCAGTTGGTTCCCAGTAGAGAGTCTTGGCTCCCAGTAGAGAGTAGTGGTTCCCAGGAGAGAGTCTTGGTTCCCAGTAGAGAGTCTTGGTTCCCAGTAGAGAGTCTTGGTTCCCAGTAGAGGGGCCTGGTTCCCAGTAGAGAGTCTTGGTTCCCAGCAGAGGGGCTTGGTTCCCAGCAGAGGGTATTGGTTCCCAGTAGAGAGTCTTGGTTCCTAGTAGAGGGTATTGGATCCCATCAGAGGGTCTTGGTTCCCAGCAGAGGGTCTTGGTTCCCAGTAGAGGGTCTTGGTTCCCAGTAGAAGGGCTGGGTTCCCAGCAGAGAGTCTTGGTTCCCATTAGAGGGTCTTGGTTCCCAGCAGAGATTATTGGCTCCCAGTAGAGGGTCTTACTTCCCAGTAGAGAGTCTTGGCTCCCAGTAGAGAGTCTTGGTTCCCGGTAGAGGGTCTTGGTTACCAGTTGAGGACCTTGGTTCCCAGCAGAGGGTCTTGGTTCCCAGTAGAGAGTCTTGGTTCCCAGCAGATGGTCTTGGTTCCCAGCAGATGGTCTTGGTTCCCAGTAGAGAGTCTTGGTTCCCAGGAGATGGGCTTGGTTCCAAGTAGAGAGTCTTGGCTCTCAGTAGAGGGTCTTGGTTCCAGTAGAGGGACTTGGTTCCCAGCACAGGGTCTTGATTCCCAGTAGAGGGTTTTGATTCCCAGTAGAGAGTCTTGGTTCCCAGTAGAGGGTCTTGATTCCCAGTAGAGAGCCTTGGTTCTCAGTAGAGGGTCTTAGTTCCCAGTAGAGAGGCTTGGTTCCTGGTAGAGGGTCTTGGTTCCCATTAGGGAGACTTGGTTCCCAGTTGGTTCCCAGTAGAGAGTCTTGGCTCGCAGTAGAGAATATTGGTTCCCAGTAGAGGGTATTGGTTCCCAGCAGAGAGTCTTGTTTCCCAGTAGAGAGTCTTGTTTCCCAGTAGAGGGTCTTGGTTCCCAGTAGAGAGTGTGGGTTCCCGGTCGAGGTTATTGGTTCACAGTATAGAGTCTTTCTTCCCAGTAGAGAGTCGTGTTTCCCAGTAGAGGGTCTTGTTTCCCAGTAGAGAGTCTTGGTTCCCAGTAGAGGGTCTTGGTTCCCAGTAGAGAGCCTTGGTTCCCAGTAGAGTGTCTTAGTTCCCAGTAGAGAGGCTTGGTTCCCAGTAGGGAGACTTGGTTCCCAGTAGAGGGTCTTGGTTCCCAGTAGAGAGTCTGGTCTCCCAGTAGAGAATCGTGTTTCCCAGTAGAGGGTTTTGGTTCCCAGTAGGGAGTCTTGGTTCCCAGTAGAGGGTCTTGGTTCCCAGTAGAGGGGCTCCCACACTCGTGTTTATTACCATAGTTGAAAGCTACACTTGTTATGTTGTGAATGGGCCGTGCGTCCATTTTCCACCCACAGCCACCCATAGCACCGTCCCTGTGGACCAGCATTTCAGGAGATGGATAGTGGAGGCATGATGGATCTATATAAAACATAAGAGACAACCAAATGACCTCTCCTCATCACCCCCCTCAGTGACCCCAAAATGAAAAGAAATACCCAGGAGAGACAATGCTGTATTCCCCAGCATCGCAGGAGATGATGAATTCCATAATCCTCCGCCATGGTAACATGGTAACAGCAATCGGAGAGGCAGGACAGCATTGAAAACGAATTCTGATTTTTATTCCAAGACCATGAAAATTCGGTAGACTGAAAGTAACGAAAGAGCAAGAGGCGAGTGTCTGAAGGGTGGGGGGGGCGCGCGGGGGTGTGGGGGTGGGGGGGGAGGCGGGGGGACAGCAGCAGGTCTATTGCAAGAAGAGCGGAGACACGGGGCGCATTCGAAGGGCCTGTGGAGTGAAGGCGGATTCTGCGAGAGGTAGCTGCTGGGGGGTGGATTCAGGTGAAGACCCCGGTGGTTAGCACCAGGCTGTTAAATCAGAGCTGAGAAAGCCCCCCAATGTTACCCTGTGCCGTGCTTGCCACCAGTGACTCACGTTTCCAGTAAACAGGCTTTTCCTCTTGGGTTTCTTTCTGGGAAACCGAAATGCGGACGTTTGGGAAACTGGCCGCAGGAGCCTCTTGCATCACGCTCAGGTCGGCCCTGCAGCTCCGTGTCATGTTAGTGCCGGTCCCGCACACCTCTGCTTCTCCCACTCTCGCAGAAGCCACGGGCCGCCGTTTATATCATTAACCCTTTCTTTCATCCATGTTTCTTTCACATTCCCTCTCCATATTCCAACTTGTTTCATAATTTCTTTCTTTCGTCCATAGTTCCTCCGTGTGTTTAAGAAAGTACCTTCCTTCCTGCCCTCATTTTCTTCCTCCCTCACTCACTTTCTTCCTTTCATCCTTCATTCCTTCGTTCCTTTCTTAGTTTCTCCCTTCCTTCCCTCCTTTCTTCCTTTCCCCATCCCTCTCTCTCCCTCCCGCTCTTCCTTCCTCCCTACAGCCTTCGCCCATTTCTCCCTCTCCCTCCCTTCCTCCCTCCCTTCCTTCCTTCCTTCCTTCTTTCCATCCATCCTTCCTACCTTCCTTTTTTGATAGACATCCGAACTTAAGCTTGAATGCATAAGATCATTTACTCTATAAGGACAGGAGCAGGTTCCTGAAAATGTCACCAATGCCGTAATTAGGCAGTGGTTCTTGGGCATTATAATGCTGCCTCATTGTGGAGCAGGAAGTCGTTTTTTGAAGTTATAACAGTGTCATCAGGTTAGGGTGGGTGGAGCATTTCTGAGAATATACCAATGCACCACGTTTTATTAGGAAGTACTTTATTGAGATGATGTCAATGCACCATGTTTTACCAGATGTGTCTCTATTGACATGACACCAATGTACCATGTTTTACCTGGACCTGCTTTGCTGAGTTTATACCAGGTTTATCAGGAGGTGTTCTGTTGACATGATATGAATGCACCATATTTGATCGGGTGTAGCTTTGTTGAGATGACACCAGTGCACCATGTTTGACCTGGAGGTACTTTGTTGAGGTGCTGCCAGAGCGCCATGTTTTGTTAGGAGGTGCTTTGTTGACATGATGCCAATACACCATTTTTTATCAAGTGTTGCTTTGTTGGGATGATACCAATGAACCATATTGTATCTTGAGGTACTTTCTTGATGTAATACCACAGCACCATTGTAGAGGAGGTCCCAAATAAAGCCTGCACTCCAGCTGCCCATTTCGAAGTACCAGGAACGTTCACACCGAGATATGTGATGTATGATGAGCAAATAAGCCAGCAGGGAGCCGCAGTAGGGCTCCTCCCAGTGCCTATCAGAAGAACAATACCTATTGAAGTACCAATAACCAGACAACCATGGACAGTAAGGTACCCATTGAGAAAACCCTACCAGCAAATGAAACGAAATGAAGGTTGCTTAAACACTGTCCTGGAAGAAACTAAAAAGGCAAATGGTGACGTCACGAAGACCCGTACAGACTTGCAGATAGAAGATAAGACAACCCATAGATGACACACAGAGACGAAGCGTCATGAATAAGGATATCGTGAACCTAGGAGGAGAGACAATGTTGAAATATAAAGAAATGTAAACTGTAAGCAGGATGAAGATATTCAGCCCGCAAATGCCTGTACATATGCTTGTAACCGCAAGAAAGCTAAGAAAATAGTGCGGCTTGGCATGCTAAGTAGAAGAATAGAGCGGCAAGCGCCATTGTACACAATCTATCTCAAAACGAAGCATGTTATATAAGTGCTAGTCCACTTTGCACGGAAAGCAGAACCAACCCAGGTTATTATAGGCCAAACGCAAGAAGATTCATATTCTAGCAAACACGAGGAAAGAAGGCTGAATCGAAACTCGGCAGAGGCAGCTTGTGCCAGGGAAGCCAAGGTCATATCAATAGAAGTTATGAACAGTAGTTACTCTTAATTGGAGCTAAGAACAGAATATCCTACCTCTGAAGGATTGAGATAAGAAGGCGAAGGCAGGTGGCGGGTGAAACGAAAATCAAATACACAAATTGAGAGAAACAAGGCAAATTCATGGTGTAGTAGCACATGACCATACAAGCGAGAAGAGGCACGGGTTCACACCTATGCTTGGCAGCCGCCCAGACAAAGATATCATAACTTTTACTGACAAGAAGACACAGTTTTGAGGCCGACCACAGCCAACTAATTGACACATAGCCACTAAAGTAATCAGGGACGTCATTTCACCAAAATGCCAGGGGTAGCGGAAGTGACATCACACGACCCTTGACCCCCCTGATGACATCACAGGAAGTGATGTCATTTGGCCCCACCCCAAAGTGATATTGTGGGTAGCGATGGAACACGACATTTCACCCTTTGACAAAACAGGAAGTGGCATCACATAGCATTGTTCACTACAAAAAATATAGTTACGATATCACTATGTGATGTACATTTCATACAAGAATGGATCGCCATATGTATCTTTAAGATCAGTGTGTATAGGCCCATATTACCAAATTACTGTGTATGCAAGCAGACGCCCATGACCAAATGATAATGATGTGTTATTATATAGCACTTACGCTTAAGCGCTTTATATAGAAAAAATATGTACCCAATATCACCCAACCTGTGTTGGTACTCATTTATTGACCTCAGAAGGATGAAAGTCTGAGTGAGGCGTTTAAGAACAGACTAAATCAGTGACTCACCCCCTGAAGTGTGCCTGAAATGAACATTTAATGAGCCTGGCAGTTATTGTATAGAATTCCAGAAAGACACATTATTTAATATTCCTATTCTTTCTTATTTAGGGTCAGTGCTGAAAGTGTCAGACTTGTGGCACTGCTGTTCTTATTTTTCTTCTTTTTTTAAGGGGCCTGAACAAGAAAGCCAGCCACCCCAGAAGTAAAGAGCCACTGTCAGTCTAGAAAAATGGATACCTCTACTTTGTGACCGCAAACGCATTTTGGTGGCCGTGGGCCAACCGTCTCATGCACAATATGACAGAATATAGGTTTTCGAGTTTGCCAATGAACGGCCATTTTGATGTAACAAGAATCGCCATTATGTTTTCTAACCATTGCTCATTGCTTTCTGTTCCTATTACTTCGCAGTATATTTTCCGCTTACACTGCTCGACTGTAAAACATTATTGTCTGTATGTGAAAAGGACAAGGCCGCAGGGCCGAGAGGATAGCAAGAGTTCGTTGAAACACAAACGAAGGCAGCGCCAGGAAGAATGCCCGGCTCCCTCCCGAATGTAGCCTTGAAGCAGAGCTGCAGGGCATTTAATCATTTCGCAGCTGCCAGCCAGTCTCGTTATATGGTAGAATATGTTAGAATAATACCGCTAAAGGCTTGAATTATGCTTTTCTTACGGCCCCCTTTGCTGAGCCCGCTAGAGCGTGTCGGCTCCGAGGGCGCGAATAGCACCTAATAGATAGCAAGGTCCGGAATGCAACTCTTCCTCCCCGTATGTAGCTCGCTTCCAAGAACAGAAGCGCTGTGTTCTATTCAACAACTGAAAGATGCCTTCGCACTCACAAATTGCAAATTGTTACTAGAATAGATGTTTGAAGGTGTCATAGTAGTCGGAGATGTCCATCATCACAGTTCAAAGAAACCCAATAAAGGGGGGTGTTAAACATGTCATAGCTGATTGTTTGATATGCATTTTGTATATATGTAACTGATGTACGTAATTCACTCTCTTGCGTCCCTCGAGGTCTAGAGATACACGTCGTGGGGCGTGAAGCCAAGAAACGCAGACACGATGTCCTTTGGTGCGTCAGTATACAGACGACTTGATTTATCAGGTGAGTCATTCCCCGATTCAAAGTAATCCTGATATTGGTTGAGAGTTGACTTTGCAAAATCAAACGCCCTAGGTAAGGTTGATTAACCAGGGGGAAGGTTAAAACATGCCTGGGGTATTGTCCACCTTAGCAGGGTTTTTCCGCTGTGGTAGACAATCTTTGGAAGATGGCCAAATTGTACCACCTGGGGGAACGCCGGCGTATGAGATGTATCTGAAGTATGGAGTGGGTGCGATAATATTCTGTGAGACTTGGCATAGGCAAACCAGAAAGCAACAAGACCATCAGTGGCCGATTAATGGTAGTTTTGAGATAGCGAGGATAGACAACCTGGAAAGGGTGTTGATAAGAAAGAAAGCGCGTCCTGCAGCATTTGAGACTATTAAGGACTGGAGAAAGGAAGTAATGCTCCGATTTAAAAGCAGAGCAAAGCATGCGCGCAGGCATAAATCGAAAGGTGAAGTAGCGGAAGAGAAAGAAAAGGAGGAGTGGACTGAGAGTCTAAGAAGGGCAGGTAGGCGTGACCAGTTGAATTTAGAAAAGATATACCCACAAAGAGAATTACACATAGCAGATGAATTGATAGAAAATATATTAACCCATACAAAACAAGGCCCAAGATCAGAAGTAAGACCAGACACGTCAGTAGCTATTGCCCAGAACCCGCCCGTAGCTCAAGCTCCCCCCTCCGGTAGCTCAAGCCCTCCCACAGCCACAGACCACGCGCGTTACACTTCCTATTAGCCAACCAGGCCCACAACAGACACTCCCTGTTCCCATTGTCCCATCCGCACCTCCCGCCTCAGACACAGACTCGGTACCGTCCGTTCCTCCCGGGGTTGAAGTTGAAACCACGGGAGCAAGAGACGGGACTGACCAGCGGGGGTGCACGAGGGTAACTCGCAGCGCAATCAGCAAAGAAAGGAAGGTGGAATTGCAGCAACAGGCAGAGATGTATATAGACGGGAATGATGGGACGACAACATTGGCTTCGATATATGACTTCCGTAGAAGCAACGAAAGACAGGTAGTGTTGGAATGCATGGGTGAATATTTGGTGGAGAAATGGAAACAGTTAATTGGGAAATTACCACCGCAGTGATTGTTAGATTTGAATGCATTAGCATGCTGTAGGGAGAGGGATGAAGAAGTGAGAGAACATGTATGTAGACTTTTTGAGCTTAAAGATGAATTAGATAATGATTATGCTGAAATGTTTGCTACACCTGGGTACAGGAGTAGGGATTTCGGGAGAAATAGGAAGGAAACTGTAGAGCCATATATACAACAACGACATTCAATGTCGTCAGTACAAAGGGGCGATAAGTTAAAAGTATGTATACGAGAAGCGTTTAGATGGATGTCGGATCCTAGTATTCCTACAATGGAGATACACGAGATATTTGATGAATATTCCATGCCCATGAAAAGAAAAGCACTACAGTCGATGGCTGAACATTTATTAGACAAAGATATAAAAAACGATAAGGCCAGCCCACCTGAATTAATGGCAGTATATAGAAGACTACTAGAGCGAGGGACAGGAGAATTAGCCCTATCCTTGGATCTGGGAATATTGTTACATCTTTGAGAGGGGGGGCAGTAAGTGGGGCCTTTCCTATGAGAGAGGTCCCACCTACCTTTGTGCCCAAAGTGGAGGTTCCCGCAGTGGGCGGTGCAGCGGCGCATGTAACACCAGCCCATTACACCTCCCAAAATGTGTATGTCCCCTTTTCCAGACAGGAGGTGAACAACATAAAGCAGACGATTCCTGATATAAGAAAGAATCCTGCAGGGTTTTACAAGGAAGTAGAGTCCTGCCTACAATCATCCATGCTTACCATGGGTGATATAGACCTAATATTCCCGGTGATCCTGCCAGCAGACATATGGAAACAAATAAGGAAGGTAGATGACCCAACAGCCTTTGGCGCCACATGGGCAGACTTGATAATAGAAGACAGGAATAAAGCGGTTGGAGGGACACCAGGAGCAAACCTGGTGGCATTACCAGCACGTATAGTGCAGAAGTTAAAAGAAATTGTCCCAGAGAAAAGAATTCAATGGAACAAATTGACTGCATGTGTACAAGGCAAGGATGAGTTGGCTACAGATTATTTTAATAGATTTGAAGAAGTATTCACAGACTTCAGTGGGCAGGATGTGGGTTCGGAAGCAAGAAAGAGTTTATTTGTTGACAAATATGTGAGGGGGTTAAAACTTCCAATTCAGGATCTAATAATGACATCAGAGAGTGCATGGCAAGCAAAAACGTTGGGAGAAGTATTACATATGGCCCAATATTATGAGCGCAGAGTGACTGCGGGAAAAGAAAAAGAAGAGAGTGATAGGGTAAATCTGAAGACACGGGTATTAATGCAGCAAGTAGTAGGACATAATAGAGGGCGAGGGAACGCACAAGGAAGGAGTAATTCGAGTATGCATGGGGGAACAGTGGCACCGAATCAGTGTGCGTATTGTAAGGAGGAAGGACATTGGCAAGCGCAATGTCCGCATCTACAGAATAGAAATGGGTCTGGTAAGAGGAGACAGCATAGAGGACACCCAGGAGCGAATGGACCAAATAGGAATAGTATACAGCAACATCACAATAACGGAGGTAATCAAAACCAAGGCCAAAACCAAAATGCCCCAAACCAGAGTCAGGGACAGCAAAATCAACAATATGGAAACCAGAGTGGGGGAAATAGAGGAAAGAGTGGGAACCTTTTCGATACACAGCCAAACACGTTTTACAGTAATAGTAATGATTACACATTGGACGATGTGTTATTTCCCCAATAGGACAGCCCAGGACAGGGGTCGGAACCAGTGTCTATTCCCATGAATCAGAGAGGACCCTACGTAGACATGAGAGTCGGGAATGAGGAGCACTGCTTTCTTGTAGATACAGGAGCACAGAAGTGTTCAATAGACCATCACTTGGTTCCGGATATACCACTGTCAGGGCAAAAGAATATTTCCGTAGGGTTCGCAGGTACATCAGTCATAAACCCAGTGTCCAAACCAGTCCCAGTTACTATAGGACCATTCACTGAACATTGTCCTTTCCTTTTAACAGAAAACTGTGGGGAGAACTTGTTGGGATTAAACTTGTTGAAAAAAACTAGGTTCCGTTATACATTGCGCGGCAGACGGAGTGTTTCTAACGATTTGGCCACACAATGCCCCTGTGTCAGAATTCATGTCCCAAGCGTTACCAGGGGTACTAAGTAAAGTACCAATCTGTATATGGGCAATGCATGACAATGATGTAGGATGTTTAAAGATAGAGCCAGTAAAGGTCATCTTTAAAGAAGGTGTTACCCTACCGCGAATATCCCAATACAGAATTTCGGCTGAAGGTGAGAAAGGATTGAAGAGTATTGTTACAGATTTGGTGAAATTAGGGGTAATTGAGGAAATTACAGGCAGTACATGCAACAGCCCGATTCTTCCGGTTTATAAAAAAAGAGGCAATGAGGTACCATACAGTTTCATAATTGATTTGCGCGTATTGAATAAGGTAGTAGATTCACAATTTTCTCTAGTACCAGACGTCACTACAATATTGACAATGATACCTGTTTCAGCAGAATATTTTAGTGTAGTAGATTTGAAAAACGCGTTCTTCAGTATTCCAGTGGACAAGGACAGCAGATATTTGTTCGCGTTCACATTAGGAGGACGATCATTTACATTTACGCGGATTCCGCAAGGTTACACGGAAAGTCCAAGTATTTACAGTGGAGCATTAAAAGAGCAGCTAGACATGCTGGAATTACCTGTGGGTTGTGTACTCTTGCAATACATAGACGATCTATTGCTAGCTGCAAACACAGCGGAGATTTGTAAAGAAAGCACTGTATTACTACTGTCACACCTAGCGGCACATGGCCATAAAGCTAGTTTGAAGAAATTTCAGTATAATCGAAAGGAGGTGGCCTATTTGGGCTACCTACTTTCGAAAGGAGGGAGAAGACTAATGCCAGAACGCATAAAAAGTATTTCTTGTATGCCTATTCCAAAGACACAAAAAGGAGTCAGAGCCATAATAGGCATGGCTTCATATTGCCGACAATGGATTGGTAATTTTGCGTTAATTGTGAAGCCGTTGGTGAATTTAACTAGAAAGGATGCGGTTATGCCTTTGCAGTGGGATAAGGAATGTCAGAAAGCATTTGATGGATTGAAAACTGCATTATGCTCGGCTACAGTTTTGGGTACGCCGAATTATGAGAAAATGTTTAGACTTTTTGTGTGTGAAAGTGAAGGATGTGCATTGGTGGTTTTGACACAGGAACAAGGTGGAAGAAATAGGCCGTGCGGCTATTTTTCTTCTGCGCTGGACCTGGTAGCGTGCGCACTACCACGATGTTTGCGATCTGTCGCAGCGGCTGCTGCGTCAGTGAAACAAACGGAAGGGATGGTATTGGGGCACACTTTAATTTTGATGGTGCCACATGCCATAGACGTTCTATTAAATAGGACACAGACGCAACACCTCACCTCTGCTAGATTGACAAGATATGAGATTATCTTGTTTGCGCCCCATATCCAAATTATGAGGTGTAGCACTTTGAATCCTGCAGAATTAATGCCACCAACCATAAATGAAATTCTGAAGAATGAATCACCACCCCACGATTGCTTAAGGGTCAATGAGGAAGATACCAAGGGGAGAGTTGATTTAAGTGATATCCCACAGAAAGAGCCAGATGGAGAGTTATTTTGTGACGGCTCATGTTTTAAATGACCAGATGGCACGACAACTGCCGCATATGCTATCACTACCCTAGAGAGCGTTGTAGAAAGCAAAAGAATTCTCTATAATTCAGCACAAGCCGCAGAAATAATAGCATTAACCAGAGCCTGCGAGATTTCTGAAAATTTGAATGTGAATATATATACTGATAGTCAGTATGCTTTTGGAGTGGTTCATAATTTTGGTCGACTCTGGGCTGAGAGAGGGTTTTTGACATCACATGGTGCCAGAATTCAACATGGCCCTTTGATTGTATGATAGCTGTCTGCACTCACGTTTCCAAAGAGCCTAGCAATAGTGAAATGCGAGGCACATAAAAAAGTAACATGCAAAGTAGGAGAGGGAAACGCGTTTGCAGACAGAATTGCGAAACAAACTGCCACTGATTTGAATACCAAAATGATGATGGTTCAGACAGAGGAAGTACCCTGTATGATAGAAGATGGAGTTGCCACTGTCAAAGAAATGCAGGCCGAAGCTACGGCCAATGAAATACAGGGGTGGGCAGAGGGATCTGCTGAGTTGGATCTGGAGGGTTGTTGGGTGGACAAGGGAACTAGAAACTGGATGTTGCCAAATTCGTACGTGACTGCAATCTTCACAATGGCCCACAGCCCTACGCACATCTGTGCGAAGAAAATAATACAGCACCTTTCTACAGTTTGGCAGAATGCAAACATAAAAAAAGAATGCAGAGAGGTTGGTGCAAAACTATATCACGTGTTTGCAACACAATGTAGGGAAGGGAACAGTGACTCCAACAGGCAGTTTTGGCCCGCCCTCTATGCCATTTGAGGTGATTCATTTTGATTTCATAGAAATGGAGAGGTGCTAAAACTTAAAATACGCCTTGGTGGTGATCTGTGCATTCAGTAAGTGGGTGGAGGCATATCCCTTGAAGGACTGCACAGCAATGAGCACGGCAAAAGTAATGTTGAAGGAGTACTTTTCCAGATTTGGCTTGCCCCGTGTCTTATGGTCTGATAATGGACCACATTTTGTGGGTGCAGTGGTATTACAGATATGTGCTGGTCTTCAGATTGATAAGAGATTCCATAGTTCAAGGCATCCGAGTTCTGCCGGTCTTGTAGAGAGTCACAACGGGATTCTTAAATCAAAGATTAGCAAGATTTGTGCGGGAAGCAAGTTGAGTTGGGTGGATGCATTACCACTATTATGCATGCGTACGTCTGTACAGGCTAAAACTGGGCTCTCCCCGAACGAGATCGTGATTGGGAGGCCGGCAAATGTTTGATGCGCACCTCAGCCAAAATGACTTAGTGAGAAGAACATCCTGTGCTTAGTACTTATTGTGGCCTTTTAATGCAGAAATTGCGTTTGATTCATCAGCAGATGCAGGAGGCATTACCAGTGAGATACACCGGTCCGGGGCATGCGCTGGAGCCAGGAGACTGGGTGCTGCTAAATAATTTTGAAAGAAAGTCATCATTAGCACCCAGGTGGCGCGGGTCCTATCAAGTACTCTTGGCGACGCAGACGGCAATACGGGTGGATGGAAGGAAGTCGTGGATCCATGCCACCCATGCCAAGAAGATTCCAACTGCACTGAAAGACTTGCCTGACACTGATGACCGGAAAGAAACAGCGGTCCCAGAAACGAAAGAAACTGTTGTCAGTAAGCAGCCACCTAATCTGCCAAAACGAGAAGTGAAACTCGAAACAAAGCCTGAGAAGATTTCCAAAGAGGGGGAAGGGCAAAGAGTGCCCCACCGTTGCCCAGCGGAATCGACATCACTGCTGGCTGACGCAAAATCTGCCTTGCAAATACCAGCAGAAACAAATCATGTACCCCTTTGGTGCCCACCAGCACTTGCCAGCACGCCAAAAAACGGATCTGCATCATTGACGCGGCGCACACCAGCACCTGCAGTAGCGCCACAGTCTGACTTTGACCCTGAATCTGGAAGTACACCGGCACTGTTCACAGATCATACGATACCAGGAGCAAGGCGATACAACTTGCGGCCTCGGAAGACAAAGTGATCCGCAGTTCTTTTTGGTGCTTATGTCAACCTCTGGTTCAGCTCATGGACGGAGAAGGAACCAGAGGTGTAGAGGAGAGAAGCGTGAGAATTGTGTAAATCGGACAATTCAAGACTCGCAGCTCCTCCGTACGATCATAAAAAGTACATGTGTCCTGAACCAGAACGGACAAGCTGGGCGCACATGGTACTATGGCAAGTGAGATAACTGATTAACAGTACATGTGTCCTGAACCAGAGCGGACAAGCTGGGCGCACATGATACTAAGGCGATAAGATAACTGATCAAAGGTCCTCCGAGCAGTATAAGAAAGGACAAGTGATCTCGCCTAAAAATGAATAATCGAATCCAGGCTAAAAAGGACAGGCAGAACTGAACTGTGACAATTCCATTGAACTTATTAACATCAGAGCAAGCGCGACGAAGAGAGATATCCACAACGAACTGTGATAAGAAAGAAGAAGGACGATGAGAAACATGCCGGGACCGGTTCCAGCCTCCTCCTGCACCACCACCGCTGAGAATGAGTCAATTATAAAGACTGTAAGCTTAAGAAAAACGCATGGTAAAACAAATTGTATGCTGGTACTGACAATAATAATGTGCTTTATGAGCGTGGTAGCACCAATATCGACAGCCCTAATATTATGGTGGGTGGAAACAATACACCCATTAGAAATGTTTTTATCAATAATTAATATATCCACTACTGAAAGCCCGGTTCAGGTGATCACTTATACCCTGCCCCCAATGGAAGAAAGACACAGGGAAGGTTTTGGAAATAATAATTTGCTGTTGATCATGAACAGGACACATGCAATTCTGAAGAAAACAAATTGCTGGGTATGTGCCCATTTACCACAGCATGCTGGGAAAGGAATAGGGTGGTATGTGCAGCCACTACCATTAAGTTCTGCATGTAGTGCATCTTTAGGTGCAATGTTCTATGGAAAATGGAATGAGAGTAATACGGGTCAATTAGACAGAACCAACATGAATGAGTTTGAGGAGATAATAATGAAGCCTGTGGGTTGTTCCATTTTCCATAAAGCACAAGTAATAGCCCCAGAGCCCACGAGGAAAGGTACATGAAAGATAACACAACAAAATAGACGAGATAGATTGTCCCCACCGGAAAAAACATCTGTAATGACGTTTCGTGTAAGAACAGAAGGGGACAAAGATGCAATTCCCCCATCTTACACAGTGAATTATATCCCAAGAACTGTCCCTTTTTGTCTAAAAAAGAAAGGCTCTGTTTCAGTCGGAACATATACTGGTTGCATGAATACAGTGGCATTAAAATGGGAAATAGAACCAATATATGTAGGTGATCCAGTTTATTTTATATGTGGAGAGAAAGCATATCCTTGGTTGCCCAGAAACTGGGGAGGTACATGTTACCTAGGGCTACTGTTCCCAGGAGTATTCCTCTTAGAAACAGCAGCCATGGACAGATTATCAAGAACTAGAGTCAAAAGGACTGACAAGGGTGTTTTAATAGCAACTGATGTAGCAAAATCATTCATTCCATTCTTAGGGCAGATAGTGAACTCCTATAATATAAGGCAACTGTCCAGAATCCTAAAAAATACAATAAACACAACAACAGATATACTATTTAACATGACGTTGGAAGAAAGAGGAAACAGGTTAATGACGCTGCAAAATAGAATGGCTCTCGATGTGATCCTGGTTGATCGTGGGGGAATTTGCAAAATAGTGGGATCAGCATGTTGCGTCTATGTCGATGACTATTCCCCCACGATCTTTGAAGCAATAAAGAAAATGCACGTCCTAAACTCTGAACTCCCTACTGAAGAAGGGAGCTGGGGAATAGGATCTTGGTTTTGGGGAATACTACGTTCTTGGGGATGGAAGTTGATCTCAATATTAGTAGTGGTGTTTGGAATATTCCTAACGTGCTGTTGTTGTATACATTGTCTACCCATAGTTTGCGCTGAGGTAACTGAGGGATGTACGGAAGGATGTATGCATATGAGGACAAAGAAAAAACAACCTCATGGTCGAACTGACCCAGACCCAAATGAGGTGAGAGCAGTAAAAGAGTTGATGGCAATAGATATTGATGAAAACGATGATGTCTACGATAGCATGCAAAATTCAGACATAAGTACTTCAGACTCATCATCACTAGAGGAGGTTTCAATAAATAGATGAGACGTTTGGCATACGGCCAAAGGAGAGTTTGTCAGTCTAGAAAAATGGATACCTCTACTTTGTGACCGCAAACGCATTTTGGTGGCCGTGAGGCAACCGTCTCATGCACGATATGACAGAATATAGGTTTTCGAGTTTGCCAATGAACGGCCATTTTGATGTAACAAGAATCGCCATTTTGTTTTCTAACCATTGCTCATTGCTTTCTGTTCCTATTACTTTGCAGTATATTTTCCGCTTACACTGCTTGACTGTAAAACATTGTTGTCTGTATGTGAAAAGGACAAGGCCACAGGGCCGAGAGGATAACAAGAGTTCGTTGAAACACAAACATAGGCAGCGCCAGGAAGAATGCCCGGCTCCCTCCCGAATGTAGCCTTGAAGCAGAGCTGCAGGGCATTTAATAATTTCGCAGCTGCCAGCCAGTCTCGTTATATGGTAGAATATGTTAGAATAATACAGCTAAAGGCTTGAATTATGCTTTGCTTACGGCCCCCCTTTGCTGAGCCCGCTAGAGCGTGATGGCTCCCAGGACGTGAATAGCACCTAATAGATAGCAAGGTCCGGAATGCAACTCTTCCCCCCCCCCCGTATGTAGCTCGCTTCCAAGAACAGAAGCGCTGTGTTCTATTCAACAACTGAAAGATGCCTTTGCACTCACAAATTGCAAATTGTTACTAGAATAGATGTTTGAAGGTGTCATAGTAGTCGGAGATGTCCATCATCACACCAAGTTCAAAGAAACCCAATAAAGGGGGGGTGTTAAACATGTCATAGCTGATTGTTTGATATGCATTTTGTATATATGTAACTAATGTACGTAATTCACTCTCTTGCGTCCCTCGAGGTCTAGAGATACACGTCGCGGGGCGTGAGACCGAGTTGGCCAACTGAGACTTTTTGTTTTGCAATAAACCCTAGCTTTGGGAATACAACCTTGTGTCTGGTGTATCTATCGTGTGTGGTGACTCGCCTTGTTTCCATAGACGTCAGGGTCCCCTAGGGGCCCCTTTCACCACAGCCCAGGAAATTACATTACAAAAAAAATAAAGTTCTTTTTTATTTTTTTAGAGGTCGCAAGGGAGACCTCAGAGGTCACAGTTGTGACCTCTGGCGACCCCTAAATGACGTCCCTGAAAGTAATGATGGATTGAGGGAAGGCCGGGTGAATCATAGGGCACCCTGCACCTGGCTGACCATTCTGCATGCTGCTAAGTAAAGTGGAGATTTATGCATGGGGTTGAAGCCAACCCAATTGCAATGGACCAAATAATCTAGGGTCCTATAGATAGTATAACCAATGGGACGTCGTACTCATAGTGACATCTATTAGAGTAATGTTGGAAGGAAGGGCTTAGACGCCCACCTGATAGAGTTTATCCAATCCTCTCACTCTGTTACCATATACAGATATAGCACCTATATTAAAGTTACCTTTTCCTAACCAATAGAATTGCAAGTTAACTTTTGAGTGTTACACGTCAATGATGACGAGTTTTGTGTATAAATGTTACTGTTGGTATGAAGTTCGGGGGAGTTGAAGCAAGACGGGCTATCACATCCCTGTTGATTTCCATGTTTCCCCGTTTTTTGTACTTGTCATTAAACAGACTCCCCTTGCTTGAAGGGACCAGTTGTCCCACACTTCCCTTACTATTCCTACGGCCAGTTTAGCAAGCAAAAAGCTAAAGGAGGCGATAACAAAGGCGGTGATCCCGAGGGTCCAGAGAGAAACCATGCGAACGGTGAGTGAAGAAAAAAAATGGAGTGCTTTGGCAAACAGTGTATGCCTTAGAACAAGTAAAGGGAAAAGGTAATGGAGGGAGGAGGGAAAACAAAATATAGTTAGAAGTAGAGCAGACTGTATATATATATAAGGGGATAATGACTCGAGAGTATTAAAGGGTAAATGAGAGATTACCGGGGTGGACACCCAAGAAGAGAGAGGTTACCAGGGCAGACACCTGAGAAGTGAGAGGATTCGCCTTATTCCTGCGCTTTAATATAGAGGCCAGAAGAAACGTGTACCCACATAATGGGGAATGCATAGGCTACCAGAACGTTTAAAGACGCTCTGAAAGTGGTACGGTTACACTCCATGAAGGGGTAATGATTAGAGGCAGAGATATTTGTGTCCAGCTGGTGTCTGTCTAGTCTGTTAAGTGTCTGTCTTATATGTTTCTTTGTCGTGACGTCATATGTATTGAAATTTATTTGAGAAAACGGTTTTAAAATGTTTACGATTTGATGGCTGAGACAGAATTGCACATGAATTGATGTTTTTTGAACAAATGGGAAGTGTAAAGTTTCGTGAAAAATTTGGATTGGAGCTTGCGATATTTGGTGCTCGCTCATATTATTGGAAGTGTTGAAGTGTCATGAAAGCATTGACAAGTGTTATATAAGAGGAAAGGGAACAGATTTAAGCATGGAAGACATAACTCCATTAGCACACTTATGCAAGCAATTGCCAAAACACGCACCCAAGCTAAAGAAATATAGCACTGAGTGGGTTAAAGGTACTGCCCACAAGATGTTTATGCCTTGGCCACAAAATGGGTCTTTATCTAAAGCTGTCTTGCAACATATGATGACATATTTACACGCCACATATACAGGGAAGAAGTTCGAAAAACGCCTTGCTGTTCTCGAGTTGTGGAAAATGTACGAACAGGTAAAGGAGGAGGAGCCGCCAACAGATTGGATACTTAATGTATGCACAGAGAGGTGGGTGAGACGCCTACCGCGCCACCTGCCCCACCCGAAACGAAAATTGAAGGAAGTAAGGATGAGGGATTATACCTGTTGAGGGAACTTAAAGCAGCCACACGGTACAGCAACCCCGCATATGGAAATGCATCAGAGGGACAGGGCCTCCGTATCCTTGTCCTTTACTGCCTTTTACCGTGTGTTCTGCTGTGTTTCCCGCGCAGGAGTTCATGTGGGACTCCTGGCGGTGCAGCTCTCTCCTTTGGTTTTGGTGAACGGACCCATGGGATACCCTTATGGCACCCATGGGTAGGGGTACAACCCTGTGCCCCTAGTGTATGTTTTTGGGCACCTGTGTGTGGCCCAAAGAGCAGGGTATGGGCTGGTGGCAGCTCTGTGCTGAATTGACTGGTGCCCTGAGCGTCCTCCATTTTGGGATGCCCAGGCCCTATCATTGGAATCGGTAGATTCCTGATGGAAACAAGATGGCCCCCGTGGCCTCTTGCCTTCTATCACCTGTTACCTTGATCTTCCCGAAGTCCGGGGAAAGCGCTGACTCTGTCACTTCCCCCTGACTGGCTGTTGGGTGGAAGTTCCATATATGATAGTGTGGGGAAGTGCTGACCAGACTGGCTGGAGTCTTCCCAACAACCTTATGTTGTGGGTACGCCTGTGGGTGGGACCTGGTTGAATGGAGTGTGTGACGAATATGCATTCTGTGTTGTGGGTATCTAGTATCTGGTGTTTGACACAATGACTGAGACAGCCCTGCCTGAAACTGGTATGAATGCAGTGTGGAGTGGTGAATGGCTGGGTACTTGTCCCAATACACATACCTTGTTGTGAGCGTCGGGAGAGAAGTAAATGGCCTGAATGCACCGTGTGCCTGATTGGCTGCCTGCCTGCATGAATGCCCTTCGCCGTGATTGGATGCTTGAGTACAACCCAGAGGAATGAATGGGAGATCAACAGTATATCTGGGGACCTCCCACTGCTAGGAATCGTGTTCAGAAGCTGAAGTCCACTACGACGAGTAACTGGAGTAAACCTGAAGCTTAACCTTGAAGCCCTGCTGGAAGAGAAGACTTGCTGTTGCTCTCCTTCACAATCTGAGAGCGGCCATGTCTCCAAGGACTAACCCAGAGGGGACCTGGTAAGGCGCCCTCTTCCCGAGCTACAAGGGACCATCGTGCACCAGCTGATCTTTGCCAAAGCTCCCTGGTAAACAGACCTTCGACAGGCTGCCGACCCGAGATGGGGACTGCCGCGGAATCACAAGGAGAAGCGCCCAGACTGTTGTCCGCCACTGTCGACGACCGCCATCGCCGACCGGAGCCGTCATGCTCCCGTTTGCCTAAGAACGTTCAAATCCAAGGACGCTCTCGTCCGCATAGCCGCCGCTTTATCCCGCTGGAGAAGGCCTGACCGTTGCCGCACTGAGGAGCATCCGCCGTGGGTTTCCCGCCACCCAAAGACCACAGAGATGCCGACGACTCGACGCCCTTGCTGGGCCACAGTTCTTCAAACTCTTTGCAGTCCAGAACTATCGACACTGAGGTGCCCCGCACGCCTCTTCCTTGCAGGACGTTTACGCTTCCCCGTCAATGAGCAACGCTAGGAACAAAGCTGCCACTTCACTGTTCTCTGTCAGATGTTCAATGACCCGTGACTCCTGCCTTAAAGGGAGGACACTCAAGAAGGGCCGTCAATTACCCAACGAGGAACGATACAACGCCATGTACTTTGGGGTTGCAGAACTATTGGAAAGTCTCTTGTGAACAATATATGGACTGGGCTTGTGATATATCTTTATTCTACAGGTTGCCCAGGTGGGGGGATCTCCACACAGAAATGTGTTTAACAGTAGTGACCAGTATTCTGCCAATTATTCTAACCAACTGCTTTCCTCTTATATCTATTGTTGGTTTCCTTTAGGAACTGATTTGTGTGACATTTAACCATACAGTTGATGCACTTTAAAGAGATCTAATAGTAATTGTGGTACCACGTAGAACTGTATATATTTGCTATTATAGATAATCGAGTACAAAGTGAGTTATCGTGATATTGTACATGACCTTGAATATTAATTATCTAAAGACTGTCTTTGAACTAATACAGTGTGCGGACATTCCTTTGTGGGTGCTTGGGGACTACACTGTACCTAAGAACCAGCCCGCATCACCTCCTGAAAAGCTAGGCCTTGATTGCTCGTCCATTGCTACCACAATATAGAATCTTGGCTGGGGTCCTCTGTGCCTCTCCTCTACCATATAGAGAGCGGAAGTACAGACACGCCCCTCTGGTCTTCACACTGGTGGCAGCGGTGGGATGCTAATGGTTTTAAGAATCAGTGCATAACCGTGCCACTTACAAGGATATCTGCACTTTGTTAAATTGAGGTTTAGTTGTGTACAAGATAACTGCATTATAAGCAATGGAATCTATTGCAAATGGCAAATTAACTCGGATGAGTTTAGAGGCTCTCCAAGATGCTTGTGAAGCCAGGGAGTTAGACTTTGTGGATAAGTCTAGGGCTGAGCTGATTGCTGCCCTGGTAGACAACCAGACTGATGGTGAAACTCTTAAAGGGGGGATGCAACCAATGAGGACTCTGTCCCGGGGGTTGTCGCTGAATCTGTTTCTGGGAATGCCACCATTCCTGCTGCCTCTGTTCCGAACCCCAGCAATTCCTTGGAGCTTGAGTTGTTAAGGATGAAATTGGCCTTTGAATACCGCAAGTTGGAAATAGATGCTGAGCTTAAGAAAAAGGAGTTGGCACAGCAAGTGGAACACAAGAATAGGGATCGTGAACTCAAAGACAAGGACACTGAATGTCAGCGAATCCATTTAGAGAAAGCTTGAGTCGAGACTTCAGCTAAACCAGTTGAGAGTGTCAGGTCCCCAGCAACCAAGTTTATGAAAGATTTGGTTGGTGTGTATGCGGAGGGTTCTGATATCCTCCAATGGATTGAAGCTTTTGAGATGGCTTGTTCAATTCATGATGTTGATAAAAGAGATTGGGCTAAGTGTTTGTTAAGCAGAGTGCCTCAAACTGGATATGACTGTATTCTGAAACTGAGTGTGGAAGAAAGGGGTCAGTACGAGTGCATGAAGTCTGCTTTAATTACCAAGTTTGGCAAGACACCTACCCAGTACCTTAAGAGGGTCAGGGATTTTAAGAAATGAGAGAATGTGTCTTGGATTGACTGGGTGAGTGCTGCACATATGAACATGATGGGGTGGATTGATGGTTACAAAGTGAAAACGTTTGTTGAATTGTCCCACCAGTTTTTTTGAGTATTTTTATGAAGCCTGTTCACCAGAGCTGCGTCAGTATGTTGCTGACCAGAAAATTTTGGACCCTTTTATGCTGGCTAGGTTGGCTGACAAGTGGGTTTCTCACCGGTTGTCCCCTAAGGACTCCAGTGGGAAGGACAAGGACAAAGAAAAGGGGACCTCTCAGAAATCTGAGGAGTCCCAGAAGCAATCACAGCCGGGTAAACCAAAACCTTCCTCTCCTAAAACCCAAACACCTAGTGGGGATAAGTCTGTCGTGGGTGGGAGTAAGAGTAGTGGTCCCCCTGCTGCAAAGCAGGGTCCCAGTGGTTCCAGTACCGTACCCCGCACCCCCGGCACTTGTTGGGATTGTGGGGCTCTGGATCACCGAAGGGGTGGCCCCAAGTGTAAGGTTAATGCACTTGGAGTCCAGGCTGTCAGCCTAACCTACCCCTACTACGTACCTGTGGTGGGGGCCACTGTCCTCCCCTCCTCTACTGGGATCACCTTTCGTGCTCCTGTAGAGATTTCCTTAGTGTCCCTTGGGGCCTGGGACCAGTACTCAGAAGTACTGGCGACTATCCCACAGAACACTTGTAGGTTTTTGAGAAGTGTCCTCTTGAATGGCCAGCCTTCTACTGGTTTGAGAGACACCGGGGGGCAAGCATGACAGTGGTGGACAGGACCCTGCTCAAGCTTGAGGACTATGTAGGTGCTCCTCACAGAAGCTCCAGGTTAGCTGATGTGCTTCCCAAATGATCGCCTGTAGCCTTAGTCAACATTACGATTGGAGACAAGACAGCGAAGCTTCCAGTCCTGGTTCAGGACAAGGTGCCTGCAAACATTTTGTTAGGAAACGATTTGGTCGAGTTGGGGATGATCACTGATGGTCTACCCATGACTGCTGTGGCGGTCACCCGATCGCAGGTCACAACGGATCTGGCTGCGAGCCCGGTATCCTTGCCGACGGGGAAACCCAAGGCGCAAAGGAAACTGAAGAGTAAGAAGGCCACCTCTGTGGAGGGAGCCCCTGCTCATCCTGCTGTTCCGACAGCACCCATTTGGATGCTTGGGGACTACACTGTACTTAAGAACCAGCCCTCATCATCTCCTGAGAAGCTAGGCCTTGAGTACTCGTCCATTGCTACCACAATAGAGAATCTTGGCTGGGGTCCTATGTGCCTCTTCTCTACTGTATAGAGAGCGGAAGTACAGACACCCCCCCTCCGGTCTTCACAATGAGTCACCTACACATAGTAGTGATGAGAATCAAGGGAGAAAAAAGGACAAGAATATTACCTCTGCAGTCCTAAGGGACAAGGGGAGACACAATGACGAAAGAAGAGATCAAGCACAGAGAAGTGCATCTCTCGAAAAGGAGAGAGAAGGGAAGAGATGGAAAGGGAGCGAAGACAGAACTGATGAGATAGCATTCGCAAAAGACGAATGGATGGGAGGACACATTTTATTGAAATTTGATGGTAAAGGCATTGATGACACAAGACAAAGGGAGAAGTTAGATGAGAAAAGGATAAGGAGACGAAGAGATGAGGAAATTCGAAAGGAAGATGAACGTAGAAATGAAAAGAGAAAGGAAGAAGATAGGGTCAGAGAAGAGGCGAGGAAGCGCACAGAATTTGATGTCAACGTAGAACGTAAGCGATGACAGAGAGCACACAATCTTGACTATCTGGGGAGAGAGGTTAAAAAACCTGCTCCAGTAGTAGATTGGGAAGACATCGAAGAATTCTTTCCTGAGTACGATTCAATGCCAGGCACGTCTAGGGCAAATATTGATGATGACTTTGACACCAGAAGCATCAGAGAAATGATCGATAGAATATATGGTGAAATGGTGCTAGAACAAATACCCCAAGGGGAGGGGGAAGATGAGCGCCTGGAAAGCACTCAGCTGTATGACACCGAGGAGCTCACTCGAAGCAGCGGGAATAGAGAGCTATCCCTGGATAGATTAGAAATAAGCAGGAACAAGGAGGATACGAGAAGTTGCGTGAATTAGGGACAGACAATGTCTGACTCCGAAAGGGAAGAGCGCGAAGAAAACGAGGAAGGAAGGGAAAAGGAAATAAGATGGTCAGACGCTAGTGAGTCTGCACCAAGAGAGTCAGAGTCCACCACGCAGCCTGACCGATATGAAGAAGTATCTCACGGTCAGAGGGGGGGGTGTCTTCACCGGCCTATATAGACAGACTAAGGACATTGGCAGGTAGACGGCGATGCAGGAATATTACCCCTGCAATAGACAGGAGGACAAATTGACATTAAGGGTCTCCTAATCGCCATACTTGGTGAGAGAGCAGACGATGGGTGGGCACGAGCAGGCTACCCTGGCGTAACCACAATTAATACAGCGCATGATGGATCACCATTTAACAATTGTAGAGCTGCAGTCTGGAAAGCGCTACGAATATTTTACCGAGATACCTCGGATATGGGAGCCATAATGACTCGAAAAATGAAGGATTCTGAAGATATGTTTATTTATATACAGAATTTCCAAGATGCGTGGGTGCTCGAAACACATGAACCTTGGACGAAATCTATACCCGTGTTTTACCATATACTATGCCAAGGGTTGCCAGAACCGGTGCAGAAACAACTCAAGAAATTGGAAGGAGTGGAGGCTAAACCTTGGGCTGAAATACAGTTGACCATCGCACATTATTGTAGACTGCTGCAGGAAAAGAATTTCAAAAAGGAAGTGACTCGTAGGGTTGAAGAAGCGAAGTTGGTGCAAAAGAAATTGACAAAGTATGCTCTTGAGGGAGCCCTGATAACTAGCGCAGCTGAATCAGGCATGCAGCAGGGGGCTAATCCACAGCAAAATAATCCGGGCAATACAGGATTCTATCCCAGGGGAAGAGGATTTAGGGGAAGAGAGTGGCAGAGCAATCAGGTTGGTTTCCAAAATAATCAAGGAGGCTTTCAAAATATGCAAAATGGTAACCAAGACATGTCAAATGGGCAAATGATCCGACCACCGCCAGTATGTTGGCTGTGTGGAATGACAGGGCATTTGGCGCACACATGCAGAAGTCAAGGCATGATGCAGACCGGCCAAGGAACAGGAGCAGGCATGTTGAATCCACATGCAATTTTACAACAGGGAGTTGCACAGAATCACACGATGCAGCAACAAGCACCAGGAGCTCAACAAGGGGCGCAACCACAAAGCATGGGGAATTTTCCAAAAGGACAATCCCAACAGGCACTGATGCAACTATCACAGACCATGAACCCTAGAAGGAGAAGTAACAATGGGAATGGGGAAAATACACAAGTTCACAGTGGGCCAAACTTGTATATGAACTAGGACAGCTCACTGGGAACCCTGATGTGCTCTATCCTATCAGTGACACCAGACCCTCATAGGGAACCCAGGGTGGATGTCGTTATAGGGGGTAAAGAATATTCCTTCCTAGTTGACACGGGTGTGACACACTCGTGCATACGTGAAGGCAAGTTTTCCTTGTCTGGCGAGGCCATAGATACTCAGAGTTTTACAGGAGCTCACAGTCGAGTTCCCTTTACAGACACACTCCCAGTCTCCATAGGAGAGTGCGAAATGAATGTACCTTTATTATATTCACGTCAGACCCCAGTAAATATTTTAGGTCGAGACTTAATGACAAAGCTGAACATGACAATTTTGTACACGAAGGAGGGCATAGTATGTTCCACTCCAGGAATGCACTACTCAAATGTATGTGAAATAATTAGAGCTTGCTCAGGACAAATAGCCATGAGGGCCATACCATTAGAGCCAGAAATGTTTGCATATGGCATGCGTGTGTTTATGGCGGGATTGCCAGGCCTTGCAGACAAAACCATGAGAACCCCTGGTGAGTTCCTATTCAGACCAAGAATACCGATGCATGAGGAGGCGGGACAAATATTTCCCTTGATGATACACACAGCTGCAGTGTGAGGGAAAGTGGTTTTGGTTGATGGTTACGATGATGAAGGCAGACAATGGTGCGCGATAATTGCCATTGAAGAAGGATATCGAGTGACTGACGTCCGTCACCGATGACGATCTGTTTGAAGAACAAACAGAAATAGGAGAGACAATGGTGGAAGTGAGTATCACCTTTTGGGTAAAGAAGATTAAAAGAGAAGTACCTCAGAGAATGATGTTGGCACTAAAACATCTTGAATATTTTGAGGACGATATAGCTAAAGTGCCTGTCTCAGTGTGGACTACCGGACCTGATGACGTGGGTCTCTTGAAGGGGGTTGGAGAAGTAAGGATTAAACTGAAACCAGGAGCAATTCTACCAAGAGCCCGACAATATCCCATGTCCAGAGAGGAAGATGAAGGGATTTCTAAGACAATTTCTGCTATGATCGACCAGGGCATCTTAGTGACGTCAGAGTCACCTTGTGATATGTCAGTGTATCCTGTCAAAAAATCAAAGGGGGGGGTCTTGGAGGCTAATTCAAGATCTAAGGCTGATAAACTATATTGTTGAGACCGAGTTGCCTTTCGTCCCAAACCCAGCTACAATATTATGCAATATACCCGTTGAGGCAAATTATTTCACGGTGATTGACTTGAAAAATGAATTTTTCTCAATCCCGTTGCACTGTGACTCACAATATCTGACGTCATTTACGTTCAGACAAATGCGTCTGAAAAGCACAAGGCTGTCACGGGGTACTGTGAGTCTCCGTCTACTTTCAACAGAATCCTGCAGATGGACTTAAGCAATATTGCATTAAAAAGTGTTGTCCTGCAAAATGTGGATGACATCCTGATCTGCAGCACAACAGAAGAGCAATGCAGTCATGATTCTATTCAACTATTGACTATACTGGCTGAGAAAGGATATAAGGTTGACAAGGAAAAATTACAATATTGTCAACAGGAAGTGCTGTACATAGGCCAGCTGATCTCAAATGAAGGAAAGAAAGTGACCCCATAAAGGGCTCAAGCCATATTGAACACGGCTAAGCCACTCACGATAAAGCAAATGCAGAGCTTTTTAGGCCTATGCAACTATGTCAGGGTATGGGTCTTCGACTACGGCTCCCACACTAAGCCTTTACTTCAGGCCCTAAAGAAGGCCCAAGTGACGAAAGAAAAGATCAATTGATCTGAGACCATGGAAAAGGGGTTTGCCGAACTCAAAAGAGCTATTTGCTCAGCTCCAGTTCTAGGGATCCCCAATTAAAAGAGGAATTTTACCTGTTTTTGCACACACATGGCAGCGTCATGACGGCAGTGCTCCCTCTAAGAACCTTGTTGGGGAACAAGCCCCTGGCATATTACAGTGGGAATCTGGACCCAGTAATGAGAGGCCACTTCCCATGCAAACAAAGTTTAGCTGCTACAGCGTTCGCCATAGATAAGGCGACAACCATTGTGATGGGATGCTCCATGACGTTGTACGTTGAGCACTCATTATTTGCCATTTTAGAGAAACCAAAGGGCACATTGACATCCCAGAGAGCTTCTGCTTATGAAGTGATCATATCAAACCCATCGATTAAAATAGTCTGATGTAAGATAGTGAACCCAGCTATGTTCATAGCAGAGCCAGTCACTGAAGGAGAGCTGATACATGACTGCGCACATTATAAAGAGTTCTATGATGAAATCCCCAGGGTGAAAGAAAATGCCTTGGCAGGAGTAGAGATCGTCTTCATTGACGGGTCTTTGAGAATCGATCAAAATGATGGGCAAAGATATACAAGTGTTGCTGTGATAAAGCACACAGCAAATGGAGAATTTCAAGTGCTTTTTAGTGCACAAATTCCATCTCATTATTCAGCACAGGCTGCAGAATTATTGGCGTTGATACTCGTCATTGAGAATCACGCAGACCAGGAAGTAACGGTGTACAGTGACTCCGCCTATGTGATGTCAACAGTGCACGCAGGCTTAGCGCGCTGGAAAAGGAGGGGCTACCTCTGAGCAGACGGCACGCCAGTACAGCACGCAGCCTTATTGGACAGGCTGATTAAGGCACTACAGCTCCCAGTGGGCATAACGGTCGTGAAATGCGCCACCCACACCAAGGGGACAGATTTTGTCTCACACGGGAGCCAAGCAGAAGATATGGAAGCCAAACGTATGGCATCCAAAAGTGAGATGATTATGGAATTGGAAGTGGCGTGCACCAATGAAAGGATGATGGTTGCCCAAACAACATCTGAAGCCTATAACAATCTTGGGCAAACGCAACTAATGGAGCTCCAAGGGGAGGCACCACAGGAAGAGAAGAACTTGTGGAAACATTGAGGGTGTTCTTTAAACCCTGCTGACAGCTTGTGGCAACAAGACAGCACTGGTAAACCAGTAATGCCTGTAGCCCTATTAAAAATAGGGCTGGAGCAGTTACATTACCCGGCGCATATGACAAAGAGAATCTAGCAGCAACGCTCGCGGAAGACTGGTTCATACCAAATTTAGCTGAGAATGTTGCATTCTGTATGGTGAACTGCATAATCTGCCAGCAATTCACCACTGGGCACACATTAAAAGTTATGAGAGGAGTCATCCCCAGGCCAAATGGGCCTTTTCAGCACTTGCATATCGATTACGTCGACATGATTCAAGTATGTAATGGGTACAGATACTTAATTGTTGTGGTGTGTCCATTATCTAGATGGATAGAGGCAGGTCCATGTACACAACCAAACTCTACCTGTGCGTCCACATTTTTAGTGAGGGAAGTGTTCCCCAGGTGGGGGGTGTGCGAAGTCATGAGATCAGATAATGGCCCTCACTTTGTCAATGCAGTGTTCGAACAGATTAATAATAATGATTAACTTGCTGCTTGGTATAAAGCACCGGTTCTCGTTGGCGTATCATCCACAAGGTAATGGGATCTGTGAGAAGCTCAACAGCTTGTTAAAGGAGAGGAAAGCCAAGTTGAAGCTTACTCTAAGGAAGGGATGGTTGCACTGCCTTCCACTGGCACTGTATGCTCTTCGGAACCAACCAGGCTCCGACCATCATCTTATGCCACACGAGATAGCCACAGGAAGAAGAATGAGAACTCCCCTAACACCCTGAGACAGAGCTAGATGTGATGCCCAGTCAACAGGAGAGGTTTTAGGGTCTGAAATGCAAAACTATCTGAACTGCATGACATCTTGCCTTACTCTAATTTCAGACCAGCTGCAGCGATGACGGAAAGGGTGCAGCGCAGCACAGGACACAGAAGGAGAGACTGCAACAGACCCAGTTCAAGGTCTACGTGTTCCACTCATCTTCCCTGGAGATGCCGTCTTTGTGAGGAATCACACAAGGAAAAAGTGGGACGAGCCAAGGTTCAACGGACCGTTCACATTTGAAGACGTTACTCCAGCCGCAATCAAGCTACAAGGAAAAAGAGCTTGGATGTTCCTGGGTGATAACAGGCCATACATTGGAGGAATCCCCCTGCCTGCACCCCACCACGAAGAGACTACAGACAACTGGGAAGAACCACAGCACGTGCAGACGAGATCCACGCTGAGGAAGAAGGATGCATGACCAGCAAAGTAAAGACAAATAATTTTTTGCAAAGTTGTGGCTTAACTTGGACATTTCCTCTAAGCAAAAAAGGGGATAAGGACATAAAAAACTGACACTCTGTGCATCCTAGTTAAAGGGTGAAGAAGAAAATTACGTGTATAAGCCACAACATAGTCTGCTGACTTTGAACTTTGAACTGAGGCACACTTAAGCCTTGATGAGAAAAAAGACTATGACAAATTTTGACCAAGGATATTTACACTGGAAACAAATACAGTATCCCTATTCAATCAGCACCGAGACCTTATTCAGGATCACTTATGGTGTCCCACAGTAGAGACATCACAAAGGACGTGGTCACCTATTTCAACCTAGTGCTAAGATCATATACATCATTGGTAGGAAGGCTCACAAGTGTCACAAACTTTCTTCAAGATCCTGAAAACGAAAAAATAATAAGACAACTGCTTACTGTCATTACCGAACAATTTATTATACTCCCTGAGTACAGTGAGAAAGAAGCAAATGTTCCCAACACAGGCAGAAATAAATGAGCTTGTCAACACACTATTCTTTCGCATAATCGAAGACTGTCTGACCATTGTCGGGAGAACAACTGATACACGTACATTTCTTTGAGATCAAACAAACACTGAACATTTAAGCCATCTTTTGAATAAGATCATTATTTTGGTCGCACTCCGCGCGACCGGACAGTGCAAACATTGTTTACATCAAGGAAAAAACATATAAAAACATGAAACAAGTAAAGACAGGACAAATGTCCCTGTCACCGGAAGACAGCATATTGGCGCACAATGTCCTTTTTTGCCTACTTACTGACTTTCCAGAGTTGGTGAGGAGACCTATCGAGGTTGACGTCCTCACCTTCATCAGAGATCCAGCCAATGTCGCACAGATGTGAATGCTCCTGCATGGAATCATACTCCAAGTGGAACTTTCCAACCATCAGAGAGATTATCTGAGGAGATTCTGAGGAAACCTTCCCGCCGAGGGACAGATCGAGGGAGCACAGTCGAGAACCCCATTTGTTATATTTGTTGTTATTTTTTCCCTATTTCTTCATACCGACCAGTGTCTAACATGTCCTCAGGACTGAAGCAGATTTGGGGGATGGACTAGGCGCTCACCTACTTTGAACATGCACAATAAAGGGACACACTGAAGTATTACTTAATTTGATTTCTTTTCCATAATCTAGCAAAAGAACTGTATTCATGACTAACGCCATGCTGCCAGGCCCCTCCGAGCCACGTAGTGACTCAGCACCTTTTGATCCAGCAACTCGCTCAATCGGCTCGCCGCCTGTGACTATTCACACAGGTTTTTCCACGCGGGGAAAGAAAGTGACAATCACTGAGCAGACTGATATTACAGAGATAAAACCCTCTACTAGGAGGACCACACTGAGATCCTCGCTATGCCTAGCAGATTCCTAAAAAATAGTGCCTGTGGAAATAATTACCCACAGCACTAACTTCACACCGTACAGCATCCCGTCCTGATGAAGGCCGTGCACAAGATGAGGCATAACAGGCCCGCCTAAATGGCTGAAATACCCCGGTGTAGACGCACCCCTAACCACAGTGTATTGTCACTGTCAACCACTAATAGAACTATTGTCTTCCACAACCTTTTTTTGTTGTCACTATGTCAAATCGTTTTGTTATATATTGTATTATGTGAATTGTTGTGACAAACAATGAATGTGATTGAGTTTGTCTTACATACACAAATTGACTGTTGTGCCAAAAAATGTTTGGCCCTGCGTGATGTAAATATATCTTTTAGTCTGTACATCTGGTTTAGCCACCTTGTGATGTTATATCCTTGAAACAATGTTCATTTGATGTCGATTCATAGAACCTTAGAGATAAAAAACAATATCTTTTCATAAATAGACAAAGTGAGTTTTTTTTCTTTGATGCAGAGGGTGATAAGGAGCATGAGTGCTTTTTGAGCAAAATTTCTCTCTGGACCTATTCAATTGTAATTTTGTTTTGCAAGTAACCCTCCTGGGTAGAATAGGCTCCAATCCAGGAGCCCATTTGTTGAATCCTGAGATAAAAGACAATTGTCACTTAAAGGAAGGGGAAGGGGAACATCTTTTGAGCACCAGACACTCATAAACTCAGAACTTGGAAGCTGATCTTAGATGAAGAAATACTAACATGTCCCAGAGCAGCAACCTGGTCCCCCCACAAGCAGAGAGGCACCCCTGCTTCTCTGAAAAAAAATGCTGTTGCCTTACATATCGAACCATAATGTACTTATGCATTGTATTTATCATTATTTTACTGTCATTAATGATCAGAACTGCATTCTTTACTGGTGCAAGAAGCGTTCCAATTTCAGTGCACCCACCTGATGATACATGCATTAAACCGACACGAGCAGCCAGACCCTATATAGTTATCCCAGTCCCTAGAAAATCTGATGGTAGAGTAAATGAACTTGAAATGAACGTAATTAATAGTGATATACACACACCTATGGTAACAAATGAGCAGGAAAGCCAGAGACAGGGTCGGCATGAAATGAATGTAGAAAAAACACTGACAACTACACGCACACACACAGTGAATGCACATGAAAGGCCCAGTGTCAATGACCGCAGAACCACAAATGAAGCAGCAGAGAAGATGAGACTGCCTGCTATAAAAACCCTCACAGAAGATAGTGGGAGAAAACAAGAAGAATTAAGAGAAAGACCAACAGAAGCAGTTATATCAGAAACCCTTAAGAAAACAGAAGCGGCCTCAGAAAAACTATCCACAAGGACACAAATGTTAGTAGACTTACTATTCCCGCACATAGCCAGAGTGAGGAAACTGCATGAGGAACTGAAAAATAAAACCACAGAGACTGCATTACCCAGCATATATGTTCCAACACGAGGGACAAGTACCAGTTCCACAATACAGCCATATACCGGAGCAGTGTCAGGCTGGTTGGCATGGGTATTTGCACGCAGCAGAGAAAACATGCATGAGGACCAGGAAAGAGCTGCCAGACTCCTTTCCACTCAAATGGCGCAGATGAAGAAGACTGCACCATGGGCTAGGATACCTGAGAACCCTCCAGCAAGAAAGAGCCACACAGATGCATTCAGAGATGTAGTTATAGCAAACTACAGGAAAACACTAACAATTAAGAGAAGCATGCATGAAGATGCCAATGAACTAAATGACTACCTGGATAGCACAGCACATCTGGGAAATAACATTTGGTACCAGTACATGAAAGAAGTTGGAAGACGAAATTCAGAAGGAGAATGCTTTGTTTGTGCACTTCTACCGTACAGCATGGGGAAGTCCAAGATCTTTGTGGCTGTAGAAATTGATGTCCCAACAGCACACATAGCAATGTGCAAGGCCAATTGATGGGAAGTGATGGAATGACTCATGGGACTGCAGTGATCATGGATCATTATTGGACATGTTGACCCAAAGTATACATCAGACTGCCAAAAAAACTGGACAGGCATATGCACAATAGTAAATGTCCACGTTCCAGCACTAATAATCCCAAAAAGCGACCTGAACATTGACAGTTTTCTGAAAACAGATGCTCACCTAAGTAAGAGGAGATCTGTGGAACTGATAACTCGAATAAAGAGAGAAAATTACTTTTCTGCCAAATCAGAAGAAGCATTTCATGCAATCCCATATGAACACAGGCTCTTCAGCCTCACCTCATCAGTATTCACAACGAATTTCATGCCACGAATCCAAGTTGGAGTAAATACTAAATGGTTGCAGATAACCAGATGGGAGTTACTGCAAACCATCAACATGACAATAAAAGGATTCAATGCAATCAAGGAAGAGTTAGGAGCCATCCGGCTGATGACTCTCCAGAACAGATATGTACTTGACATGATCATAGCTATGGATAGAGGAGTTTCTGCAAAAATTGAAGAATCATGTTGCATATTTATACCTTCTCACGACGAAGAAAATTGAACTTTAACAGAGGCCATAGGAATGCTGAAAAACTTGCAGAACCAGATGATCAATGAAATCGACGAAGTTGATGATGACAGCTGGTTTGGATCACTTTTTTCATGGGTTCCACAATGGATGGCGGATGCATTCAAGTTCCTAGGAGCCCTGCTAGTAATGATATTACTAGAATTTTGTGTCATCAAGATAATAATCTCGCAATGCCTGAAAACTGCGAAGAAAGCCATAGGGATGAAGATCATGATTGATGTCAAATCAGGATGGAAGCCCAGAGATGTGACTGATGAAGAAATAAGAGACTTCATGAAGGCTAGCAAGCAGCACCAGAAAGTACAACGTTTCTTTATCCCAGAAAATGCAGAAATTATGAAGGAAAATGGATTTACTGCAGTCCAAACAGACAATGTCAGCTGATGACATGGAACAAAGACGAACATATAAGGACAGCAGGAAACCAGAACGGAGTGATAAAAATATGGGTTCCAAAGAGACACTTCTTCAAACCATCATGTACAAACCCAGAAGATGAAGAGGGGATGAACCCAGAAGATGAAGTGAAGATGAATACAGAGGAACCACGTAAGATGAATCCAAAGGAGGAAGCAGAAGTGGTCGATGAATCGACCAGAGGGGGGAGTGTAGAGGAGGTCCCAAATAAAGCTTGCACTCCAGCCACCCATTTTGAAGTACCAGGAGCGTTCACACTGAGATATGTGACGTATGATGAGCAAATAAACAAGCAGAGAGCCACAGTAGGGCTCTGCCCAGTGCCTATGAGAAGAACAATACCTATTGCAGTACCAATAACCAGACAACCATGGACAGTAAGGTACCCATTGAGAAAACCCTACCAGCAAATTAAATTAAATGAAAGTTGCTTAAACACTGTCCCGGAACAAACTCAAAAGGCCTTAATTGAAGACGAATGGTGATGTCACGAAGACCCGGACAGACTTGCAAATAGAAGATAAGAGAACCCAGAGATGACACACAGAGACAAAGCACAATAAAACTAGAAGAGACCGGAGGTACTTTTTTACCGACCACTTATAAACAGCCCTCCATCGAACTTTTGATTAAACAATACACTATGTTTATAGGGTCACTTGCTTCCCCACTATCCATTTTTGATTTTGTACCTCTTACATATGATTTATAGTCATTATATTGTCATATACCACAACAGCTTGTATCAAAAATATTAATTTATTGTTTTTTAAACACTTTGTTAATAAAACACTTTTTTACAATTTTCTTTTCTATCATTGTAGGACTTCTCCATACAATTGTTAAACACACAAACATATATCTCAATGATTTACAATTTCACTATGCACATCTAATAACCTGTAGTAATTCATTCTTTAACAATTTTTTTTGAGATACAAATTTCATAGGGATCTGTTGTTTGCTCCCCTCTCTCGTAGAGAAGCGCATCCCAGTCCATAAAACAATTCACTCTGTATTCATATCACCCATGCTTACTTTCATACTGCATTCAAACCATACCCGACATGCTTCATTCCTTACACACTTTCATACAACTCACTAGGAAATCATTCAGGAGTAAAAACTTTTTTATACCACATTTCATTTCGATGTACAATTATGTATGTCTTCTTTTAGAATTTTTTCTAAGGATCCACTATCAATGAGGTTCATTCCATGAGGTCCAACCATCAAACGGATAACTCAATCTTATTCACTTCTTCTTTTATTGTCTTCTTGGTCTGTCACCTTTAGACAAGTTGCTCTGTTATGGCGACCTGGGTAGCTGGCTACCGGATACTGTCTTGGAACAATCTCTGTGCACTTCCCCTGATCTTATGGTAGATCCAGTTCCTAATGATAGAGTGTGCTAGCAGCTTCTGCGATCTTACTCTCTACTGTTAGGCTTGAGCGAAGTCGTCCAATCCTTCCTTTATGCCATGTACTCCGTATCTATTTATCTGTGTCTTTTCTTTTTTATTTTCTGCTCTTTCCAGGTTTCACGGTTTCATCTTTTGCCCCGTCTGTCTCGTGCTGTACCACATTGCCTCACACAGCTGGCGTCTCTCTCCACCTCTGGCCATTTGTGGTTGACAGAGACGAAGCGCCATGAATAAGGATATCGTGACCCTAGGAGGAGAGACGATGTTGAAAAATAAAGAAATGTAAACTGTAAGCAGGATGAAGATATTCAACCCGCAAACGCCTGTACATATGCTTGTAACTGCAAGAAAGCTAAGAAAACAGTGCGGCTTGCTATGCTAAGTAGAAGACTAGAGCGGCAAGCGCCATTGTACATAATCTACCTCAAAACAAAGCATGTTATATAAGTGCTAGTCCACTTTGCACTGAAAGCAGAACCAACCCAGGATATTATAGGCCAAACGCAAGAAGATTCATATTTTACCAAACACAGGGAAAGAAGGCTGAATCGAAACTCGGCAGAGGCAGCTCGTGCCAGGGAAGCCAAGGTCATATCAATAGAAGTTGTGAACAGTAGTTACTTTTAATTGAAGCTAAGAACAGAATATCCTGCCTCTGAAGGATCGAGATAAGAAGGCAAAGGCAGGTGGAGGGTGAAACGAAAATCAAATACACAAATTGAGAGAAACGAGGCAAATTCATGGTGTAGTAGCACGAGACCATCCTAGCGAGAAGCGGCACGGGTTTACACCTACGCTTGGCACCTGCCCAGACAGAAATATCATATCTTTTCCTGACAAGAAGGCACAGTTTCGAGGCCGACCACAGCCAACTAATTACCACATAGCCACTAAAGTAATGATGGATTGAGGGAAGGCCGGGTGAATCATAGGGCACCCTGCACCTGGCTGACCATTCTGCGTGCTGCTAAGTAAAGTGAAGATTTATGCATGGGGTTGAAGCCACCCAATCACAATGGACCAAATAATCTAGGGTCCTATAGATAGTAGAACCAATGGGACGTCGTACTCATAGTGCCGTCTATTAGAGTAATGTTAGAAGGAAGGGTGTAGACGCCCACCTGATAGAGTTTTTCCAATCCTCTCACTCCGTTACCATATACAGATATAGCACCTATATTAAAGTTACCATTTCCTAACCAATAGAATTGCATGTTAACTTTTGAGTGTTACATGTCAATGATGACGAGTTTTGGGTATAAATGTTACTGTTTGTATGAAGTTCGAGGGAGTTGAAGCGAGACGGGCTATCGCATCACTGTTGATTTACATGTTTCTCCGTTTTTTGTACTTGTCATTAAACGGACTCCCCTTTACCAAACCATTGAGTTGTCCTTATTGATTGGTGTTGGTGTCAGGACTACAGGCAGGCAGAAACATGGACAGGCTGGGCACAGGAGAGTTGTGGGCGCTGTTGTGGAGAAACCAGCTTTTCATGAAAGGTTGCAACCATACAGAAGGCTGCTTTGCCCCATATGCAGGAAACAGAAGCTAAAGACTGCATTACCCAGCAGCCGGCGCCAAAGGACTACAATCCCCAGCATGCCAAGGGCCAATTTGGGCCAATCAGGGACCAGGAGGGGCGCGGCGGCCCCATCGCGCATGCGCAGAGCCCCAAGCACGGGGCTTGCGCTTGAGACTCCATGCTGGAAGGACGTGCGGACCGGAGCTCCAGGAGAATCATACGCGAGGGGCCCAGCCCCACCCGAGCAGCAGCCCGGCCCCTCGCCTACACGAGATAAGTACCTCTTCATGCTAAGCGCCCAAGGGGATCGAGGGGGAAGTGCATGGGGTGACCACTTGCCCATCCAGAGCCCCTGCACCGATGCGAAAAGCTAAGTGGGCATAACTTTGGTGCCCTACGCGCCGGCGGCACATTCTTTGGGGAATATTAACCCGTACGGGGGTGCATTGTCATTGGGGTGTTTGCGCCTCCTGGAGACCACTGGAGGCCTGCGAGGCGAAAACACTGCACCGAAGAAATCTCGCTGCGTTTAAAAGCACGATCGATCACAAGGGTCTGCAGGAAGACCGCTCGTGAATAGTTGGCTACGGCAAAAACCACGTTCGCAGGGGTCGGCAGGAAGACCCCTTGTGTAGCATCTTGCATAGAACAATCCAGGCCCTAAGGGAGGCACTTTAACGTGTGTGTGTGTGCGCGGATGTCTCATGAGGTGAATGCTGACAAATTCAGAGGGCACGTTTTAATGCTTGTCATTTTCTTTTAGCTTGAATCTTGAAGACAACACTTCAGACGTGCTCAAGGACGCGACCGCCCTTCACGGACAGGACTCAGAAGACCAGAGCTAAGTTTGCATGCTAATTCTTTGTACTGGTCTGTTGACTTAGGGTTAGTAAGGGCGTTCTTATGTGCAAATTGGTGCTTATGAAAGACTAGCAAGTAAGGGCTGAGGACACCTGAACAAAAGTGCGCAGCAATCAATCTACCCTAAGTATTCACCCATTCCTACCCATAACCTCTACCTTACCCTCAATCCGGTTTACCTAACTTCCCCCCACCTATCCAACCATCGAGACCCTAACCCTCCTTCCCTGCTCTGGTCCAAGAAACCCGTGTAAGCTCTGACTTGCGGGGTCCGTGACCAAAGTGGGGGTGGTTGGTACTGCGTCGCTCCTGCGCCTTGGAGTTTGGCCTTCGTGACAGAAGCGCAAGCCCACGTATTATTCATGCGCCCGAGCGGCGTAACCAGCCCCCATCGAAGTTATGGAAGAAATAGCCAAAGCTCTGCAGGACTTACAAGGTGAATTGGCAGCATCTAGACAGGATTATGCCACCCTGTCCGCACAGGTATGCAGTTTAGCAGCTCAAACAGCGCCCTTACCTGGTCAACCATCTACCCCGGTGCAGGCACATGTAAGTCCGGAGCCCATAGTTCCGTTGGCACCCCCAGAGCGATATGCTGGAGACCCACAAACGTTTTCCACCTTTATTACTCAGTGTCGTCTCCATTTCCTGACCAAGACTGCAGCCTTTAGGTCCGTTCAGTCCCGAACGGCGTTTGTAATATCGTACCTCACGGGGGACGCCGCAGCATGGGCAAACCCGTTAGTCCAAAAGGACCATGCCATTCTCTATGACTGGGATGACTTCCTGGCTGAGTTTGAAAAAATATTCAACCGGCGAGCTGCCACCCTTTGTAAGGATCGGGAATTGTTAAGCCTCAAGCAGGGGTCCAAGGAACTGGTGACTTATGTCACACATTTCAACCGGCTAGTAGCCGAAGCCGACTGGCCCCATGATAAGAGGATGTCCCTCTTTTATCAAGGATTGAGGGATGACATCAAAGATCTTATAGCCCAGGTTGACCCACAACCAAGGGAGTGCTCGGAAATGATTGATCTGGCCTTACGGCTCGATCATCGTATGACGGAAAGCCGGGCCATTGGCGAAAGGGAGATTCACGACGTGTACCTCGACTAGATCTGTATAAGGGATCCCGGGGGGTTGCGGCCAAATCTGAGGGGGACGAACCAATGCAGATAGGTTCTATCCGAGGTCCCCTAACTAAAGAGGAGAAGGAACAAAGGAGGAAGGACAGCCTCTGCATGTACTGTGGCAAGCCCGGTCATTTTGTCCGTGAATGCCCAACCAAGCCCAAAACCCAGGCAAACACTTCGGCTCGTCGGTAGTGGGGGTCACCCGATCGAGCCTGTGGAGTAGCAGGGCCCCAATGGCTGGCATTTCAAACTATGCCACGCATGTCACCTTGACAGGTTGTTTGGAGTTCCGAGCACATAGAAAACAGGTTACAATGTTTGTGGACTCGGGAGCGATGGGGAATTTTATTGATGCCCAGTACGTGGTTACCTTAGGTATCCCAGTACAACAAAAACCAAGGCCGGAACCTGTACGTGCCGTGTACGGCACTCTCCTCTGCTCTAGGCCTATAACACATAACACCTGTTTGGTGGCCTTACAATGCGGAGCTTGGCATAGAGAAAGTATTGCCTTTGATATCATTGCTGCCCACAATTCGGGCTGATTTTGGGATCACCATGGCTAAAGAAGCATAACCCCCAAATACATTGGTCCACAGGATTAATCAGCTTGGACTCACCCCAATGTCAAGAACAATGCCGGCAAGGAATTTCACCTTCTGTGTGCGCTATCAGCATCTCGAATAAGCAAATGGAAGTGTGTCCCGAAAATCTACCCCAAGAATACGCAGATTTCGTGGACGTGTTTAATAAACAAGCTGCAGAATCTTTACCCCCACATCGGCCCTTTGACTGCCAAATAGATCTGGAGCCAGGGGCTACTCTACCTTGTAGCCGTATATATGCCCTGACGGAGGCTGAAAATAATCACCTCCAAGAGTACATAGCCGCGAATTTAAAGAATGGTTTTATCCGACACTCAAATTCACCCTTGTCGTCACCTTTGTTCTTCGTACCGAAGAAGTCTGGAGAGCTCCGGACTTGCATTGATTACCGCAGAATGAACCGGATAACCATTAAGAACCGTTATCCGCTTCCTCTTATCCCAGTTCTTCTCGATCAAGTCAGGGATGCGGCTATCTATACCAAGTTGGACCTTCGAGGCGCATACCATCTTGTGCGGGTGCGCAAGGGAGATGAATGGAAAACCGCCTTCCGAACCAAGTTCGGGTTGTATGAATATCAGGTTATGTCATTCGGTCTCTGTAACGCCCCCTCAGCCTTCCAACACTTCCTGGATTAGGTCCTTAGAGAATATTTAGATGTATGTGCCGTAGTGTACATAGATGACATCCTCATATATTCTCATAACCTCCAGGAACATGTCCAACATGTACGCGCGGTTTTGCAAAAGCTGCGAGAACACCACCTTTATGCAAAGCTGGAGAAGTGCGAATTCCATTGTACCACCGTGGAATTTCTAGGCTACTTCCTGACCCCGACTGGCGTACAAATGGACAAAAGAAAGGTGCAGGCAATCTTGGATTGGGCTCCCCCTACCAGTGTGAAAGAGATACAGTCTTTCCTGGGGTTTGCGAATTTCTACAGACGCTTCGTAAAGAACTTTTCAGAATTGGTTACTCCAATCACGAAGCTTCTTCGTAAGGGCTGTCCATTCGTGTTGGACATATCGGCCAACCAGGGGTTTCAACAGCTAAAAAAGGCCTTCACTGATGCGCCGGTACTGAAACATCCAGATTTGTCCAGACCTTTCGTGGTAGAGACGGACGTGTCTAGTTACGCTCTGGGTGCCATCCTGTCCCAGGGGGACCCTCACACAGGCCTACTACATCCCGTGGCTTACTTCTCAAGGAAATTACTCCCTGCTGAACAGAACTATATCATTGCCGATCGGGAATTGTTGGCGATAAAGGCAGTTCTTGGTGAGTGGCAACACTACCTGATAGGGGCACGTCATACCATCACGGTAATAACGGATCATCGTAACCTCCAGTTCATAAGAACCGCCAAGACGCTAAGCCCGCGCCAGTTGCGATGGGCTCAATACTTTGCTGAGTTTGATTTTATCATAACGTATAGACCCGGAGCCAGCAACCGAAAGGGGGATATATTGTCACGATATCCTGAGTCAGCTGAGCGAGGGGCTGGTATCACACCTCAGCCTATAATTCCTTCGACCCGTATCGTTGGGGCCACTTCGGATTTCTATGAGGGCGTGTTAAAGGATCTCACTATGCAAGAAATTCATCAGTGGTGCAAGCAAGATCCTCTCCTCAGAATACACTTATTGAGGGACTTCCCTACCATGGGTCAGCCTTATACTTGCCCACCAAGCAACTACAGGAAAAGGCCATATCATGGTGCCACGATTCATCATTAGCAGGACACCCGGGAAAGTCAAAAACCCAGGAGTTGGTAGCCAGACATTTTTGGTGGCCCAAGTGGCGACAAGACATCCTTCAATATGTCTCGAATTGCGAGGTGTGTGCTCGAAACAAAGCTAGTGACCAAAAACCCGCTGGGCTCCTCCGTCCCTTACCAACTCCCACGATACCATGGCATACGATCACCATGGACCTTATTGTGGATCTTCCCGAGGTTCAGGAGTACACTTCAGTACTAGTGATAGTAGACACCTTTTTGAAAATGGCCCACTTCATCCCTTGTAAGGGAGTCCCGACTGCTGGTGCAATCGCCGAACTAGTTCTTCAAAATGTAGTTCGCCTCCATGGCCTCCCCTATTGTGTGGTTACAGATATAGGCCCGCAGTTCACCTCTCGCTTTTGGCATGAGTTTGTAGGATTCTAGGAATGGAAGTCCGCTTGTCGTCTGGATACCATCCCGAAACAGACGGCCAGACAGAACGTGTAAATCAATGCCTGGAGCAGTACTTACGTTGTTTTGCCACGAGTAGGGAGACAACCTGGGTTCAGCATACTTGGTTGGCAGAGTTGGCATATAACAACACCACACATGCCTCTACCAAAAAGACTCCATACTACTGTCTTTATGGACGTCACCCACGGATACTCCCAATGGCTATTCCGGCTTCAGAATTAGAATTGCCTACGTTGGCTGGACAACAGATTGGCATAGAGCAGGTTTGGAAGGAGGTGCAAGGAAATCTCACAAAAGCCAAGGGCACATATAAACGCTATGCGGACAGCGTCGTCGACCTAGCCCACCGTATTGTGTGGGAGACAAAGTGTGGTTATCCACCCGCAACCTTCGCATGGATGGGCCCAGAAAATTACAACCCCGACATTTGGGTCCATTCCCAATAGCGAAAATTGTGAACCCAGTTGCAGTGCAATTGACCTTACCTCCCCAAATGAAAATTCATCCCACTTTCCACACTTCCCTCCTGAAACCTGCCCCACATGGGACGATTACTAAGAAACCACCTCCCGTCCTATTGCAAGGAGAACCCGAGTACGAAGTTGAAGCAATATTGAATTCCAAGTGGGATAAAAAGGGGCAAGTGTTTTATCTCATTGACTGGGTGGGGTACGGCCCTGAAGAGCGCACTTGGGAACCCTCTCAGCATATACATGCCCCCAGATTGCTGCGCGCTTTTCATAGGAATTACCCTAGCAAACCTGGGACAGCTACCTTCTGTGGGAGAGGGAGTACTGTCAGGACTACAGGCAGGCAGAAACATGGACAGGCTGGGCACAGGAGAGTTGTGGGCGCTGTTGTGGGCACTGTTGTGGAGAAACCAGCTTTTCATGAAAGGTTGCAACCATACAGAAGGCTGCTTTGCCCCATATGCAGGAAACGGAAGCTAAAGACTGCATTACCCAGCAGCCGGCGCCAAAGGACTACAATCCCCAGCATGCCAAGGGCCAATCAGGGACCAGGAGGGGCGCGGTGGCCCCATCGCGCATGCGCAGAGCCCCAAGCACGGGGCTTGCGCTTCAGAATCCATGCCGGAAGAACGTGCGGATCGGAGCTCCAGGCGAGTCATACGCGAGGGGCCCAGCCCCACCCGAGCAGCAGCCCGGCCCCTCGCCTACACGAGATAAGTACCTCTTCATGCTAAGTGCCCAAGGGGATCGAGGGGGAAGTGCAGGGGGCGACCACTTGCTCATCCAGAGCCCCTGCACCGATGCGAAAAGCTAAGTGGGCATAACTTTGGCGCCCTACGCGCCGGCAGCACATTCTTTGGGGAATATTAACCCGTACGGGGGTGCATTGTCATTGGGGTGTTTCCGCCTCCTGGAGACCACTGGAGGCCCACGAGGCGAAAACACCGCACCGAAGAAATCTCGCTACGTTTAAAAGCACGATCGATCACGAGGGTCTGCAGGAAGACCGCTCGTGAATAGTTGGCTACGGCAAAAACCACATTCGCAGGGGTCTGCAGGAAGACCCCTTGTGTAGCATCTTGCATAGAACAATCCAGGCCCTAAGGGAGGCACTTTAACGTGTGTGTGCGGATGTCGCATGAGGTGAATGCTGACAAATTCAGAGGGCACATTTTAATGCTTGTCATTTTCTTTTAGCTTGAATCTTGAAGAAAACACTTCAGACGTGCTCAAGGACGCGACCACCCTTCACGGACAAGACTCAGAAGACCAGAGCTAAGTTTGCATGCTAATTCTTTGTACTGATCTGTTGACTTAGGGTTAGTACGGGCGTTCTTATGTGCAAATTGGTGCTTATGTAAGACTAGCAAGTAAGGGCTGAGGACACCTGAACAAAAGTGCGCAGCAATCAATCTACCCTAAGTATTCCCCCATTCCTACCTATAACCTCTACCTTACCCTCAATCCGGTTTACCTAACTTCCCCCCACCTATCCAACCATCAAGACCCTAACCCTCCTTCCCTGCTCTGGTCCAGGAAACCCGTGTAAGCTCTGACTTGCGGGCTCCGCGACCAAAGTGGGGGTGGTTGGTACTGCGTCGCTCCTGTGCCTTGGAGTTTGGCCTTCGTGACAGTTGGAGTAAGAAAACCTGCACCCCCATCCATCTCAAGGTGCATCTATCTTGTCTTAAAGTACTCTGGAGCAAACCCCAACTCTATGGGCCGGCCGGGGGTCTCCCCAGTATACTATGTTTTGTCAAGAAGTGCTTTGCTAAACTGATACCAATGCACTATCCTTTACCGGGAGTTGCTCTGTTGTCATGATACCAATGCAACAGGTTTTAGGAGATCAAACCAATGAACCAAGTTCTAAGAGGGGGTCACTTTGTTGAGATGATACCAATGCACATGGCTTTACCAGGAGTTGATCTCTTAACGCCACCCCTCACACCCCTCCTGCAGTCTGCCCTGGCACACATTGCTGCTTCCATTCATTGAGAGGCTCCATTCCTCCATTAATTAAGAAGTGTTATGTCTGTTGGTTAGAGGAAGGAAGATGTGGTCCGTTTTGGTGGGAGAGTGATGGTTCATTCTTGGAAACAACTGGTGGCTTCCATAAATGCAGTTTCTTTTTAATGTTATTTATTCATTTATATATTTGTAATTGACCAAAAATAATCTGATACATAGGGCCTCATTACGAGGTAGGAGGTAAGGGATTACTGGCACCGGTAAGGGTGCCGGTGCCGGTAATCCCTTACCTCCATATTCCGAGGTCCCTTGGTGGGTCCCTTCCTTAACGCCTGGTCTGACCAGGTGTTAAGGACGGGACCCGCTAAGGGACTTCAGAGCTAAACACGGTTCCGCAAATTGTGGTACCGTTATTAGCTACTTCCCCATTCCTTTGGGGGCTCAAATGGGAATGGGGAATGGTTCTCAGAATGGGGATTTACCGGGTCCTCCAAGGTTGGAATGACCCGGTAAGTACCCATTCCAAGAACCCAGACCCGGTATGCGGTAAGGGGGTAGCCATAGTGCCAATAGCACCATGGCTACCTCCTACCTCGTAATGAGGCCCATAGATAGTGACGTCTTTATGGGAGGGCAAAAGGGGCACGTGCCCCGGGCCCCCACCTTGGAGGGGGGCCCACACAAAGGTGTCTAATCTAAAGAAGTTAGTGGCCATTGTTTACAAAACTTAAATAGCACACGTCAAGATATTGTATGGTGTGTTGCTGGGGCTCTGAACCTATTGCCTGTCCTAACAAATACTTACTGCTCTGGTCAATTCATCCTGTAATGTTTTCTGTGTTCACTGTCCCACACATAGGACCTCATTACGACCCTGGCGCTCCCCTAATGAAGGGGGCCGGTACGGGACCGGCCCCCTTCATTACGGGAGCACCGATTACAAGCTTCCCATCGCAGGACCCGGATTCCTGGTCCTGCGAGGGGAAGAAGGAGGTAACAATGGGCCAGTTGTAATCTGCCCGTTGTTACCTCATCCCCTTTCCCATTGAGCCCTATGGGGGCTCAAATGGGAATGGGGAATGGTTCCTTCAAGGAGGAATTACCGGGTCCTCCAATGTTGGAATGACCCGGATATTCTTCACTGCAGGAACCCGGTAAATGAGCCCGGTTTGGTGACAGCCATGGAGCTAATAGCTCCATGGCTACCGCCAAACTCGTAATGAGGGCCATAGTTTGTGTCTTCACAACGACAACTCCTGCAGCAATATCACCTTTATATGGGAATTATATTGATCAGGCGCAATAGCCAAAGTTGAAATGCATACTGATAAATGTGAGTGTCCCGTGGGTTCAGAAGAAAGCTCAGTGTGTTAAGCACTAATTGTAGAGATTTGTGTTCAAATGCAAGATTATAATGCTGAATTCCAGCAAGGCCTACTCAGCCTTTCCTATGTTTGAAGTTGATAAATCTGCAGGTATGTGTACTTTGTCTTGTAGTGCAACAGGTGCTATTTTCAGTAGTGTACCTGTACCTGTGGTTGCTATAAAAACAAAAAACGAATATAGCATAAGTATGGTGAAGGTATACGAATATAGCATCAGTATGGTGAAGGTATACGAATATAGCATCAGTATGGTGAAGGTATAGAAATTGGTTTCTGTAGATGGAGGCTTGTAAAACCTAGGCAGCTAGCTCAAATTAAGACTATAAAGTGTTAGTCCGAGAAGTGATTAGGTATGCAAATTCAAGACCGTGGAACCAAAGCGTTCATGCTTCTATCCTGGCTTCCCTAGCAGACGATACAGTGATCCCGGACAAATCAATTTATTTCACTGACATTACTGTACTTTATGTATTACATTGGCTTTACTTGACGGGACCCCTTGAGAATGGGTGATCCTTTGGAAGAAGGAGTCACTGGGATATTACTGTACTGTCTTCATTGGAAAGGAAAGAGCGCGGATGAGATATTGCAGGCCTGTGGAAAGCATATTTTAAAGTCTGCTCATTTGGCACAAACATGTTTTACTTTGTTGTGCAATCGAAAGGTTTTTGTGTATGTTTATGAATACCAATTTCACAAGCCTTTGTTTTGGGCCAATTTAAAGCATTGAAAACAAAAGAGAAACCCAGATTTAATTTTTTAGGATCACATCAAATACTATGTTGGCACCTATATACTTCCCTTGATGATTGGGACAATGAAGCTAGAATCATTCCCATTTTGCATAATAAGCTTCTATAACATTTTGTTTTTAAAATTGTCATGTTAGGTTATGTGATTTGCCTCCTTTCTAAATCGGATCTATAAAATGGGATTATTTCAGTTCATGGTACGTACTAGAAATGTAAGTTGTAAAGTGCATAAAAATGCAGAGTGGATGCAAATCCCAGCTTCACCTTTTAACCAATGTGTAATCCTGAGTATCTCATTTAATCTTGCATTGCCTAATATGTAAAAATTGGTGGTCCCTAAACCATTCACAATTGTCACCCTTCTGAGTGATTTTGTTCTCAGGGTATGACCTTCATAACAGCTTCACACATGGTTTCACTGCCTATAGTGTTGCTTCCGCTATACTAATAGTGAGCATTGATATATTGCACATCACTGCCGCTTGTTTCTTTGCTCTCTAATGGCAACACTACTTGAAAACCATGTCCCTCTTCTAATCTCAATCTGTCTGGATACGTGTACCTTCCTGGTAGCAACTAATCTTCATCCATTATCTATTCCATGGTAGGTCTATCTTTCTCCTTGATTCCAACCGGTCTCCATGCTTGAGCATTTTTGCATTCTGTGAGGGAGCTAATATGAGTTGTTTGTCTATTCTGGACTATATGCGCCTTTTACATACGATCTGTGTCGTCCTGAATGTATACTATGTCTAGTGTATCTTCCTCTTGAGTGCTAATGATGAAGAATGGCCTGTGCCTATGCTAGAATGCAAGTAGCCTTGTCGTGGACGGCTGATGTTGGCCTTGAAATGCTACTTCTTTATCATTCTTATTACAGCAAGAATGAAGGGGCTAAGGGAACTGAAAGGGAGTACCATTGGCTATTTTATTTGCTTCGAGGTAACATGCCAAGCTATGTGTTGTGATTGCGATGAGGGGGGCACAACCAGATATTCTGGGTACCTTAATTCATTTGGCTCGATGGAGGGAGGCCCCCAAAGGTGTCTGTGCCCCGGGCCCCCAAAGTGTTCAAGATGGCCCTGTACATAGACACGCAACCACTAAGGCCAACGGCCTCAGGCTTTTAGCATTATAAAGAAACATCACGTACATGGACCGAAAGGATCATCTGCTTCAAACAACAACCAGAAGAGCAAACTCAAAAATCAGGACACAACAGAGAGGCACCCTTTCCGGTACTCTCACCAACGTGCAACGCACCCGTGTTCATCAGCTCAGTCAGGGAACACGGGATCGGACTCAGCTGGGTCGGATTTGCTTGCACTTCCCATAAAAGAAACTCAGACATAGCGCCTAGATGCCTCTGGGCTTGGTGTGCTTAACAAATATAAAAATAAATAAATAAATAAAGATCAGAAAGCACTCTGGTAAGCATCTGGTTGGACAACAGCACAACAAGATTGGGACAGCATATCAACAGATATGGAAACGAAAAGGTTCAGTCTAGGTTCAGTCTAGTAGTAATCACATTTATTTATTACGTACAAACTTATCACCAACGGAAGTCAGTTTCTAGGCACTAGGACTCACAAACATGTGTACAATACAACACTTTTTTAAATAGTTATACATGACATAATAGAATCACTATGCGGTTGAATCTAGAAACACACCCAGCTGCTACTTTCTGGAAAGTAGCTGCTAAACTTCTATTTAAACTTTCTACTAAAAGCTCTATTTTGGGAGTCGTCCTTAAGCCCAATTCCCTCTCCTACCCAATAACATAATAGCATAACATACCCCCAGTTCCAACATGCATCCCACTTCTCAATATTTAACCACCTTACAGTACTAACAGAGTCAACCTTGGCACATATCAGCAATCTGCCACCAATTACCACATAAATCGTCATGGAGCACCACCGCATACCTCTTTGCATCATATATGCACGTATGACTTGGGTACTTTAGGGGTGCTGTCATCAACAGTGCAGGATTCTTCTCTGCCTCTCTATACCACGAACAACCCAACACCCCAAGATCCCAACCCCTGTCCCCTTTGCAGAGTCTCGTGCAACAAGGCCAGCGAAATGACAGAGGTGCACTATGCAAGACCACTTTACATTACATCAACTTTAGCCAACATGGATTCTGTCCCATGCGGCAAGGACCTCCCTGACTAGAGGGATGGGAGGAAAAGTATAAGCAAGTATCCTGGACCAGGAAATTGAAAAGGAATCCTCCAATGACCACTCATGTGCTACCTTCCTTACAAAGAGTTGGCATTTGCATTTCTGTACTGTGGCAAACGGGACCACTTGAGGCAGACCCCACTCTTGACAGAGCTGCATCAGTACCAGTCATGTTTCATCTCCTAGTTCTCCCACACCGGCTGATACACTGAACAGACACCCTGCACATTGCAACCACCTGGGCCTAAATTAAGTAAAGTGGGGAGTGAGTCATTCTTCTACTTTGTCTGGCCACATGATGGATATGGACAACTAACCTCACAAAAGGCAATACATGAAGGCCAGACTTTGCTTGCCAGATAATAAAGGAGACTATTTACAGCAAAAGGCACTTGCCTTGATTTACTCAAGTGAGCACTGACATATCTGTAAACTGTCCTTTTATGGGCTGTCTTTATGCCCAGTAACCAGTGAGGCAAAATAAGACATGATCAATGTCAATGTCTAGGTCCTGAGGAAGGCGCCCAAAAGACAGCTGAAACATGAGCATCAATCAGTTATTTTCTATGTGTGCCTTTTGTATATTAGCCTTTCGTAAACTATGCATAGGGCTTTGTTTACTTGTCTTGCATTTTGGTGTTTTTTTTTCTTATAGTATGTGATACCGCCCTTAAAAATCTATCTTGCAGGATTCACGCTCTGAAACACTTGTGTACGAGCGCGATATAAATAAAATATCAATTCATTTCATCACTGGCCTACCAGAGCTGAGGGGTGGGAGCTGTGAAGGAGAACGAGAGTCAGAAATTACCAAGCAGAAATAGGAAAAGAGAACTAACGAAGAGGGAAATTAAACTGCAAAAGATACAACCAGATAAAGAAGCAAAAAGAGATGCAAGAACCAGCAAAGAGAAATGAGGTGAGAGAAAGAGAATAAGAAACTGACAGTAAAATGGTGAGGAAAGGAAGACAAAGAACAAGAAAGAAATCATGAAGGATAGCTCAAGAACACAGAACAGAGAAAAAAATCTTGGGAGGATAGCTCAGGGGCAGCTTGCTCGCCTTGGAAGCAAGAGGACACAGAGCAACACAGGTTAGATCCCCGGGTCCACACTTAGAAACCTCTGGGTATTAAGCGCGATATAAATAACCAATCATATCATGAAAGAAAAGGGGTAATGGGGAGCGAGAAAGTTGGGCCTCATTCCGAGTTTGGTGGGAAATCTGCTGAATTACTGCCAAACTCGCTTACCGGGAGCTCCACCTGAACCTGTAGGTTAATCACTGGATTACAAGTGCTGGTAGTGCGGCATTAACCCCCATTGTTGGAGTCCATAGGACTTCATGATGATTTCTGCAGAATTACCACAAGTGGTAGATCTATCACAGTAGTTCCACTGATTTTTTACCTTAAAGTGGACGGATAGACTTCTAGATGCTCCAATTTGTGGTAAAGCCTGTAGGGTTCCATGTGATAATGTGCCCGCAAAAATGTTGTCCTGCGAAAAATTCGCTGCAAAATGGCTGTTTTTCGCTGAGACATTATTACATGGAACATGCGGGGGACACCCCTGCAACCCCAAAACCTTTTGTTTCTTTCAAGGGGAGCGGGAGCCACCAATGCTATCCCCACTCCCCCTGTCCCTATATATATGGTCACCTATATAATGTCACCACAAACGTTTCCCGGCGACATTATGTACGGGGACCAAATATATAGTGACACTATTACCTGATACCACCTGTAGTATGATAGTGCGGGGAAAAGTGCGGTAATTCCTTCACCACAAACTTATAATGAAGCCCAAAGGGTAGATAGAGAGTGAAAAAAGAATGAGAACATACACAGAGAGAAGAAAATATGTATTGGAAAAAAGGGTATCGGGCACATTTTTATAGTGTGCCTATTGTGTCTGCGTGCACGTGTGTGCACGTGTGTGGGAAGTGTGCATGATACAATCTGTGCATGCACTGCTGCTGTCACTACTGCAGCTTGTTCCTAGTAGTGGGAAGATCTGCTGCGCCTGTCTGTAGTGTTGCTGTTCTGTGCACGGGAAGCATGGACAGCCTCTGGCCATGCTGTACCTGTTCTGTTTATGGGCGAGGGAAGCTTGCTCTATTGCTGCCCCTGCTGAGCCTGTTCTGAGTTTGGAAAGCCTGTGCTGTAACTGCTCTGTGTGTCACAGAAACGTGCAGTGTTTTGTGTTTGTGTGACAGACGTATTCGCTGCTGCTGTTCATGCTATATCTAGTGGAAAGTGGAAGCCTGCAGTCCTTCCTCTGATGTGCCTGTTTTGTCTGTATGTCTGCAGCACGGTATAAAACACCAATACACGTGTGTGTGGGCGGGGGTCAAATGTACATTGCTGCTGCCTGCACATTTGTCTTCCCTGTTTGTGTGGGTCTTAGTACTGGAACAGCAAGGTGGCTGCGGGTCAGGATTGAGGCGTATTAGCAGAGTCCTGTGTGGATCTTAATATTGAAACAGCGGGAGTCTGCAGGTCAGGGCTCAGGTGCATTGATCGAGCTGTGTGTGAGTGCTCTAGGTGGGATTCCAGAGATTGTTGTTGGTCAGAGTTGTACGACATTGGCAGAGCTGTGTGGTTGTAAATCAGGGTTGTCCCACTCCAGGCCTCGAGGGCTGGAACCCTGATGGGTTTTCAAGATATCCCTCATTAATATTCATGAGCAGAAATACTCTGAGTAATAGAATAAAGAGGTGTTGAATGATTCTAGCCCTGATGCTGAGCACTTCTTAATAAACTGATCTCCTCGTGGGAATTCTTCTGCCTCCTTCCCAGCTCCACAATGATGATTGAAATGCTGGGTCCCAATTTATTTATTTATTTTATCGGCTTTTTATAGCGTAAAGCACGCATCCGGGATTCGAACCTCTGTTGCTCTGTGTGGTCTTGCTTCCAAGACTAGCACGTTGCCCCTGTGATATTCCCCTTGCGTGTATTGAACACTCTAGTAGCTATTTGACAGCATCTAATTAAGCGCACTGAAATTTCAAGTTGCAGCACTGGACTGTTCTTTTAATGCAGCAAATTGGTCATCTATGGCCGAGTGCCTAACAGTGGGAATTATGGCCATAAGTTCTAGCCCTGCAGCTGCTCATACCTTGCACTGTTGCAAGGCTCTCCCGGACTTTCCTTGTACTCTCATCCCTTTCAAGTGGGGCGAGGATCTAGGGCAGATTGCCATGTAGGGTAATCATGTTATTTTCTGGCAATCTGAATCTTATTGGTATTATAATTATTATTATCATGGTATTTATTGAGCTCTGACCTGGCTTTGAGAAGCAACACAGCACTTTACAGAGGTATACACCAATAGAGATACATAATGGAGCGCTTTACAGAGGTGTACAGCATTACAGATGCATAAAAGAGCGCTTTTCAGTGGTAAGAACAGAACAGATATACAGCAGGGTAGCATACAGAGGGGGGATAGTGGAGGGGTACAGCTCTACAGGGTGGCGGGGAGAAGGGGCAGGCGGTGTCTAGTGAGTCAGACAGCGCGAGTGAGTCAGGCAGCGTGAGAGGCGACGCAACGGCATAGGTGTTGAGGAGAGACTCTTTGAATAGATGGGTCTTGAGTTTTATTTATTTATTTCATGTAGAAGCTTGGGGGCTAGTCTGGTGCTGACGGGGAGGAGGTTCCATATTCTTGGGGCGTAGGCAGAGAAGGCTTGTTTTCTGGTCCTTTCCTTTTTGCAGTGGTGGATTTCAAGTCTGCACGTGTCCTGGCTTCTGGTGGTGCGCTGTCCGCCGAAGATGCTGAGTTTCTCCACGAGGTAGGTGGGTGGCTTGAGGGCAATAGATGAGGCAGCAAGACCTCAAGGTGATTTGTGCGTGCGGTTCCTGGCAATGGCAGTTTGGACTGAGTTGGTCATATGCCAGGCTCTACCCAAGACCAGGGCCCTCATTACAACCCCGGCGCTAAACCATGGCGCTATTAGTACCATGGTTGGTGCCGGTGTTGTAACGAGTCTGCTATGGTGATATGGGGAAATACCGCCCCATTCTAAGGTTGGCGGGGCGGTATTTCCCCATTCCACCATGGCCCTTCCCCATTCCCATTTTCGCACCGTAGGGCTCAATGGGACTGGGGAAGGCGCTAAGTACGGTACCGCAAATTGCGGTACCGTAATTAGCACCGAGGTCCCTTTGCGGCACCCTGCTTTAACAGCTGGTAAAACCAGCCGTTAAGGTCGGGTCCCGCAAAGGGACCTCGTAATCAGGCGTTAAGGGTTTAACGGCGCCGACACCTTTTACGGCGCCGTTAAACCCTTAACGCCAGGATCGTAATGACCCCCCAAATGTGTTTTGGAGGCATCGGCTTGTCATGAGCTCTCCTAAAGTCCCCATTGGCCAGTTTGACAGAATAGGTTGTTCTCTGCAGGGACTATTACGAAACAGCACAAGTACTTCTCTGAAAGGGCCTTCAGAGGTGTAAGATAACTCCCTGCATGGACTTTAGTGGGAACGTACATGCACTTGTCGGCAGAAACGTATATAATAATAATGCAGGAACTTTAATGCAGGGACATTTTAAGTGATTGTATGACTTTTCCCCTTCTGAGACTTTGAAAGGAAGGTATGGAACACTTTCTGCAGGGAGTATATACACAGATAGTGCAGATACTTACACGCAGGGACTTTTCAGAGGCTGCGCAGGTACTTATATGGGTTCCATGTGTTAATATCCCCACAAAAATATCACCATACAAGAATGGCGCCAAATTTTTGTGGCAATATTAACCCATTAAACCTGTGGGGGGCACCCCCGCAACCCCTTAATTTTGTAAAGGGAGTGGGGGACATCCCCCCAAAACCCTCGCTCTCATTTACCCCAAAAACTATCCCCACCAATAATATCGCCTATGGCCGTTCCCAAAGAAGATATATAAATGGCAATATTATTGGTGGGGATAATGTTACCTGATACCCTTATATGCAGGCACATTTTCGAGAAAGTACAGGGACTTATATGCAGGAAATCCCTAGAGCCTCTTCTGGCACTTTTGGATGTGACAATGCACGCTTCTCGCTGCAGACAGCTTCAAGTGGCTAGCCCAATCCTACTCCATGGGGTTTACTTGAGGGCTGGTTTGTTCTATTGAATAGATGGGATAAAGGCGTGTCGTGTGGTTTACATCAGCAGTCACCAGCTTCAGAGTGCTTTAATATGGACTATTCATATTGCTCCAATTCAAGCATCCAAGCATCCATCATTTCCCAGAAACATGGTGCTCAAAGAACCAGAGTCACACAACATAAGCATTTGGATCTGCTTCAACACCAAAGTGTGAAGACCAGAAGTCCCTGTGCTATCCCTGACGGGTGAACAGATTGATTTTCTCTGATGGAAGAAATCGGTCCTGAAGAAGACAAACGAAGATAGATGTCATTGAAACCGGTGAACCACAAGTTTGGAGGTCTTCTAACCAAAGGAGACCCAAAGACAAGTAATTTTGACTACTCTAGACCATTAAGGATCTTTTAGAGTCTAGTCTATTTTTTACGCTTCGTACCCCTCCACATAAAACCAATGGGGGAAGTCAAAATATGCAAGGAAGAACATCCGGTTCTAAAGAATGTTAAACAAGACATCTAAATAGAGAGACTTACCATATCTCGTCTATTTCTCGACTAATACACGGATTGTTTTATGGAAACAACTTTTATTGAACAATAGTTTTACTATAAACACTCTTGAGCGGATCAGGCATACTTCATGGAGGGCAAATAAATTGTCCTCTTGACACATAGTCACCCATGAACTGCTTGACCGACTGAGACAGGCAGTATGATAACAAATACTGCTTCTTAAATGTTCTTATTTTTTTTTGCTTCCTAGTCAAATGTTATAACTAATCGTTTCTCCTAGGTGATGCACCCATTGTAGAGTTAAGGTGAGTTTCCCTTTTACCTATCTCTCTTAGATAGGCAATGCCACAGCGCTACCTGGAGTTTATTCCACGCCACTCAGGGAGAGGGTGTTCTTCTGTTTAGGGTCAGTTTTAGGGTACACATTTATAGTGTGAATTAAGTAATTGGCTGCAAATTAGCTCTCCATGTCCATTGTTTTGTGTTATGCCCTGTTTATAATTAACAAGAAGGGCAATAGCCCCATCTTTGAGGTGAATTTTTGAAAAATAAGTACTATCCATCTTTGGACCCTTTTATAGTTCAGCAGGTCAGCCAGCTGACATGATGATTGGTTAAATAGCAATTGCTCTGGTTTCGTGATATGCGAACCTTGTGATTGGTCGACTTACGGTGGCGGCCACGACATGGCATCCTCTGCAAACCGGCATTTCCCAGCCAGGAGAGCTGTATATGAACTAGGACATCCACCTTGGTGCGCCACCATAGCGGGAGACCGGTGAACCCATGTACGAAAATGTGTTGATGACTGTAACACCTGCCCAGGGAAAAGACAGTCAGCAGTAGGCCCAGGTAACTAGAAGAGGATGATAGCCAATGCAGGGGATAGGAGAGGATAAAAGTGAGGAGAAGAAACAGGAAGGTGTCTATTTTTGGTGAAGTCAATGGAGGAGCAGGAGGAGCAGGAGGACCAAGAGACTAGGTGGAGGAAGGACAGAGCAGAGGAACGGGGAGAAGATAAATTAGAGGAGTGTGCATGGTGAGATATTGGTTGGTGGGTGAGAGTGGTAATGTAGTATGAGTGGGCGTGAATGGTGTGTGAGTGAGAATAGTAGTGGGAGGGTAGAGAGTAAAAGAAAGGTGACTGGAAGTGAAAGGAGGGTGACTGAAGGAAAGGGTATAGGTGGAGTAGTGTTAGTGTGAAGGAGGGAATAGTAGTAGCAGTGTTGAGGGAGTAGAAATGTGGTGGAAGGAATAGTTGTAGTGTGGAGGAGGGACTAGTAGTGTAGCAGAGAAAGTAGTAATAGTATGTAGAAGGGACTAGTAGTGTGAAGAGGGGAGTAGCAAAGTAGAGCGGGGAGCAGTAGAAGAAGTAGAGGAAAGGAGAGAGAGTAATAAGGATTAAGATTGGAGGGTGGAGGTAGGCAGTAGACAGAGCAACATTGGCGGGACAGAAGAGGAAGTGCCAGGGAGAGAGAGAAAATAAGGTTGGTAGAGTAGGAGGGAGGAGAGCAGGAGGATACAAGGGAAAGTGACAGCTCAGTCTAGGGAGGGGAATAGATTGGTGTGTAAGGGAAATACCACATGGTGCCTGAGTTTCTGCAAGGCACCCAAATTCACAGCCTAAGTCATCTTGGGGACATTAAAATAGGGTTCACTTAAAATGGGCCCTGAGTGAGATTTAGATAGTTAAGGCATTCTGTCTTTAGGCCATCACCTTTAGACAAGATAGATCTTAGATAGTATAAGTTATTGATCTCAAGCGACCATCCCAGGGTTAGGTAGGGAAATCCAGTCCCTAGACGAGAGATAGAGTGGGACGTTCTTTAGAGAACCCCTTTACTACAAAACAAATACAATGGCCCTCATTACAACCCTGGCGTTAAGGGGTTAACGGCGCCGCAAAAGGTGGCGGCGCCGTTAACCCCTTAACGCCTGATTACGAGGTCCCTTTGGGGTTGGAGATTTTAACGCCTGCTTTTTCCAGGCGTTAAAAACCAACCCGCAAAGGGACCTTGGTGCTAAGTACGGTGCCGCAATTTGCGGCACCGTACTTAGCGCCTTCCCCATTCCCATTGAGCCCTATGGGGCAAAAATGGGAATGGGGAAGGGCCATGGCAGCATGGGGAATTACCACCCCGCCAACCTCGGAATGGGGCGGTAATTCCTCATTCCGCCATGGCAGAGTCGGTAAGTTACCGGCATGGACCATGGTGCTATTAGCCAGGGTCGTAATGAGGGCCAATCTCTTGAACTGTCTTTGAGAGTTGGTGCATTCTTTAGGCCAACTGTGACAGCACTGGGATTCTCCCAGTTGGAGTGTAGATGAGCAGGTGCATGCCTCTGCAGGAAATCCGGCCCCCTAGCTCCTATATGTTGGAAGCCAGAGATTGTGCTGTGTTTGACACCAGAAGTTGTGCCAATACTTCAGAGTATATTCAAAAGAAGATACCCATTGAGACACCCCTATCGAATGTATCCCCGAAGAGATGACAATCTGAGGGAGGAACTCCCTGAAGGAATATGAAAAAGAGCAAAGAAAGACATCTGTGATGTCATAAGGGAGTATGACTGATGTCTCAAGATATTGTCTGAAGAGGGTCATTACGACCCAGGCGGTAATTACGCCAACTTTACCACCATGGTGTAAACTATGTTTACACCATGGTGGATGGCGGATTTACCGCCCCATTCCAAGGTGAGTGGGGCGGTAAATCCCCATTTCCCATTTTCCCTTCCCCATTCCCATTTTTTCCCCATAGGGCATAATGGGAGTGGGGAAGGCGCTAATTACGCCACCGTAAATTACGGTGGTGTAATTAGCATCATGGCGGGTTAGCACCATGGATTTTAACGGCTGCTAAAAGCAGCCGTTAAAATTGGAATCAGGCGTTAAGGGTTAACGACGGCGTTAACCCTCAACGCCTGGGTCGTAATGAGACCCGATGTATGGATCCTAATGAAACGAATGACCAAGTAAAGAATCGAGTGAACTCTTAAATTTGAAAAAGAAGATTACATGTGCACAAAGTGTTGCAGTGAATCAACCTATCAATAATTGTACAGACGCTGAGATGCAAGGTAGACTAAGTCATCATAGAAGATGGCAATATGTAGTGAATAGAATACAGGCAAAGTCACCATTTTATAGGAGCTGGACATCGGTATCATGAATTTTAGTAAGCCAAGACCCATGAAGAAGAAAGGGAGAATTGTGCTGCAGCAAGAATAAGCTGAACTCATGGAGCTGCATGGCGAGGTTGTCTGGCCTGGAGTCAAGACTGAAGCAGCCAAGGTCGGCTATCTATTCTGGAAAGGAGTGAATGTGCAAAGGATGAATCATCCCTTTTTAAGGTGCAAAGAAAGAACACCAAGAGTGGCAAGTTTCATTAATTTAAGACATTTAAAACCTGCAAAATCGACCAGATTGTGGTCTCCAGTCACGTGAGCCAAGGATGAAAATAGAAACGCACTTGGAGTCCTAGAACAACGATAGTGAGGGCCCACAATGCCATGTATTCCCAGAGACAACGATACTTTGCAAGGCCAAGTTCAAAGACAAACTTGACGGCAGAAGTCTTGAGTGATGAGAGATGCTGGGCTAATTGGGTGGGGAGGAAGAGTCAGGCCCATCTCCTTGCACCTGGGTCTGGGCTTACATGCTGCTAAATGAACCAAATGTTCCAGAAATGGCACAAGCCTGCCAACCAATTGTAGTGGTCCATATAACGAAGGACTTTATAGTTTAAAGACCAATAAGAAACTGAGTACTTAATGTTTTTGAAGATGACATGTTTTAGAGGTAGGCATATATTGTCCACCCGACAGTGGGCAGCTAATTACAATCCTAGTTCCCATGTAATGTGTGCTTAGATGTTCCCCTTAAGCCTATCCTGATCCCCAGTACGTTTTTTATTATTTGCCACGTAGTATGACATCACCTCTGATGTATTTTGAGTATGTAATCTTGTTTTTATGAAAAGATCATTGAGAGAAATCAAAATTACGTCCATTGATTTTCTTTATTACTCCCTGTTTTAGATAATTGTTAATAAAACAGTACTTTGCCATCTTCCTGAGCTGGTTTGGCTATTTGCACTCACAGTTATTCTGTGAAGCCATCCATCCCATGCACTTTCTTAAAGGGCCATAAGCTCAAGAGACGCCCTCTGAAATGTTGTGCTCCCTAGGGGTTTGGGAAAGCAGGAACACACTGGGAGTGACTCCCCATAAGGGGGCAGGGACGCCCATTCCGGTAAGGATCTCCCTGCAACTGAGACATTGTCGGCATATATGGGATAGATCTGTCAGCTGTGGAACTCAAACTAATGTAAAACATGCATTTGAACAATTGGCTCAGGGCAATGCTGGCCTCCCAATAGGCTTGACAGTTAAACACCCCCTTTTAGTATCTGGTAACAAGAATAAAAGGACTTTCCCCTTTTAATGGAGGAGGAGAAGCGATAAGCAGAGGCAAGCCCCTGACATACCGATGTCATTTGGAGGATGAGCCGCCCTGTCGATCGGAGCCAGCAGTGGCCCTGAGAAGGTCCCAGGAAGCGGTCCAGAGAGAAAAACGGAGGGAAACAAGTAGAGAAGCCTGGAAAAATGAGAAGCAGGGTTAACGAGCCACAGGGCTGGGCGAAGTCGGCAATGCGGTGCAGAGTCGACCCAGAGGGAAGGTGTGACCACACAGTGGACATGGTGTGCCGGGAGCCCAGGAAACAATGCTGAACCCAGCGAGCGAGAGAAGAACGAGTCCCCTGCTCGAACAATGCGAAACCAGACGAAGAAACACTACCACATACATTCAGGAGAAGACACCCAGAAGCTGGGGAAAAAGCCAATGACACTGCATCAAAACCACCTGATTGGAGCAGAACCTGGTACGCAGGGTGCTCACAGCAGATGAAGGCACAGAGACCAGGCTGTGACAACGAGAGGAGAAACAAAGGGACTAGATCCTTATGAGGGACAACCAGGTCCAGAGAGTGAGACTGACATACATAACCAGAAGGGTTACGGGATCCCTATAAACCTGAGCCTTGAAATAATCCAAATGGCTCAAGCCCGCACACAATAACCAAGAGATAGTTATATCAGGGGGGATATTCATACCCTTATGGAAAACGGGAGGAAACTGGAAACAAGGGAACCAAGGGAGCCAGGAGCGCCCTACAAAACAAATAAGAAATCATCCCAAAGGGAAACCAGATGCAAACAAGAGTGGAATCTTGTGGGGACAGACCCGTGTAGTTGGTGGAGGATTAAAGAAATATCCCTTATGTACGATCATTGGGAAGATTTTTTCTTTTTTTTTACTTGAGCATTTATGATATATTTATATCGGAGGAAATCCTTTCCTTTATTTGGAACTCTGACAAGATGGACACAAACTGATACAACCAGGAGACCTGTAAATAATTGTGGAACTTGAAACCACGAGCGATTCCTGGAAATACTGCCAGACAGCAGAGTAAAGATCATTTAGGTAAACCCATATTGCCCACTTTCTCTTTTAAATTGTTTTCTCGAAGTTCTAGGGCCAGTTTAGAAGTTAGGATTTGGACAGAGGACAATATTGATCTTTTGACTATTATTGACGAGCACCTTCAGTTCAGTTGGTTAGGGAGGGAAATTCCCTATTAGCAATAGAGGCAGGAAGGCATTTTCTTCGATTGAAATAAACTTCTTGTAGTGGAGTATGTCTTCTGGTCCAAGTCTTTCTTCTGGCAGGCCACACTACCCTTGGAAGTGGGGTTATATTCCTTCATTTACCTGCATGTCACATAAGTCATCTGTGCCATTATACTGTTTGGTCTGTTTCGAGCGGGTTACAAATTCCTCAAAATCAAAATCAAATCTTTCTTTATATCCTCAAACTGACTTGGCTAGGAACAGGGAGTAAATTACATATAGATCCCAAACAACGCATGCGGTTGTGTTAGGATTTCCATGGTGGAGTTAACATTGAAATATATTTTATATTTTATTTATTTATTTATTTATTTATTTGTAATGCGCCAGTAACTCGCAAGTTTCGGGGCGCAGAGACATGGACACGAGGACAAACCATAAATGTGACAGGACAGTTCCTAATAGAATCTCAAGATCAGTGGGCGATCTCAGCTGAAGAGGTGCGTTTTCACTAGCTTACGAAAGCATAAGTAGTTAGATTCTTTCCTTATGTGGACAGGCAGGCTGTTCAAGATACCTGCTGTGATGACTGGAAAGGATTGTCCCAGTCCGGACATGCGTTTGTGTGGCATTACTGCTATCCTGTTTTGATCCATGGATCTTAATGCTTGGCTTGGAACATAAGGTCGTATTTTGGTTTTTAGGTAGCCTGGTGCCTTCCCATGGATGCATCTGTGGGCTATTGTGAAAGCCTTGAAGTGGGTTCTACTCTTCACTTTGAGCCAATGTAATTCCTTCCTAGAGTTACTGATGTGATTGGATTTAGATTTACGTTTGATTATCCTAACCGCGTTGTTTTGGATAATCTGGTACGTCTGTAGGCTTTTTTTGTTGGCTCCTACCATTAGTGCGTTCCCATAGACTAGTTGGGATAGGATATTCTCTGATAGGTAGGGGATATTCGCAGTTATTCTCTGATAGGTAGGGTTTAATGGCTCTGAGGAGTCTCAGATAGTAATTGCATGTATTTTTTATGTACTGGGTCTGAGCTTCTGCTCCTAGGGATGCTTCCATCATCATTCCCAAGGTTTTCACTTTCTCGAGTACTTTGATGTTTGTGTCTTCGATCTTAAAGTTTGTGTAGTCGTGGCATAGTGAGTTTCTGGCTTTGGTGGATCCAAATACCACCAGCTCGGTTTTGCTGCCGTCCAGGCACATCCAGTTGGAATCCATCCATTGTTCTATGATGTTATATATTCTGAGGAGGTTGTTGTTGTCAGTTTTGTGGTCTTCACTAAGTTCCAATACCAGCTGCATATCGTCTGCATAGTTGGTAAAGAATACATCTGCATGATCTAGGACGTAGCATAGATATCTAATGTAGAGGTTGAAAAGCAGTGGAGACATGCTGGCTCCCTGAGGGACCCCACATAGAATCTCCCTTTCCATGTTGAATTTGTCTCCCCAATGGACTCGAGAGGTCCTGTTTTTTAGAAAAGACATTATCCATGTCTTTGCTGCTTGTGAGCAGTTTGCCGTTTTGCCTAGTGCTACTTCGACCAGGTTATGATCCAGTAGGTCGAAAGCGGCGCTGAGGTCCAACAGGATGAGGAGTCCTGTTTTTCCCTTGTCCATGATGCTAAGCATCTTTGTCTGTAGGTCCAGCATTGCTGACTCTGTGCTGTGTGATGGTCTGAACCCAGATTGTTGTGGGTGAAGTGAGTCGGAGGTCTCAATGTGTGTCTGTAGTTGAGTGGTGGCTACTTTGTCCATGATTTTAAGCAGGAAGTTACAGTTCGTTATTGGTCTAAGGTTGCTTGGGTCTCTTGGATCCAGGCCTGTTTTTCTTATCAGGGGAGTTACTGTGACTTTTTTTATGGACTGAGGGACTAGCTGGTCCTTGAAGGAAGCGTTAACAATTTTTGCGAGTGTGGGGCCAAAGATGACTGGATATTCCAGAATTATTTTGGCAGCTAAGATATTTTCCGTGCAGGATGTTGGTTTCATAGAGGCGAGTGTTTTTTTCATCTCTTCTGTGGTGATGTACGAGAAGTTAAAAGTTTCTATGTTCTCGAGGGGCTCTTCTGCCAGCATTTTGATTGTTTTTGGTTTGTTTAATTGAGCTCTTGTGATTTTGTCTCTAGCCTTTTCTAGCTTCTCGAAAAAAGCTTTCTGGGTGTTGTCGCATTCCTGCTGTGAGGGTGAGAACAGTGGCGAGATGGCCAGGGGTTTGTCTAGGGACTTCAAGATTTTAAAAAGTTTACTTGATACATTTTCTGCTGCCATGATTTGTTTATTAAAGTACTGTTTGTAGCCTCTATTATTTCTTTCTTGTAGCATGTTTCAGTGATTTTCCATCTTTCCCAGTTCTCAGCTGTGGATTTTTTTTCTCCAAATGTTTTCCAATTTTCTTTTGGCTCCTTTTAACTGGGTTAAATTCTTTAGAGAACCATTCTTGCAGTTTGCTTTTGGTTCTGTAGGTTTTGGTCTGTAAGGGGGCATTTTGATCTCCTAGCTTTTTAAGATGGTCTAGGAGGGTACTCGTCATGATGTCGCAAGAGTCCTCTTCTTTAATACTGGTGGTGAAGTCTTTTATGCAGGATTCAAGTTGTTCTTTCTTGATGTTTTTAAAGTTCCTTTGCTTGATTTTTTTTGAGGGATTGGGATTTTTTTCCCTAGGCGAAGGGAGAGGGACCTGGAAAGTGACACTCTAGTGGTTTGACCAGATACAGGGTTTGGTTTGGTAGTCGTGTGTCTCAAGGTTGTTGGTAATTATCCAATCCAATTGATGACCATTTGCTCATGGTTGGTTCTTTATTTGTGATGGTGTAGTCTATGTTTTTTAGTGAACTTTCTAAGTTGATGGCGTCTTTATCTGCTTGGTTGCCATACCATCTATTGAGATCTCCGACCGCTAATGTGGCGTAGTTTGGTCCTTTCAGGAGATTCAGGAGGTGGGTAAAATCTTCATTGAAATCCGGGGTGTGAGATGGTGGTCTATAAACCACCATTAAGTTAAGGCAGTTCTTTTCAATTGGTAGGTGCTTAAGGTGAATCATTTAGCATCCACCACATGAAGATTTGCCTTGGAAGAGTGCAATGGTGCTCCTAGCTATTACTGCAACTCCTCCTCTTTTTCCCTTATATAGGACTTCCCTTACATATCATGGGTAGGGGAAGCATTACACACATAGATGGGTTAGCATATGAATGCATACATTTAAATCTGTTTCCCATTTGCCCTTTCCGTGAGATGCCCAGGGCCAGAGAGGTGCCTTCATGTGCCTCACAGCATGTTCTGGGATAGGAAGCTTTTCTGTGGGGACTGTGATGAAATCTCCTGTCTGGCCTTACAGGTGGATGGTGGGGTCATCAAAGGGGCCAGGTGCTCCCACAAGCCAAATGATATCAGGCCATCAGTTACCGTGTTTTGCCGTGGCTGTTTTCACTGTGGCCAGGGCAGGACTGGGAACCAAGAGTGGCCCTGGAAAATGTTTTCAAAGTGGCCCCATATTTCGCTGAAAAAAGCGAGCACACCACGCGAGAACAACCCTTCTATCAGGGGATTGCCAGTATCCCCCAAGAAAATCTTGAATAAAATTAGGAAAAGGAGTGCACTTAAAGCATGTTTTAAACATACACAGATTAAAAGGTCATGTTTTAAATAAGTTCACGATCTCCCAAAGTAGATCTTCAATGATAGAGGGACCTGGGATGTTCCACATTTTGCAGATGAGAAAATTTAATTCTGCCATTTTAAAGGTGCCCAGACAACATGCATCCCTAATCCATTCCCTAATCCATTTCACCCTATCCCGTGCTGGGAAGGGCACACAGATAAAAAGATTCAGAAACGAGCATTGGCAATGCCAAGAGTTTTGGCTTTTGTGTAGGCATGGGAAAGGCATTTTGCCAGGCACTGCCACAGTGGTATTAACTGTCCATCGATGGTAGCAGCTGCAAAGTGGAGAGACTGCCTGGGCATAAAAGAGCAGTGCCTGGTGAATGCCTAATATTGATACACAAGCTTAAACTGTTGGCTTTGCCAATGCTTGTTTTTACCAGGACTTCAGTGAGGGACAGACATAGCTCTTATAAATGGAATGCCTCCTGTCGTTCCTCTGGACTCTTTCGCAACCTCTGCCACTCTATCTCTTTCTATTCACCTCTCTGGCCCAACTCACTATGCAGGGCACACTCTAGATGTTCGGATCTCTTCAGACCTTCTGCTTTCGATCCCTCTCACCAGTCCTCTCTCCTGGAGTGATCACTTTCTTCTTTCCTCCCAGCTCGCCCTCTTTAGCCCTCAGGCCGAGCCAACTCTAGCACTGCCACCTGCCTTCACGGTTATCGTACCCATGAAGCATGTTTCAGTTGAGGCTTTTGCCGCAACTTTCTCCCCCCCCCACCTATGTCCCACCCTTGGCTGACTCACACCCTGACACAGCCCTTTCCATGCTCCACTCTGCTATATCTGATCCTCTCAATGTTCTTGCCCCTATCATGAGGATCCGCTTGAAGCCCAAAGCCAAGTGCAACTCTTGGTACGACTCAGACCTCGTCACCCTCAAACGCAAGTGCAGGGTGCCTGAGAGGAAATGGCGTGCTTCCGGTACATCCTTTGACAAACTGGCCTGCCGCCTGCTCCAAAGGCAATACCGGCTCTCTGTCCACACCAAGAAAATACCCCACATCCAAGCCTGCGTCTCTGTGGCATCTAACAACTCGGCCAAACTTCTTAAAATCTGCAAGGAGCTGGCCAATCCTGCTGCAGTCTCTACGTCTCCTTTCCCCTCCCAGGCCCTATGCATGGTCCTTGCATCTAATTTCATCTCTAAAACTCAGGACATCCTGCCCTCTCTCTCTTCTCCCCCTCCTCCCTCTACTCCCTGCTCTTCCCCTGTTTCTTCTTCAGCCACCTCTCCTCCTATCCTTCTTTACATTTCCCCTGTTCTCCCCAGACAAGGTTTCTAGACAAGTCCGATATATGAAAGTCTTGTCAAAACAGGTTCACCCCTGTTCCTCCAAAACCATCAAGGACCACATTGACACCCTGGCTCCTGATATAGCTGTCTTCTGCAATTATTCCTTCGCCACTGGAGTCTTTCCTTCCCCCCTGAAGCACTCCCTTGTGCACCCACTTCTTAAGAAACCCTCAGCCTACCCGTCCTGTCCGGCTAACCATCACCCAATCTCCATCACTCCTTTCCTGGGCAAGTTCCTGGAAAAGCTGGCCATCTCCCAGCTTTAACTCCACACTGAATCTGTTGATTTTCTCCATGACCATCAGTCTGGCTTCAGAGCTGCCAGAAGAATGGAAACTGCTCTCTTGACCATCCATGAAGACCTGCTCTCCAACCTTGATTCCAACACCCCCTGTGTCCTCATCTTACTTGATCTCTCTTCAGCCTTTGACATGGTCAACCATGCTAGCCTGCTCAACCGTCTCTGTGATAACCTGGGTATCACTGATCAGGCCCTGGCTTGGCTGACTTCTTTCTTCTCTGATCGACCCTCCCAGGTCCAACTTGGGTCCTTCCTCTCCTCTATCTCTACCTGTGGTGTTCCCCAGGGGTCTAACCTCTCTCCCTGGCTATTAAACCAATACCTGGAACTTCTTGCCCACCGCATTGCCGCTCTATGCCTCAACTTTCAGTGCAATGCGGATGACACTCAACTCATTTTCAGGGTCCCTTCCACCACCTCTTCTCCTTCTCTCATCTCTGACTGTCTGTCTGCTATCCAGGAGTGGTGTGCTGTCAATGATCTCTGCCTTAATGCCAGTAAGAACGAGATTCTCCTCATCGGCACGCCTGCTACCTCCTTTCCTGTCACTCTCTGGCCGGCTTCTCTTGGCCCTCTACCTGCTCCTACCTTCGAGGCTAAAAACCTCGGGATCATCATCGACTCCACATTTTCCTTCTCTCCTCACATCTCTGACTTCTCTAAGAAGTCACACTACCAGCTGCACCTCCTCAGAGGTCTTCTTCCTTTCCTCTCCTTCCCCCAGAAGCTCACTGTCTCTAGAGACCTGGTTCTCCCTAGGCTGGACTACTGCAACAGCCTCTTTCTTAATCTGCATGCCTCTACTCTTCACCCACTGCGAGACTTGTCCGTGGCCTCAAGCCCAGGGATCGCATCTCTCCAGGACTGAAATCTGTACACTGGCTCCCAGTGGGGGTGAGGATTAAGTTCAAAACCCTCTTCATTGTCCACAATGCCTTCGGTGCCTCAATACCTTCAACTCTCTCTTCCTAAATATCTTCCTACTCGAGCTCTTTGCTCATCCGACCTCCAACTCCCTCAGGGTCAGTCGCTTTTCCAAGGAACGATTTGGTGGTAGATCTCTTTCTTCTGCTGGGGCCTCCCTCTGGAACAGTCTCCCTGTCTCACTGAAACTTGAGAACCATCTCCGGAAGCACCTCAAGGCCTTTCTCTTTGCTTCTGCTTTCTCTCCTCCTCTCCCAAGCTGATATCCTGGCTGAAACTGCACTGGTTACCTGGCTACCCTCTGATCTCGGGCCCAGGTCCCCTCCCCGTCAGTTGCACACCTGCACTGCCCCCCTGGCAGGCCCTGCACTCGGGGACTGTTTCTGTATCCCTATAGCCCCCTACCAGCACTCGACACCTGATGTCTGCACTTTCCCTTGCACTTGCCACCAGCTGGCCGCACTTTTTATTTATTGTCTTAATTTATTTTATTGTTATCCTATGTACTGCACTGCCCCCTCCCCTTCCCCCTGCACTTTTCCCTTCCCTTCCCCCCTCCCCTGCACTTACGCAATCTCAATTTCACCTGGCCTAGTAAGATCGGTGTATCTGTCTTCCCTCTGTTTCCCCTCCCTTGCTTTGTCGCCTCTTGAAGCACATGTGTACAGGCGTGTTATAAATGCCATATCATATCAAACCTGGTTGACATTTTTATTTCACGAGTAGCGTGTTTATAGTTCCATTTCAGTCATTAACTCTCAGAAGACTGCTTTGAGAAAAAAAACTGGCAGGCACTTAAAGCACACACTTTGATGCTAAGGCTTGATGAAGCTAGCTCAAAAACATCCCAGGAGGACGTGTTTTGGGTGGAGAAGGGCAGAAAGCATGTGGAAATGGCCATAGGGATGGATGGATAAATAACCAAACAACATGTACACGCTTTGTGTCCCAAAAGACACCATAGGGTCAGAAAGTGGATAGTAGGATTCAGGGAGTTGATGTTGGGTGGACCAGAAGATCAGCCAGACAAGATCTGTGAATATAATTTAGAGGCGAGTACAATAACGATATGAGAGATGCCATGGTCCATGCACTGCACATCTGTATACATATTCAATGAGAACCACACAGTCCACAATGTAAATCTAAATCACAAATATCCATAGCATGACTCTCCCCGGCTCTCCTCCCTCCATGATCCAGCTGTGTCTGCCCAGATGTTTGGCTCCAGCTTTGCTAGGAAGTCCACATTTGAAGATTTACTTATGCAATGTCCTGGCCAGCACCACCCATCCCTGCTGCATGGTGGTGGGATTTTTCAAAATGGAGGTAGGCAAAGAAACTGTGACAAAATACAAAATATCAGGGGAAGAGAGACAAAACACATAAAGGAGCAAAAAAAGAGGAGAACGTGTGAGAAAGGGGATGAAGGGAGGAGAGAAATTATAACAGAGAGGAGAAGTATAACAATAGAGAGTGGTATATTGGAGAGATAATATCATAGAGCAGAGAAAAAGATTGTCAAGGAGAAAGAGGCGAATAAGAGAGAAATGTTTAGAGAGAGGAGTGAGCATAAGAGGAGTGAGAGAATTCAAGAGAGAGGAAAGTGAGCAGGTGGAAGATAAAAACAGTGTGCGGGAGAGAGAACAGGAAAGGGGAAAAGGGCTGACAATAAGGAGAATTTGAGCCTGCCTACTACACTAAGGAGGTTATAGGTAGCCCAGAGAATTAAGCAATAAGGCGCAGGGTGGCACCCAGCGTTCTACTTCTTGCAGTGATTGTTTGCTGTGCTGCCGAATGTTCATATCTCCTTCAGAGGCTCCCTTTCTTCTTTTCAAGCAACCTGCAGGCTTCCCCACTGCTCCAGCTGCAGTGACCTGGCATAATGCCACTCTGAAAATGTGAGCAATAATATTTGCCGTTGACATTGGTAACATATAGACATCATTTAAGTGTTAACATAATGCATTTAAGCAACAGGGATCTATTCATTTGTCGCTGCACTTGAAGAATGGTGAGTTGTATTAACGTTTTTCAAGGGTCTGGCATGTCCACAGCACAATCACAAAGACCCAAAAGTGCTGCCATCAAATACTAGGTGCAGCCTCGTATGGCGAGGCACTGCCATCTTATGACAGGCTCAGCCTGGATTGCCTGGGTGCTGCCAAGAACACAGCATTGTATGCCAGGTATATACATGATACAGGGTACAGCATCAGAGCCCACCAATAAGTAAACTGCCACTAGCGCTAAGAGAGATATTGGGGAAATTGCAGTAATAATGGGGAGAGAGAAAAGTAATGAGTAGAGAAAATAGCCTGTTGGACAGGTTTCTGACTCTTAATGGATTAGCAATACCCTTACAAGTTTACTGTTTTGCAGCAGGGAGGTGGCTGGGAAAATGTAGCTCGGAACGTTGTTCCATAAGGCAGGGAGCACCGCTGAGCACCCTATGCCTCCTCAGCACCCTATGCCTCCTCAGCACCCTCTGCCTATCGGGAGAATTTAGGAACATTGCATCAGTCAGATGGTACCATGTGCCTAGGTATTGCACATGCATGACAGACTGATTGCTTGTTCTTTGACAAAATGCGTATGTGGCTTTTTCAGGCTGCCATGTGTTAATATACTGGGCGGGGCAATAAGGGTTATGCCAAGTGTTGCACTCCAGCTATTATGGCAAGTATTGAAACGCAGCCTTTATACCAGCTAAGGATCGAGTCCTGCATAACTGCACTCATGGGCAAACACTCCAGCTTCTGGGGGGCATTTAAAGTGCCGCTAGTGTGGCGTAGGTGAAACGTAGTCATATCTTGGGATGAGGGGAGCTTTAATAGGGGAACTAAATATATCCTATAGCTGTGTATTATTAAGATGAGCTGCCCGTTGCCTTCAGGCCAGGTGTGTGAGTAGACCATCCGTGCAGAACTACAAGTCCCACAATGCAATGCTAACAAAAGACAGACCTTTGTGAACCATGTGCGCCTCATGGTGGCGCAGCACTGGGCAGTAAAAAAAGAAAAAAAAGACAGACACATGAACATTCCTGCTGAAAGACAGAGAATGACGCTTCTGCATGACGATAGTTGTCATGTGGTGCAATTTCATACCATATGTACTCATGACTGTGTGAAGGCGGATGAGCTTCACTCAGGCTTGTTGAGCACCCTCATGAGGACCGGCGCCAGCGTGCGCAGTCCTCTTCAAACACAACCTTGGAGCATCTCTTTAAAATCAAGAAAAGGGGCTCCGGCAGGTGAGAGGCGTTGGCCTGGCCCCCTTTTGGCACCGCTAATTCACCTCACTGTGAATGCATTGGGCTTAAAGTGGCCTTCCTTCATTCACACCAAGTGCCCAGGCCTGCTCCATCGGCAGGAGCCCATTGCAAGCAGGCAAACAGAGACTGAGGTTTTCTGCTGCCTTATGCAGACCCACGGATTACATGATGCAGCTGCATGATCCATGTTACATGTTAAATGGACCATGCAGCTGCATCATGTAGTACAGGTCTAAGTGCAGATATTCGTATCGGCACACATTTAAAGACGAATCGCACCTGAATTGTCAGCACCTGGACTCAGTTGTCGAGCACTCAGCAGCACTGAGGTCGACACTGCCAGCTCAGGGTGTGGAGCCTGCGCTGTCTCCCACCACCAAGTCAGCTGCTCCCTCTATTATCTCGTTTTCACCTACCTTAGTGGTTGTGGCATTGAGTCGTTGGAAGGCACAAGCAGCAGGCAGCCGCCTGGCTGTGGCCTGTGGCTGGTTGGCTGGTTGCTGCCCCGCCCACTCCGCCAGTGCACTTTAGCCGCCCAGCTGCAATGTGTGTGTAGCAGCAGGCAGGGCATGTGCGGTTCCCAGGACCTCATCACCATGCGCGGGCATGAGCTGTTGGGGAAGAATAGAAATGTGCCAGCACCACGTGCCCTGGACGGTGATGGCAGTAGCCAATTCAATGTGAATCATCCAAGCGGATCACACGATGCAGGTGATCGTTGCTCCTCTAAGAGATCCAACAACTGATAAACTGCAACAGCACCTTTGTCATTTATGCAATAAAGTGCACATGCAACAAAATCTATATTAGAAGTACAACCTGACAATTAAAAATAAGGATCGGAGAACACATAAGATCAATCAAAAATAAGGACACTCGATCACCATTGGCTATGCACTTTATGGTTCATCATCATGATGAAGACCTACACAATCTGAGATTCTATGGTCATGAAAAAGTTAAACCACTACCAAGAGGAGGCAATACCGAACAAACCCTACGCAAACATAAAACAAAATGGATATGTATTATGGATTCATGCCATTCAAGTCTAAATTCAGACCAAGAACTACATCACTTTCTATAAAGCTATCTTGAACCCATTATGAATACTATCTACATGTTACCATATTAAGCTGTACCATACAGAATTATACAAATATATTCAGCAACTACCGATTCTGTTATGTTGCAAAACATCAGATACATATTCCTTTTCTTCCCAAGGTCTACAACCCCAATCTAATGCAATCACTCTTTCAACAAAACAACTGAAAGAAAAAATGTCCAAATGGTGTAAACTTCAGGGTGAATCTTTCATCAAACTGCACACAGGGGCTCGCAAATATAATTTTTAGTTGGTCATAATGAAGATTGTGTCAGACCTGTATTGAATATAATAACAGAAATAATAATTACTTTTTTCAACAAACCATAATTACACCAACCCCTTTTGAGCCCAAAGCAAAATGGCGACCACAAAGTGCATACGGCATGACGTCACAGCGTAAACAATGCAATGACATCATCGCGCTTTTTCTAATGGCGCTTACAGATGATATGCGACGAGTACTCGGCAATCAATACACCCGGAATCCGAACAAAGATTGCAAGGAATTCAACTACAAAGGTAAGAGCACTAGGCTATGCAACCCCCAGAATAGAGCCCCAGTACTTAATTCATTCCCTTTTAAAAACAGGCACAACGTAAAAGGTTCTGTAAATATAATTATGTCAGTCCATTTCTCTTTAGGACACACCATCCTTAAGAACATTTATCTCAAAAGCTTAATCTCAAGCAAACTTGCTGGCCGATTCATGGAATTAATGTGTGCTGAAAATTTCAGCGCAAGCGTGCGAAAACGTGCGATTCGCAGTGAAAGAGCGAAAATCGCAGTTCAAGTGCGAATATCGCAGGGAAAACAGCGCACATCTATTCATGGAAGTCCGTGCGCGAGTAAACTCAGGGATGTGCGCTGAAAAAGTGTGCGGCGCACGCCGGCACACAGGTCATCTAATGGCGTGCGCTAAGGCCACAGCGAAAGTGCACATAGCGCAGTGCACATAACAAAAGTAGGCGGAACACGGGGCGTAACACTCGGAATGGGGAACAACTCGTGAAAATGTGGGCGTCACAGGGGAAGTACAGGAGGCAAGTGCGCGGAATGCCCACACGCTCGCCTACAACACGTATTCATGGAATCGAATAGGGCAAACCAGTGCACGGGCAAAGACGCGCACTGACCCAAACCCGTCCGCCACACGAAGGCAGGCGGTAGCGTCCCTGATCTGGAAAAAAATGTGCGCCAAAATGTGCGCTAACAAAAAGCACGAATATACAGCTCTGATGAATGTCCCATACTGTGGCCCCCTAGGACAAATGACGTGCAAAGGGGTATGCGACAAACAGCGACACCCGCTGTATGAAAAATTAGCTTGTGCGTGTATTTCGTGTGTGCGCAGGAAGTTTTACACGCGATCGGGCCTGGGGGAGCGGGGTATGTGTATTTCAGGGGTGCCCGTGAAGTTCTACACACGATCGTGCCTGGAGGAGCGGGATACGTGTATTCCAGGGGGTCGCGGGAAGTTTCAAACGCGATAGGCCCTGTGAGAGTGGGGTGTGTGTATTCCTGGGGTTTGCGTGAAGTTGCACACGCAATTGGCCTGGGTACGTGTGAATCTCAGGTTCACAGGAAGTCTCACACACGATAGGCCCTGTGCGAGTGGGGTGCGTGTATTCCTGGGGTTCGCGTGAAGTTTCACACACGATTGGGCTGAGTACGTGTAAATCTGGGGTGCGCGTGAAGTTTCACACGTGATTGGCCTTGGTCGAGCGGGGTACGTGTATTTCGGGGGTGCGAGGGAATTATCACACGCGACAGGCCCTGTGCGAGTGGGGTACGTGTATATCTGGGGTGCAGGGGAGTCCTACACGTGAATTGGCAGTGTGGGTCCTCCCAGGTGTTCCCTCTACACCCTCCACGGCCCCTGCAGGCAGACCACACCACAGGGGACTTCATGACCCACAGGCAGCCCATCCACCATGGGCATGCCCCCCAGGCAAGCCACATGTCAGCTTGCACTACTGATCACCAACGCATGACCCCCTCCACCCCCACCCCCCAGCAGTGCAGGGCACCTGCCAGCAGGCCCCCACTCATGTCCCACTCATGTCCCCTTGCACCCCCAAACCCCCAGCAGTGCAGGGCACCTCCCAGCAGACCCCCACTCATGTCCCACTCATGTCCCTTTACACACCCACCCCCCAGCAGTGCAGGGCACCTGCCAGCAGGCCCCCACTCATGTCCCCTTGCACACCCACCCCCCAGCAGTGCGGGGCACCTGCCAGCAGGCCCCCACTCATGTCCCCTTGCACACCCACCCCCCAACAGTGTGGGGCACCTGCCAGCAGGCCCCCACTCATGTCCCCTTGCACACCCACCCCCCAGCAGTGTGGGGCATCTGCCAGCAGGCCCCCACTCATGTCCCCTTGCCCCCACACCCCAGCAGTGCGGGGCACCTGCCAGCAGACCCCCATTCATGCCCCCTTGCACACCCACCCCCCAGCAGTGCGGGGCACCTGCCAGCAGACCCCCACTCATGTCCCCTTGCACACCCACCCCCCAGCAGTCCACCCCCCAGCAGTGCAGGGCACCTGCCACCCGGCCCACACTCATGTCCCACTCATGTCCCCTTGCACCCCCACCCCCCCAGCAGTGCAGGGCACCTGCCAGCAGGCCCCCACTCATGTCCCCTTGCACACCCACCCCCCAGCAGTGCAGGGAACCTGCCAGCAGGCCCCCACTCATGTCCCCTTGCACACCCACCCCCCAGCAGTGCGGGGCACCTGCCAGCAGGCCTACACTCATGTCCCACTCATGTCCCCTTTCATTCCCACCCCCCCAGCAGTGCAGGGCACCTGCCAGCAGGCCCCCACTCATGTCCCACTCAGGTCCCCTTGCACCCCCACCCCCAGCAGCGCAGGGAACCTGCCAGCAGGCCCCCACTCATGTCCCACTCATGTCTCCTTGCACCCCCACCCCCCCAGCAGTGCAGGGCACCTGCCAGCAGGCCCCCACTCATGTCCCACTCATGTCCCCTTGCACCCCCACCCTCCCAGCAGTGCAGGGCACCTGCCAGCAGGCCCCCACTCATGTCCCCTTGCACCCCCACCCCCCAGCAGTGCGGGGCACCTGCCAGCAGGCCCACACTCATGTCCCCTTGCACATCCACCCCCCAGCAGTGTGGGGCACTTGCCAGCAGGCCCACACTCATGTCCCACTCATGTCCCCTTGCATCCCCACCCCCCGAGCTGTGCAGGGCACCTGCCAGCAGGCCCCCACTCATGTCCCCTTGTACACCCACCCCCCAGCAGTGCGGGGCACCTGCCAGCAGGTCCCCACGCATGTCCCCTTGCACCCCCACCCCCCAGCAGTGCGGGGAACCTGCCAGCAGGCCCCCACTCATGCCCCCTTGCACACCCACCCCCCAGCAGTGCGGGGCACCTGCCAACAGGCCCCCACTCATGTCCCCTTGCACACCCACCCCCCAGCAGTGCGGGGCACCTGCCAGCAGGCCCACACTCATGTCCCACTCATGTCCCCTTGCACCCAACCCCCCACCCACCCAGCAATGCAGGGCACCTGCCAGAATGCCCACACACCAAAAAAGACGCGCTAATCCGGAAACACGTACGCAAGCAGGAAGCAGGCATACATCAACCCGCGCAGCATAAAAGTGCGCGCAAACAACAAACAAGCTCAGATGGCAGGATGAATATACCGTTCCTAGCAGCAGTGGCCGTGGGATACCGCAGGAGGAGGAGGAAGATAGTCAGGGCCAGGATTTTTACACCCAGAACCAGCCTTTTTGGGATGCCTGATGACCACGTGTATGGGAGGTACAGGTTTCCACCTCACATAATACTCGACCTGGTCAGTGAGTGGGAGGATGACCTCACATCACCCACCCTCTGCTCCCAAGCACTCAGCCCCTGGAGAAGGTCCTTAATGTACTGCACTTCTTGGCCACTGGATCATTTCAGCGGACAAGTGCCATAGTGGGGCGGGTGTCACAAGCCACGCAGTCACGCTGCCTACACCAGGTCTTGGCCATTATGACTGCACGCCCATCAGTACGCAGGCACATATACCTGCCCAGAACACCTGCAGAAAGGCAGGCTGTCGTCCAGGATTTTTACGGGGTGGCACACTTCCCCAAAGTGCTAGGTGCCATTGACTGCACCCATGTGGCTCTACATCCCCCCAGGGCATCTGAGCACATCTATAGAAACCGCAAGCACTGGCATTCCATCAACGTCCAGGTAGTATGTGATGCCAAGGGAATCATCACCTCAGTATATGCCAACTATCCAGGGTCCACCCACGACAGTTCATTTACAGAATGTCAACCCTAAACCGGGACCTAGAAGCTGGTCGGCATGGCGATACATGGCTGATTGGTGAGTATAAATGCCAAAGCACATGCATGCATGTCAGATACTGAGTAATGTCACAACCCCACTAATGATACCCATCACCACCTCCCCAGGGGACAGTGCCTACCCTCTGAGCACCCACATGATGACGCCAATTCGGAACCCCACCACGCCACCCGAGGTAAGATACAACACAGCCCATATTGCAACCCGGGGCATAGCGGAGCGCACATTCGGAGTGCTCAAGTCACACTTTCGCTCCCTTGACCGTTCTGGCGGGCAGCTGTTATACGCTCTCCAGTAGTGTGCAGGATCATAGTGGCAGCATGTGTCCTGCACAACGTTGCAACACGCCAGGGCCTGCCTGTGGACATGGTGGTGCCCCCACATCCCCAACCACATGTACGCCCGCTGCGCATGGGAGTGGAAAGGGCACGGGGTAAGGCAGCCCGTACGCAGCTGGTGGCTAATTACTTCACCTAAAATCACACCTCTGTGGAGTGCACAGAGCCCTGCCACACACCAGCTGACTATCAATGATGATGAGTCAAGTGACAGTCAACTGTCACAACCATACCAGCCTGAGATTGTTCACCTGGTAGTGTTCCATTGTGTGCATACCTACCTACACAAACACCACCAATGCTGTGTCATCAAAAGATACACTTCTATGCTGCTAAAATCATTACCCCCTTGCAGGATACAACATGACAACAGTGCCATGTCACCCAACACCTCCCCAGCACCGCCACCCAACACACCATGGCATGTCATGCTATGTGAGAGCAAACAACCCCAATCTAATGCAATCACTCTTTCAACAAAACAACTGAAAGAAAAAATGTCCAAATGGTGTAAACTTCAGGGTGAATCTTTCATCAAACTGCACACAGGGGCTCGCAAATATAATTTTTAGTTGGTCATAATGAAGATAATGAAGATTGTGTCAGACCTGTATTGAATATAATAACAGAAATAATAATTACTTTTTTCAACAAACCATAATTACACCAACCCCTTTTGAGCCCAAAGCAAAATGGCGACCACAAAGTGCATACGGCATGACGTCACAGCGTAAACAATGCAATGACATCATCGCGCTATTTCTAATGGCGCTTACAGATGATATGCGACGAGTACTCGGCAATCAATACACCCGGAATCCGAACAAAGATTGCAAGGAATTCAACTACAAAGGTAAGAGCACTAGGCTATGCAACCCCCAGAATAGAGCCCCAGTACTTAATTCATTCCCTTTTAAAAACAGGCACAACGTAAAAGGTTCTGTAAATATAATTATGTCAGTCCATTTCTCTTTAGGACACACCATCCTTAAGAACATTTATCTCAAAAGCTTAATCTCAAGCAAACTTGCTGGCCGATTCATGGAATTAATGTGTGCTGAAAATTTCAGCGCAAGCGTGCGAAAACGTGCGATTCGCAGTGAAAGAGCGAAAATCGCAGTTCAAGTGCGAATATCGCAGGGAAAACAGCGCACTTCTATTCATGGAAGTCCGTGCGTGAGTAAACTCAGGGATGTGCGCTGAAAAAGTGTGCGGCGCACGCCGGCACACAGGTCATCTAATGGCGTGCGCTGAGGCCACAGCGAAAGTGCACATAGCGCAGCGCACATAACAAAAGTAGGCGGAGCACGGGGCGTAACACTCGGAATGGGGAACAACTCGTGAAAATGTGGGCGTCACAGGGGAAGTACAGGAGGCAAGTGCGCGGAACGCCCACACGCACGCCTACAACACGTATTCATGGAATCGAATAGGGCAAACCAGCGCACGGGCAAAGACGCGCACTGACCCAAGCCCGTCCGCCACACGAAGGCAGGCGGTAGCGTCCCTGATCTGGAAAAAAATGTGCGCCAAAATGTGCGCTAACAAAAATCACGAATATACAGCTCTGATGAATGTCCCATACTGTGGCCCCCTAGGACAAATGACGTGCAAAGGGGTACGCGACAAACAGCGACACCCGCTGTATGAAAAATTAGCTTGTGCGTGTATTTCGTGTGTGCGCAGGAAGTTTTACACGCGATCGGGCCTGGGGGAGCGGGGTATGTGTATTTCAGGGGTGCCCGTGAAGTTCTACACACGATCGTGCCTGGAGGAGCGGGATACGTGTATTCCAGGGGGTCGCGGGAAGTTTCAAACGCGATAGGCCCTGTGAGAGTGGGGTGTGTGTATTCCTGGGGTTTGCGTGAAGTTGCACACGCAATTGGCCTGGGTACGTGTGAATCTCAGGTTCACAGGAAGTCTCACACACGATAGGCCCTGTGCGAGTGGGGTGCATGTATTCCTGGGGTTCGCGTGAAGTTTCACACACGATTGGGCTGAGTATGTGTAAATCTGGGGTGCGCGTGAAGTTTCACACGTGATTGGCCTTGGTCGAGCGGGGTACGTGTATTTCGGGGGTGCGAGGGAATTATCACACGCGACAGGCCCTGTGCGAGTGGGGTACGTGTATATCTGGGGTGCAGGGGAGTCCTACACGTGAATTGGCAGTGTGGGTCCTCCCAGGTGTTCCCTCTACACCCTCCACGGCCCCTGCAGGCAGACCACACCACAGGGGACTTCATGACCCACAGGCAGCCCATCCACCATGGGCATGCCCCCCAGGCATGCCACATGTCAGCTTGCACTACTGATCACCAACGCATGACCCCCTCCACCCCCACCCCCCAGCAGTGCAGGGCACCTGCCAGCAGGCCCCCACTCATGTCCCACTCATGTCCCCTTGCACCCCCAAACCCTCAGCAGTGCAGGGCACCACCCAGCAGACCCCCACTCATGTCCCACTCATGTCCCTTTACACACCCACCACCCAGCAGTGCAGGGCACCTGCCAGCAGGCCCCCACTCATGTCCCCTTGCACACCCACCCCCCAGCAGTGCAGGGCACCTGCCAGCCGGCCCCTACTCATGTCCCCTTGCACACCCACCCCCCAACAGTGTGGGGCACCTGCCAGCAGGCCCCCACTCATGTCCCCTTGCACACCCACCCCCCAGCAGTGTGGGGCATCTGCCAGCAGGCCCCCACTCATGTCCCCTTGCCCCCACACCTCAGCAGTGCGGGGCACCTGCCAGCAGACCCCCATTCATGCCCCCTTGCACACCCACCCCCCAGCAGTGCGGGGCACCTGCCAGCAGACCCCCACTCATGTCCCCTTGCACACCCACCCCCCAGCAGTCCACCCCCCAGCAGTGCGGGGCACCTGCCACCAGGCCCACACTCATGTCCCACTCATGTCCCCTTGCACCCCCACCCCCCCAGCAGTGCAGGGCACCTGCCAGCAGGCCCCCACTCATGTCCCCTTGCACACCCACCCCCCAGCAGTGCAGGGAACCTGCCAGCAGGCCCCCACTCATGTCCCCTTGCACACCCACCCCCCAGCAGTGCGGGGCACCTGCCAGCAGGCCCACACTCATGTCCCACTCATGTCCCCTTGCACCCCCACCCCCCCAGCAGTGCAGGGCACCTGCCAGCAGGCCCCCATTCATGTCCCACTCATGTCCCCTTGCACCCCCACCCCCCAAGCAGTGCAGGGCACCTGCCAGCAGGCCCCCACTCATGTCCCCTTGCACCCCCACCCCCCAGCAGTGCGGGGCACCTGCCAGCAGGCCCACACTCATGTCCCCTTGCACATCCACCCCCCAGCAGTGTGGGGCACTTGCCAGCAGGCCCACACTCATGTCCCACTCATGTCCCCTTGCACCCCCACCCCCCAGCTGTGCAGGGCACCTGCCAGCAGGCCCCCACTCATGTCCCCTTGTACACCCACCCCCCAGCAGTGCGGGGCACCTGCCAGCAGGTCCCCACGCATGTCCCCTTGCACCCCCACCCCCCAGCAGTGCGGGGAACCTGCCAGCAGGCCCCCACTCATGCCCCCTTGCACACCCACCCCCCAGCAGTGCGGGGCACCTGCCAGCAGGCCCCCACTCATGTCCCCTTGCACACCCACCCCCCAGCAGTGCGGGGCACCTGCCAGCAGGCCCACACTCATGTCCCACTCATGTCCCCTTGCACCCCCACCCCCCCCACCCACCCAGCAGTGCAGGGCACCTGCCAGCAGGCCCCCACTCATGTCCCCTTGCACACCCACCCCCCAGCAGTGCGGGGCACCTGTCAGCAGGCCCCCACTCATGTCCCCTTGCACACCCACCCCCCAGCAGTGCGGGGCACCTGCCAGCAGGCCCCCACTCATGTCCCCTTGCACACCCACCCCCCAGCAGTGCGGGGCACCTGCCAGCAGGCCCACACTCATGTCCCACTCATGTCCCCTTGCACACCCACCCCGCAGCAGTGCGGGGCACCTGCCAGCAGGCCCCCACTCATGTCCCCTTGCACACCCACCCCCCAGCAGTGCGGGGCACCTGCCAGCAGGCCCCCACTCATGTCCCCTTGCACACCCACCCCCCAGCAGTGCGGGGCACCTTCCAGCAGGCCCCCACTCATGTCCCCTTGCACCCCCACCCCCCAGCAGTGCGGGGAACCTGCCAGCAGGCCCCCACTCATGTCCCCTTGCACACCCACCCCCCAGCATTGCGGGGCACCTGCCAGCAGGCCCCCACTCATGTCCCCTTGCACACCCACCCCCCAGCAGTGCGGGGCACCTGCCAGCAGGCCCACACTCATGTCCCACTCATGTCCCCTTGCACACCCACCCCCCAGCAGTGCAGGGCACCTGCCAGCAGGCCCCCACTCATGTCCCCTTGCACACCCACCCCCCAGCAGTGCGGGCACCTGCCAGCAGGCCCACACTCATGTCCGCTTGCACACCCACCCCCCAGCAGTGAAATGGCGATCCCACGACACAAACCAAAAGTCAACTATGTACATCAACACATGTCCGCCACACAAAGGCAGGCAGTAGCGTCCCGGCGCATTAAATCAATGTGCGCTAACAAAAAGCCGTATATACAGCTGCGATGAATGTCCCATACTGTGGCCCTCTAGGACAAATGACGTGCAAAAGGGTACGCAAAAAACACGGACACCCGCTGTGTCAAAAATAGCATGTATTTCGGGGGTGTGTGGGAAGTTTCACACGCGATTGTGCCTGGGCGAGCGGGGTACGTGCAATTCAGGGGCTCGCGGGAAGTTTTACACGTGATTGTGCCTGGGCGAGCGGGGTACGTGTACTTCAGAGGCTCGCGGGAAGTTTTACACGCGATTGGGCCTGGGTGAGCGGGGTACGTGTACTTCAGGGGCTCACGGGAAGTCTTACACGCGATTGGGCCTGGGCGAGCGGGGTACGTGTACTTCCGGGGCTCGTGGGAAGTTTTACAAGCGATTGGGCCTGGGCGAGCGGGGTATGTGTACTTCGGGGGCTCGCGGGAAGTCTTACACGCGATTGGGCCTGGGCGAGCGGGGTACGTGTACTTCAGGGGCTCGTGGGAAGTTGTACACGCGATTGGGCCTGGGCGAGCGGGGTACGTGTACTTCCGGGGCCCGCAGGAAGTTTCACACACGATTGGGCCTGGGCGAGCGGGGTACGTGCATTACTGTGGTGGGCGTGGAAGTACAGGAGGCAAATGAGCAGAATGCCCACACACCAAAAAAGACGCGCTAATCCGGAAACACGTACGCAAGCAGGAAGCAGGCGTACGTCAACCCGCGCAGCATAAAAGTGCGCGCAAACAACAAACAAGCTCAGACGGCAGGATGAATATACCGTTCCTAGCAGCAGTGGCCGTGGGATACCGCAGGAGGAGGAGGAAGATAGTCAGGGCCAGGATTTTTACACCCAGAACCAGCCTTTTTGGGATGCCTGATGACCACGTGTATGGGAGGTACAGGTTTCCACCTCACATAATACTCGACCTGGTCAGTGAGTGGGAGGATGACCTCACATCACCCACCCTCTGCTCCCAAGCACTCAGCCCCTGGAGAAGGTCCTTAATGTACTGCACTTCTTGGCCACTGGATCATTTCAGCGGACAAGTGCCATAGTGGGGCGGGTGTCACAAGCCACGCAGTCACGCTGCCTACACCAGGTCTTGGCCATCATGACTGCACGCCCATCAGTACGCAGGCACATATACCTGCCCAGAACACCTGCAGAAAGGCAGGCTGTCGTCCAGGATTTTCACGGGGTGGCACACTTCCCCAAAGTGCTAGGTGCCATTGACTGCACCCATGTGGCTCTACATCCCCCCAGGGCATCTGAGCACATCTATAGAAACCGCAAGCACTGGCATTCCATCAACGTCCAGGTAGTATGTGATGCCAAGGGAATCATCACCTCAGTATATGCCAACTATCCAGGGTCCACCCACGACAGTTCATTTACAGAATGTCAACCCTAAACCGGGACCTAGAAGCTGGTCGGCATGGCGATACATGGCTGATTGGTGAGTATAAATGCCAAAGCACATGCATGCATGTCAGATACTGAGTAATGTCACAACCCCACTAATGATACCCATCACCACCTCCCCAGGGGACAGTGCCTACCCTCTGAGCACCCACATGATGACGCCAATTCGGAACCCCACCACGCCACCCGAGGTAAGATACAACACAGCCCATATTGCAACCCGGGGCATAGCGGAGCGCACATTCGGAGTGCTCAAGTCACACTTTCGCTCCCTTGACCGTTCTGGCGGGCAGCTGTTATACGCTCTCCAGTAGTGTGCAGGATCATAGTGGCAGCATGTGTCCTGCACAACGTTGCAACACGCCAGGGCCTGCCTGTGGACATGGTGGTGCCCCCACACCCCCAACCACATGTACGCCCGCTGCGCATGGGAGTGTAAAGGGCACGGGGTAAGGCAGCCCGTACGCAGCTGGTGGCTAATTACTTCACCTAAAATCACACCTCTGTGGAGTGCACAGAGCCCTGCCACATACCAGCTGACTATCAATGATGATGAGTCAAGTGACAGTCAACTGTCACAACCATACCAGCCTGAGATTGTTCACCTGGTAGTGTTCCATTGTGTGCATCCCTACCTACACAAACACCACCAATGCTGTGTCATCAAAAGATAGACTTCTATGCTGCTAAAATCATTACCCCCTTGCAGGATACAACATGACAACAGTGCCATTTCACCCAACACCTCCCCAGCACCGACACCCAACACACCATGGCATGTCATGCTATGTGAGAGCAAACAAAGGAACCCCCAAAACATGACACAAGTGTCACAAAGTACAGTGTCCCGAATGGAAAATGGACACACACAATATGGTCCCATTATTGTAGAACTGACAACACACATGACCAAAGACTTACCACAATACAATGCAGCTAGCCACCCCAAACATAGCATTCACATGACAGTACTAAGTTAAAGGATACATAGTCTTACAACCTGGTGATGCTAGCACATCGACCACTTCCAACTGTACAGTGTTGGTGCCACGCAAATCTGGAAGTGCACTGCTTACAACATGAACTCCATCTCCAAAGTAGACGGCCTTGTGAAGACATGAGGAATGAACCTGCAAATTAAGAGGGAGACATGGATGCACAAGCACACATCAATACACCATGCAGTGTACAATACTACAACAATATGCACTAGGAATGTATACACAGTATTGACTACAGACTGCCCACACATGTCATGGGAGTCCAACGTCACTGTGTAAGTTACTGTCACTTGGGCACACCCTTTGCAAGCCATGGTAATGGGAAGCAGGAGGGGTGTGTGTCTCACGAACCCAAGCATCTAACCCAAACTCAGGACAAGCCTGCATGTGCCCAGCCGGAATACAGTGGATGCCCACGGGAGCCACACAAGGCAACACACTGTAACAAAAACTCAAAAATCAAAAACCAAAAACTCAAAAATCAAAAATCAAAAATGGCCATGTGGGGGCCAGGGGGTGTGGGGGAGGCCACCCAGGAGGTCCGAGGACAAGGTGCACACCAACAGCCACCTGTGTGGATGTTGCAAAAAAAAAACACCTCCATGGGCTCATGGCCTGCACGGCTACGCTATCGTGAGAGATTCAGAATCGCTGTGGTCGCTCTCATAACCCTGTGCTGCTGCCGCCACAGGAAGTGGTGGTGCTAAGGGAGGCAGCCCACGCAAAGCCCTAGCCTCCATGGCAACAAGCATGCCGGTGTGGAAGGTCTTGTTCTGGAGGAATATGGTGCAGAGATCCCCATGCACCACCTGACGTGATGCCCGGACCTCCTCCCGAGTTGCCTGCATCTCTGCTGAGAGCGTACGTGTGACCCGCTCCAGCAGCTGTTCTGTCCTCCTGACAGTGGAAGCCTCAAGCTCCACAAGAGTCTGCCTGAGGTGACAGACTTCTACCCTCAGGGCTTCCCTCTGGCCCTGGGACTCTAAAGAAATGGCTTCCCGCAGAGTGTCCAGGGCCGCCCTTCTGTCCCTGTTGGACACCAACATGTCCTCCCTGAGTGATTGGCAAATGGAGTCTGTTGCCTTCTGTAGTTGCTCCATCTGCCTTTCTGGGGGGACAATGGAAGTGGCCACCCTCTCCATAGCTTGAGCCATCATCTCAGATGCTGCTGCCTGTTGGTTTGCCATACCGTATATGGATTTCTCCCATGCGGTATTGCCTGGTGGCGTACGGCCACCGTATTGGCGGGCACCACACCTGTCTGGGGCAAGGCAAACTGTGCCTTGCTGTGTCGGCACTGCCTGAGGCTGCAGGACTGCATTCCCCCTCTGATCTGCTGGCCCAGGATCAGGATCAGATGTTGTGGAGTGTGGCCCTGCATCTGTAACCACCAAAGGCAGACCTACCAACACTGACATCCCCATACTGTACCCCTGGTTGTACCCCTGGTGCAGGTGGGTCGGACAGAACATAATCCCTCCCAGAAACACCTACCTGCGAAGCCACATAGGTCTCATCATCCGAATCAACACCCGAAAAGAGGTCTGGGGAGGTGCACCCAGAGACATCCCTGGAGAGAACGGTTTGCAGCAAGAGTGGGTTCTCACCCACCACCACACCCCGTCACCCATTGGTGCCTGGTCGTGCCTGAGATCCCTCCTGGGTCTGCACCATCTCCTCACCCTCAACAGCATCAAGTGCGTCATCCCCTGCAGAAACATGAAAGACAAAAAATGGAAACAGGCATTAGCACCATGGCACACAATTAGGCCTGACAAGCTACAGAACCAGTACTTGATTGACACATGTCCCACATGACTATAACCCTCCCATGCATGCACTGTCACCGAGTTTGAAGGGGAGGAAAATGTCAGACACTGATGACACCAAGATGGAAGAGCAACACATTAGCTGCATCACACAGATGGCATGTACCATAGGCATGTCACATATCGTTTGACAATAGGGCTGAGAAATGCGTAGTGAAAGTGGGGGGATCGAAACAATCAGCCTGAATGAACAATGAGAAATACGGAACAATGTTGTTGCAAGATGCCACTTCAAGGGCAACTGGAATTTGTTGCACAAAAAGTCTACTGTGGGCAGAAGGGATACTGTAATACCCAAATCCAGGGGTGCAGAATGTTTTGGATGAAGCACATGGGTGACCGAAACCACTCAGGGACACACACCCTCACCTGGCACTCAATCAGAACCCCTCACACACACAACATACACATGGATCACACACACATGCATGTGCACTCACCAGACAATGCCTCGTAATCTGGCAGATCTCCCACACCTTGAATATGTTCCTCTGTGACGTAGGTCCCAGCAACAGACTCATGTACAGTGAGTTCAATGTCCTCTTGTGGAGACCCACCTCCAGTCACCAGAGTAGCGGCATGACTTGAGGCCATCTTTTTCTTTGCCCTGCGCTTAAGGTCATTCCAGCGCTTGTAGCACTCACCAGCTATGCCCCTCACTAATCCAAGGGCACTTATGATGTCCGCGACGGTCTGCCAGTGTGCCTGACGTTGAGCAGGTGTGGTCTTGCACCCTGAAGTGATCAACATTTCGCTGTCATGCGCTGACACATGATGCCAAGTGCATCACGTTCGGCATCATTGAAGCTAGGCTTCCTTTGCATGCCGGACTGCGTAGCCGTGTCTGGGGTATCAGCCTGTAGTGAACAAGCACTCTTCCTCTTTATTTTGGAAGGTGGTGGGGATCCTGAATGGCCTACGCCGCTCTGGCCACTAGGGGCAGGAGCACCGGTGGGCTGGGTAGTTGTTGTGTGGGAATGCACACTGAGCATGGGACTTGGTGCAGGCATTGGCTGAAGTGTTACGTAGTCAGGGGGAACGTTAGCAAGATGGACTGGGACCAACACTGCCCTAGCTGGGAGAGTCAGAGCTGGGGTGGATGGAGCTGCAGCTGCCCCTGCAGCCTCCCCGCCCTGCCTACTCGGGGCAGCAGATGACATAGCTGCCCCTGATCCACGTGGCCTGGTGACACCAACTTGCACCGCCACACTTGGCCTAGACTTGGCGACCTGGAAGTCAGCCTGGGAGTCACCCTCTGCCCGGTCAGGTGCCACAATGGGCCGGTCCAACAAGGGCTGAGCAGAGATGGTGTCAGCCACGTTTCCCTCAACTATGGGGGGGGGGCATGGGTGTCCCTGACTGGTCCTCCACACATTGGGGGCTAGGGGTACCCTGCAAATCCCGGCCACGTCCCCTACCGCGCCCAAAACGGCCACCTCTTGAGGCTCGGCCTCCTTTGCCATCCTTACCGCTTGGTTGCCTCCCAACCATGGCACTGATGTTGTTGTGCATATGGGAGTTGCAGTAAACTATTGTCCTGGGCAATTGGGTGTCAAAGGGGTAGGGTACTAGATGGAATTCATACCCTAGTGCTCTAGCAAGGCTGTATGTGACCCCTGGGGAAAGATGACGGGTCACGCAATGCACAGGCACCCCAAAAACAGAAAATAACGTGCACACAACCCCTCGTAGACCACTTGCGTGGAAAAATGAACCTCCACTACGCTGTGGCACCCAGAAACACAAAAATGAACGTACGCGTGTTACACGCAGCCTACAATGACCTCTGAAGGGGTACGCGACACACGGGGCAAGCACAGTTGGTAAATATGTGCGCGACTCACCGTCTGCCTGGAAAATGAGCGTGAAAAATACCCGCGTGTGCGCGTTGGCAACACCCCCGCCAAAAGAAGAATTGTACACTGTCTGAGGAGACAGGACAAAAGAAGAAGTGAACGCTGTTTGAGGAAACAGGCCCAACAGAAAATCAGAAAAAAGCTGTCAGAGGTAACAGGGAGTACGAACTAGAAACGCTGTGAAGTAAATCGCGTGTGAACCGACAAGAAGTACAGAATTCACCCACTCGCTCTCCACGAAAAGCATGAACAAGGAAATGACGTCCTACACGTGCCTTTTGAACCGGCCCACACGTCCAACGTCACTTCCTAAGGCCCTAACCTCCAATTACACGAGCTGACACTCGGACGTGCAGTTCTTGGACGTGTAACATGCACCCGGGTTCAGGGAAACACCCGCACGTGCATGTCACAGACGCGCTTACGCGCTAAGGGCCTTTGGTCCAATGAAATCACGTAGGCATGCTCATGCGCTTACGCGCTAAGGGCCTTTCCTCAAATAAAACGCTGACCTGCTAGATTTTCATGTGCCAAATCACTCCGTATCACGCTGGCCACGCGTTCACACACGGAAGACCACGCTCCTGCCCAGAAGGCCGAATTACTGCCCCCCAGAGCCCCGAGCACGCTCCCACCTGCCATCTGCTGCTGCCTGATTGCCTGCTGTCCACGTCAGCCCGCGGTGCTGTTGCTGTGACCACCCCTGCTGGAACCGAAGACTCCCGACTGCTATTCCATCGCTCCACAGCCCAGCCCCAGGACCCAGTTGCCCACCCACACCTGCCTCTGGGGTTGCCATGTCGGGCACTACACCATCTGGCACCACTGGCAACCCCCAGCCAGAGAGGCAGAGGGCCACCAGCTTCACTGCCACCGAAGTTGGTGTTCCGGTGGAGCAAGTCCTGGGGCAGTATGATGCCTTCTTCGGAAGGTCGGCCGCCAACAAGGAAGGACGGACTCGGATCAGGACGGACATCGTGACTGCCATCAACGCGGAGGGGGTGGCAGTCCGCGACTTCCAACATGTCAAGAAGCGCTGGGAGGACTTCAGATCCAGGACCCTCAACAAAGCCCGGCGCCTCTTGAAGGCAGCGGATGAAAAGGAGCGCCGGGGCCACCAGTCGGAACATCAGATGAGGGTCCTGGAACGCATACACCCAGCGCTCCACGTCCAGGTCCTTGAGAGGCAAACCCGTCTGGAGTCGAGCGGTAAGTGCACATGCATACTGATTGGAAGCTGTGCGTGTGGTGGTGTGCCAGTGGTGTGCAGGTTGTACATGTGGTTTTGTAGGGCCATGTATGGATGTGTATGTACAGGGCTGTGAGGCTGACACATGCAAGTCCTTTCATGTGTGTGACACATGGATGGTGTATGTGTGGGTAAGCATGCAGGCCAAATGCAGATGTGTGAGCACACATGTTTTGATTACTGTGTATGTAAGTTGGCATGGTTGTGGTGTCACACATGGATGTTGGTTCCAGCTGCATGTATCTGCACCGTGTACATGTGCACGTGTGTGTATTTGACATGGGTGCAACAGTGATGCAACATGGATGCATGTGAGACTGATATGTAGAAGACTGATTGCCAGATGTGACATGGATGCCCATCCCATCACTGCGACAGTTGGCGGAGGTGTACACATGCATGTAATTGTGGTGGCGTGTGTGCATGTCTAGTGCACTCCCTGTGTTTCATGTGATGTCTGGCTCACCTTTGGCTGCTCATGCTGTTTGTATGTGTATGGATGGTGCTGGCTGTTGCAATATGGCTGTGGAATAGCTCATGTGTGTGAGTTGCAATGACATGTGTGTTGGGGATTGTGATGCCATGTCTGAAGTTTGACAATGCCACTCATGTACAACTGTCATGTGTGTATGAGTCCATTGTAAAGTGCCCTGATGCCTGTCTCCTATCTCTCCCTGTCTGCAGCGTCAACTGATGAAGAGGGCGGAGAAGGTGCTGTGGAGCACAGCGGCAGGGATCGCACCGCGTGGCGGAGACGCAAGGTCCGGCTCCCCTCCCAGGTTGTCATCTCGTCGGGGAGTGAGGAGTCCGGTGCCGCGTCCCAGGTCGCAGCTGCCGAGGGGAGGTCCAAGAGGCAGAGGTTGGAGTTGGACTCCTCGGCAGCCGAAGGGGCAGCTGAGACCCCACAGGACCCAACGGAGGACGATGGCACAGAGTCATCCAGGTTGGTGGGGGGTTTGGTGGAGGAGGAGGCCGTGCAAGGGACAGAGACGGGGTCTGGAGGTGGGGATTCCACTGGTGCTAGTGGTGCAGTGCAGGGGCAGGGACAGGAGGCAGCACAGACCGCCGCGGAGGTGCCTGTGTGTAATCCTGTCCCCGATCCTGTGACTGCATCATCTTGCACCAGCAGGGATACCTACGTCCAGACCCGTTCTCAGGGAGGGGTTTGGCTTACACCAACTGGCCTTCCTCTCCCTGCGGATGTGGCTATCCGGCACAGGGTTGAGCCTGTCTTGGGTGGGGTGGCATTGTGTCAACGTGCCATGCGAGCTGACCTGCAGTCTTTTCATGAGGAGACTGCACGTCTTCTCGCATGGCTCGTTGACCGCGTTGACCCACTGGGACAGCTCACCATGGTTGGATTCCTCTGTTTTTTGGACCTTAACCGACCCCCTCCTCAACTGAACCCCCTATGCGCCAGTCGTCCTCCGTGCCATCTTCCCACCCATGTGTCACCTGGGTGCCCTGTGGAGCTACCTCTGACCCTGCGGCCAGGCTGGTGTAGGACACATCCCTGCCACAGTCGGGAGTCGGACGTCCAGCAGGGGTGGGCACCTCAACAACTGCACCCCAGCTCGAGGAGGATGTGCAGGCAGCAGGAGCCAGGGCACAGGCAGCGGCACAGCAGCAGCAGCAACAAGGTGGGAGCCATGATGGCTTGGGGCCTTCATCATCGGAGGGGCAGGCATCGGCCGGAGGGCAGGCGGACCCTGGATGGGAATTGTCTTCCGTGTGGCAGCGGTTGGGCCATGCGATAGATGCGGAGCGGCAGTGGGCGGAAGAGGCATGGCTCACGATGGTCAGGGCGGAGAACTCCATGCGTAGGGCCCTGAGGCGGGCTGAGTGCCTCGAGGCCATTCGCAGGGACCTGGAGTTCCAGATGTCATCGTCCCTGCGAACCCTCGGGGCCATGGAAGAGGACCGCCTCAGGGACATCGAGCAGGAGTTCGATGATGCCCTGGCCCGGAACATCAACATGTGAGCCATTGGACTTGCCCGCTGCCCTTGTAAATAATTAGATAGTGTTAGGTTTCCTCTGTTTTTTTCTTTATTTTGGTTGCGCTTGGACAATGCACCACCTTTCTGTATATAGTTTTTCATTAGGTAGTATTTTTGATAGGTTTCATTTCTTCAGTTGGGATCATGGACCCTGGATTTTTCTTCTGTATATAGTTCACTATTGGATTCATCTTTTTTATTATTTTATTTCCCCATGGAGCAATGGTTTTCACTTTTGTTTTTCCCTTGGATTTCATTTTTTGGACTGTGACTTTGGACACCTTTCCTTTGGATTTTGATTTGTTGTTTTTCATTATTTTACGGACATGCAGCTTTTCGTTTTTTTAATTGCCTTTGTCGTTTGTTTGTTTTTTATTCCATTCATGTTGCTTTTAATACATTTTTTTGTTCATACTTCGATGTGTGGTATTATCTCATTGGTTTCATGCATGTCATGATATGGGTTTTGACATTCACTTGCACCCATTGTGTGTGTGTGACGGACATGTGTTCATTAACATACTTGCCATTGGGGTTGTATCATGAAATTGGCATTTCTATGTGGGTGGATGCAATACTTGGGTGGGTCTTTGGCATGTGGAGGCTGGCCATAAGGGCCAGGGATCTAGATTGTGATGACGTGTTGGCTGGGGGACATGAGTGGGGGCCTGCTGTCAGGTGCCCCACACTGCTGGGGGGTGGGGTGCAAGGGGACATGAGTGGGACATGAGTGGGGGCCTGCTGGCAGGTGCCCCACACTGCTGGGGGGTGGGGGTGCAAGGGGACATGAGTGGGGGCCTGCTGGCAGGTGCCCTGCACTGCTGGGGCGTGGGGGTGCAGGGGAACATGAGTTGTTGATCAGTGGTGCAAGCGGACAGGTGGCTTGTCTGGGGTGCATGGCCATGGTGGATGGTCTGCCTGCGGGACATGACCAGGGGTGCATGGTAGTCCCCTGTGGTGTGGTCTGCCTGCAGGGGCCCTGGAGGGTGTAGAGGGAACACCTGGGAGGACCCACACTGCCAATTCACGTGTAGGACTCCCTGTGCCCCCCCTGAAATTCACGTACCCTGCTCTGACAGCTAAATCGCATGTGAAACTTACCAAGAACCCCTGAAATACACGTACCCCACTCGGAAAGGGCCTATCGCGGGTGAAACTTCCAGCGAACACCAGTAATGCACGTACCCCACTCGCACATGGCCTATCGCGTGTGCAACTTCACACAAACCCCTGAAATACATGTACCCCACTCGCACATGGCCTATCGTGTGTGAAACTTCACGCGACCACAGGAATATTGGCCCTGTGCGAGCGAGCGGGGTACGTGTATTCCTGGGGTTCGCGTGAAGTTTCACCCGCAATTTCAGCAGGGTACATGTATTACGGTGTTCGCGTGAAGTTTCACACACGAAAGGGCCCTGGTCGAGGGAGTACGTGAATTTCAGGGGTGCGCGGCAAGTTTTACACGCGAAAGGGCAACGCCCATGCACAATACGTCCCAGATGCGCCTACGCGCTAAGGGCCTTTGGCCCAATGATATCGCGTATGTGTGCTGACACGCTTACGCGCTAAGGGCCTTTCCTCGAATTACATGCTGACGTGCAAGATTTTCACGTGCCAAATCACTCCGTATCAAGCTGGCCACACGTACACACACGGAAGACCACGCTCCTGCCCAGAAGGCCATTTTCCTGCCCCCCAGAGCCCCAAGCACGCTCCCACCAGCCATCTGCTGCTGCCTGTCTGCCTGCTGCCCATGTGCCCTGCTATTTGGTGCCTGCACATCAGCCATCTGCAGGGGTCCAGTTGCTGTGTCCACCCCTGCTGGAACAGAAGACTCAAGACTGGGATTCCATTGCTCCACAGCCCAGCCCCAGGACCCAGTTGCCCACCCACTCCTGCCTCTGGGGTTGCCATGTCGGGCACTACACCATCTGGCACCACTGGCAACCCCCAGCCAGAGAGGCACAGGGCCACCAGCTTCACTGCGACCGAAGTTGGTGTCCTGGTGGAGCATGTCCTGGGGCATTATGATGCCCTCTTCGGAACATCACGTGCCAACAAGGAAGGACGGGAGAGGATCTGGGACGACGTAATGGTTGCCATCAACGCGGAAGGGGTGGCAACCCGCAACATCAAGCACGTCAAGAAGCGCTGGGAGGACTTCAGGTGCAGGACCCTCCACAAGGCCCGGCAACTCGCAGAGGGGGGCTGGGCGAGCCTGAGTGCCATCCAGATGATGGTCCTGGAACGCGTACGCCCAGCGCTCCACGCCCAGATCCTTCGGAAGCAGACCCGTCTGGAGTTGAGCGGCAAGTGGCCAATCATTGCTGTGTGAGACAGTGCATGTTGCAGTGTGCTGGTAGTCTGATGCTTGCCTGTATGTGTGACATAGGCCATGTATGGATATGTGTGTGTGCAGGGACATCATGGTCATGCATGTGAGACCAGTTATGTGTGAGCCACATGGTTCGTGCATGTGTTTTAAAGCAACATGGGGAGCTCTATGTGGAATGCACACATGAATGCATGGCTGTCTCTGTTCCTGGACATGGAGGGGGGGGGGGTGAGGAATGGGTGCTGATGTCATGTACATGTATGGTGCACATGTGTGTGTGTGTGCCTGAGAAGTGCGTGTGTGACTTTGAAACGCCATGGATGCATGTGACTTTGAAGGCAACATCTTGGTTTACAGACAGGGGCCCTTCTACATGGATGTTGATGTTGATTGCAGGAGCACGGACTGTTTCTGCATGTGTGTTGTGTGCATTCACCCATGTGTTGTGGAATGACAGGATGGAAGTGACATTTGACAGTGCCACTCATGTGTTATTGCTTCCTGTCTAGGGTATTGTGGAACTGTACCCTGATGCTTGTGTTTTATGTCTCCTCTACACAGCGTCAAGTGAAGAAGAGGGCGGAGACGGCGCTGTGGAGCCAAGCGGCGGGGATGCCTCCACTGGGCGGCGACGCAAGGCCCAGCCACCCTCCCAGGAATTACCATCATCCGGGAGCGAGGGGGCTGGTGCTGCGTCTGCCTCAACGGCTGTGTTGTGGAAGGGCCGGGTGAGCCCCCACAGGGGCTACCAATGGCGGAAGACGGTGTGGAGACACCCAGGTTGGTGGTCTCCACAGAGGAGGAGGAGCCGCTACTGAGCCGCACATGGGCCTGGTGGGGGTAGTACCACTGGTGCAAGTGGTGCAGTCCAGGGCCAGGGTCAGGAGGCAGCACAGGTCACCGCGCAGGGGCCTCTGCATGTCGCTGTCCTTGACCCTGTGACTGCACCATCATGCACCAGCAGGGAGGCCCCATCCCAGGCCCGTCCGCAGGTAGGGGAGAGTGCCATATCACCTGCCTCTCCACTACCTGCGGACGAGGGGTCCCGCGACCGTATGGGATCCGTCCTGGTGAGTGTCACGTTGCGCATGTGTGTCATTCGTGATGATGTGCGTTCTTCCTGGGTGGAGAACGCACGCCATCATGAAGAACAGCATCGTGACGTGGCACTGCTGGGAGGGGCCCTGGTCGGAGGGTTCCTATATGTGACGCGCACTCTGGCGGACCTCTCCTCCTCTGTGGAGGCTATGCGCTGGTCGTTCTCCACATCGTCTTCCGGCCCAGATTCCACCAGGGCCCCCTGTGGACCTGGCCTGACCAACACAGCCAGCTTGGTGGAGCTCACATCCCTGCCACAGTCGGGAGTCAGCGGTCCAGCAGGGGTGGACACCACAACTGGAGACCAGCAGATGGAGGATGTGCAGGCACCATCAGAAAGGGCACATGGACAGCTGCAGCAGGAGCAGGCTGTAGGTGGGAGCAATGATGGCTCGGGGCCATCAACATTGGAGGGGCAGGCATCAGCCGGCGGGCAGGAGGACCCTGGACGGGAAGTGTCTTCCGTGTGGCAGCGGTTGGGCCATGCGATAGATGCGGAGTGGCAGCGGGCGGAAGAGGCACGGCTCACGATGGTCAGGGCGGAGAACTCCATGCGTAGGGCCCTGAGGCGGGCTGAGTGCCTCGAGGCCATTCGCAGGGACCTGGAGTTCCAGATGTCATCGTCCCTGCGAAACCCTCGGGGCCATGGAAGAGGACCGCCTCCGGGACATCGAGCAGGAGTTCGATGATGCCCTGGCTCAGAACATCAACATGTGAGCCGTTGGACTTGCCCGCTGCCCTTGTAAATAGTTATTTAGTTAGTATTAGGTTTCCTTTGGTTTTTTCTTTATTTTGGACCTTTTGGACAATGGACCACATTTTTGTATATAGTTTTTTTTATTAGGTAGGAGTTTTTGATAGGTTTCATTTCTTCAGTTGGGATCATGGACCCTGCATTGTTCATCTGTATATAGTTGACTGTTGGATTCTACTTTTTTGTTTGGATTTCCCCATGGAGCAATGGTTTTCACTTTTGTTTTTCCCCTGGATTTCATTTTTGGAACTGTGACTTTGGACACCTTTCCTTTGGATTATGATTTGTTGTTTTTCATTATTTTACAGACATGCAGCTTTTCTTTTTTAATTTCCATTGTCGTTTGTTTGATTTTAATTCCATTCATGTTGCTTTTAATACATTTTTTTCTTCAAACTTCGATGTGTGGTATTATCTCATTGGTTTCATGCATGTCATGATATGGGTTTTGAGATTCACTTGCACCCATTTTGTGTCTTTGAGGACATGTCTTCATTTACATACTTGCCATTGGGGTTGTGTCATGTAATTGGCATTCCTATGTGGGTGGGTGCAATACTTGGGTGGGTCTTTGGCATGTGGAGGCTGGCCATAAGGGCCAGGGATCTAGATTGTGATGGCGTGTTGGCTGGGGGACACGGTTCAGGGCCTGCTGGCAGGTGCCCTGCACTGCTGGGGGTGGGGGTGCTGGGGGACATGGGTTGGGGCCTGCTGGCAGGTGCCCTGCATTTCTGGGGGGTGGGGGTGCAGGGGAGATGGGTGGGACATGAGTGGGGGCCTGCTGGCAGGTACCCCACACTGCTGGGGGGTGGGTGTGCAAGGGGACATGAGTGGGGGCCTGCTGGCAGGTGCCCTGCCCTGCTGGGGGGTGGGGGTGCAGGGGGACATGAGTGGGACATGAGTGGGGGCCTGCTGACAGGTGCTCCGCACTGCTGGGGGTTGGGGGTGCAAGGGGACATGAGTGGGGGCCTGTTGCAGGTGCCCCACACTGCTGGGCGGTGGGGGTGGAGGGGGACATGAGTGGGACATGGTGGGGCCTGCTGGCAGGTGCCCCGCACTGCTGGGGGGTGGGGGAGCAGGGGGACATGAGCGGGACATGAGTGGGGGCCTGCTAGCAGGAGCCCTGCACTGCTGGGGGTGGGGGTGCAGGGGGACATGAGCGGGACATGAGTGGGGGCCTGCTGGCAGGTGCCCCACACTGCTGGGGGGTGGGTGTGCAAGGGGACATGAGTGGGGGCCTTCTGGCAGGTGCCCCTTAGTGCTGGAGGTGCAAGGGGACATGAGTGGGGGCCTGCTGGCAGGTGACCCTCAGTGCTGGGGGTTGGGGGTGCAAGGGGACATGAGTGGGGGCCTGCTGGCAGGTGCCCTGCACTGCTGGGGGTAGGGGTGCAAGGGGACATGGGTGGGACATGAGTGGGTGCCTGCTGGCAGGTGCCCCACACTGCTGGGGGGTGGGGGTGCAAGGGACATGAGTGGGACATGAGTGGGGGCCTGCTGGCAGGTGCCCCGCACTGCTGGGGGGTGGGTGTGCAAGGGGACATGAGTGGGGGCCTGCTGGCAGGAGCCCCTCAGTGCTGGGGGTGCAAGGGGACATGAGTGGGGGCCTGTTGGCAGGTGCCCCACACTGCTCGGGGGTCGGTGTGCAAGGGAACATGAGTGGGGGCCTGCTGACAGGTGCCCCACACTGCTGGGGGTGGGGGTGCAAGGGGACATGAGTGGGGGCCTGCTGGCAGGTGCCCCGCACTGCTGGGGGGTGGGTGTGCAAGGGGACATGAGTGGTGGTCTGCTGGCAGGTGCCCCTCAGTGCTGGGGGTGAGGGTGCAAGGGGACATGAGTGGGGGCCTGCTGGCAGGTGCCCCTCAGTGCTGGGGGTGCAAGGGGACATGAGTGGGGGCCTGCTGGCAGGTACCCTGCACTGCTGGGGGGTGGGTGTGCAAGGGGAACATGAGTGGGACATGAGTGGGCGCCTTCTGGCAGGTGCCCTGCACTGCTGGGGGGTGGTGCTGCAAGGGGGCATGACTGGGGGCCTGCTGCCAGGTGCCCCTGACTGCTGGGGGGTGGGAGTGCAAGGGGACATGAGTGGTACATGAGTGGGGGCCTGCTGGCAGGTGCCCTGCACTGCTGGGGGGTGGGTGTGCAAGGGGACATGAGTGGGGGCCTGCTGGCAGGTGCCCTGCACTGCTGGGGGGTGGGGGTGCAAGGGGACATGGGTGGGACATGAGTGGGGACCTGCTGGCAGGTGCCCCACACTGCTGGGGGTGGGGGTGCTGGGGGAGATGAGTGTGTGCCTGCTGGCAGGTGCCCTGCACTGCTGTGTGGTGGAGGTGAAAGGGGGTAATGCGTTGGTGATCACTAGTGCAAGGTGACATGTGGCTTGGCTGGTGGGGCATGCCCATGGTGGATGGGCTGCCTGCAGGACATGACCAGGGGTGCAGGGTAGTCCCCTGTGGTGTAGTCTGCCTGCAGGGGCCGTGGAGGGTGTAGATGGAACACCTGGGAGGACCCACACTGCCAATTCATGTGTAGGACTCCCCTGTACCCCCGAAATACACATACCCCACTCGCACAGGGCCTATCGCGTGTGAAACTTGCCCGCACCCCAGTAATACACGTTCCCTGCTGCAATCGCGTGTGGAACTTCCCGTGCACCCCAGTAATACAGGTACCCTGCTGAAATCGCGTGTGAAACTTCCCCGCACCCCAGTAATACACGTACCCTGCTGGAATCGCATGTGGGACTTCCCGCGCACCCCAGTAATACAGGTACCCTGCTGTGATTGCGTGTTACACTTCCACGCACCCCAGAAATACACGTACCCTGCTGTAATTGCGTGTGAGACTTCCCGCGCACCCCTGTAATACACGTACCCTGCTGTAGTCGCGTGTTGAACTTCCCAGCACCCCAGAAATACACGTACCCTGCTGAAATCGCATGTGTAACTTCCCGCGCACCCCTGTAATACACGTGCCCTGCTGAAATCGCGTGTCAAACTTCCCCGCACCCCAGAAATGCACGTACCCTGCTGAAATTGCGTGTGTAACTTCCCGCGCACACCAGTAAGACACCTACCCTGCTGAAATCGCGTGTTAAACTTCCCCGCACCCCAGAAATAGACGTACCCTGCTGGAATCACATGTGGAACTTCCCACACACCCCAGTAATACACGTTCCTCGCTCGCCGTTTGCTGTTTGGCAGCCCTGTATACTGGTCCAGGGTTAGCGCAGCCCTTTGCGATGAATTGTGAATTTTGATGGCTTTTCCTTGCGCGAGGGCGTTCTTGGGGGCGTAACTGGCGCAGCTGCAGGGTCGCTGCACCACTCTGCGCCACGGCTGGTTTTGGAGGTTGAAATCCATGAATACGCTGTGAGCAGATATCAATTTTAGCGCACGCGGCTGGCGCAGACATTTGCACGCGCACACTGTGCGCCAGCCGCGTGCGCCACTTTTGTGCGAAATTCTATGAATTACCCTGTTAATTGCAACAAATCTGTAAGCATTGCCCCGTAGTCTCTATAGCAAATACAGCAAATGCTGAAGTAAGAGTTATATCAACTCAACACTTTCTTTTTTTAGAACTACAAGGAACTCAACCATAAAGGACACACCATCTTTAAGAACATCTATTTCGAAAGCCTAATTGCAAGCGAACTGCATTGCAACAAACCTGTAACCCAAATAGAGAATAGAAGAACAGTACTTTCTCCCCTGAAGAACCCCCCCCTACAGGGGTGAGGAAACACATGTCGGGAGTCAACCTTGCAAACAATAATTCAGACGTGGCACTGACTATGCTTTAGTGAAGTAAATGTAATTAAAGGACAAATTGCACAAAAGGAAACTGTTTATCAAAAGGAGACTGTTTATTAACAAAAACTGCAGCAATATTGAACTGAACTGCATAGCTGCAATAAACTATGTATCAATGAAGTAACTGTGACTAGGGAGTCAACAATCAACAGGACAAATTGCATACAAGAAAACTGTTTAACAAAAGCAAACTGTTCATTAACAAAAACTGTGGCAATATTGAATTGAATTACATAGCTGCAATTGACTATGTCTCAGTGAAGCAACTTTGACTAAAGTACAAATCCAACACAAGTATACTGTCTATATAAAAACTGTGATTAGTTTGAATGAGCACAAATTGTCTATATAGAAACTGTGATAAGTTCAAAAATAATCTGCACCTTACCAATTGTATAAAATAAAAAGCACATATTGGAACCAACCATAACAGCCCAATGATGTTTATAACTTTCTAAAGGTGTAAGCGCTACCAGGGCTAACCCCCTCTAATTTGCAGTTAAAGGAATGGTTCGGTCAGAAAATATTATTGGCCAAAGAAATGGCCAATAATAAAACAAATACCTAAAATATATATATTTTTTAAGTCCCTATGCAAAGTTTGGAGCAAATGAAGCTCAAACTTTAAAATTGCAAGCACTAGGGGGCATCCATTTTGTGAAATGGATGCCACCTGTGCTGGCGTTTGTGGCACTAATGAAGCATAAGCCAGCCAGCTGTAGTAAATAAAAGTTACCACAGGGTAGCTTCATTGGTGCCGGACTCGGAGGACGCAGACCAGAGACTACAGGCAGGAAAGCTGCAGCTGCATCTCGGTAAGTGCTATTTCTTTTTAAAAAATAAGCACTAGCTGCATTTTTTTCCTAGGTTTTCTGGGCTGGAGGAGCCCGGAAAACGTAGAAATAAAACCGCAGCTTTTAAAACGTATTTATGTTTGTGGTAGCTTCAGCTTGGAGCCCTCTGGGCTGGGCTCCAAGCTGAAGCTACCGCAAACATAAATACAACGTTGTTGTGTTTGAAAAACGCTGCAGTTTTTCTTTCTACGTTTCTCGCGCTCCTCCAAGCCAGAGGAGCCTGAGAAACTTAGAAAGAAAAACCTCGGCGTTTTTGAAGCACAACCGTGTTGTGTTTCTGCCTTCCGTGGCTATCACTTTGGGAGCACCAGAGACCCAAAGTGAAAGCCAAGGAAGGCAGAAACACAGCACGGTTGTGTTTCCATGCCGCAGTGTTTCTGCCTACAGCAGCTTTCACTTTGGAGCTCTCTGGCTCCCCGTGGGGAGCCCGAGAGCTCCAAAGTGAAAGCTTCTGCTGTAGGCAGAAACACAACGCGGGTGTTTAGAAATGCTGCAGTGTTTCTGCCTACAGCAGCTTTCACTTTGGAGCTCTTGGGGGAAGCCCGAGAGCTCCAAAGTGAAAGCTGCTGTAGGCAGAAACACAACGCGGGTGTTTAGAAATGCTGCAGTTTTTCTGCCTATAGCAGCTTTTACTTTGGGGCTCTCGGGCTCCCCCGTGGGAGCCCGAGAGCCCTAAAGTGAAAGCTGCTATAGGCAGAAACACAACGCGGTTGTGTTTCCATGCCGCAGTGTTTAGTAATACAATGTTTTTTGTATTTGTAAATGCTGCAGTATTTACAAATCCAAAAACGTTGTTATCCTGAATGCTGCAGCTTTCGCTGATAGTCTCCTGGACTCCCTCAGGATTGGGGGAGCCCAGGAGACTCCCAGCGAAAGCTGCCGCTGTCAGAATAACAACGTTGTTGTATTTGTGATTGCCGTGGTTTTCTAACCACGGCAATCACAAATACAACAACGTTATATTTTTAATTGATGCGCCTCGGCTTTTTGCCTTCATTTTACGTTTTCTGTGTTTCCCTGGGTTTAGGGAGCACAGAAAACGTAAAATGAAAGTGAAGGCAGCATCCTCAGCTCTGCTTAGGCTGCAGTGAGCAAAAGCTCCCAGTAGGGGGCTTTTGCTGCTTGTTTAGTGCCGCAAAGGTAGAGCCGAGGAGGCTGCCTGAAATCACAAAAAGGATGCCCCCTAGTGCTTACAATTTTAAAGTTTGAGCTTCATTTGCTCGAAACTTTGCATACGGACTTAAAAAAATATATATTTTAGGTATTTGTTTTATTATTGGCCATCTTTTTGGCCAATAATATTTTCTGACCGAACCATTCCTTTAATCATAATCCTGACCAGTCACAGGATATAGCCCGGGCAAGCAGCTAACCAAGTATTCATATAACTAAACAACAACATTGGGTTTAGCGCCTAACTGTTGAAGACTGGAAAATAATTATCTATAAACAGTCTGTCAGAGTGTAGAGGAGGTCCCAAACATGACCTGCACTCAAAGCGCCCCTTTTGGAGTGCCAGGAATGCTCATTCCGAGATACGTGACGAACGTTCAGCAAATAAACCAGCAGAGAACGGCAGTAGGGCTCTGCCCGGTACCGATCAGACCGACAGCACCCATTGAAGTATCAACAACAAAGAAACCGTGGACAGTAAGGTTCCCATTGAGAAAACCGTATCGACAAGTGAGACAGAATGACGATTGTCAAAACGTGATGCCTGACGAAGCCACGAAAGTCCTATAAGACGATGAAATGGTGACGTCACAAGAACTCGGACTGACTCGCAGATAAAGAGGATGACGACCTGTGAATAATAAAAAGAGATGAAATAACATGGATAAGCAACATCCTGAGTTGAAGTTAAAAGGACGATGTCAAGTAAAAGAAGCTTATGCCATAAAAGCGATGAAGATATACAACCAGTTTACACATGTACATATGCTTGGAAACGCAAAAAAGCTGAGGCAATTGTGCGGCTTGCTATGCTTAGTAGGAAGTTAGATGCGGCAAGCACCACATATATATATCTACCTCAAAAGGAGCACTTTATATAACATATATGTCCAATTTTCAAAAAGGCAGAACCAACCGCAAGTTACCAGAGGCCCCAGGAGTGAAGGCCCTCAAACATGGGAATCGAAAGCCAAGAACAGAAACGAAACTCAGAGGCATGAGCCCATGCAAAGAAACCAAGGTAATCCTAAACTGACACAGGCTAATACAATTTATGACACCAAGAGCGGAATATCCTGTTCAAAGGAATTTTGATAAGCAGCAGAAGGCATTTGGTGGACAGAAAGCTAAAATCAAATACAAGAATTACATGGAGACTGAGACGATTTCACAGTACCTAAGACACTTGACCTGCCAAGCAAGGAGAGTTGGGGCCTTCACACCTACGCTCAGCCTTGAGCCATGCATAGATATACAAATTGATATTTGTTGGCTGGAAAAAGAAGCATAATTTGTATGGGTAAAAATGGGATTGGAGTTTACGACAATTGGTGCTTACTCATATTGTTGGAGTTGCTTAAAGAAACTGAAGGGTATAACAAGTGTAATATGAAGGAAAGGGGAACAGATTTAAGCATGGATGATATGACTCCATTAGTACACCGGTGCAAAAGGTTTGCGAAACATGCGCCCAAACTGAAAAAGTACAGAGCGGAATTGATTAAAGGAACCGCAAACAAGATGTTTATGGTGTGGCCCCAGGGTGGATTGTTGTCTAAAGCGGTCCTACCGCACATGGCGACATATTTGCATGCCACATATAAAGGTGAAAAGTTAGATAAACGCCTAGCTAGTTTAGAGCTTTGAAAAATGTATCAAGAAGATAAAGAAGAGGAGCCACCATTAGATTGGATACTTAACATATGTACAGAGGGGAGTGAGGTGCCTTCCGTGCAACCTGCCCCGTCCGAACCAAAAATCGAAGTCAGTAAGGACGAAGGATTATACCTGCTAAGAGAGCTTAAAGCAGCCACGGGGTATAGCAACCTGGAATATGAGTCACCTACTCAAAGTAGTGACGAAAGCCCAGACAAAGACAGAGGTAGAGATATCACCTCCAAAGTCCCAAGGGACAAGGAGAGATGCAAAAATGAGAGGAAAGACCAGGTACAAACAAGTACATCTCCCGATACAGAGAGAGAAGGCAAGAGATGGAAACGAAATGAGGATACAACTGATGAGATAGCATTCGCACAGCACTAATGGATGGGAGGTCAGATTCTATTGAAACTCGATGGTAAAAGCATTGATGACGCAAATCGAAAAGAGAAGTTAGAGGATGTACAGAGAATGGAGAAGGAAAAGGAAAAAGGATTGAGAGATGAAAAATTTGGGGAAAAAGAAAGGCAGGGACGAGAGCAGTTATATCGCGAAGAGCAAGAAAGACAACAAGATCATTAACTGAGAGCATCTAATGATCAAGACAGGCATGAACAAAGGCAAATAGAAGATGAGCAAAAGATACGGGAGATAAGAATAAAGAGACAAAGGGATGAGGAAATACAAAGGGCAAATGAATGTAGAAATGCAAAGAAAGAGGAAGCGGATAGAGTTAGAGAAGAAGCGAGGAAGCACAGGGAATTCAGTGACGACATAGAACTCAAGCGAAGACAGAGAGCACGCGATCTTCAATATCTGAAAAGAGAGGTTCAAAAGCCTGATCCAGTAGTAGACTGGGAAGACATTGAAGAATTTGTTCCTGAGTATGATTCAGTACCAGGCACGTCTAGGGCAGATATCGAGGATGACTTTGACACCAGAAACATCGGAGAGACGATCAATAGAATATATGATGAGATGGGGCTAGAGCAAGTACCCCGAGGGGGAGGGAAGGACGAGCGCCTGGAGAGCACTCAGCTTTAAGATGCTGAGGACATCTCCCTAAATAGTAAGAATAGAGAGCTATCTCAAGATAGGTTGGAAATCAGTAAGAACAAGGAGGATGCGAGAAGTTGCAAAAGTTGGGCACAGATAATGTCAGACGTAGAAAGAGAGGAATATGAGAACAAGAAAGACGAGAGAAAACGTGAAAGACACTTTTCAAGGGGAAAGGGAATAAGATGGTCGGATTCTAGTGCATCTGCACCTAGGGCATCGGAATCAGCCACACAGTCAGGCCGACGCAAAGAAATATTGTACAGTCAGAGGAGGGTGTCTCCACCACCCTACGTGAGCTGACTGAGGACATTGCCAGGTAGGCATCGATGTGTGAATATCACTCCTGCAGTAGATAGAAAAACAATGAGAGAAGATAGAGAGGACTATACATCCCAATTTCCGTTGCTTGAAAAAGGAGGCGCGAGACCACAATATATTCCATGGCCACACATGGATCAGGAAAACCTGAAAAACAAGCTTCCAATGCTGACTTCGGGAGCTGGAAAATGGATACATGAGATAGAGAAAATGACGGGGTGGAACACATTGGCTATTGGGGATATTAAATGTCTTTTAATCGCCATACTTGGTGATCGAGCTGATGATGTGTGGACACATGCAGGTTACCCTGGCGTGACTACAGTCAATACCGCGTATGACGGAGCACCGTTTAACAATTGTAGAGCCACAGTGTGGCGAGCACTACAATCGCTCTATCCGGATACTTCCGACATGGGAGGTATAATGCCATGGAAAATGAAAGAGTCAGAAGGCAGTTTGCTTTACATTCACAATTTCCAAGACGCATGGGTACTTGAAAAGAGGGAATCTTGGGGGAAATCTAAATTATGCCAAGGGCTGCCGGATCAGGTACACAAGCAGCTCAAGCAATTAGTAGGAATCGAGGCCAAACCGTGGTCTGAAATACAGTTGACCATAGCTCACTATTGCAGGCTGCTGCAAGAGAAGAATCGCAAAAAAGAAGCTTCACGAAAAGGTGAAGAGGCGAAATTAGTGCAGAAGAAATTGTCATCAAAGTATGCCATGGAAGGGGCAATGATAACTAACACAGATGGATCAAACATGCAGCAGGCCAATAATCAACAACAGGGTAATCAGTGCAATAATGGGTTTTACCCCGGAGGGAGAGGCTTTCGAGGAAGAGGATGGTAGAGTAATCAGGGAGGTTTCCAATTCCAAAACATGCAAAACGGAAGTCAGGATATGTCAAATGGGCAGATGATCAGACCACCACCAATATGTTGGGTGTGTGGCATGACAGGGCTCCTAGCACACACATGCAGAAGTCAAGGCATGGTGCAAAACGACCAAGGAACCAGAGCAGATATGGTGAACCCACCTGTGTTATTACAACAGGGAGGAAATGGAGTTGCGCAGAATCACACAGTGCAACCTCAAACACCAGGAACACATCAAAGCATTTGATAGGTTGTCCACAGGGACAGTCCCAACAGTCACCGATGCAAATGTCACAAACAACAAGTATAGGTCAGGCTGTGAACGATGGGATGAGGGTTAACACTGTTGATGGGGGAAGATCATTCACGCAAAATGAGACAAGATTGTATATGGACTAGGACAGCTCACTGGGAGACCTGGTGTGTTCTATCCTATCAGTGACACCTGACCCTCACCAGGAACCAAGGGTGGATGTCATTATAGGGGGTAAAGAATATTCCTTCTTAGTTGACATGGGTGCGACACGCTTGTGTAGATGTGAAGGCAAGTTTTCTTTGTCCAGAGATGCTATAAACACTCAGGGCTTCACAGGAGCAACAAGTCGTGTTCTTTTACAGACACACTTCCAGTCTTTATAGGAGAATGTGACATGAATGTGCCACTGTTATATTCAAGGCAAACCCCAGTAAATATATTGGGATAAAGACTTAATGAAAAAGTTAAACATGACAATCTCGTTCACAGAGAAGGGCATAGCATGCTCGACTCCAGGAATGTACTATTTGAACGTATGCAAGCTAATTAGAGCATATGCAGGACACATAGCCATGAGAGCTATCCCATTGGATCCAGAAATATTTGCATACAGAGAGTACGGGTGTTGAAGGCATGGCTACCAGGCCTTGCAGACAAAATCATGAGGACCCCAGATGAGTTTTATTTAGACCAAGAATACCTATGCATGAGGAGAAGGGACAAGTATTTCCCTTGATGATGCACACAGCCATAGTGCGAGGGAAAATGGCTTTGATCAACGGTTGTGATGATGAAGGCCGACAATGGTGCACAGTGATCGCCATTGAAGAAGGGTACAGGCTGGTTGACATCACGGATGATGATCTGTTCGACGAACGAACAGACGCCGAGGAAATAACGGTTGAAGTGAATCTCACTTTTTTTGTGAAGATGACCAAAAGAGAAGTGCCCCAGAGAATGATGTTGGCACAGAACCGTCCTGAATATTTTGAGGTCGATATGGGCCAGTGCCTAGCCTAGTATGGACCACAGGCCCCTATGACGTAGGCTTATTGAAAGGAGTAGGAGAAGTCAAAATTAAACTAAAACCAGGACCCATTTTACCGAAGGTACGACAGTATCCCATGTCTAGGGAGGCAGATGAGGGAATTTTCAAGACAATTTTGGCTATGATGGAACAGGACATCTTAGTGACGTCAGAGTTGTCATGCAATACCACGGTTTACCCTGTCAAGATATCAAAAGGAGGGTCTTGGAGGCTAATTCAAGATCTACAACCAATAAATGATATTGTAGAAGCCGAGTTCCCTTTTGTCCCGAACCCGGCCACAATCCTATGTAATATACCTGTTGAGGCAGAATATTTCACGGTGATTGACTTGAAAAATGTGTTTTTCTCAATCTCATTGCATCGAGACTCACAAGATCTGACATCATTTACCTTCAGACAGATGCGTCTGAAAAGCACAAGGTTACCCCAGGGGTACTGCGAGTCTCCCTCAATTTTCAATAGAGTCCTACAGATGGACGTAAGCAATATCGCATTAGAGAGTGTTGTCTTGCAGTCTTGCAATATGTAGATGCCATCTTAATTTGCAGCACCACAGAGGAAAAGTGCACACACGATTCCATTCATCTATTGACTATATTGGCCGAGAAAGGATATAAAGTTGACAAAGAAAAGTTACAATATTGTCAGCAAGAAGTGCTGTATATAGGCCAATTGATCTCACATGAGGGGAAAAGGGTTACCCCGGAAAGGGCTGAAGCCATACTGAACACAGCCAAGCCACACACTATAAAGCAGATGCAGAGCTTCCTAGGTCTTTGCAATTATGTCAGAGCATCGGTCTTTGACTAGAGCTCATATACCAAGCCCTTGTTACAGGCCCTAAAGAAGGCACAGGTGACGAAAGAAAAAATCGTATGGTCCAAGACCATGCAGGAAGGGTTTACTGAACTCAAGAAAGCCATTTGCACGGCACCAGTTTTAGGGATTCCCAACTATGCACAGGAATTCTACCTGTTCTCACACACGAATCGTAGCGTCATGACGGCAGTACTCACACAGAGAACCACATTGGGGTACAAGCCCCTGGCATATTACAGTGGGAATTTGGACCCAGTGATGAGAGGCCACTTCCCGTGCGAACAAAGTTTAGCTGCCGCAGCGTTCGCCATAGATAAAGCAACAACCATTGTGATGGGATGCTGAATGACGTTGTACGTCGAGCACGTGCTGTTTGCCATTCTAGAGTAACCGAAAGGCACATTGACATCTCAGAGAGCTTCTGCTTATCAAGTAATCATATCGAGTCTATCGAGTAAGATCGTTCGATGCAAGATAGTGAACCCAGCTATGTTTATAGCAGAACCAGTCACTGAAGGAGAGCCAATACATGACTAAGCGAACTATGAAGAATTTATGATGAGATTCCCAGAGTGAAAGAAAATGCATTGGCAAGAGAAGAAATTGGGCCTCATTACAAATTGCCCGGTATGGAAACAATGGTGGCCGTAAACCCGCCGCCACCGGCGGACGAGGAAACACCGGCAGCATTACGAGATGGTGCCGGTGTTTCCATGATCCCCATTCCCGTTGAGTCCCATAGGACTCAACGGGAATGGGGATTAACACCATTCCACCCCCGTGATTCCCGGGGAACCGGGGTTGTAATGCCCCGGTAATTCCGGGAATCACGGAGGTAGAATGGTAATACGAGTCCGGCGGTAACCAGGCGGTTTTACCACTGCGGTTACCGCCGGACTCGTAATGAGGCCCATTGTCTTTGTTGTCTGCTCCTCGAGAATTGATCAAAACGATGGGCAAAGTTACACAAGCACCACTGTGATGAAGCACATGGCACATGGAGAGTTTCAAGTGCGCCTTAGTGCACGAATACCATCTCATTATTCAGCACAAGCTGCAGAACTATTGGTGTTGATACACGCGATTGAGAATCACGCAGACCAGGAAATATGGTGTATTGTGATTCCGCCTATGTGACATCAATAGCGCACGCATGCCTAGCGTGCTGGAAGAGGACGAGCTACCTCCGAGCAGACGACACTCCAGTGCAGCATGCAAACTTATTGGACAGGCTGATCAAGGCACTACAGCTCCCAGTGGGCATAGCGGTCGTGAAATGCGCCACCCACACGAAGGGGACAGATTTTATATCACAAGGAAATCAAGCAGCAGACACAGAGGCCAAGCGTATGGCGGCCAAGGGTGAAACCATGATGGACATAGAAATAACTGATGTAAACGAGAAAATGATTGTTGCACGAAGTGAACCTGAGAGCTATAATAATATGGGACAGACCCAGTTAATGGAACTCCAAGGGGAGGCACCACAGGAAGAGAAGAATCTCTGGAAGCGGCAAAGGTGTTCTTTAAACCCCTCTGAAAGCTTGTGGCAACAAGACAGCACTGGTAAACAAGTAATGCCTATAGCCATGTTAAAATTAGCACTGGAGCAGTTACACTCTCCAACACATATGACAAAAGCTAAACTTGCGGCAACACTCGCTGAAGATTGGTTTATACTGAACTTAGCAGAGCATGTTGCATTTTTTATGATCTGCCAGCAGTTCACGGCTGGGCACACAATCAAAGTAATCAGAGGGGTCATCCCAAGGCCCAATGGACCTTTTCAGCACTTGCACGTCGATTACGTCGATATGATTCAAGTATGTAACGGGACAGGTATCTAATATTTGTGGTGTGTCCATTCTCTAGATGGATAGAAGCAGGTCCATGTACTCACCCAGACTCTACCTGTGCGGCCACATTTCTAGTGAGAGAGGTATTTCCCAGGTGGGAAGTATGTGAAGTCATGAGGTCAGATAATGGGGTTCACTTTGTCAATTATGTTTTTAAACAAATTAGCTTGTTGCTTGGTATAAAGCACAAGTTCTCGTCGGTGTATCATCCACAAGGTAATGGAATCTGTAAGAAGCTCAACGGTTTGTTAAAGGAAAGGATAGCCAAGTTGAAGCTTACTCTAAAGAAAGGATGGCTGCACTGCCTCCCACTGGCACTGTATGCACTCAGAAACCAACTTGGTTCCAACCACCACCTTACGCCGCATGAAATAGCAACAGGAAGAAGTATGCGCACTCCCTTGACACCGCAAACCAGAGCTAGGTGTGATGCTCAGCGGACAAGTGAAATCTTAGGGTCTGAAATGGAAAATTACTTGAACTGCATGACATCTTGTCTTACCTTAATTGCAGGCCAGCTGCAGCGATGACAAAAAGAAAAGGGTGCAGGGCAGCACAGAGCCCAGAAGGAGATGCTACTGCAGACACAGCTCCGAATCTATGTGTTCCTTCAATCTTCACTGGAGACACTGTCCCGGTGAGGAATCACACAAGGAAAAAGTCGGACGAGCAAAGTTCACTGGACCGTTCACAATTAAAGACATTACTCCATCTGCAGTCAAGCTACAAGGAAGAAGAGCTTGGATCTTCCTGGGCAATATCAAGCCATACGTCGGAGAAATCCCCCTGCCTGCACCCCACCATGAAGAGATTACACACAATGGGGAAGAACCACAGCACATGCAGACGAGATCCAGGACAAGGAAGAAGGACGCAAGACCAGCAGCAAAGCAGAGACAAAGAACTTTTGTGCAAATTTGTGGCTTGAAAGTGTACATTCCTCTGAGCAAAAAGAGAAGAGGATAAGGACATAAAAAATACAGACACTCTGTGCATTCTAGTTGCAGGGTGAAGGAGAGAAATGCATATGCAAGCCACAAAGTAGGTTATTGACTTTGAACTTTAGACTGTGTCACACTGAAGCCCTGATAAGAAAAGAATATGTCAAATTTCAATGGCAAACACACGAGTTGGAAGAAAATACAGTATCCAGACTCATTCAAGACAGGAGCATTGTTTGGACTCACAAATGGTGTCCCACAGTCGCGACATCACTAAAGACGTTTTGAACTACTTTCACCTAGTCTTGAGGCTACACCCATCACTAGTGGGAAGGCTCACTAGCATCCCCGAATTTCTGCAAGATCCTGAAAACAGCAAGATAATAAGAAGGCTGCTCACGTGATCACCGAGAAGTTCTTCCGACTACCAGAATACAGAGGGGAAAAACAAATGCCCCAAGCGGAAGAAGAAGCGAATACACTCATCTGATGTATTAACATTTCTTTGAGATCCGGCAAACACAGAACGCTTGAGCATAATCTTGAACGGCATCATCATCCAGGTCACTCTCCACATCAACCTAGACCGTAGAAGTTGCTCACAGTGAGTATCGAACTGTTCCAGAATTCAGCAAAGGCTAGGGTAATGTCCCTGTCACCAGAAGATAGCAAATTGTCAAAACAATGTCTTATTTCGCCTAATTGAGGAATTTCCAGAACTTGTAGGGAGGCCTGCCGATGTTGACGTCCTCATGTTCATCAGAGACCCAGCAAAATCCACCCAGCTAAGCATGCTCCTGCATGGTATTGTAGTACAAATCAAGCTCTCCAATCTCCACCAGAGTTTCCGGAAGAAACCGTGAAGCTTCCCGCTGAGGGACAGATCGAGAAAGCATTACCAGAGACCTGACTCTTATTACACCGATAAAGACACAACATGTCGTCTGGGATGAAGAAAATAAGAGGCATCCACTGGAACTCATATACTTTGAACATGCACAATAAAGAAACGTGTTGACCACATTACCTGAGTTTGACATTTCCGCATACGTAGAAAAGGAGAACTGTATACAGAGATAACAGACAATCCAGCGTCCAGGCAAGAGGGACAATTGTTTCTGTACATGCAATCCACAAGAGGAACCAGCAGTATCCAGGAATAATATTGTCTAAAATTGTATTAAAGCATTAGCCTTGTCCATAAAATGTTTGAGATGAGAAATCAGAATAGCAGCCATGTTCTCCCCCAGGAGGAGAGACGCTCTTATTTTTCCAGAAGTAAATGTTGCAGACTAACCTATAAGCGTATCATGTACTTATGCATTATATTCATCATTGTTTTATTTTTGCTGACGATTAGAACTGCATTTCTTATTGGTAGACAAAGCATTCAGAGTCCAGTGCACCCACCTAACAATGCACACATGAAGCCCACAAAGGCACCCAGACCCTATGTAGTCATTCCAGTCCCTAGAAGATCTGACAATACAGTGAGTGAACTTGAGATGGATGTGAGTAGCAATGACAGACACATAGTTGCAGTAACAAGCACGTTAACAAGCCTGAGACAGGGTCGGCAAAATGTGAGTGAAAACAAGTTGCTTTCAACCACACGCATGCAAAAAGACGAGTGCACATACACCAGATCTAATTTCAATAGCTACAGAAACACAGGCCAAAGAAGGGGAGAAATTAGGGCAACCAACTGTGAGAAGCTACCCCACAAGCGAAAAGAAAGGACAAAGGGGAGAAGCTGAACCTTTGGAAAAGACAAAAAGAGCTGAAGAACAAACCAACAGAGACAGCATTGACAAACACACCTGATCCAATGAAGAGAACAAACACAAGTCCCACAAAACTATCACATGCAGACATAGTGGCAGAATTAATTTGGCCATTCATAAACAGAGCCAAGAAAAGACAGGAGATGAGGGAATGAATTGCAAGACTTTCGCCTACCTCATTGGTACAAATGAAGAGGCCTGAACCATGGATGGAAGTGCCTGGGAATCCCCCAGTGAGAAGAAGCTATATGAATATTATAAAAGATGTGATGATAGCAAACTACATGAAAACCTTGAATCAAGAGAAGCATACAAGGAGATGACAGTGAACTAAACGATTACCAGGACAGCACAGCACATTTGGGAAACAGCATATGGTACCAACATATGAAAGAAGTCGGAAAACAGAGCTCAGAGGGGGAATGCTTTGTTTGTGCACTCTTACCCTACAGCACGGGGAAATCAAAGATCTTTGTAGCCGTAGAAATTGACGTCCAGATAGCACACTGTCTATCACACTTAACAATGTGCAAGACAAGAGGTCAATACATGGGAAGTGATGCTTCCCTTAAATGGGCAACTGAAAAGACAGATCCAGATGAAGATAAATACATACAAGATATAAAGACACGAAACAGAGCCCATACAAGAATCCATGTGATCAGATATGAGAAGCCAGGAGAGAAAGGAGCTGGCATTAGATGGGAAGTGAATAAAAAACATGACGTCAAAGGAAAATCTGCAGAAGAGGCCAGAAAAGGGAAGAAAGGAGGCCAAATGCAAATATGGGGAACAGTGCTATCACCAGACGGATGGGAGAAAGGAGTAGTGATCTGCTGAGCATGGATGGTCACCGGAGCCTGCAAACAAGCAATTGAAAATGCACAGCAGATATGCAAGCCACTATGGTCAAAACATGCAAAACTATTGACATGGGTCGAAGGCAGAAGAGGACCCCTACAGATAGTGCCATTGAAGAATCCGAAACTGTGCTTCAGAAACAATGGAACAAGACAAATGGGAGAAAATCAGAGCTGTGGACCAATCTTTGGCGCGCCAGGAATGGTACACGGTACTGCAGTGACAATGGATCATTATAGGGCATGTGGATCGAAAGCATATATCAGACTGCCATAAAACTGGGGAGGTATATGCACATTAGTAAATGTCCATGTTCCAGTGCTGGTGATTCCAAAAGGTGATTTGAATATTGACAGTTTTCCAAAAGCAAATGCTCACCTGAGGAAGAAGAGATCTGTGAAATTAAGAAGCAGAATGAAAAGAGAAAATGATTTCTCTGCCAAATCAATGAAAGCCTTTGACGCAATTCCATATGAACACAGGCTGTTCAGTCAGACCTCATCAGTGTTCACGACAATCTTCATGCCGAGAATCCAAGTTGGAGCAAATAATAAATGGTTACAAATAACCAGATGGGAGTTACTGCAGACAATCAATACAACCATAAAGGGATTCAACGCAATCAATGAAGAATTAAGGGCAATTCGACTAATGACTCTTCAGAACCTATACTTCCTTGACCTGATCAGAGCCATGGATGGAGGTGTTTGTGCAAAAATCGGAGAATCATGTTGCACATTTATACCTTCTCTTGATGAAGGAATCGGAACTCTAACAGAAGCCATAGGTATGCTGAAAACACTACAGAATCAAATGATTGATGAAACCAACGAAGTAGACGATGAGAGTTGGTTTGGGTCACTGTTCTCATGGGTTCCACAATGGATTGCATATGCATTCAAATTCCTAGGAGCCCTACTAGTGATGATATTGCTCGGATTTTGTGTTATCAAGATAATAATCTCCCAATGCCAGAAACCTGCGAAAAGAGCCATATGGATGAAGATCATGATTAATGTCGAGTCAGAAGGGAAACCCAAAGACCTGACTGATGAAGAAATAAGAGACTTTGTAAAAGCTAGCATTCACGCACCAGAAGGAACAACGTTTCTATATCCAAGGAGACATTGAAATTATGAGGGGAAATGCATTTATTGCAGCCCAAATGGACAATGTCAACTTATGACATGGAACAAAGATAAACACGTGAGAACAGCAGGAAGCTTGAAGGGAGTGATAAAAATATGGACCCCAAAGAGACCTTTATTCAGGGCGTCATTTATAGACCCAGACAATGAAGTGAAATTGAATTCAGAAGATGCCGAAAAGGTGGATACCAAGAGAAAAGTGAAAGTGGTAGAAGAATCGCCCACAGGGGGGCGTGTAGACGAGGTCCAAAGCACGACCCACTCTCAAAGTGCCCATTTTGGAGTGCCAGGAACGCGCACGCCAAGATACGTGATGTACGATGAGCAAATAAACCAGCAGAGAGCCACAGTAGGGCTCTGCCTGGTACCGATCAGACTGACAGCACCCATTGAATTACCAGCACCAAAAAAACCATGGACAGCAAGGTACCCATTGAGAAAAACGTATCAACAAGTGAGACAGAATGACGATTGTCCAAACGTGATGCCTGAAGAAGACACGAATGTCCTAGAAGAGGACGAATGGTGACGTCACAAGAACTCGGACTGATTTGCAGATAAAGAGAACAACGACCTGTGAATAATGAAAAGAGACGAAACACCATGGATAAGCGACATCCTGAGTTGAAGTATAAGAAGCTTATGCCATAAAAGCGATGAAGATAGGCAACCAGTTTACGCGTGTACATATGCTTGGAAACGCAAGAAAGCTGAGGAACTCGTGCGGCCTGCTATGCTTAGTAGGAAATTAGATGCAAAAAGGCAGAACCAACCGCAAGTTACCAGAGGCCCCAGGAGCGAAGGCCCTCAAACACGGGAATCGAATACCAAGAACAGAAACGATACTCAGAGGCATGAGGCCCTTGCAAAGAAACCAAAGTCATCCTAAGATGACACAGGCTAATACAATTTATGACACCAAGAGGGGAGTATCCTGTTCAAAGGAATCGAGATAAGCAGCAGAAGGCATTTGATGGATAGAAAGCTAAAATCAAATACACGAATTACATGGAGATGGAGAAGATTTCACGGTGCCTAAGACACGTGACCTGCCAAGCCAGAAGAGTTGGGGCCTTCACACCTGCACGCAGCCTTGTGCCATGCATAGATGTCTGAGTTCTCTCAGACAGAGAGGCAGCATCGAGACCTACAAATTAAAAACTAATTGACACACGGCCAGTGTGTCAGTGATGGATGGTGGTACTGGTTGGTGGGAGGCTAGGGGAACTGACGGGCATCCTGCACCTGGCCGACCATTCTGCATGCTGCTAGGCAAAGTGGAAAAGTATAAGGTGACATGGTATCAACCCAATCACAATGCACCAAGTAATCTAGGATCCTATAGCCTGTAGAACCAATGAGACGTCGTACTCTTTGTGACGTTTACAGTAGTCATTCTGAAGGAAGCGCTTAGATGCCCCACCTGACGCTAATTACCCAATCCCCTCTCCCCGTTACCTTCTACAGATATAGTACCTATAGTAAAGTTACCTTACTATAACCAATATAATTGAATGCAACATTTTTAGCAATTCACGTCAGTGATGACGAGTTTTTAGTATAAAGGATGTAATTTTTGTGAAGTTCGTTGGAGTTGAAGCGAGAAGGAACATCGCGCCACTGCCGATATTCATAACTCCCTGTTTTCTGTACTTGTCATTAAATGGACTCCCTTTGCCAAACCATTGAGTTCTCATTATTGATTTGATGCTTGAGTATGAATCTGCATCCCCATCCATCTCACGGGTGGTGATATTCCATTTTAAAGTGCTGTTTGGAAAAACCCCAGTCCTATGGGCCGGCTGGGGTCCCTCCTGCACAAGAGGATGTACCGGAAGCATGCCATTTCCGATCAGGCACCCTGCACTTGCGTTTGAGGGTGACGAGGTCTGAGTCGTACCAAGAGTTGTACTTGGCTTTGGGCTTCAAGCGTATTCTCTTGACAGGGGCAAGAACATTCAAGAGTATCAGATACAGCAGAGTGGAGCATGGAAAGGGCTGTGTCAGGGCGTGAGTCAGCCAAGGGGGGGACATGTGGGAGAGAAAGTGGCGGTGAAAGCCTCAACTGACACACGCTTCATGGGTCCGATAACTGTGAATGTAGGTGGCAGTGCTGGAGTTGGTTTGGCCTGAGGGTAGAGAGGGTTAGCTGGAAGGAAAGGAGAAAGTGATCACTCCAGGAGAGAGGAGTGGTGAGAGGGATCGAAAGGGGAAGGTCTGAAGAGTTCAGAATGTCCAGAGTGTGCCTTGCAGAGTGAGTTGGACCAGAGAGGTGAATAGAAGAGATAGAGTGGCAGAGGTTGCGAAAGAGTCCAGAGGAACGACAGGAGGCATTCCATTTATAAGCGCTATGTCTGTCGCTCACTGAAGTCCTGGTAAAAACAAGCATTGGCAAAGCCAACAGTTTACGCGTGTGTATCAATATTAGGCATTCACCAGGCACTGCTCTTTTATGCCCAGGCAGTCTCTCCACTTTGCAGCTGCTACCACCAATGGACACTTAATACCACTGTGGCAGTGCCTGGCAAAATCACTTTGCCATGCCTACACAAAAGCCAAAACTCTTGGCATTGCCAAAGTTCATTTCTGACTCTTTTTATCTGTTTGCCCTTCCCAGCAAGGTATAGAGTGAAATGGATTAGGGAATGGTTTAGGGATGCATGTTGTCAGCGCCTTTAAAAATGGCTGAATTCGTTTTTCTCATCTGAAAAATCTGGAACGTCCCAGTTCCCTCTATCATTGAAGATGTACTTTGTGAGATCATGAACTTATTTAATACATGACTTTTTAATCTGTGTATGTTTAAATCATGATTTAAGTGCACTCATTTTGACTGATTTTATTCAAGATTTTCTTGGGGCATACTGGCAATCCCCTGATAGAAGGGTTGGGCTCACACTGTGTACTCGCTTGTTCGGTGAAATATGGGGCCACTTTGAAAAGATTTTCCAGGGTCACTTTTGGTTCCCAGTCCGGCCCTGTTCATAGAAAATGTAAATATGGATTTTAAAATGGCTATGTGTTGTTCCCCCTTGTCAAACTTACGCTGGGTAAAAACACATGCAACTCTCCTAAATCGAACACCACCAACTCAGAGTTGTTGCTCACAGAATGATGTACTGTTTTTTTAGCTGGGTTGAGGTGGTAACCCCATGGCATACTGATGCAGATTGAGGGTTATGGCATTCATGCCAACATCGTGCAGACCTGGGAGGGAGATGTTCTCACGGAAACCGCAAGAATGCATTTTTCCCATTGGATCGCATTGCCATTTTAATTATTTTAGGAGGGAGAAAGTAAAAAATAGCAACATTAGTTTTAAAAAAATATCGGGTGTCTCACCCCTAAATCGGGATCTAGCTGAGACACAGCATGGCAGTGGCACCTATTGTGGTTTTACCTGGCCAGTCCAGATGTTCTCATCCCTGTCCCTGATACTTAGGAGAGGCAGTCAAGACAGTATTTTGTCCTTGTTTTGTTTTAATTACACACTGCCCATTGGGCCTCATTCTGAGTATGCCGGTATCCTGGCGGTAGATACCGGCATTTGGTATTTAACTTTACCAGCACTCGGTCCTGCCGCATTGCTGCCAGATTATGAGTGCCGGCGGTATGGTGTAAATCCCCATTCATGGGACTCCATGAGGGGATTTTCCATCATTACCACCGCTGGCAATGCCGGCGGCGGCAACAAGGGTTTTTTGGGCCAGTAGAATTGGCGGGTAGAATTTAGCTGGAGGTAATGCCGGTGCCCCACTGGCAAACCTCTAGTCAGGCTGTCTGGTAAATTGCTGGTATTCACAGATACCAGCACTTTTTTACCGGACCACCTGACTCGGAATGAGGCTGATTGTCATGTAGATCCCCAGCCTCACTTTTAGGGGAGAAAATATGAAAATGGAATCGCCTATTCCCATCGCTGCTCAAAGAGCATAAGAGTCAATCAGTGGGTAAAAAATGGACAGGCGTGGCAGTGACACAACATCCAGTCACATCAAAAGCAGTAGTCCTCTCAGATCTGTAAGCTGTCAGTTGCATGCATCCAAATCTTTTGAGTCTCTGTGGAGAGGAGCATAATATGGTTTTGCATGATGGTGATTTCATCTTAGTCCATGCATGACAAACATTCGGAAACATCTGGGCGGGAGATTTTCTCACAGAACGCAGGAGAAATTATTTCTCCCATAGGACTGCATAGGGGTTCGAATTATTTAAGGTGGGAGAAAGTGAAAAATATCAATATTTTAAATTTAAAAAGCGGGGGTCTCTCCACTGAATCAATGACATGATATGATAGGTTATTTATAACATGCTTAATACCCAGAGGTTTTTAAGCACGGACCCAGGGATCAAGCCTGTGGTGCTCCATGTCGGCTTGCTTCCAAGATGAGCACATTGCCCCTGAGCTATCCTCCTGAGACAAAGGTATCAAGAGGGTTGGCGTGTATTTCAATGATGATTGCCCTACCTAGACAAAGATAAATGCTTGCTTAACATTTCTCAGCCAGGTGAAATGTTTAAATAACAGTTCCTGAGGAGTGGCAAGCATTTCTCTCCTACAAGCACTTCAAATATTCTTTAAGCATTGAGTACGCTACTTATAAAATGTTAAATGTTTATTTGTGTAGATTTATTAAACAGTTACTAAAATGTTTAGTATATTCTGAAGTGATATATTAAGTGCAGGGAGAGAGATTAGGACCTTACAAAGATCTCATAAAATTGGTGGAGCCAATAAGGTCTTGGCTATTAAGGTTTTCCGCACACGATATTGAAATTGGCGTAGAAATGATAAAAATGCAATTATTGATGGGATTTGGTGGTGTGAGCTATAGGAATGGCGGATGACTGCGCTGATCTGGTTCCAAATCCGTCTGTTCCTCCTGCTGCCAGATACAGGGTCTCAGTGGGGCAAGGTCACGGGTTTCTGCATGTGGAGGTAAGAAGGGGAGATGAGACCGAATTTGTATGGGAGCTGGATCTATGAGAATTTCACTAAGGTCCTGTTGGCATCAGTAAATGATCCATCAGACACTTGGTTCTGTGTGTAGTCTTCATTTTATTGGCACAATGTTGCCAATAGTTGTCAGGGCACCTGTGGTGCTTATTCAGTTGAGGAAAGCCAACATGTGTTTCAACCGAAGGTCTTTATCAAGGCTGTGCTGTTAGTGGTAAGGTGAAGTGTATGTGGGTGACAGGTGAATTTCCATGAAAGTGGACAAAGCAACATGTATGAATACATTGATAGTTCATAAAACAACATTCACGGTTCATATATACAATATGATTGGGTGCGGTGGGTGGTGTTGTGAGAGGTAAACATATTTACATTTTAGGGTACAGAGCAGGCAATAATGTATATTGTATATGCCCCATTGGGTACATGTCACAGTAAAATTGAATTTGCACCAAGGAAGAAAAGAAGGAGTATAAAATGGTTAGCTTGGGTGATCTCCTAATTGGTGATCTAATTGTTGTAATTATTGGCCATTTTACCAAAGGATTATAGCATTAGTTGTCCTTGAATAAGGATACTGGATAGCCACTGGAATGAATAAGGGAAAGGCAAGTATATGATCAAAGTGGTGACCAATGTGAGCAGCATGGTTGGTGCTGATATGCAAGCAGCAGATGTGGGTGGGGATGGTGGAATGGCAGGGGTGTCGGGCAGGGTGTGGGTGGCCCCATGTTGGTGGGCATGTATATGCCGTGGGTGCAACAAGGGGGGTAAGGTGGTGGCAAGGCATGGTCAGTGTCAAGGAGGAAAAAGTACACCGTGGGGCCAATGAGGGCGAGGAGGGTGCGGTAGGTGACTGGATAAGCCAGCTTTGCACGAGATCAGGGAGTCATGTGACTGAGTGGCATGCACCCAGTGGTGATTGTAGAAAGGCCAGGTGGCAGGTATTTTTGGGCATGTCGTGTTGGGCATGTACATGGGTGGCGAGTGTAGCAGAGCCAATGGGCAGTTAATGGTGATGAGTCCTGTTGGACATGGGCATGGGTGCCGTGTCAGAGGTTGATGATGGTGGATTGGTACGACGTGGAGCCGAAGGACAAATACTGTATAGAATTTGCTGAGAGCATGTGGATCAGCACGCGCTGTGTGCAGCAAACCATTATTGCTTTCAAGGGCTGTTCCAGTGGGTACCACGGAGTAGCGAGGGACGGGTGGTGGGCGTGTGCCAATAATGACGCCAATTGGAGCTTTTTCTTTGTGCTACTTAAAACCCATGACAGTAGAACATATTGCCACCATTATAGGAGGTTCATGCATGTGGCTCTTACCAAAGAGTTAAATCCCATAACTGTGGGTGGATAGCTGGGCTGTGCACATTACCAACCTTTATTTTGATACTGATATAAACGGGATGGATGGGAAATTAGTTTGTTTGTACCAGTGCCGAAGGATGTGTTGAGGCAAAAATGTTGCTTGTCATTAACAAATTAAAGAGCTCACGGGTGCCAGGACCTGATGGCCTCGCCACTGCTGTGATCAAGACCAATCCAGAATACCGGGCCCGCCTTTTTGCCCTAGTTTTTGCTTGGGTTATTTACTTATTGGTTATTTGTAATGCGCATTATACAGCAAACATTAGGCCTCATTACGAGTCCGGCGGTAGCTGCGCCGGTAGAACAGGCAGGCTGCCACCAGACTTGTGTATTTTTCCGGCACCTGGCTTCACAGAAACACTGGGGCATTACGACCCCCGTGTTCCTGGAAGTCAGGCGTCGGAAAAATGATAATCCCTATTCCCATTGAGTGCTACAGGACTCAATGGGAATGGGGAAGACGGAAGCACCGGCACCGTTAATAACGGTGCCGGTGCTTCCCTGTAAGTCTGCGATCAGCTGCCGTTCTGCCTGCCAGGTCAGACCTGGAGGGCGGGATGGCAGCTACCCGCAGACTCGGAGTGTGCGGTCCGGTAACAACGGTGCCGGTAGGCTAACAGCACTGTTTTTACCGGACCAGCACACTCGTAATGAGGACCAATAATTATGTTTCACAGCGCATCAAGACAAGGGGGTGATGAGGAAGGTATAAAACAAACATTTTCTTAAAAGGTCTATTAACATTCAAAACATGCAAATGCTATAGCGTGAGAGCGGGGGGGGGGGGAGGAGGGGAAGTGAAGGAAGTGGGGAGAGGGAAGAAAACAAAAAAAACATTCTGACTAGGTCATGTGACAATTTAGAACATGTACATGCTGAAACAAAACATGAAAACAGAGGGATGGGGAGGAAGGGAAGTTCAGGAGGGAAGGAGGATGAAACAGACATGATACAACAGACATGATGCATCAGTAAGTAGGTAACAGCAAACGTGATAGGGCTGCAGAGATAGAATGGCAACATCTAATGCAAGAAAATACAGAACACACATTAAGGAGGCAACAGCAGAAGTGATAGGCCTGCAGAGATAGAATGGCAACATTTAATGCAAGAAAATACAAAATACACATTAAGGAGGCAACAGCAGAAGTGATAGGCCTGCAGAGATAGAATGCCAACACCTAATGCAAGAAGAAAATACAGAATACACATTAAGAAGGAAGCAGCAAACATGATAGGGCTGCAGAGATGGAGTGCCAAAAACATGCAAGAATTACAGTAAAGGTGCCACCAGACCATGAGTACAATATTGAGGTACATCAGATTCAATGACCAAGGAATAGTCCTTGGAAGCCATGGCAGCAGAGTGAACCTATTGGACAATAGGTGGCTGCAGGTAGCATCGGAGAACTGAGTCAGAGTTAGCAGGGCCGTCAAGAAGCAACGTGATAGGGCTGCAGAGATAGAATGGCAACATCTAATGCAAGAAAATACAGAACACACATTAAGGAGGCAACAGCAGAAGTGATAGGCCTGCAGAGATAGAATGCCAACATTTAATGCAAGAAAATACAAAATACACATTAAGGAGGCAACAGCAGAAGTGATAGGCCTGCAGAGATAGAATGCCAACACCTAATGCAAGAAGAAAATACAGAATACACATTAAGAAGGAAGCAGTAAACATGATAGGGCTGCAGAGATGGAGTGCCAAAAACATGCAAGAATTTCAGTAAAGGTGCCACCAGACCATGAGTACAATATTGAGGTACATCAGATTCAATGACCAAGGAATAGTCCTTGGAAGCCATGGCAGCAGAGTGAACCTATTGGACAATAGGTGGCTGCAGGTAGCATCGGAGAACTGAGTCAGAGTTAGCAGGGCCGTCAAGAAGCAACGTGATAGGGCTGCAGAGATAGAATGGCAAAATCTAATGCAAGAAAATACAGAACACACATTAAGGAGGCAACAGCAGAAGTGATAGGCCTGCAGAGATAGAATGCCAACATTTAATGCAAGAAAATACAAAATACACATTAAGGAGGCAACAGCAGAAGTGATAGGCCTGCAGAGATAGAATGCCAACACCTAATGCAAGAAGAAAATACAGAATACACATTAAGAAGGAAGCAGTAAACATGATAGGGCTGCAGAGATGGAGTGCCAAAAACATGCAAGAATTACAGTAAAGGTGCCACCAGACCATGAGTACAATATTGAGGTACATCAGATTCAACGACCAAGGAATAGTCCTTGGAAGCCATGGCAGCAGAGTGAACCTATTGGACAATAGGTGGCTGCAGGTAGCATCGGAGAACTGAGTCAGAGTTAGCAGGGCCGTCAAGAAGCAACGTGATAGGGCTGCAGAGATAGAATGGCAAAATCTAATGCAAGAAAATACAGAACACACATTAAGGAGGCAACAGCAGAAGTGATAGGCCTGCAGAGATAGAATGCCAACATTTAATGCAAGAAAATACAAAATACACATTAAGGAGGCAACAGCAGAAGTGATAGGCCTGCATAGATAGAATGCCAACACCTAATGCAAGAAGAAAATACAGAATACACATTAAGAAGGAAGCAGTAAACATGATAGGGCTGCAGAGATGGAGTGCCAAAAACATGCAAGAATTACAGTAAAGGTGCCACCAGACCATGAGTACAATATTGAGGTACATCAGATTCAATGACCAAGGAATAGTCCTTGAAAGCCATGGCAGCAGAGTGAACCTATTGGACAATAGGTGGCTGCAGGTAGCATCGGAGAACTGAGTCAGAGTTAGCAGGGCCGTCAAGAAGCAAGACTGTGATAGTCATGGTAATTAGTTGTTGTAGAGAGAAATGATGCGTGAACGTGTCGCGTTCAGGATCATGACAGAAATGAGGAGTAAGTCAAGGGGTGGGTGCGTACAGCACATAGGAGGAGAGGCAGGTTCATTGGCCAGATGAATGCAGGAAGACACCAGGACGAGGATCAGAGTGCAGTAGTGGAACAGAGGCAGTACCAGGCAATGAAAGGAGGCCATAGGTGTGGAGGCAAAGGAGAGGCTATACAGGCTGGGAATGCAGGGAGCACGGCCAAAGCAAGGTTCTTGGCATAACGCTTACCTTGAGGAAACAAGTATGATGCGGCGAGCGACCAAAGTGGCAGGGCTTGAAGAACATCAAGCAGGAGGTTGGCGAATCCCAGGGCAGCAGCAAGATACAGAGGTAGGTGGCACGGCGTAGCAGCCACGGCCAGACAGGCCAGACAAGAGAGTAAAGGGCCCTTAAATGTGGGCCTTGAGGCAGGGGGTCGGCTCATCAGATTGGCATTAGAAAAAGATGAATCAGCCAATCAGTGTTCCGTGGGGTGGGCTCTGTGTAAACACAATGCCAGCCAGAGCTGGTAATGGCAGCAACCATTTTAGTGTGGTACGAAGCATCATAGTCACAATTGAATCCCAACTGGGCTTACCTGATCCCCTTGGATAGAGGCATCATTTGTGCTTCTTGAGGCCAGGCAGATAGAGAAAGAAGGGCAGCCCTGTGCCCCTAGGCCTGCTTGGATGAAAAGAGGCAAGACAGGAGAGTAAAGGGGCCTTATACATGGGCCTTGAGTTAGGGGGTCGGCTTTGCCTGCCGTCTCGTGGGATTGCCCATAGAAAAAAGGTTTGTATAGGGGTGCCAACCCGTGCCCCCTCATCTGAATATAGATAACATGGTAGGCAGATCAAATAGTTCCCTCATTGAAGAAATCAGGATTATAGTGCCTTTATTAAAGTAAAATGTTCACATGGCACTGTGCATATTTGGGTTACGATGACCCAGGAAATAAAGGGTGATTTAAATATCACACATACCCTAAGTGTATAAAGATATATTATGAATAAAGGATACAAAGTAAGAGATGTTTAATTAAATAAATAATAGCTCCCTGAAGAATAAATACAGTGGCAGACAAAAATATATTTCAAAATGGATAACTCAAGTACAAAATGGTTTCCAGGCCTAAGCCAGGTGTGAAAGACTATGACTCATGCCAAAAGTTTTCAGACAAGCAACAGAGGCTTATGCGTTGGAGACAATCTTTGGCAGCATCTTGCAGTGAGGTAATTAGGTTTGTGAGGTTAAAATTGGAATTTGGCAGGAAAACCAGACAAGGCTGTGATGAAGCCAGATAAAGTAAGGAAGCTTATATACATGTATCTATGTTCTTATTGAAAAGGGCACAACGGGTGTCATGCAGACCATTCGGAGAGACAAGCTGTATTATTTGGCATCATATAATAGAGTATAAATATTTCACCAACAGTACAAGGCACTAACTAACTTGGAAGGACCTCGACAATCAGATAAAGCGTAGACATTGATGCAATGAAGGTGTTCTTGGCAGGGGTTGAGCATGGTCATAGTTGTGTCAAGCAAGTCTAAAATAAACTTAGCAGTGTCATGCGGCAAAGATGTTGCATCATTTCTAGTGACTATAAAAGAAGGTTAAAGGCAAAAAGTATTTGAGTTTGTCCAGAATGTGTCTTGCTATTACAGCTAATAAAGACTGCTGAAAACTTCCAGGCATCTGATTTTCTCTTGTATCTCTCTAAGAAGTGCTCATGGATGCCTGGTGCTTGATGGAGGATGGGTCCAGGGCCCTCAGTTCATGTGGCACCCAACGTGGGGCCCTAGTCGTTCATAAGATTCAGGGACACCGGCCCAAAACCCCTTTCTTGATGGTGGTGTGCTGGCAGACAAGAGGAGATGCCTAAAAAAGATGAGAAGGTGAGTGACAAACTGCAACTGCAGCATGATCTCATTTCTGTCAAGGGCCTGTCCTCATGACCGTCAGCATAGCACACCTGGCATCTATGAGTTATGGTATGTATTGTGAAAGACAGAGGCAGGAGAAATTGAATAAACATGTTTATGTACAAATAAAGGGGAATTGAAATGATTTTCAGTAACAGGAAATAAGTGTAGAGATAAGAGATACCGCCTAGAGAATCATGATTCAAGGGAATCAGAAGGAGACATTTCAAACTCCAATGGGAGTAGGGTGAAATAGAAAATGCGTAATCAGGATTATGTAAGGTGATGTCTCAAACCCGGTACAGGGTAAAGTAGAGGTGAGGAAAAAAGGTGATCATGTTATTTCTAAAGTATAATGTCTGACTAGTCTAAACGTTGTTTGTCAAGTAAGCTATTGAAGACCGATAAAAGTGCAAAGAATTGAGAAGTACATTGAAATAAGAGGATTGAGCAGCAATTGATTGTGCTTGCTCGTATTTGTTGTTTTAAAATGTTAAAAGTGATGATTTAAGTTAAAATAGATGCTTTATTTAAGGATCTGGTAAGTACAGGCAGTCAATTGTGACTTGTTATTATGGAGGACAATCCTCTCAGGCACCAATGCAAAACACCATTGTGTTACACTTTTTAAACAAGGGATTGACATCAAGTAAGGGGTTAAAAATAAATAAAAACAACATATGCACAGAGATAAAACTCTAGAGAGACTGTAAACCTAGGATCGATATAAATCCAACAAGCATAACACATAAACAAAGAAAGAAACAGCGCAGGAGTGAAAAAAGAAAAAAAAGGAAATCTGCAAACCTTTCTCTGGCTAGGAAAGTGTGCAGTTAAAGTTTGATTCAAAGCTGGGTTGTGAGCTAAAACAACAGTGATTCTATTTTTTGTTTGAACAAATGAAGACAGTCTTAACATGGCATGCCCTAGGAGTAAAAAGAATATAGAAATGTATTCCTTTTAAAAGCACAACATGTTGATAGAAACCGCTGTGCAAGCGGATACAGCATTCTGTTGCTTTGAAGTAACCCAAAGCTAAGATAAGGGCTGACACAGAGCCAGGGAGTGATTGATAGTTGCAGAAAAACAGAGCTGCTTGCATTCGAAAGCATGAGATAGCCCGAGGGTTTGAAACAGCTATGAATCAGTTCTGCATAAGAAATGAGGAATATGCTAGTCTTTGAGTAAAATTACATTCTTTTATAAAACAAAAAATTATGGGAAGCTTAGAGAAATTACAAGTGCATGTATACATGTGTATTAGCATTGAAACAGAAAAGATAAATAAACATTAATAAAAATGTGATTAAAATGAGTGGGAATGAGGGGGGCCAAAGCTGATGCATGTATGATCATGCATGGAATGAATTGAGAACAGAGACAGATTTGAAAAAATGTTGTGGCTTTTGGGGTTTTTGGAACCAGATAGTATGTTTTGTATAGTAGCAGAGTGATTTTGGATCAACATTGTTAATAGAGTATTATAGTGATTGATTTGTGCATTTTGGAAATATTCATATTCTGTGAACTAGGTTCTAGGTGAGCCAGGGCTGACTCACACCCTTATTAAAATGTAGCCTTGAACCAGAAGTCATTGAACTGACTTTCGTTTATTAGGGGTTTTGTGACGCACACATGTAATGCTTGTGTTTCTTGAGTAGGGAAGCTCAGCTTTAGGTCCATATGACAAACACCAGTTGAAGAAATTGAAAGTTGAGCAGGTTTTGACAACAGCATTGCCCCTAGTCGTTTAGTTAAATAAAGGTATATATTTTGAAATAGTGCTGTTTTGCCAAGAAAGCGATATGTGACTAAACCATATTGTGAGTTTACTGTTTTACACTAGAAATTGTCCCCAGTCATTGCACATATGTGAACTAGGTTGGTCCCATTAGGTCACTTTTTTAAATCACACAAGCCACTTCCCATTTTAAGGAGTTTGTTAGTTATTTTGGAATTAATGCCAGGTACTTTCTCTGTAAGGCACACACTAGAGTACCCCTGATTTGTTAATCTCATTTTAAAGCTACAGAGGCATTTTTTATTTGTGATAAATGGGACATTTTGAAAGAGAATATATCATAAAGCATGCATGGGCCAATTTTACAGATGAGAAAAGGCAATGGAAAGAAACCATTAAAAAAAATCTAGACAATTGATGGAAAGTAATTGGGAAAACTGAAAGGTGCTTTGCTAAAATGTTTCAGTGCGCTACCAAAAGGAAAAGCAGATGCACAAAGTTTATTTTCATAGAATCTGTAACAAAGTGCAAGGAAGTATGTCATCAGAAGCAAAAGAAATGGGAAAGTGATTGCAGAAGGATAGAAGGGGGATGAGAAAGGGACCCAAAATGATTGGCAGAGGAAAGGTAAGACAGAGATTGCAAATAAAAGCACAGCAGAGTGCTTTAAATAACCAGGTCAGTAAGAATATTGATAATCAAAGACAGAGAGAGGAGGAATGGGATATGCACCATGATACAATATAGTCACAAAGATATTACAAATGCATACTCAAGCATATGCGCCAAAGCTAAAGCAAATTAGGCAACCTTCAAGAGGGGGGACATGATCTCCCCCACTGCACAGCATAGAGGCATTAAAACAATCTGTTTTTAAAAATGCCCAAGATCACACTATTTTTTAGCGAAACATGCGCCGAGAATAAAAAATGTAATTATGAGTGCAGATTACATTAAAAAAGTAGGTTAACACAATAGTAAATTATACTAGATTAAGCACTGTAAATATTTATGGGGAATGGCAAGAATTAATGATATAAAATACCTTTTTCAACAATAATATTAAAAGTGCATGCACTGATGCAAACATTTGTATTTAGAATGGGGAATCAGTAAATAATGAGAGGAGGTACTCGCAAACACACCAGGGCTAAGGTTACACACGCTATATATAAGAAAAGCATGATATATTTTATAAGAAATTAACAGTTGTATCACACTGGTATTTTTAAGGCCTGAACATGTAAAGGAGTGTGCCATTAGGTTAAAGGAGTATTTTTTATAGAGCACACACCCTGATTAGTATGATTTTCAAGAATAAAGAGTGCATTATTTAGATTTTTGACAGGGTTTTGTTTAGATGAAACATATTCATGAATATGTGCAAGCAGGCAGGTTGGGAGCTGACAAGGAGAAACAAGGAGGGCTTGGCACAATGATTGAGCACGATATGGATTACTATTATGCATGATGAATTGACTTATTTGGAGGAGTAGAGCGAAGTGGAATTTGGATATATAAAAAGTGAAGGTATAGTCAATAGGGCTCCTGGCAGTTCCCTGATCTACCCAGGTTGGTCAAGTGGTTAAAAACACAATTGATCAGGGCCTCCAGATGAAATCACAAAGCCCAGTCACTCAAATAATTTTATGATAGATACCACTCTCATGAAGTTTCACAAATGAATTTTAGTGATCAAAAACAAAGATGGTTTAATACATGAAATAGTGTCAAATGATAATTACACAGGGGAAAAGGGGTAGCAAATGTACAAGTGGTACATGAACTCGAAAACATTGTTGTTCCTATATATTTTGCAAGACAAACAGAACAGAAATGGTCCCACACGATCGTATGTGGGACATTGTATTTTATTGGGCTGAGGATACAAAGAGATGACCTCAGCAACATCATATTGAAGGAAAAAATGAATAGGCAAGGCTTATTCTAATGAAATAACTGGTTGCTTTGCTAGCTTATCATGACTTTGCCTCTATTTTGGTTTCTACAGGGAGCAAGAAACCATAATAGCTATGGATATGCCAAGAAGAAAGAATGGGAGCAGCTGAAGAAGATGACATCCTTTTTTATGTTTTGAATTTGTTATGTCTGTTTTGTCTTTTATTATTTTAACAAAAAGAAGTAGCCAGTGTATTTTATTCGAATCAGAAGATTGAGAGTTTGAGTCCTCTGTGGTCACAAAACAATGGATCCTAAAACACTGGCCTATGAATTAAAAGGCCCTTGAACTTGCTGCAAAGCAGCCCAAAGGACAAATAAAATAAACTAAGGACTAAATTAAGAAACTCCTTGAACTTGGAATAAGAAGAATAAATAATCGGGTGGAAGATGTGCAGATGCAAAATGAATAAAATTAAGACAAAACTGAATGTGCATGGGGAGAGTGCAGGGACCAAGGAGGTTTTGTGGGGTGGGAGGAAGAAGAAAATGTAGATAGATTAATAAAATGTTGCACATGGAAGGAACAGTAGAAAATGGGCTGGTGGGTTCCCTCAAACAATGAGCAAATGTTCTAATGATCTCTCCCGATTCTCGTGGGGACCGAAATCACTTGCTGTGCATATTATTTTAACCTTTTATTAGGTAACAGGGGGGGAACCAGATGGGAGCAAACAGAGTAACTGTTTAGGGATACGTACATACAAGGATCAAAAGAGGGAAAAACATATGCCATCATCTTTTGACAGAAAAGAGATACACATATATCTTAAATTAGCAGAATACAATATGGTTAAAGACACTATTGATTATTTGAAGTGTCTTTTATGATACCTCCCATGATTGAGATGGGATGACTGAGATAGGGATGCATAGGTACACTGCATATAGGGGAGGGTGGACACCGGGTGTAGTGGTCGATAATTTGACACTGGTTGAATATCGACCAGAGGCGGAAAATGTATAGGGGGTGCCAACCCCTCTGCCTCAAATGAATATAGATAGCATGGTAGGCAGATCAAATAGTTCCATCATTGAAGAAATCGGGATTATAGGACCTTTATTAAAGGTAAAAAGTGCACATGGCACTGTGCATATTTGGTTTAAGATGAGCCAGGAAATGAAGGGTGCTTTAAATATCACACACATATCCTAAGTGTATAAAGATATATTATGAATAAAGGATACAAAGTGAGAGATTTTTAATTAGATAAATCATAGCTCCCGGCCAAATGTGTTCAGACAAGCAACAGAGGCTGATTCATTGGAGATAATCTTTGGCAGCATCTAGCATTGAGGTAATTAGGTTAGTGAGGTTAAAATTGCAATCTGGCTGGGAAACCAGAAAAGGCTGTGCTGAGGCCAAATAAAGTAAGGAAGCTTAGATACATTTATATATGTTCTATTTGAAAAGGGCACAAAGTGTGTCATGCAGAACATTCTGAGTAAATATAGTTCTCCAACAGTACAGGGCACTAACTTACTTGGCAGGACTATTTTTTAGAATTTTGTCAGTCAAGATAAACTAGTCCCACAGCGATTCTACAATTGACAATAGGCATCAGTTGTCAGCACGAGTATGCACTGCTATTTTAACTGCCCGATAGCTTGAAAAATGTTCATAACAAAGGGTATTATCCCTGTGCGCCAACTGGTATACTGATTCAAATAAACAGTCAATTGCTCTTCAACTTTTTCTCAATTTGTTTATTTTTATCCAATTTCCATATATTTTCCCTCAATTTGCAACACATATTTTCTCTCTACACGTGTTTCACCACTTTTTTGCAGTGGCTCATGCACGTGTTTCACCAGGAGAGATGTCTACAACAGTGAATTCAACATAAATCAGCATCATGATGTCGACATATATATCCACATAATCTTAATAAACATGTATGTCCTTAGTAACTTAAGGGTTAACTACTCACCCTATAAAATTTCTAAATTCTGAAATTAGATTTTTCTTTCCTTAGTGCAATGAATATATTTGCAATGGTTGCCTTTTTCTTTCCCAATAGTCTTGTAAGTAATTGGTGCAGGGTACCCCGAAGGAAAGTTGAAGAAAATATAGCAAAAAAGTAAATACATACTAATTTTCACTTTGACTTCTTATAGGTTTCAGATATTCAATGAAAATGGGTGTGGGATGCAGCAGTATTTTATACTGTCAAACAAAAGCCTTTTTCATTACAAAATCTTACCAGATTGTAAGGCCACGATGCGCCTGCCAATATCCTGATGCCTCCGACCTGAGACATTGGTTAGAAGTGGCTAAGGTGCCCTTTTGTACTGAGTGCCGTGGCACGCGGTGACATCGCACGTATTAACGCACTGACATCATCGCGCAACGTGAAGCAGCCATTATGTTAGTATTAAGAATTCACAAATGTTATTAGTTCCTCAATTAGTTTGTATTGATGTCCAGATAAAGAAAATTAAAGAAAGGTTGATAGAGCAAACAATCATTAAAACAGTGGCATACTCTTTATCTTATTTTAGGTTTTGAGGTTTTTCTGTGCTTTCAAATTGAGTTTTAATGTTCAGGGTATTTATCTACATCTATAAAGATATTTGTCTTATATTATCTTTGGCCATTTTGTGCCACTTATTGGAGTTCTCAACTCGATTTTTGTAGATGAAAGACAGCTGATCTGATATAGGATCATCATAAACATCTTTAACATATATTTTTCTGTAATTGCAGACTAATATTCAGTCATAAGGATGTTATTTACACACAGTGGCCATCTTCATCTTCATAGATTTTGAATTCTCCCATTGGAGATTAGCTAAATAAATGGTTAGCAATTTATTTTTATTTTTTTATTTATTTGCATTTATAAAGCGCACAAGTGGCCCTGGGGCATCGTGGCGCTGTTACAGTGAGCTTAAACTTACATAGGTAATATGAAGCAAAGTTGGTTACAATAGTGTATACAGTGTTGAATACAGTAATACAGTACAGTAGTAAAGACATGAATGAGATGTTGTAATAGAAATATGCAGATGTTATGATATTGCTATGGTTACAGTGCAATAGCATGACTATGTAGGCTAATTTTGTACATTTAGCAGAACAGTAAGGTTTATAGGGTTTTGCGGAAGATGGTGAATGATTTTTCATTCCTTAGTGTGGTTGGCAGGGCATTCCAATTTTTAGGTGCGAGGTTCTGGAAGCTAGATCCTCCCGCTTTGGTTCTTTTGAAAGTAGGTACATAGATCTGATTGGCAGATGTGATCTGGTGGGTCTGTTGGAGGAATTGATGGTGATTCTTTCAGAGAGGTAGGGTGGGGCATCCGATGAGAGACATCTGTGTGTGATGGCCATGGCTTGAAAGAGTATGGGCCACATTCCAGGTTTTTTGGTAGACATGCCGCTATTGACGGCATGGCTGCGTCCAAAACCAGGTCCGGGTTCCCTGAATGGGGAATTACCGGACCATTCTGAGTTTGGAGGGCATGGTAATTCCTCCCTCAGGGAACCCAGGCACGGGCCTTCCCCATTCTCATTCAAGCCCCCATAGGGCTCAATGGGAATGGGAGAGGGAGCTAACAACGGGCCGGTTGTCCTTTTTGTCGTTGAAACCAAGGTTGAGATCACCTAAAAGGATGCTTTTAGAGGTGATTTTTAGGTTTTCTGCTAGTAGGTGTGAGAGGTTCTCCTGGAACTCCAATAGTGGGCCAGATGGGTGGTAAACAAGGTTGATGGTGATGGTGGAATTAGGGGTGAGGGTGATTTTTATTGCAAGGGCGTCCGTGTTATCACCCAGGTTAGATGTGATTAGTCTGGCATCTAGGTGATCTTTCAAGATGGGTGCTACACCACCTCCTACTGAGGTGAGGTGGTCTTGTCTAATAATAGATTAGCCCTGTGGGATGGCAAGGGTGAGAGCAGGCCGTGTGGCGCTGTGGAGCCATGTCTTGGTGATAGCTGGGATATCGAGGTCCAGGTTGATTAAAAGTTCATGAATTCCAGTGGCATGTGCAGGGATGGATCTGGCATTGATAAGGAAACATTGTAGGTTGTGAGGGGGCTGGGTTATAGTAGGGGTGGTGTTATGTGGTTCGAGTATGGCAGGGTTGGGGTGTGTCATCGTTGGTGTGGGTGAGGCTGGCTTGGATGTGTTTGTAGGCGAGTCGAGTATTTTGGATGAGTTGGGTGGGGCCCGGTTGGTGGTGTTGGAGTACCTTGAGCGGAGGCCCAGGAGTTGGTTCCTGATGTTGGTGGGTCTTGGGCGTGAGGTTATGGTGGGTGTAAAACAGGTTGCTGTGATGTTGCATTTGCTAAAGAATGAGGGTAGGAAGTAGGTGGGGGAATGTCGGAGGGGAAGGTGCGGGGGCATCTAGAATGTTGGTTGATTGAGGGTGTTGCATGGTGGGCCTTTGCGTGGAGTATGGATGTAGTGCAGTGTGTGGGTTGAGCTGCTTGCCAGTTCAGTGGGGGTGTGAGTAGTGTGGGAGTGAGGGTGTAACAGAGTGAATGCAGGCTATAACAGTATGTCAGAGGAGTAGGTATGTAGATAGGAGTGTGGGGGTGTAGCTTAAGAAGGCGAGGTTATGCAAGGGAGTAACAGATAAACAGTGTGCCAGGAATCAGATAGCAACAGATGTGAAATCAGAAAACGGGCCAGTCTGCACAATACATTAGCATTGCCATACAGTAACAGAAGTAGGATGGCAGAATTACAGGTAACAATGAGCACAGGTGACTGAGTGGCCTAGATGCAGTTGTGGGCATGAGTGAACATGAAGGGTAAGGCAGTTGGCTAGTGGATCGAGGAGAGGCATACAAAAGTAATGTGATAACAGTGGGGGCTCTACTGAGGGGCGCGCCATGCATAGGTCAGAGTATCATGCTAAGTGGGGCGCAGCTGCAGTACTTAGAGGGCAGTAGATAATACTGTGGCTAGTGCAGAGGGTTGGGGCAAATCATTATAGTGTACAGTGGGGCAGTTAGGATAGTAGGTGCATGGATTTAATAAGAGTGTGGACAATAAAGGTACTTACAGGAAGCAAGTTATTTTCCTGGCAGTATGCGGTCCGGCGGCACGGCCGACACGGACAGGCACAGACAGGCAGCGTGCCTTATAGCGGGTGCCTTGCAGCAGGGAGCCGGCTCACACCTTCCGGCGGGGCTGTGCTCAACATAAACAGAGGCTGGCCAATAGAGTACAAGTACTGTTGCTAGGCAACACTCAACACAGTGAAAGCAGCGGCCATTTTAAGAAAGCCACGTGGTTTCCACATCAGGGGAAACGGTAGAAAAGCTGAATGTTCAATCTCAGCTGGATTTCCAGGTCGGAGTAGCAGAAGGGCAGACTTGGGAGAAGCAGGTTCCTGATCCTGCTGGATGCCGCCTTGCTGCGGCCTCAATGCCATTTATATCTACACTTTTTTTAACTGCTAGTAGATCACAGCCATCATTTCTATAGCGTAAAAATGGGTTTTGTTTAAATGATTTTTAATTATTTGAGTTGTTCTTTATTATAAGTAGACCAGACTAAGATTCTTTAAAATGTCATAGTGATTGGATTTTATGGAAAAACCTTGGTAGATCAATTTTTAGTACTTTTTAAACTAGATCCTGCTACAGTCTTCATGGCCAAATATGGGGTAACTGCCTATTGTTCTTGTTTGCCTATTCTACATTTGGTCCAGATTAATTGGGAGTAGTTGATTTAAGAAAGCTGGGGCTTACCATATTTTTCATGGTTGGAGCCCGACGATAACAGATTACTTGAGAGTCATTCAGGTGTTTACTCACATTCTCATTAGTTTTTAAAATATTCCAATGTTTAAGAATCTTTTCGACCATATGTGCTTCTGAGTTACATGTTGTTATGAATGTTGGTTTGATCATCTGGTTGGCCGCCTCCAGTTTGTCCTTCAAAAGAACGTGCCAAGGGATTTTGACTGCTTTTACTAATGCTTCACTGAGTTTTTTGGGATTGTATCCTCAAAATTTGTAATGGTTTTGTCAATGTTCCCTTGGTAGGCTGCTTCAGTAATACAGTTTCTCCTCAATCCTAGTATTTCCCCATAAAGGATATTATTGATCGCATGTTTGCGGTGGTTGCTTGATGCATGAAAAATACTGTTTCCTGCAGTGGGTTTTGCGTACAGTTTGGTTTGAATTTTATTTTCTTCTACATATATTTCTAGATCCAAGAATTGAAACTTTGATGGGTTTTCATTCTACGTAAAGGTGAGACTGTAGTCATTTGCATTCAAACACTCCATATAACTTTCCAACTTTGATGTATCCCCTTCCCATATTATGAGGATATCATCAATAAAGTGTCCCCAAAATATTATGTTGTTGTGTTGGGTAAAGGCTTCATGTCTCCGGGCATAATTTATCTAAAACAAAAACATTAAAAGGTTTGCATATGATGTTGCAAAGTTTGACCGGACCTCGACAATCAGATAAGGAATAGAAATTGATGTGATGAAGATGTTCTTGGCAGAGGGTGAGCACTGTCATAGTTGTGTTCAGCCAAGTCTAAAATAAGCTTATCAGTGTCATGCATCAGAGATGTTGCTTCATCTCTAGAGACTATAAAAGAAGGTTAAAGGCAAAATGTCGTTGAGCGTGTCCAAAGTGTGTCTTGCTATTATAGCTAATATAAACTGCTGAAAACTTCCAAGCGTCTGATTTTCTCTTGTCTCTCTCTAAGAGGTGTTCATGGATGCCTGGTGTTTGATGGAAGATGGGGACTAGGGCCCTCAGTTTGGGTTAATCATCCAATCAGTGTTCTGTGCGGCAGGCTCCATGTACACACATGAGGCCAGCCAGAGTTGGTAATGGTGGCAGCCATTTTAGTGTGGTAATAAGCATTGTATCACAATTAAATCCCAACTGGGGTTACCTCATGCCAGTGGATCGAGCCATCATTTGTGTGTCTTGAGGCCAGGCAGATGGAGAAAGAAGGGCAGTCATGTGCCAACAGGTATGCTCAGAGGACACTGGAACCATCCCCTCAAGCTGGCAGGAGTACATTCTTATATGGCCTTTGGACGAGATCAGAATACCATGCGTAACATATGGGCCCTGGATTATATACTGGCCAACATTGAAAGAAGACCATATCAGAGCCTCTACCTCTGCTAGGAGCGAGTACTCCAGTACTTTTGATTGTGTTTCTCTCCCCCTGTTATGGGGTAAACTATGGGGGAAACTATTGCACTGGGGTATCGACCCTATGTTCCTGCTCGTGCTCTTGGCTGTCCCTAGAGTCCATCGTGCAAGACTGGGAGGCCGCTCTTTTTTCGGTTAGAGCTGCCATGTTGTGGAATTCCCTGCTGATTACCCTGCGGGCCTGTCCGATTCATATACACTTCAGGAAAGCTTTGAAAACTATGCTTTTCTAGTCCCTTGCTTTTGCTGTATCTTAGTTTCAGTTTTAGCGCTAGGTTGCCTTTTTGGTGTTGGTTGTGCTGTACCTCAATACGAAAAAATGTAACATAACATAACCCTTCATTAAACAACTGTACACTGCCACCATGGTTACTGTCCATGTTGGTATGGATGGTCAAATGACAAGATCGTTGCCTATCAATCAAGGTTTGAAGCAGTGGTGTGTTTTGGCTCTACGTGGTGGACATGGACGTGGCTATAAGATCTTGCCATGGTTGCCCACTAAACATCGGGGGAACAAGTGTACCGTGGATTGCATGTGCAGACCATGCGGTGCTGCTAATTAAAGTGGAGATTTATGCATGGGGTCGAAGCCAACCCAATCACGATGGACCAAATAATCTTGGGGACCTATAGATAGTAGAACCAATGGGACGTTGTACTTTTAGTGACGTCCACCGTAGTAATTTTTGAAGGAAGGGCTTAGACGCCCACCTGATAATGTTTATCCAATCCTCACACTCCGTTACCATATACAGATATAGCACCAATATTTAAGATAAATTTTCCAACCAATAGAATTGCATGATAACTTTTGAGTGTTACATGTCAATGATGATGAATTTTGGGTATAATTGTTACTGTTTGCATGAAGTTGTTGGGAGTTGAAGCGAGACTGGCTATCGCATCATGGGTGATTTCCATGTTTCCCTGTTTTTTGTACTTGTCATTAAACTGACTCCCCTTTGCCAAACCATTGAGTTGTCCTTATTAATTGGTGTTGGAGAAAGAAATCCTACACCTCCATCCACCTCAAGGTGCTACTATATCGTCTTAAAGTACTACAGAGTTAACTCTGACTCTATGGGACCGTCGGGGGTCTCTCTACTATACAGGTCAGGAGCTTGGCGGGTGAGTGAACTGACACCATGGAGGGTGACACTTGCCAAAAGCAGGTGAGTTGAGAGGTATGGCTTGTAGTGGTACCTTACCTGTCAACATTTTTCAGCACCTGAGAATGTGATTGTCTCACTGAGGGTAGGAGAATAATTCTTTCCCATTGGGGTATGAATTATTTAAGGAGGAAGAAAGAAAAAAATAGCAAACATTTTGTTAAAAAAGTCATGTGTCTCCTGCTTAAATCAGGATAGTTGCCATGTATGTCGTACCCAGGTGGTAACCCTAATGCATGCATGCCAACCACCCCGCCGAAAATATCCCGAACATCAATGCAGTCCAATGGGGAACTTTTATTCTCCTGCTTCCTGTGATAAAATCTCCCTCCCAGGGGATCCAAAATGTTGGTACGTATGCTAATATGGCATCTGGGCTGCGAACCTGGGAGGAGAACCTGGGTGCGTCACATGTGGGACACACTATGCTATTATACCATACTTGCCAACCCTACCAATTTTGGCAGTTGGCTAATGCTTTTTACGCAGTCATACCACCTACAGATTTCACTGAAATTTCAGATTTCAGTGTTCAATCCTACCAATTTCAATGCTTGCCTCCCTCAGGCCCAGCCAGCCCAATGTGAGCAGAGCACCAACCCAGGCATTTAGAAGGTGGGTGTGTGATATGTCAATTTGATTGATGTATGCCTGACCACAGATGAACAGATCCAGGAAGCGAGGAACTGGAAGCTCATGTGTCAAGAGTAGAGAGAGCATCAGGGCATTTCAACCTTTTCATTTGAAAGGGGCCATGGGCTTCAGGGATGCCCCCAGCAACTGCCTCATGTTGGCAGTTAGCAGTCTTATAACACTGCAATATATTTCTCTCTATATTACGTTTGTTCGGGGCTTGCCTTATCAGCTGCTTTTGTGGGAGCCCTTGGGGCCGTCACTTCACTTGGGGTATACAGAAGTGGGATCACCTTGTGCCTTTTCACACCGGTTCCTCCACAGCAGGCACTTGCTGACATAGGATTTATAGCTTTTTAGTGGGTATTGCTTGTTTCAGCTCCCTGCTGCCTGCTTATTTCGTGATAATCGGCAGCTGTTAACCCCATACATGCCAACCCCCCCCCCGATTTAGACGGGAGACTCCCGATTGTAGGTGAATAATACTGCTATTTTTCACAGTCTCCTGCCTAAAATACCTGTAGCCCCAATACATGTCTATGGGGAAATATCCATCTCCCGATTTCCCTGTGGAAATATCCCTCCCACGTGCATCTGAATGTAGGCATGTATGTAATCCCCAGATGTATTTCTTTGTCATTTCATTGGGTTTTAGACCAGCTTATAAATAACACTGTTAGTCGCAAGGAGGCTACTCTATATATATAGCCTTCAAAGATTTTCGAAGTGCCTTTGACCAGGTGGTGCGCGACATCCTTCAAAACTTAGTCAAAACGTAGTGCTATGAACTGCTCTGCGTGGATATTGCACATATTAATTGCTCTTCATATTAACACCTCTACCAAGGTTCGACATAATGATGACAGAGAAGTGTCCACCACAATCCATATAAATATAGGGGTAAAGCAGGGATGCAGAGGTGTTCCCATGCTATATAACCTCTATATCGCTGACCTCTTACCACGCATGTCGCTTAAATTAAATTGCCCTCCTAAATTGGGTGACACTCCCATCATTGGCATACTCTATGCTGATGATTTAATTCTATTTGATCGTACCTTATCCGGCATAAAGAGTATACTCAACGAACTGTCAGTCTATGCATCTCAATTAGGTTTAACTATCAACCTAGGTGAAACAAAGATAGTGGTAATTGCAAGAAAGGGCCCTAGTCACTCTGGCATTGTTACTAACTTGGGCATGATTTCCGTTGTGGATTCCTACCCATACCTTGGACTGGACTTCAAAGCCATGACTAATTACGATGCTATAATCAGCCAGAAAAAGCGGCGAGCAAAATTACTCACACTACAGGCTTGTAAATTTGCAAAGGGGTCAGCAGGCTTCAGTATGGTAGGCATATTAAGACTATATCAACAGTGCTTTGTACCTGCCATCCTGTATGGACTGGAGGCGTTGGGCTTGCAGGACTTAAAATGCTGAACATCCTACAGGGACATTACTGGCGCACGGAACTGGGACTATGCCCTTCCTGCTCGGTACAGTTTTTGCACCTAGAGTTGGGTCTCATTTCTCTGAGAGGTATGACACTACGAGCGAGAGGCATATTCTATCTGAAAGTACGCTCCGCTCCCTCGTGTAAACCGCTGGGGTTGGCCGGTGTCAATTATTATTCTGAGAGACACCAGCGGAGGCACAATTTTAAACAGCTAAATGAATCCCTCTTTGAGGAAATTGGTTGGTGGTATGATGACAGGAAGCACATGACCTTTATCCACTTAAAAAAATATTTTGAATAAAAACTTAACAGATGGTGTACCGAGGATACTCCCGGCCGGCCCATAGAGTCGGGGTTTGCTCCAAAGGTACTTTAAGACGAGATAGCTGCACCTTGAGATGATGGGGGTGCAGATGTAATACTCCAACACCAATCAATAAGGACAACTCAATGGTTTGGCAAGGGGAGTCCGTTTAATGACAAGTACACAAAACGGGGAGTCATGGCAATCAGCAGTGATGCGATAGTCCGTCTCGCTTCAACTCCACTGAACTTCATACAAAACACATCATTTATAGTGAAAATTTGTCATAAGTGACGTGTAACACTCAAAAGTTAATAAGCATTTCTATTGGTTAGGAAAAGGTAACTTTAATATAGGTGCTATATCTGTATATGGTAATGGAGTGAGGGATTCGGTAAAACACTGTCAGGTGGGTGTCTAAGCCCTTCTTTCAAAATGACTATTGTGGACGTCACTAAAAGTATGACGTCCCATTGGCTCTACTAACTATAGGACCCTAGATTATTTGGTCCATTGTGATTGGGGTGGCACCAACCCCATGCATAAATTTCCTCTTTGCTTAGCAGCACGCAGAATGGACAGCCAGGTGCAGGGTGCCCCCTCAGCTACCCGGCCATCCTCCAATTAAGGTTACAATCAATCATCACTTCAACAACAATATGTCAATTATGTTACTGTGGTTGGCCTCGAGCCTGCATCTTCTGTCTGGAAAAGTTATGATATCTTTTGCTTGGGCAGATGAGTCGCGTAGGTGTGAACTCGTGCTTCTCCTCACTCAGCTGGTCACGTGATGCAGAAACTGTGAATTTGCCTAGTTTCTCTCGATGTGTGCATTTAATTCTCATTCGGCTTGCCACCTGCCTACGCTTCCTTATCTTGACCTTTCAGAGGCAGGATATTCTGTTCTTAAGTTTCAATTAGACGTAGCTACTGTTCGTTCCTTCTATTGGTATGACCTTGGCCCCTTTGGCATGAGTTGCATCTGCTAAGTTTCGATTCAGTGGTCTCTTCTTATTTTGCTAGAATATGAATCTTGTCTTGTTTGGCCTAAAGTAACCTAAGATGATTCTGTTTTTCATGTAAAGTGGACTCGCACTTATAATACTGTGCTTTGTTTTGAGGTACATTATGTAAACATGGCACTTGCCGTGCTATTCTTCTACTAAGCATAGCAGGCCGTACTGTTTTCTTAGCTTTCTTGCATTTCAAGCATATGTACAGGCATAAACTGATCGTCTGTAGTCATTCTGCTTACAGTTTAACTTTCTTATATTTTAATAGCTTCCTATCACTATAAGCTCACAATCTCTTTTCTCATGCCGTTTCGTCTCCTTGTGTCATTCTTGGTTCGTCATTTGTTCTATCTGTGAGTATGTCGGGCTCTCGTGACGTCACCATTCGTCTTCCATTAAGACCTTTTTGGTTTCTTCCGGGACGGTACTTAGGCAATCTTCATTTCATTTCATTTGTTGGCAGGGCTTTCTCAATGGATACCTAACTGTCCATGGTTGTCTGTTTATTGGTACTTCACTAGGTGTTGCTCTTCTTATGGGTGCTGGGCAGAGCCCTACTGTGGCTCTCTGCTGGTTTATTTGCTCATCATACATCACATATTTTGTTGTGAATGTTCCTGGTACTTCAAAATGGGCGATGGGAGTGCAGGCTTTATTTGGGACCTCCTCTACACTCCCCCTTTGGGTGTTTCATCGTCCACTTTCACCTCCTCTTTTGGATGCATTTCACTCGATTCTTCTATATTTATCTTTACTCGATCGCCTGGGCTCATCTTCTGGATCGATACATGATGGTTTGAAGAAGTGTCTCTTTGGAGTACTTGGGCCTCATTACACGTAGTGCGGTAAGGGTTTACCAGTACCGGTAAGGGCACCGGTACCGGTAAACCCTTACCGCCTTACTACGAGGTCCCTTTTCGGGTTGGTACTTTAACGCCTGCTTTTTAGCAGGCGTTAAAAACCAACCCGCAAAGGGACCAGGGCGCTAATTACGGTACTGCAATTTGCGGCACTGTAATTAGCGCCTTCCCCATTCCCATAGAGCACTATGGGGCAAAAATGGGAATGGGGAAGGGCAATGGGGGAAGGGGGAATTACCGCCCCGCCAACCTTGGAATAGGGCGGTAATTCCCCTTTCCTCCAAGGCGGTGCCGGTATTTTACCGGCATGGACCAAGGTGCTAATAGCTAATAGCACCTTGGTCCACCGCCTACCGTGTAATGAGGCCCCATATCTTTATTACTACTTTCAAGCTTCCTGCTGTCCTTACATGTTCGTCTTTATTCCATGTCATTAGTTGGCATTGTCCTTTTGGTTTAGAGTAAACCCATCTTCCCACATAGTTTCTGTGCTTCCTGCGATAGAGAAACTTTGTACCTTCTGGCGCGTGCCTGCTGACCTTCGCAAAGTCTCTTATTTCTTCATCAGTCAGGTCTTTGGGCTTCCATTCTGGCTTGACATCAGTCATGATTTTCATCCCTATAGCTTTCTTCACAGTTTTCTGGCATTGCGAGATTATTACCTTGATAACACAAAATCCTAGTAATATCATCGCTAGCAGGGCTCCTAAAAATTTAAATATGTCTGCCATCCATTGTGGGATCCAAGAGAATAGTGATCCAAACCAGCTGTCATCATCAACCTCGTCAGTTTCGTCGATCATCTGGTTCTGCAGCTTCGTCAGCATACCTGTGGCTTCTGTTAAGGTTCAATTTTCCTTGTCAGGAGAGGGTATAAATGTGCAACATGATTCCCCTATATATAATTTTGAACAAATTCCTCCATCCATAGCTGTGATCATGTAAAGCACATATCTGTTCTGGAGAGTGATCAGTCGGATGGCTCTTAATTCTTCCTTAATTGCATTGAATCCTTTAATTGTCGTGTTGATGGTCTGCAGTAACTCCCATCTGGTTATCCATTAGTATTTGCGCCAACTTGCAATCTTGGCATGGAAATTGTTGCAAACACTGATGAGGTGAGGCTGAACAGCCTGTGTTCGTATGGGATTGCATGGAAACTTCTTCTGATTTGGAAGAGAAGTAGTTCTCTCTCTTCATTCGAGTTATCAGTTCCAAAGATCTCTTCTTCCTCAGGTTAGCATCTTCTTTTGGGAAACTGTCAATATTCAGGTCACTTTTCGGGATCACCAATGCTGGACTGTGGATGTTCATTATCGTGCATATGCCTCCCCAGTCTCTTGGCTGTCTGATGTATGCTTTGGATCCACATGCCCAATAATGATTCATAATTACTGCAGTTCCATGTACCATTCCTGGAGAGTCAAAAACTTGTCCACAGTTCTGATTCTCTCCCATTTTCCTTGTGCCATTGCTCCTGAAACAAAACTTTGGGCTTTCTAGTGGCACTATCTCAAGGGTCCTCCTCTGTCTTCGACCCATGTGAGTAGTTTTGCAGGTTTTGGCCATAACGGCTTGCATCCGTTTCGTACTATGTTGATGGTTGGCTCATAGTGACTGAAGAACATTTGTGCTCTGCAAATCAGTACTTCTTTTTCACATCCATCTGGTGAAAGCAATGTTCCCCAAATTTGTATTTGGCCTCTATTTTTCCATCTCTGAGCTTCTTCTGGAGTTTTTCCTTGGACATTTAGCTTCTGATTTGCTTCTCTTCTTATCTCTGCTCCTTTAACTCCAGGCTTCTCATATCTTATCACAATGTGTTTTGTCTTTCCTTTGTTTCTTGTCTTTATGTCCTGGACATAATTATCTTTATTTGGATCAGTTGCTTCAGTTACCCATTTCAGAGAGGCATCACTATCCATGAACTGGCCTCTGGTGTTGCACATTGCTATGTGTGACATACAGTGTGCTGTCTGGACATTGATTTCTCCAGCTACAAAGATCTTAGACTTCCCCATGCTGTATGGTAGGAGTGCGCAAACAAAGCATTCCCCTTCTGAACTTCGTTTTACAACTTCTTTCAAGTGTTGCTACCAAATGTTGTTTCCCAGATTTGCTGTGCTGTCCAGCTAGTCATTTAGCTCATTGCCATCTCCATGCATATTTCTCTTGATTCTTAGTGTTTTCCTGTAGTTGGCTATGACCACATCCCTAAAGGCATCAGTATGGCTTTTCCTTGCTGGAGGATTCTCAGGTATTCAGGTCCATGGTGCAGGCTTTCTCATCTGCGCCATTTGAGTGGACAGGAGTCTGGCAGCTCTTTCCTTCTCTTCATACATCTTTCTCTGCCGGGTTATAAAGGTTCGAATCCATTCTGGCATTGGTCTAGTATATGGTTGTACTGGGGAACTAGTACTTGTCCCTTGCGTTGGGATGTATATGCTCGGTAATACAATCTCTGCAATTTTGTTTTTCAGTTCCTCTTGTGGTTCCCTAGGTCGGGCTATGTGTGGGACTAATGAGTCAACTATCATTTGGGTCTATACAGAGAGTTTCTCAGTGTTGGCTCTTGCTTTCTTAAGGGTTTCTGATATAACTACTCCTGTTGGTTTTTGTTTTACTTCTTTCTTACAACATCGGTGTGGCAGGCAGTCTCTCCTTCTCTGCTGCTTTGGTGTGTGGTTCTGCAGTCATTGACACTAGACCTGTTTCGTGTGCATTCAGTGTTTGCGTGCATGTAGTTGTCAATAATGTTACTTCATTCATCCCTTGCTGACCCTGTCTCCGGCTTTTTCTTCCGTTCGTTACCACAAGTGTGTGTGTATGGTTGCTAATCACATACATTTCAAGTTCCTTCGCTCCACCGTCAGATCTTCTAGGGACTGGAATGACTACATAAGGTCTGGGTGCCTTTGTGGGTTTTATGTGTGCATCATTAGGAGGGTGTACTAAAATTGGGATGATTTGCGCACCAATAAAGAATGCAGTTCTGATTGTTAATAACAGTAAAACAATAATGAATACTATACATAGGTACATTATGCCCCTGTAGGTCAGGCAACAGCATTTTCTTCCAGAGAAGCGGGGTTGCCTCTCTTCTTGTGGGAGGACCAGATTGCTGTTCTGGACCCCCTTCTTGATCATTCAACAAATGTCAGTGTTTATTGTTTCTGTGTTTTAAGAGAGTTCAGTACTTCACAAGTGTCCCTCCACTGTTGAGTTTTGAATTGTCTCTTTTTATCAGGATACAGTTCCTTTGCTAGACTAAACTCAAACTTAAAATAACATTTTAGTGAGTCCTTTTACTGTGCATGTTCAAAATATGTAAGCTCCCAATCCACTCCACTTATTTGCTTCTATCCTGAGGACATGGTGTATGCCGGTAAATATGAAGGATTAGGGACAAAAATAACAACAAATATCGGTTCTCGGCACCGCTTCCTTGATCTGTACCTCAGCGGAAGGTTCTTAGAATCTCCTCAGATGGCTCCTCTGATGGTTAGAAAGTTCCACTTGTAGTACGATTCCGTGTAAGAGCATTCCCATCTGTGCAATATGAGCTGGGTCTCTGATGAAAGTGAGGACATCAACATCGAATGGTGTCCCCACTAGCTCTGGAAAGTCAGTGACTAGGCAAAAGAGAACATTATGGGCCAACCTTGTGTCTTCTGGTGACAGGGACATCGTCCTGCCCTGCTGAGGTTCAGGATTATTTGTTTCCTCCCAAATGTGAACAATGTCTGCACTGTCCGGTTGCATGGAGTGCAACCAGAATGATTATCTTATTTAAAAGATGGCTTAAATGTTCTGTATTTGCTGGATCCTGAAGAAATCTGAGTGTGTCTGTATTTCTCCCGATAGGAGTTGGACAGTATTCGATTATGCGATAAAACAGTGTGTTGATAAGCTCATCTAATCTCATCTAATAATACTGTTGTGTTAATAATTTTTAGCACTTAAAATTTGTATTGAAAACTAGGCTTTTTTCCCCTTCCAGGATTCTCAAACTTTTCCACGTGTTGTGTTAATAGGCACTGTACCTGTACTTAAAATTTGCATTGAAAACTAGGCCTTTTTTCCTGCTTCCAGGATTCTCAAACTTAGGTGTGTTTTCCACGTGTTGTGTTAATAGGCACTGTACCTGTACTTAAAATTTGCATTGAAAACAAGGCCTTTTTTCCCCCTTCCAGGATCCTCAAACTTAGGTGTGTTTTCCACGTGTTGGGTTAATAGGCACTGTACCTGTACTTATAATTTGCATTGAAAACTAGGCCTTTTTTCCCCCTCCCAGGATTCCCAAGCTTAGGTGTGTCCTCTCACCCATCTTAATCATGTACATCGTGTGTGCTCCTTAACCCTAGTGTTGTCTTCTTGTCCTATTGTTCAATTTGCCTGTTTTGCTGCCTTGTCTGCCTACCCTAGTGTCCTTCGCTAGTGTCTCCCCCTCCTCCCCTTCCTCTCCCACCTACTCTATGGTGCTCTCTGTCTCTCCTATTTTTTCTAACTGCTTCTCTATTGGCTATCCTGCTCTCCTCACTAAATCTGGTAGGAAGAGGCTTAAAAAGGACATCCTGATCTCCAACCCAGGCCTCCCTATCGCTGACACCTACACCAACGCCTCCTCCAAGGAAAATCTCACCGACATCCTCTTTGTCGTGCCTTCGCCAGATCTATGGACCCTTGATATGGTCTCGGTGCTCTCTCCTTTCTCCTCTTCTCCCATTAATGGTGACACCCGCTGGGATGCCCTCCTGGCCTCCTTCCTTTCCTCTCTGGTCATCATTAATGTTAACTCTAATGGGACCGTCTTGGTCCAAGGCCCTCAGGCCAACCTTCACCTTTTTGATAGACGCTTCCCGTGCCTCATCAATTTCCTTATCTCTCCTGCTGTCCCCTCCACGGCCTCCTCTCCTCCACCGCTGCCTCCTCCTCAGCTACCTTGCCTTCCCCTTCCCTCTCTGCCCCATCTCAGTCTCCTTCTACACCTCCACAGGGCGTTCCTCTGATCTGTAGCCCTCCCCGGAAGTCCTTCAAGGATGGCAACCTTCTCCATATTGCCACTCTAAACTCTCGCTTTGCTGTCAAGCACTCCTCTGATATCTGCCGCCTTCTGGAAGAACTTGACCTCGATGTCCTCGGTCTCACCGAGACATGGTTCACGGCCAACTCTGTCACTAGCTTTGATACACTCCTACCTGATGGCTACAAGATCCTCTCTGCGCCCAGGCCCAACCGCCCTGGCGGGGGTGTTGCCCTGAACTTCCCAGAATGGATTCCTGCCTCTGTTACTCCTATGCAGGCCTACTCCTCTTTTGAATGTCTTGTCTGCAGGCTCTCTCTCTCACCTAGCCATTCCCTTACTGTGGCTACTATCTATCTGCCACCAGGTTATATTTCCACCTTTCTCTCTGAGTGGGCGGACCTCTCCTCCTCACTCCTGGCTTCAACCACTCAACTCCTCCTTCTTGGAGACTTCAACATCCACCTGGATGCCTCCTGTCCTTCCTCTGTACTCGTTCGTGACCTCTGCGACTCTCTCTCACTCACTTTTCTCCCCGCTGGCCCGACTCACTCTGCTGGGCACACTCTGGATGTTCTGATCTCCTCAGATCTTCCCCTCTCTATTCCTCTCTCCATTCCTCTCTCCTGAAGTGATCACTGTCTCCTCTCTTCTCACCTCACCCTCCCTACCCCTCAGGCCAAGCCACTTCCATCACTGCCACCCACCTTCATGGTCATCCGACCCATGAAGCGTGTGTCAGCTGAGGCCTTCGCCGCCACCTTCTCACCCCCGCCTCACCCTTTGGCAGACTCTCACCCTGACACAGCCCTCTCCACGCTCCACTCAGCTATAACCAATACTCTTGATATCCTTGCCCCTGTCATGAGAATCCGCCTGAAGCCCAAAGCCAAGTGCAACTCCTGGTACGGCTCCAACCTCGTCACCCTAAAACGCAAGTGCAGAGTGGCTGAGAGGAAATGGCATGCTTCATGTACTTCCTCTGACAAACTGGCCTGTCGCCTGCTCCAAAGGCAATATCGGCTCTCTGTCCTAACCAAGAAGAGAGCTCATATCCAAGCCTGTGTCTCTGCGGCATCAAACAACTCAGCTAAACTCTTTAAAATCTGTAAGGAACTGGCCAATCCTGCCGCAGTCTCTACCTCGCCTCTCCTTCCCAGGCCCTCTGCACGGCACTGGCTTCTCACTTCATCTCTAAAACTTAGGACATCCTGTCCTCGCTCTCCTCCTATTCTCTCCCTCACCCTACTCCCTGCTCTTCCTCTGGCCCCTCTGCAGCCACCTCTATTCCCTCCTTCTCTGCCTTTCCCCTGTTCTCCGCTGACGAGGTTTCTAGACAAGTTTGATCTATGAAAGTCTCCTCGAAACAGGTTCACCCCTGTTCCTCCAAAACTTTCAAGGACCACATCGACTGCCTGGCTCCTGCCCTGGCTGATTTCAGAAATCACTCCTTCGCCACTGGAGTCATCCCATCCCCCAGAAGCACTCCCTTGTGCACCCTCTTCTTAAGAAACCCTCTGCCGACCCCTCCTGTCCGGCTAACTATCGCCCAATCTCCATCACTCCCTTCCTGGGCAAGCTCCTGGAGAAACTGGCCATCTCCCAGCTTAATCTCCACACTGAATCTGTTGGTTGCCTTCATGACCATCAGTCTGGTTTCAGAGCTGCCAGAAGCATGGAAACTTCTCTCCTGAACATCTGTGAAGACCTGCTCTTCAACCTTGACTTTAACACCCCTTGCGTACTCATCTTGCTTGATCTCTCTTCTGCCTTTGACACTGTCAACCATGCCATCCTGCTCAACCGTCTCTGTGATAACCTGGGTATCTGGCGTGGCTGACTTCTTTCCTCTCCAACTGACCCTCCCAGGTCCAATTGGGGTCTTTCCTCTCCGCCATCTTTTTCTCTACCTGTGGTGTCCCCCAGGGACCAATCTCTCTCCCTGGCTGTTCAACCAATACCTAGCACTCCTTGCCCACCGCATTGCTGCTCTCTGCCCCAACTTTCAGTGCTATGCAGATGACACCCAGCTCCCTTGCCACGTCGTGCCTTGAAACACTTGTGTATAGGCGTGTTATAAATGCCATATCATATCATATCATATCTATTTCCGCCTGTATTGGTATCATTTGATTCTTTTTCACTTTACTCAGGGAGTAGGATACATTGTTTGGTAATGACTGTGAGGAGTTGTCTTATTGTCTTTTTGTTTTCAAGATCTTGTAGGAAGTCATTGACACTGGTGAGCCTCCCTACCAATGACGGATATGATCTTAACACTAGATCAAGGTAAATTATTATGTCCTTCGTGATGTCTCTACTGTGGGACATCATAAGTGATTCCGAAGAGTGTCTCAGTATTAAACAAGTCCGGATACTGTATTTGCTTCCAATGTAAGTGTCATCGGTCACAATTTGGCATACTCTTTTCTCAAGGCTTAAGTGACCCTTAGTCCAAAGTTCAAAGTTATCCGACTTGGTTGTAGCTTGTGCGTGCAATTTTCGTCTCCACCCTGCGACTAGGATGCACAGAGTGTCTGTTTTTTATGTCCTTATCCCCTTTTTATCTTAGAGGAAGTGTCCAATAAAATCCACAACTTGCAAAAAGTTGTTTGTCTTTGTCTGGCTGGTCATGCGCGTCCGACGAGAACTTGTGCTTTATACCAAGCAGCAAGCTAATCTGCTTGAACACTGCATTGACAAAATGAGGGCCATTTTCTGACCTCATTACCTCGCATACCCCCCATCTGGGGAGCACTTCTCTCACTAGGAATTTGGCCACACAGGTAGAGTCTGGGTGTGTACATGGACCTGCCTCAATCCATCAAGAGAATGGACACACCACAACAATTAAGTATCTGTACCCGTTACATACTTGAATCATGTTGACGTAATCAACATGCAAGTGTTGAAAAGGCCCATTTGTCCTTGGGATGATTCCTCGCATTACTTTTAATGTGTGCCCCGCCGTACATTGCTGGCAAATTATACAGTTCACTATAAAGAATGCAACATGCTCGGTTAAATTTGGTATAAACCAGTCTTCTGCGAGTGTTGCTGCTAGGTTCTCTTTTGTCATGTGCACCGGTTAATGTAACTGCTCCAGCGCTATTTTAATAGGGCTACAGGCATTACTAGTTTACCAGTGTTGTCTTGTTGCCACAAGCTGTCAGAGGGGTTTAAAAAACACCCTTGACATTTCCACATATTCTTCTCTTCCTGCGGTGCCTCCCCTTGGAGTCCCATTAACTGTGTTTGCTCCAAATCACTGTAACTTTCAGGTGCAGTTCGTGTAACCATCTTTCATTCATTGGTATGGATAACTTCCACTTTCATGATTGTCTCACTTTTGGATGCCATAAGCTTGGCTTCCGTGCCTGCTGCTTGATTTCAGCGTGAGATAAAATCTGTCCTCTTCGTGTGGGTGGCGCATTTCATGACTGCTATGCCCACTGGGAGTTGTAGTGCCTTGATCAGCCTGTCCAATAAGGCTGCGTGCTGCACTGGCATGCCGTCTGCTCGGAGGTAGCCCTCCTTTTCCAGCGTGATAAGCCTGCTTGCACTGTCAACGTCACATAGGCGGAGTCACTGTACACCGTTACTTCCTGGTCTGCGTGATTCTCAATTGCAAGTATCAACGCCAAAAATTCTGCAACATGTGCTGAATACTGAGATGGTATTCATGCACTAAGAAGCACTCGAAACTCTCCATTCGTTGTGTGTTTCATTACAACAATGCCTGTGTATCTTTGCCTGTCATTCTGGTCGATTCTCGAAGACCCATCGATAAAGACAATCTCTCCTCCTGCCAAGGCATTTTCTTTTACCGTGGGTATTTCATCATACAATTCTTCATAATTTGTGCAATCATGTATGGGCTCTCCTTCAGTGACTGGCTCTGCTATAAACATAGCGGGGTTCACTATCGTATATCGAATTATTTTAATCGATGGATTTGATATGATCACTTCATAAGCAGAAGCTCTCTGCGATGTCAATGTGCCCTTTGGTTTCTCTAGAATGGCAAATAGCGAGTGCTTGACGTACAACGTCATTGAGCATCTCATTACAATGGTTGTCACCTTCTCTATGGCGAACGGTGCGGCAGCTAAACTTTGTTCGGACGGGAAGTGGCCTCTCATCACTGGGTCCAGATTCCCGCTGTAATATGCCAGGGGCTCGTACCCCAACGAGGTTCTTTGAGCGAGCACTGCCGTTATGATGCTGCCATTTGTGTGTGAAAACAGGTATAATTCCTCTGCATAATTGTGGATCCCTACAACTGGTGCTGTGCAGATGGCTTTTTTTGAGTTCAGTAAACCCTTTCTCCATGGTCTCAGACCATTCGATCTTTTCTTTCGTCACTTGGGCCTTCTTTAGGGCTTTAAGTAAAGGTTTGGAGTAAGAGTTGTAGTCGAAAACCCATGCCCTGACATAGTTGCATAGGCCTAAAAAGCTCTACATCTGCTTTATCGTGTGTGGCTTAGCTGCATTAAATATGGCTTCAGCTCTTTCTGGTGTCACTTTCTTTCCTTCATGTGAGATCAACTGGCCTATTGACAGCACTTCTTGTTGACAATATTGTAACGTTTCCTTGTCAACTTTGTATCCCTTCTCAGGCTGTATAGTCAATAACTGTACAGAATCGTGCCTACATTGCTCTTCTGTGGTGCTGTAAATTAAGATATCACCCACGTATTGCAGGACAACACTTTCTAGTGCAATATTGCTCAAGTCCATCTGCAGGACTCTGTTAAAGATAGAAGGAGACTCACAGTACCCCTGTGGCAGCCTCATGCTTTTCAGACGCATTTGTCTGAACATGAATGACGTCAGATCTTGTGAGTCACGGTGCAACAGGATTGAGAAAAATGCATTTTTCAGGTCAATCACCGTGAAATATTTTGCCTCAACAGGTATATTACATAGAATTGTAGCCGGGTTTGGGAGTAGAGGGAACTCGGCCTCAACAATATCGTTTATTGGCCTAAGGTCTTGAATTAGCCTCCACGACCCCCCCTTTACTTTTTCACAGGGTACACTGCCGTATTACATGACAACTCTGACGTCACTAAGATGCCTTGCTCTATCATGGCAGAAAGTGTCTTAAAAATCCCCTCATCTGCCTCTCTGGATATGGGAGATTGTCGTGCCTTGGGTAAAATTGCTCCTGGTTTCAGCCTAATCTTCACTTCTCCAACCCCCATCAAGAGGCCTATGTCATAGGGTCCTGTAGTCCATATTGAGACAGGCACCTTGGCCATGTCGTCATCAAAATATTCAGGACGGGTTTGTGCCAACATCATTCTCTGAAGTACTTCTCTTTTAATCATCTTTACCCAAAAGCTGAGACTGATTTCCACCCTTGTCTCTCACATATCTGTTTGTTCTTCAAACAGCTCGTCATCGGTGATGTCAGTCAATCGATATCCCTCTTCGATGGCGATTACTGCGCACCATTGTCGGCCCTCGTCGTCATATCCATTAATCAAGGCCACTCTCCCTTCCACTGCAGCCATGTGTATCATCAATGGAAATACTTGTCCCTCCTCCTCGTGCATGGGTATTCTTGGTCTAAATAGGAACTCATCAGGGGTTCTCATGATTCTGTCTGCAAGGCCTGGCAGCCCTGCCATAAGCACACGCATGCCATTTGTGAATATTTCTGGCTCTAGTGGTATAGCCCTCATGGCTGGGTGTCCCGCGTATGCTCTGATTATCTCGCATAGGTTTGAATAGTGCATTCCTGGTGTTGAACATACTATGCCCTCCTTCATAAATGAGATTGGGGGTCATTATGAGGTTGGAGGTAAGTAACTGTCCTTACCGGCATGGAGCAAATACTGTGTCTGTGTAGGTATGTAGGTAAGAGCCCGCTAATAGAGGGCTATTACAACTTCATGGGCACAAGCTTTGCGCCATGCCGGTAACGACATTACCGGCATGCTGTAAAACTCCCAAAAAAGGCCCTTAGCGGCACCAGGTAAAGCGCAGATTGCACTACCGGCATGATTCAAGACGGCATTAGCGGCCACCGCTATTAGCGGTGACCGCTATCAGCGGTGACCACTAATAATGTCCCTGTAAATAAGCGGAACCGGAAGTAGTGTCATCGCACAGGAATGGGAAAGAGCACGGCGGCCATCTTGAAAAACACAATCCATTGCCATCCTCAGCAGCCAGGACCTGTAGTACATTGCTGTGTGCCAATTTCCATCTACTACAACACTACAATGCCAAAGGCTGTGAAAAAGGGCGCCTCACGCCAGCATAAGGATTGCTTCAATGAAGATGAGGTCAACATGCTGTCGGAGACCCTGGCAGAGAATGCCGATGTTGTGTTCGCCCAGAGCCTCAAGAGGGAGGCTGTCATCAGAAAAAAGGAGATCTGGGCACTAGTGGTGGAAAAAGTAAGCGCGGTTGGCAACACCTCCCGCACAACCAAGAACTGCAGGAAGAGGTGGGATGACTTGCGCCTGCGAGTCCGCAACATCCTCTCTGCAAACATGAGCCAGGCCATGGCAACTGGCAGAGGTGCAAGCTCTCCCATAAAGTTGTCCCAGTGGGAGGACATATGTGCAAGCCGATTGGCATGGAGGCCATTGAAGGCGTGGGAGACATGGAATGTGTGGCCACCTCATCAGCGGAAGGAGGTGAGTGTCCTAAGAAAACACTGTAATGCAGAGCCTGATGATAGTCCACCAATATGTCTGTCCAAAGAGGCAAGCATGACCCAATACATACACATTCCCAGCATAGTTGTTGTAGGCTGCACAGACACATGCAGATGCCTGCAGTAAGGAAATGCCATACCTTACACAAACCACACTAAGATGTTAATGGCATAAGTCACACTGCATGCAGGCCACAACAAATATGCATATCACATAGCATACGTCTGCCCCAACATGAGTGACCCCGATGGATCCCTGCATTACCCACCCATATAGCAGGCAACGTGATCATCCAAACTCAACTGCCTATTACCCTCTATTGTGTAGATGAGCAATAATACAAATGTATGCATGATGCTTCTCAAACCATCACTCATGCCGTCGCTCTCTTCGACCCACACAGGCTCAGACCATGACAGCGAGGCCTGGGACTCACCCCCACTGCCAACCACACCCCGGAAGAGGGCACGGGATGAGGGCAGGCCTACAACCTCAAAAGCCCAACACAAGCTTCGACATGCACTGTAGAGGAAACCACCTCCAGATGCCACGGCACTGGTGCCGCCAAGGGGGTCAACACAGAACACAGTACTCCAGTCACACAGGGAGAGGACACAGCTGAAGCTGCACCCTCTGCGGAGTCCAGTTCAGTCAGGGAGGCGGCAGCCACAGCACCCCTGGCTGATGACGAGGCGCAGGAAGAGGTGTGGGTGCCCGTGGAGGACGACTCCTCTCACCTGCCTTGCACACCAAGTCCCGCACCATCCCCCCAGCTGACATCACTAGACTCCAACCACGCCACCACCCGGAGCAGTCTGGGGGGAGTACAACCAAGGGGCCATGAGTGCCATAGGGGAGCCAATAGTTAATGTGCATGACACCCAAGCACCCTACACCTCCACAGGTATACTGGCGGGGGCGCAGCGGCAGGAGGAGCTGACTGCCCTGGTGCGATAATTCGTAGATGACAATGCCTAAGCAAGGCAGGAGTGGCGCGAAAACACTGCCTCTCTGGGCAAGATCATTGCCGAGAGCACAACTAGACTGTGTGAGGAGGTATCAGCCCTGCTGCAGGTCCTCAGCCGCATCGCTGATGCAATGGAGGCTGAGTGTCTGGCACCCCAAATGGAGCAGGCGGCCACCCCATTGTCCTCGAGCTCAATACAGACTAGCCCACTACGCAGGTCAGCGTGCACCCTGCGCCGTCCGGACATGCAGCCACCAGGTGCAGGGAGTGGCAGGAAGTAGACTGGCCAGCCTGGTGAAGGCAATAGATACTTGTTTGGACATGTGTGGGGGAGTTGTGGGGGGAGGGGGAGGGGGTGAGGGTGTGTTGGGGAGTTGTGGGGGAAGGGGAGGGGGGTGAGGGTGTGTTGGGGAGTTGTGGGGGGAGAGGAAGGGGGTTAGGGTGTGTTGGGCGTTAGTGCACTTTCATCTTCTTTGTAATTTTAATACACCCGTTGTGTGAAAAAAAACATCTTGAGTGGTCATTCATCATTGCGCATGTGTCATTTATTCATATACAGTGCATAGTGTGCATGTACTCCCACACCCAGGGCCCTCTGTCAAACTATCATGTCACCCTCTGCAGCCATGTGTGTAAAGAAATATTGTGCTATCTCTGACTGACGCACATCACGTCCCTCCTGTGTATCGGCACCACAATGATGTGCATCCACATCTTCTTCATCCCCTTCATCATCACCAGGTGGTAGCAGTTCAATGTGAGGGGCCGGGGTACATTCCGTCAGATACACATATTGTGCAGCATTACACATGCCATGATGATCTTGGCCACCTTCTCATGCCTGTAGAGGAGTGCCCCACCCGACCAGCTAAGGCAGCAGAACCGTGCCTTCAACAGGCCAAAGGTCTGCTCAATGACCATATGGGTACGGGTGTGGGAACGATTGTAGTCCTCCTCGTGCCTGTTCTGTGGGTTTCAGACAGGGGTGAGGAGCCACGGCTTCAAGGGATAGCCACTGTCACCTGCATGGGAGGCAAAAAAAGGTATATGTCAGTCGAATCATGATGGACAGCTGTACTAGTCACACATGCCTGCAGATTATCGTTGGTCACATGCACATGTCCCTGGTTGCATGCACGCCATTTTCAGGCCCTCAATGTGTCCTGTGCCATGGACTAATGGTGTGGGTTGCATCTTCAAGATGATACATAGTGTGCACTGCCGTCTTGTTGCACATGCATTGTGTACGCATACAGCTGTGTTCCTGTGTAATTTGTGATGTGTTTTGTTCTGTAGGAATTGCTGGTGGGGAGCATTGGCAGTAGGATCTGCAATGTTAGGCATTCAGTGCTGATTTTTCCCATGGTGACATGCTGCATTCCTGTGGTTGTGGCGGCCCTGTGACAGACAGTGGATTCCCTTGGTGGTTTTGTTCAATGCACTCCAAGGATGCTTGCCCTGTGTGGTGATTTGCTGGAGACAGCAACATAGTGCATATTCATTGCATGGTGCTGGATGGTGTTACGGAGGGTGAGGTCTGCTGATGAGTGGTGCACGTGTAATGGAATGTGGAGGGGGGGGTTCCTGTTTGTCATGTTGTGATAGGTGTCGACCTTACTTCATTCCTATGCGATTTGGATGTCATGTTCTGTTTGGGATGCTCTGGGGCACAATGTTTAGTAATGTGCACATCGTGCTGTGACAGCAACATTGACACCATGGTGATGTGTGCATCTCTCCCCCCAATTCAGTGCCATATGCCTGGCATGCAACTTACCAAGCAGCCAGGCACGTCGTCCAGCATGTCGCTCCATGTAGCGTGGTAGCATGGAGTTCCGCAGGACCATAGAGTCATGAGTTGATCCGGGATATCGGGCACAACAATGTGTGATGGTCTTGCTGGCGTCACATACCATCTGCACATTGATGGCGTGGTATTGCTTGCGGTTGTGGTACACCACCTCCATGGCATGCGGGACCACCAACTCCACATGGGTGCAGTCGAGGGCACCTATACAATTTGGCATGCCTGCCAGTGCATGGAAGCCAACTTTTGTATCAAGAATCTCCTGGGGAGTCCGTGGTAGGGATATGTAGTCCCTTGTGTGCTTGAGGAGGGCATCCAGCACTTGGTTAAGGATGCGAGAAAATAAGGGTTGTGATATGCCATGCATGTGCCCCACTGTGCTGGTAGGTGCCTGTGGCAAGGAAGTGGAGCACCAACTCTACCTTGAGTAGAGCGGGGATGGCGGTGCGTATTTCGATGAGGCTGACAATGTCGTTGTGTATCATGTCCATGATGGTGGTGATGGTGTCCCGGTCCAGACGGTCCAGGGTGTGGATCTGCTCAGGGGTTAGGTTGAATGGACTGGCTCTGATGCGAGGGATTTCGGGCTGCCTGCGTGGTACCACTGGCTGCACTGGTGGGGCATGCTGGGCCTGTCTCACCCTCCTTCTCCTCCTGCGTCTCCTCTATGGTGCCTGCTGTTGTTGTTGTTGTTGTTGTTGTTGTAGCTGGTGTTCCAATGCAAGCATATCCTCCAGCCCCAGTATTGCTACTACTAGTGGAATCATTTTGGTGTGGGAAGGGTGTGGTGTTTGGGTGTGCTCCTTTTGTGCTGGCTCAGACTCCATTGCCTCCACCTGTGCTGATTGTGTGCACTGTGGCAGTTGGGAACACTGCACTTAGCATTTAATGGTTGGTTTTCGATGCCGGTATTACCGGCATGCCGTTATCCACAATTAGCGCCTTCATGATGCCGGTATATGCATGTCCGCCTGACTTGTGATGTCCACCGATTTGCGGCATGCCGGTATTGACGGTATGATGGGCTGCGTGACCGCGCACTTGCTGCTATTAGCAGCACCGTTATTTACGGTGCCGCTAATACCGGGTTCTTAGGTCAGAATAGCACACAGCGGAATGCAATGCCGGTAATCCTTTACCGGCATTGTTTATCCATTACCTCCAACCTCATAATGACCCCTATTGTCTTGTTTAACTTCGTCATCAAGTCTTGACCCAAAATGTTTACTGGTGTCTGATGCGAGTATAATAATGGCACATTCATTTTGCACTCTCCGATAGAGATTGGGAGTGAATTTGTAAAGGGAACACGACTTATCACTCCTGTGAAACTCTGAGTATTTATGGCCTCACCGGAAAAGGAAAACTTGCCTTCACGTATGCACGAGCGTGTTGCACCCGTGTCAACTAATAAGGAATATTCTTTATCCCCTATAATGACATCCACCCTAGGTTCCCTGTGAGGGTCTGGTGTCACTGATAGGATAGAACACATCAGGGTTCCCAGTGAGCTGCCCTAGTCCATATACAGCTTTGGCCCACCATGTGCTGGTGCATTTCCCCCATTCCCACTGTTACCCCCCATTTCAGGGTTTGTGGTCTGCCCTGTGCGCATTGCCTGCGATAGTTGCAGCGGTGCCTTTTGGGATTGTCTTTGTGGAAGATTCCCCATGCTTTGCGGTTGCACACCTTGTTGTGCTCCTGGCGCTTGTTGCTGTACCGTGTGATTCTGTGCACCACCCTGCTATAAAACTACAGGTGGATTTGCCATGCCTGTTTCTGTTCCTTGGCCGTTCTGCGTCATGCCTTGATTTCTGCATCTGCGCGCCAAATGCCCTGTGATTCCACACAGCCAACGTACTGGCGGTGGTCGGATCATTTGCCCATTTGACATATCTTGGTTACCATTTTGTGTATTTTGAAAACCTCCTTGAATGTTTTGGAAACCTATGTTTTGGAAACCTCCCTGATTGCTCTGCCATCCTCTTCCCCTAAATCCTCTTCCCCTGGGATAAAACCCTGAATTTCCTTGATTATTTTGCTGTGTACTAGCCACCTGCTGCATTATTGATTCAGCTACGATAGTTATCATGGCTCCCTCAAGAGCATACTTTGACAATTTCCTTTGCACCAGTTTCGCTTCCTCACCCTTTCGAGTTGCTTCCTTTTTGCGATTCTTTTCCTGAAGAAATCTACAATAATGTGCAATGGTCAACTGTATTTCAGCCAAAGGCTTGGCTTCAATTCCCACCAATTTCTTGAGTTGTTTCTGTATTGGCTCTGGCAACCCTTGGCACAATATATGGTAAAACACAGGTATAGATTTCGTCCAAGATTCATGAGTCTCGAGCACCCATGCATCTTGAAAATTCTGGATGTAAATTAATGGATCTTCAGACTCCTTCATCTTTCGCGTCATTATAGCTCCCATACCAGAAGTGTCTGGGTAAAGCACTTGTAGCGCTTTCCATACTGTGGCTCTACAATTGTTAAATGGAGCTCCGTCATGCGTGGTATTAATTGTGGTTACACCAGGGTAGCCTACTCATGCCCACACATCGTCTGCTCTCTCACCAAGTATGGCGATTAAGAGACCTTTGATATCCCCTATAGCTAATTTGTTTCTTCCTGTCATTTTTTCTAACTCGTGTATCCACTTTCCAGCTCTCGATGTCAGTATTGGAAGCTTGTTTTTCAAATGTTCTCGATCCATGTGTGGCCATGGTATATATTGCGGTCATACTCCCTCCTTCTCGAGCAACGGAAATTGGAACATGTAGCCCTCTCTCTCTTCTCTCTTTGTTCTCCTGTCTATTGCAGGGGTAATATTCCTGCATCGCCGTCTACCTGGTAATGCCTTTAGTCTGTCCACATAGGGCGGCGAAGACACCCCCCTCTGACCGTGAGATACTCCTTCATATCGGTCAGGCTGCATGGCGGACTCTGATGTTCTTGGTGCAGATTTGCTATTGTCTGATCACCTTATTCCTTTTTCCCTCGGGAGTCGTCTTTTGTTCCTTCCATCTTCCTCATTTTCTTCGCGCACCTCCATTTCGGAGTCAGACATTGTCTGTCCCCAACTAGTATGACTTCTCATGTCCTCTTTATTCCTACTTATTTCTAATCTATCCAGGGATAGCTCCCTGTTCCCACTACTTCAGGAGACATCCTCAGTGTCATACAGCTGAGTGCTCTCTAGGCGCTCGTCTTACCCCTCCCCTTGGGGTATTTGTTCTAGCCCCATTTCATCATATATTCTATCGATCATTTCTCCGATGCCCCTGGTGTCAAAGTCATCGTCAATATTTGCCCTAGACGTGCCTGGTACTGAATCGTACTCAGGAAATAATTCTTCAATGTCTTCCCAGTCTACAACTGGAGCAGGTTTTTTAACCTCTTTCCCCAAATATTCAAGATCGCGTGCTCTCTGTCTTCACTTGCGTTCCATGTCGTCAAATTATTTGCGTTTCCTCGCCTCCTCTCTGAGCCTATCTTCTTCCTTTCTCTTTTCATTTCTACATTCATCTGCCATTCGCATTTCCTCATCTCTTCGTCTTTTAATTCTTTTCTCACGTATCTTTTACTCTTCCTCTAACCTTTGCCGTTTCTGTCTGTCTTGATCCTTGGCTGCTCTTGGGTTGCGCTCGAGCTGTCTCTCTTGCTCTTCATGATATAACTGTTCTTGTCTTTGTCTGTCTTTCTTTCTTATCCTTTCGTCTCTTAACTCCCTCTCTTTACTCTTTCTTCATGTCTCATCTAACCTCTCCTTTTGTTTCGCGTCATCAACGCCTTTGCCATCGAGTTTCAACAAAATTTGTCCTCTCATCCATTCGTCTTTTGCAAATGCTATCTCATCAGTTCTATCTTCCCTTCCATTGCTTCCCTTCTCTCTCTTTGTCGAGAGATGCGCTTGTCTGTGCCTGATCTCTTCTTTCGTCATCACGTCTCTCCTTGTCCCTTGGGACTGTGGAGGTAATATTCTTATCCTTATCTTTCCCTTGATTTTCATCACTACTGTGTGTAGGTGACTCATATGCGGGGTTGCTATACCCCGTGGCGGCTTTAAGCTCTCTTAGTGGGTATAATCCCTCTTCCTAACTTTCTTCAACTTTTGTTTTGGGTGGGGCAGGTGGTGCGTTAGGCGTCTCACCCCCCTCTGTGCATACATTAAGTATCCAATCTGTTGGCGGCTCTTCCTCCTTTCCCTGTTCATACATTTTCCACAACTCGAGAACAGCAAGGCGTTTTTCTAACTTCTTGCCTGTATATGTGGCATGCAAATACGTTGTCATATGTCGTAAGACGGCTTTAGATAAAGACCCATTTTGTGACCATGGCATAAACATCTTGTGGGCAGTACCCTAAACCCACTCGGTGCTGTATTTCTTTAGCTTGAGTGCGTGTTTTGGTAACTACTTACATAAATGTGCCAATGGAGTCATGTCTTCCATGCTTAAATCTGTTCCCTTTCTTCTCATATAACACTTGTGAACGTTTCTGTGTGGTTTAATCAACTTCTAACAATATGAGCGAGCACCAAACACTGCAAGCTCTGATCCAAATTTTCACAAAATGTTATACTTTCTGATTAATTTAATAAACATCAATTCATATGCGATTTTATCGCAGCTATCCAATCGCACAAAATTCAAATCTGTTTTCTTAAAAAAATTTTTTTTACATATGATGTCACAACAAAACATGTAAGACAGACGCTTGAAAGACTAGACAGACACCAGCTGGACATAGATATCTCTACCTCTAATTATTACCCCTTCATGGGGTGTAAAAGTACCCCTTTCACAACGTCTTTAGGTATTATATCTGTTCTCTATTATGTGGGACTCTGGGTACATGTTTCTTCTAGAGGCTTGTATTAAAAGCATAGGTATCAGGTTGAATCCTCTCACTTCTCAGGTGTCTGCCCCGGTATCCGCTCTCTTCTCGGCTGTCTGCCCCGGTAACCTTTTGTTTACTTTTATTACTCTCGAGTCATTATCCCTTTATATAGTGTAACGTTTCGTAGAGCACCAACGCTTAAGAACATTTTAGCGCCAAGTACGGTCAGAACAAAAAAGAATGACTCCAATTGGCTTCAGAATAGGTGCTATCAGGTGGGCTTCAACAAATGTGGACATTGCAATATGTGTAATCATGTAACCAAAGTAACGTTTGTGAGTACTAAAGGGATATCATGGAAATATAAACACAAGATAACATGCATTATCAAGTATGTAGTATATGCTATTACATGCAGTTGTGGACTACATTACATTGGATCCACAATAGGTCCCTTAAAACTGCGCATCTTGCAACACTATCGGGCCATAAAAAACAAGGACCAATCGTATTCACTACCAATTCACTTTGAAGAAAAACATAATAGTGATGTGAAAGCAATGTCCTTTGTGGGTTTGGGACATGTTCCCCAGCATCAAAGAATGGGAAACAGAGAACTCAAATTACGCCAACTTGAAGCCACTCTAATTTGTAAACTTGATTCACTAAAACCAAATTGATTAAACATTGATTCAGAATTATATGTGCTCCTGTATGAATAGAAATGAAATTGATGTAGCTACTATTATCTCTTTTAAATCTGCTCAGAGCCAATTGAAAAATAACTATGAACTTGACTTCTCTTTTTGATGTATTATTAAGTAAATATGACTTGACATATGGACATCTAAACCGTATCCTAAAATTTCTATATATTGTGTACCTGTTTTTTAGAGAATGAGATAAGTACTTTTAACATACAGTCAGCACCTTATGTTTTCACATTGTATATGACATTATGAATAATGCACTAGCACTTTAAATAGCTAATTTGCACAAGCTTATTGCACTTTATAAAAATGCAAATTTGCACAAGCATATTGCACTTTATTAAAATGCAATTTTGCACGGTTTCATGCATAGACAATTGGACATGCATAAACAACCTATTTTAACTTTCAGAAATACATATACATATGTGGATTCCACTTATTGTTGGAATCTAATGTTACATGGGCACGAGCACTAGCATTCCGATTATGGTTATAAGAACCAATTAGGAAGCAATATAAGAGCTCACTATAATATGGCAGTGCAGGATATTAACATATTAGTGCCACTAGGTCCATGACAGTATGTGAAAAGGTAACTTAGACTGCATTCCTTTGTTTCTGCATGTTATGGTAATCACCGGGGAGCTTTATAGGCGTGAGAACGGAAATTGTAATTCTGTCCTCTCGAGCCTATTATAACGATAGAAATCACACTAGTGGATTATTCCTGCAAAATTTTATCCGTATCGTAACTAACCAAGTGGGTATTAACTGCATGAGTGCGAGAGGTCCTTTCTTAATATATAGGCACCAGCCTTTAATTATTAGAATATCACGTTAACTCTTAGACCTTCAAAGATGGCGGATATTATTCCCCGCGCAACTTTAGAGCTTTAGAGACATCTCGATTACAGCTCACTCAGAGTCACATGACTATGACGTGTTTGGTCAGAAAGGCAGCAGTGATCACATGATCCAATGTAGAGAGTGAGACAGAGCGCTCGCGTAACGCGTTAACGCCCACTTGGTTACCTTTTAAAAACAATAGCAGGAGTGCAACCAAATGGATTACAAATAGCCTGACGAAGCTCTTTGAATAGAGCGGAACGTGTGGCGAACTCCACCCGGTGAGGTACTCATCATGCTTTTTACCTGGTCTGCATAGAATTGAATAAGAATTTTTTAACACTGATGCTCATTATTGTAATGAAGAATTAAAATATATATGTTTTCACCAAAGCGGTCTAGAGTGCCTGGGCATTATTGTGCTATGATATTCTCAGCCTTAAACACCTATCTGGCTGGAATTTGTAGTTTGATACATTTTTGAAATGTTGTCAGCTTAGCCAAGCTGTAGCCCGGTAGCACCAGCTATTTGGTAGAGATAGAGCGCAGAGATCTTTGGCTAAACGTGGATTTTTGAATATATATATATATATATATACATATATATATATATATATATATGTATATATATATATATATATATATATATATTCAAAAATCCACGTTTTTGTATATATATATATATATACAGTCTTCTCTACTTTTAACTATATTTATTTTTTCCCGCCTCCCTCCGTTACCTTTTCCCTTTACTTGTTCTAAAGCATGCACTTTTGCCAGAACATTAGTCTTTTTCATGCCCGTAGGAATGGGAAGGGATGCGTGGGGAACACGGGTCCCTTCAGGCCCACGTCTGCAGTACTTTTCTTTAATCTACTACTGTCTACGGGGAGCTTCACGGTCTACTCAGCTGAATGGCAAAGGACTTGTGATATTGCCGAAGACCTAGAGTTACTTTATGTCGACAGTCCATAGGTGTCTTATTCAAATCAATAATCGATAACCATGCGATCTCTGCTACCAAGTGTACCGAGGAGACCCCGGCCGGCCCATAGAGTTGGGGTTTGCTCCAAAGGTACTTTAAGATGAGATAGCTGCACCTTGAGATGGATGGGGGAGCAGATGTATTACTTCAACACCAATCAATAAGGACAACTCAATGGTTTGGCAAAGGGAGTATGTTTAATGACAAGTACCAAAAACGGGGAGTCGTGGGAATCAGCAGTGATGCGATAGTCCGCCTCGCTTCAACTCCACTGAACTTCATACAAATACATCATTTATACTGAAAATTCATCATAAGTGACGTGTAACACTCAAAAGTTAATAAGCATTTCTATTGGTTAGGAAAAGGTAACTTTAATATAGGTGTTATATCTGGATATGGTAATGGAGTGAGGGATTGGGTAAAACACTGCCAGGTGGGTGTCTAAGCCCTTCCTTCAAAATGACTATTGTGGACGTCACTAAAAGTATGACATCCCATTGGCTCTACTAACTATAGGACCCTAGATTATTTGGTCCATTGTGATTGGGTTGGCACCAACCCCATGCATAAATTTCCTCTTTGCTTAGCAGCACGCAGAATGGACAGCCAGGTGCAGGATGCCCCCTCAGCTACCAGGCCATCCTCCAATTAAGGTTACAATCAATCATCACTTCAACAACAATATGTCAATTATGTTACTGTGGTTGGCCTCGAGCCTGCATCTTGTGTCTGGAAAAGTTCTGATATCTTTTGCTTGGGCAGATGCGTCGCGTAGGTGTGAACTCGTGCTTCTCCTCGCTCGGCTGGTCACATGATGCAGACACCGTGAATTTGCCTAGTTTCTCTCGATTTGTGCATTTAAATCTTATTCGGCTTGCCACCTGCCTACGCTTCCTTATCTTGACCTTTCCGAGGCAGGATATTCTGTTCTTAAGTTTCAATTAGACATAGCTACTGTTCGTTCCTTCTATTGGTATGACCTTGGCTCCTTTGTCATGAGTTGCATCTGCTGAGTCTCGATTCAGTCGTCTCTTCTTATTTTGCTAGAATATGAATCTTGTCTTGTTTGGCCTAAAGTAACCTAAGATGATTCTGTTTTTCATGTAAAGTGGACTCGCACTTATAATACTGTGCTTTGTTTTGAGGTACATTATGTAAACATGGCACTTGCCGTGCTATTCTTCTACTAAGCATAGCAAGCCGTACTGTTTTCTTAGCTTTCTTGCGTTTCAAGCATATGTACAGGCGTAAACTGATCGACTGTAGTCATTTTGCTTACAGCTTAACTCTCTTATATTTTAATAGCTTCCTATCACTATAAGCTCACGATCTCTTTTCTCATGGCGTTTCGTCTCCTTGTGTCATTCTTGGTTCGTCATTTGTTCTATCTGTGAGGCTGTCCAGGCTCTCGTGATGTCAACATTCGTCTTCCATGAAGACCCTTTTGGTTTCTTCCGGGACGGTACTTAGGCAATCTTCATTTCGTTTCATTTGTTGGTAGGGCTTTCTCAATTGATACCTAACTGTACATGGTTGTCTGGTTATTGGTACTTCACTAGGTGTTGCTCTTCTTATGGGCACTGGGCAGAGCCCTACTGCGGCTTTCTGCTGGTTTATTTGCTCATCATACGTCACATATTTTGGTGTGAATGTTCCTGGTACTTCAAAATGGGCGATGGGAGTGCAGGCTTTATTTGGGACCTCCTCTACAATGGGAATGGAGCATGAACTCTATTCACCTGGCCAAGCTAAGTGGATATGAGGCTGTGTCTCATGTTATCCACAGAAATCGAAAGCCCTAGCCTTATCTGTTGCTATGACCGGCACCACAGGTGAGACAGTTCATCTTAAGGTTATGGCCAAATCAACTCTCGGTCCTGGCAATCACTGGCCCTCGCTTGAAGGTGCCGCGTGTGTCCAGGTGTTGCCGAATATGTCAATCCGTAGGGGTGTTGGAATCAACTAGACATGTCCTAACTCTTTGCCCCAAATTAGGATCATTATATATGTGTACATTCGGGAAATGGGTCCACAACTACGAATCAATAACTGAGGTAGCCTTTGGGATCTATGTTTAAATTCCGAATATTTGGGTCTCCAACTTGCACTCTTTAAAGTGTGGTCCCATGTTAAAACTTTGCTTCCGGACTAAACACGTATGGAAAGTGGCTATGGCCTGGTACCTGACTTGGAGTTATTGAGAGGGTACCAAATTGGATACTCAAAGTGGAACCACCTTCTCACTCCCCTACGCACACTTGATTTGCTGACCAATCTTAAGGTCTTCTATTATACTTGGCACTTCTCAATAAAATGCCGTCGATGACATCTGCCCTGTGGACCCAAATTGGATAGTCTATGTAAAGTTACATGTTTGCTTGTTTTTGCATTACAAATTGATGTTTGAATCATTATTATTATTACTCCTATTTTGGATTTGATTGATTTTACTTATATTGATCTGATTTGCTAATTTATTGTCTAATTCCTTGTTTGTTTGTTTATTTGGCTAGACTGATTTTATCGTTTTATGCATATTTACATTTGTATTCGTTTGATTTTTATTTTTGTACAGAGTGCTATTGTGACATATGAATATGAACTTGTGTAAAATCCTAATTTAGGATTGTATCACAATAAAGTTTTATATATATATAAAACTAATGTGACATCATTTCCTGTGATGTCATTATGCTACTTATTATTTTGGAAACTTTGAGATTCCTACAGAGTTGTGGTCACATAATGTTGGCAGGTACGCTATACTTGAATCCATTTAGTTCCCAAAGAGGGTAAAGGAAAAGGTTTTGGACACTGAATCCATCCACTGGAGTTAATGGAGTGAAGATTATTTCGCCTAGTGAAAAAAGATTGTGGGAGGATGGTTCCATTAAAATCTACAGATATCATCAAGCATGTTGGGAAGGCATACATGCCAACATTGTGGCATACCTGGGAGAGAGATTTCCTCAAGGAAATCGGGAGACATGCATTTCCCCATAGGAATGCTTTGGGGCTATGGTTATTTTAGGGGGGAGACAGTGAAAAATAACAATATTTTTCACTGAAAAATCGGGACTCCCCCCGACTAAATCGGGAGGGTTGGCATGTATGGGAAGGTTACATTTATCCAAGGCTGAAACTCTCTCCAAATGATGGCAAGTAGCTGACAGGTACACAGGTGGATTATAGAAAAAGTGGCAGGTTGTGGCTGAAACTCTCCACAAATGACGGCAAGTATTTGACAGGTACACAGGTGGATTATAGAAAAAGTGGCAGGTTGTGGCTGAAACTCTCCACAAATGACGGCAAGTATTTGACAGGTACACAGGTGGATTATAGAAGAAGTGGCAGGTTGTTGTTTTTTAATCACTTGTCGTGTAGGATGTTAGTGGTTCTGGGTATTTTTAGGCTACGGATTAGCACGTGCCACTCTATATTGACACCTGCGCTGACAGCCCCTCTCTACCTGCATCCCCGCGCTGGATGCTGCGCGTGGAGCCCACCCGCCATCTTGGGTGCGCGCGGCAGCGCGTCACGTGACGCGGCGGCCCCGTCACCTAGGAGACAGCGGTGGGCAGCGCCGCCGTGGACGAGGAGGGGAGGCTCCACTGGAAGTTTCATGCCTGCAGAGTTGGTTACATGACGGGAGCTCCTGTTTCAGTCTGGGAGGGGGGGAGAGCCCTGCCTCCCTGTTTACCCGCCCAGGGGGAGGCGGAGGCGGCTGGAGCAGCCCAGCTGGGTGAGCATCATCCCCCACTCCGTTGACAGCAAGCGGCGCGGGATGGAGCAGGGCAGGCGCTGCTGCTGCTGCTGAGCACAGGGAGCGCTGAATTATTTACCTGTCCCCCCCGCCCCCCGGCTATGGAGCTCCAGAGCAGAGCCAGCGGCTTCCACGAGCTGACCCCCAGCAGCGGTGAGTGAGTGGGCATTGCTGAGGCGTGCGTGCACTGCGCACCATACAAGCAACGGGGTATTGGAGAAGTTAGTAAGAGGTGGGCGTCATAGGTAAACCAACGGTACTCATTGAATTGCCCTTGGTGGGCGGATGAAAGACCTCGTTGGACCCTGGTCCTGCAGGTTATTAATGGCCCAGCGCAGCATGGACATTAACCCACCAAGTTATCTATTTCCATTAAGGCCCATGGTTCTACTGAAGAGGTTCTTTCTCATGTTTGGTGGCAGCCCATGCCGGACCCTTGTGACTGTGCGTGAGTTGTGATGCTATCTGCCTGTTTCTCACTTTTGGGGTAGGAAGAGAGGCCGTATAGTGGGTTAGCTGTTGATGAATTGTGGGACCTGGATTTCAATCCCGGCTCACCTACTATACACTGTGTGTGACATTGGACAGATCTGTGTGTTTCTCTTTATCGAGAACCCAAGCACATAGTTTAAAGCAACAATGAGATGTATGTACACGGTTTTGTATATCTCTAAGTGTCTATTATGAATCGTGGGCCCCTCTCTTAGGTGTTTCTAAGTTATGTAGGGTCCCTGAATCTTGTTATAAGTCCGGCACAGCAGAGACTTTAATATACCTCCCCCATCAAGTGGCTCTGAATAAGGGGTGTGTTTTTAGTTCCTGTTGAGGGATATGCAGCAAGAACCAAGTACACAGCACCGAAGCCTTGCAGTGAAGGCATTTGTAAAATGCAACAAGAAGGGGCATTTTTTATTTTTTTAAATTTTTTTTTTTATTCTCATACCTCATCTCTTCCAAAATATAGGCAATTTTGAAGTATGGGCCCTGACGGATCTACCACCTTCTCGCAAATATTGTTAAGCTAGCTTACCTTGCCACCTGAAAATTAGAACGTTTACTTGTTTCCAAAGTGACCAGGAGCAACAGCAACTTTGAGAAGTACGAACTTAATCATGTATTAGACCTAAGAGTGCGTTTGCAATATGCTATAAGTCATTTCACTACATCCAGGGTTCCTTAAAGAATTTTCTTCGACAACATTTTTGAATAACTGCCTGGTCTTAAAGTAAGTTGAAGGGTCTAGATGACTTTAAAATTGGTTAGTTCTCCCACAGGCTGTTGTCAAATGCTATACCATTTCAAAATCAATGGCATATTCTATAGGAGCCGATCAAGTGTTAAATGTTAAAGGTATTTGTACTGCGCACCGTCACCAACGAAGTTGGTCCCCAGGCGCTCTGATGGATCTGCAAGCGAGAAGGTGGGATGGGTTAGTCGGCGAAGCGGGAGTAGGATAGTGAGAGGAGTGGTGTTCTGTTGGCAGCTTCAACTCGGTATACAACGGGTGCTGAGCTTTGGTGCAAGTATCGCATTGATGTTAGTTCTCGTGTGCTGTTGGTGCGGATTATGTGTTGTTGCTGTGTTGTGAAGTGTCCCTATCCTGTGTATCTCCTTATATGTGCCTGGTCATATAGATTTCTTTGTTTTGTGTTTTTTTTTTTTTTTTTTTTACGTTTTTAAGCCTGCCCTATCGGTCAGGTGTGAAATAAGTGCTTACGGCTGAAGACTTGTGCGATATACTTACCCGTTAATTGAAAAACTTCAATACGTGTCAAATTCTGCAGAATTCAAAGTGTTTGGGTGCAAATTTTAGTCTATCCAGAACTTGGAGTAGTGCTGGAAGCCATTAAAACAGCTCTCCAAGCAAGAGCTTGTTTCAGAGAGTTGTGTGCATCCAACGTCACCGATTGGAGTACCGACCAGGCCTGACTCCGCATTGGATTGGTGAAAAGTCATAGTATCGATTTGTGTATTTTATTTTATTCCTCATAGCGTGAACTTAGCTCAAGAGCACAGGAGCGCTTTACAGCAGGATTTATCCAGCATTGGGCTTGGCATTTTATAAAGTAGTGCAGTACTGTTGCTGGAGGGAGAGGGTGGGGGGGGGGGGGGATTTCTATTCGTCTGGCAGGTATTGATGAATGAGAAACGTTTTTTAATGTTTTGTGGAACTGAAGGATGATGGGGGCATTTCCAGCATTTATGGGGTGCAATGTTAACATCCGTTGTAAAGTACTTATAAGTGGGAGGACTCCCAACATGGAGTACTGTACAAAAGCATAGTATGATGCAGAATCTCTCACATTATGCAACTTTCTTGCAAACCTTTTGCCCGGTGTCGTGTTCTTCAGAACCTCCCATCCTCGGCACCTTCTCAAGGCTGGATTCTGCACCTACTATAATCGGTGCTGGATTTAGGCCCTGTTTTCCCAGTTCTAGGATCTGGCAAAAAATATCACCCATGATCTCGGTTTTGGGAAAAAAATCTAAAGCCTTGTCCTGTTGAACACTTTGCCCGCAGTGTTTTTTGTGTTCGGGACTGTTCGAAATTGTGATGAAGTCTGGACTCAAACCCAGGTTGTTCAGACCAGGGGTGAGACACCCACAAGTCCACATACAGATTTTTCTCGATGCCTGTGAAATCACTCCTTAGGATGGTACTCTTTCAAGAAATATTTAAATGCAGCTTCTTAGGTTTAAAATACATAAACCTTTTATATTCTGCAAGCATCATTGTGGGAAGTGCTCCTCTTCTGGGTTATTGTGCAGGTGTTCGTGATTAATCTTTAGAAAGCCAGCAATTTTTATGGGAAGGTGGTGGCAGGATGCCACAGTAAATGATTTGCATTTCCAGCACAGAGTACAATCCTAACTGCCTAGCTCTGCAGTACTCTGCAATCTGCAGATCATGCTGCAGAATCTTGAGGCAAGTGCCTGGACTAGATCTGTGAAGTGCCTGGCGCTATAACGTTATCCAAAGATCATGCCTGTGCTGTCCATTCTCTCTTGCAGATCATTTAGCGGCCTTTCTGATACCTGAACAATTAAAGGGAAGTGATTCATGCACTCGGTGTCTCAGGCAGGAAGCTTTCAATTTCTGGAAATGCTTCAGCTATTATTGAGAGGCCCACATTTCTCCCAACACCAGGGATGTGCTGGTGAGTGTAGACTGCTCGAAAGGTTTCTTTTCATGATTTGTTTCAGGCATTTCCCCCTTGGTGTTAGTAATGGGCCTGTTTTTATTGGTAACTTGTGAGAAGTCCCTGTAAGGTCGTAAAAGGTGAACTTTTGAACTTGGAGAAGGGCCCTGGAGCAATTAGCCGAAGCATTCGCCTTGGAGGAGCCTGCATTACAAAGGGTCTTTAAAGGGGCACAGGAAGCCAAAATGTACTCTGGGATCAGACCGAGTTTGTTTGTGTGTTTGCATACATGAAGATAACTAATAGCCCATTTTGCGGTATAGTGGGCTAATGAGTGCGTTTTTTAAATCTATGGAAATCGACACACACACACAAAATTGCAGTCATTGTATGCTTGAAAACAGTGTTGAAATGTTGCCAAATATGGCAGGAGTGTTTCAATTTGACCGCGTGAATTGGATGGTGACTTTCATTGACGAGAACAGAATTTAAAGGAAGACGTTTTAGCATTTTCATAACCGTAGAGCCTAGAGACACAAACCTATTTCTCATGTTTAATTGTTTTAATGCAACATTAATTTTATGTGGAATTGTATATTTGAAATAAAGACTTACTGCTACATAATATGTTTGAGATGTTAAGATCTTTTTTTTTACAGTGCATGGATTTACACCAACCAATAAACATATCAAATTACACAGCAAGGTTTTGCCAATGATTCAAGCTTGCTTTCCTAGTTCAGTGTTTATTTTGCTGTGAAGTGTGGTTAAAAAAATCCCTTTTGGAGTTTGAATTAGAAAGTAAAGTTTTGGGGTGATCCGACCCCCTTGACCCCACTTTTATATTGACACGTTACCAACATTTCAGAGTTGGATGTATTTTTTTTGTGTGTATTATGCTGATTAACCGGCACCGAAGTTATCAGCCTTCTAAGAAGTGATCTTCGTATGGGAAATGCGACTTTGCGTAGGAGTGCCATTTCCGCCCCTATAGTGCTGCTTGCTGGGAGCACGTGTTAAGTTACTGTTTTAGTCATGGGGCTGCACTAGTACAATTACGTGTTGAACTAGCACTAATCATCACAGCGCATAGAAGCAAGTGTAACCCGGCATTTGCCATGTAAATATGTCTTCTTTTATCATAGTGTACATTCACACGTGCCCGCTCTCTCTGATAATGCATTAGAACCCCCCCCCCCCCCTCGACGAGTCCTATCCTAGCCTGCAGGGGACCTGCCAGGATGATGGTTGAGGGCGGAGGTAACCAAATAAAAATAACCTCTCTTGGCGACTCGCGGGGTTAAGTGGGAGTGGGCTTTCCCCGTTCAAGCTGATTTTGTTGACCAAGCTTGACATTTCTCGTGCTCTTTGCAAAGTGTTGTTTCGTTACACGGGGACACAAAACGCACTTGGGAAGAATAATCACGTAGACTATTCACACTTCTCATGCAAGTGTTCTATACATTATTATATTTTCGCGTTACTAACTTGTTTCCTCGCGTTTTCATACTCCTATGAAATGTGCTTAAAACCTCAACATTGTGTTCCATTTTTAGTGCTCTGAAGCGGGTGCGTTCGCATTAAATAAACCATGTAACCTCCTCATCCGTCTTCCTCGTTATAGTCCTAATTAAACGAACTGAGGAGTATAACGAGGAATGACTCGGAGTAATGTAAGTAATCGGGCCATTACCAATGAATAAGAATCAAAGGCGGTGTTCACTAGCCATTCTAGTGCATATGTTGCAATGAAGCCTGTCTGTTTTTTTTGGCACAGTGACAAGTTCTCGCCTGGGCGCAAGTTTTATTTTGGAATTGGCTGGAGCTATATGCCACGGTACAGCAGCATCAAGGTGGCTCACAGTGACGGGGTCATGCACGCAGGAGTGCCCCCTCACCCGCCACCCACATTGGGAGTTTTAAAAACAAAAATCCCAGTCTGTTTCTATGGCAAGGACTGAGGCTGCTGAAGTCGGCGTGCGCGGATACCCAGCGTGTTTCAAGTTGGAGTGTAGAGATCTAGAGTTCACTATTTGAAATTGTCAGCGGAAGCAGATCACTTTCCCGGGCAGGAGGCGGGCACCTTCTACTCAAATATAGTTGATTGGCCATCTCTACACACTGGGAGTAAATGGGGACAGTGTGGAGCTGGATCCGCACTGGACTGCGCGTGTGGGTGCGCACCTCCAGTATCGCTCTGCTGTCATGGGTTTATAATGCACCTAACTAGGTACTGATCACCCTTATTGCTGTTCTCGGAAATCAATCCCCTTTTAGGTGGTCTTGCTCACATCACACTTTTATGTTTCTGGGCTCAGTAAATGAGGATGTTTTCTGGGGCAAGTCATCCTTTCAACTTCTGCCCTGGTTCTCACAAGTAAATACCATGATTTTTGTTTTTTTGCATATTTCTTTTGCCTATGTGCCGCTTACACCCAGTTTCATTGTACCCTTTTAATGGATTTTAATTGGAGAACCGCCATGCGGCACCAAACTTATCAGTGGAATGTATTGATTTGGATGAAGTTCTGGGATACCCTCTACCGAGAACGAACACTGCCAAATAACCTGTTCTGTGGGAAGTTGCCCACTCACGAGGGTCCCACGATTTAGCTCCTATGCCTTTAACAGATGAAGAATATCTATTTGCATATCAGTCTGGTCCAACCCACTTTGGCAGTCCAGCACCGAAATGATGGGCAATTCTCCTCTGAACAAGAGTACCAACGGCAAACCCAGACACGTGTAGACCCTCCAGAGTGGTCCCCATTCCAGAGAACAGGTTATTTGTCTTCGTTCTCAGCAGAGGGGCTCCCAGACCTTTTTTTGAGGTATTTATGTGGGTTTTAAGATTGGCTGTTCGATCTGTGATGCCAGAATCTTCTGAGACACGGAGTATGGAACCATCCAAAAATGGAAATACTCTGCTAGTTACGGAAATAGTTAAGTATCATACATTTGAAGCGACTACCTAGATGCTGAATGCATTGTGGTAAAATCGAAAGCGAATAGCGCACACACAGGGTGCAGATCTAGTGTGCCAAAGGGTAAGCGGAGTGCACTTATACACTGCAAGTGTATCCTAATTAAATACTGCAGGCTGTAGTCGACTTCTGCAACGCCGGTCTAGCCTGCAAATATGCTAGCATAATGTACCGTTGGGTATGAAGTCTCGTAACGCGAAATACTGTAGGACACGTTCCCTATTCCAAGGTCCCTTGTATCACTCTGGAGTTCCTATTGTCTTGACACTTACCGGGTCTTTGTAGCTCCGTTCGGCGGCTTCTCCCGGAGCGGGAAAAACAACTTGTCAGTTTGCCGTATACTCCATTCAGCACATGCCGGCCTTCATGCTTGGCTGCACTCATTACAGGTCACACAACCACATGCCTTGTCTCTTATTGGACTCTTGATAGTGGTAATGTTAGTGTTAGGAAACTTCCTGCTCTAGGCGCAGTTGTCCGACCAAACTGTCCACTCATCACAGGTCATGCAACCATAAGTTTCCCCAAAGCCGTTTGTTCAGGTCAAATGCTCAAGACAACTCGTCACTTTCACATTATTCTTCAAGTGCTTTTCTGATAGTGGGTTACTTGATATACTCGATTGTCCCAGATGTTTATGCAGTCTTTATATTGTAATCAAGTTACAACTTTCTTTTCATTCCGTATTTCACAAATGTAACAGTTACTTGGTTTCACTCAAACCACGACTTTCCTGCCGCTCAAGATTCAGGAAATGCATTGTTGCATTCATCAGGATAGCACCTTTCATTCTGTTCGGCTTTCAATAACTGTAACTTTAAGTTATGCAAACTTGAATAACAGCTTTCGGTATTCAATAATTGTTGTTTTCACTTGTGAGCGCTTAAAGGAATGGTTCGCCCCCAAAAAATTTTATTTCAAAAATAGATAGGCAATATTAAAAAAAAAAACGATTGAAAAAAAAATGACAAAGTCCCTATGTACAATTTTGAGCAATTCAAGCTAAAAAATGTGCAAAAGCAAGCACATGGGCGCATCCATTTTGTGAAATGGATGCCCGCCTGTGCTGGCATTTGCTTTTGCGGCACTAATGAAGGAAAAGCCAGCCAGCTCTAGTAAACAAAAGCTACCACTGGGTGGCTTTTCCTTCATTGGTGCCGGGACTCGGAGGACGCGGACCAGAGACTACAGTCAGAAAAGCTGCAGCTGCATCTCGGTAAGTGCTATTTATTTATTTTTTAAAATAAGCACTAGCTGCGTTTTTTTTCCTAAGTTTTCTGGGCTGGAGGAGCCCGGAAAACTTAAAAATAAAACCGCAGCTTTAAAAACGTATTTATGTTTGCGGTCGCTTTTGAAGCGACCGCAAACATAAATACAAAGTTATTGTGTTTGAAAACGCTCCTCTGAGCCTGAGAAACTTGGAAAGAAAAACCGCAGCGTTTTCAAACACAACCGCGTTGTGTTTCTGCCTAAATCTGCTTTCCCATTTGGGGCTTAGCCCTAGAGCCCCAAATGGGAAAGCAGAAACACTGCAGCATTTAGCATTGCGGAAAACAACTGCGTAGTGTTTCTGCCTAACTCTGCTTTCCCATTTGGGGCTCTAGGGCTCCTCGTGGGGAGCCCTAAAGCCCCAAATGGGAAAGCTGCGGCATGTAAACACAACCGTGTTGTGTTTCTGTCTGCCTATGCTTTCACTTTGGGTCTCCGGTGCTCTCCGGAGACCCAAAGTGATAGCCACGGCAGGCAGAAACACAATGCGGTTGTGTTTGAAAACGCTGCGGTTTTTCTTTGAGTTTCTCAGGCTCCTCTGAGCCGGAGGAGCCTGAGAAACCTGGAAAGAAAACCACAGTGTTTTCAAACACAATAATGTTGTAATTATGTTTGCGGTCGCTTCAAAAGCGACCGCAAACATAAATACAACGTTTTTAAAGCTGCGGTTTTATTTCTAAGTTTTCCTGGCTCCTCCAGCCCAGAAAACTTAGGAAAAAAAACGCAGCTAGGGTTTATTTTTATTAAAAAAATAGCACTCACCGAGATGTAGCTGCAGCTTTCCTGCCTGTAGTCTCCGGTCCCTGTCCTCCACGTACAGCACCAATGAAGGAAAAGCCACCCAGTGGTAGCTTTTGTTTACAGCTGGCTGGCTTTTCCTTCATTAGTGCCGCCAAAGCGAGCACAGCGGCGGGCATCCATTTCACAAAATGGATGCCCCCATGTGTTATCTTTGAGCTTGAATTGCTCAAAATTTTACATAGGGACTTCGAAAAAAAAAAAAATGCCAAATTGTGTGTTTTTTTTTTTATATTGCCTATCTATTGTTGAAATAAAACATTTTGGGCGAACCATTCCTTTTTAAGCTTTTAAGCAGCACCTTCAGGCAGTTCGGTGTTCAATAAATGTAGTTTCCACTACTTCCGTAGACCATTACCAATTCCAAGGTCCCTTGGAGTGCTCCGGCGTTCCTAGTGTCTTGACACTTACCAGGTCTCTGTAGCTCTGTTCAGTGGCTCCTCCCTGAGCGGGAAAACCAACTTCTAGTTTGCTGGATACTTCATTCAGCGCACGCCAGCCTTCGTGCTTGGATCCGCCTCTGCTCCCTAGCAGCACCTGCTGTACGCCTTCCTTAACAGGAGCTCCCAGTCCTGCACAGTCACCTCAGCAAGACTCACGGGGATCTGTGTCGGCTTCTCGCTCCTCAGCATGGCTATTCTTAGGTTCTCTTTTTTTATTTTATTTTTTTTCCCTTCTGTGACTGCACCTCCCATGTGCTTCTGGATTCCACTTTTTATATTCTCCTCCATTACTAACAGGCTGCAGATGAAATGAGGTCTCCTCAATTGCCTGACCCTCCTTGAGTATATTAGTGTGACATGCATGATCTTCATTGTCACATGCCTTCAGACCATTTTTCTTCATCTCAGTAAAAAAGTGGTGTGTATAATAGGAAATCTGCACTACTTCTGTTTGCCTCTTCTTCTTAGTACTTGAGGGAAAACCATAAGGGAGGATGGGATGGGATGAGATTGGCAATAGTCCAAAAAGGCTAAAGGAGTGGGAGGGTAGATCACTATCAGGAAAGGGGGATACCATGTCTCGCCTTCCAGTACCTGCTCTCCAATCCCCAAGGACACCCCGCCCCCTCAGTTATCCTCCCTCACTTGTCCACCTCCAGGGTTGGGATCCAAAAGCGATGGCCCTTCTCTGGCCACCTGAACAGAAGATACCTGGCGAGTAGATGTGAGAGTACCTTCGAGTTTCTCACACTAGCATAATGTACTATTTATTTATGAGGTCTCGTAAAGCCAAATACTGCGGGACCCGTGTGCCAAAAGGAGGAACGCTTAGTGGACCCAAACACAAAGTGTATCCAACCTAAATGCTTCAGGGTGTAGTGGACTTCTACAGCACTGTCAGAATGCACACAATAATGGAGGAGAGGAATCGACACTCTCCCCCCGAACCACAGAAGCCGAATGAATTCGACCCTCCACCCGTGGTTGGCATAGGCACCTGATGATATACACAGGACACCACGTGGCAGCCAATGGGAGGAAGAGGAGTTAGGAAGAGGTTGTGGATAGGGTAGGGATGTAGGAACACCGGATAGAGGGTTGGGGAACTCCTAAGGTGGATAGGAAAGGGGAAGCACAGGGAAAAAACCTCCTTATCTAGTTCTTTTACTCAACCAAACACATAGGGTATGCGCTAGTAATCTTGCCTCCAGCCTACCTCTAAATCATATAAACACACCTTTAATACGTGTGAACATGTAACAAGATAAACATATAGCCAGCATAGATGAACACAGACAATGGAATTAGATTCCATACATGACACATGGCCCGTTGGGCAAGCTGAAGCAACACTGAACACATATAGCCATAATGTACATGCCCACACAAGGGCACCAGATCACTGTTGTGCCCAAACCGCCCCTAACCCTGAATGTCCTGTACTGTATGTTGCTGATTTAGCAACCATAAACATTGTCCGCACTCTGCCGTATGCCTTTAAACACACGAGTATTAAGCATCAAAGTCCTTAACAAGGATTCACTGAAAAGACACACTTTGCTGAAAACTCGTAATGTGCTCAGTACTTATCTGAGCTCCCAGCGGCCCCACGGGACCACTCGGAGTCTGAAGAAAATGCTGTAATATCTGTCAGCCAGCCCGCCCGCATTCATCCTGCTCCCCAGTATTTACCAGCGTAATGTGCCCGTTGCTTATCTGAGCTCCGAGCAGCCCCACGGGACCACTCGGTGTCTCAAGAAAACGCCGTAGCAACTGCCAGCCAGTCCCCCTGCTTCGTCTTGCTCCAAAGTCTTACGGGCTGCAAGGAAAGCTTCACTCACGTCTCGCTCCGACCGCACCCATCCAGGAGCACAAAATAAGCCACACCAGCGGGCGCGAGCGTGTTGGCTTTATGCTGCCTTTCATTACTTGCAGCTGGCAACGCGCGGCAACTTGCACTGAACTACAGGTCCTCACCGGAATGCTGGGAAATATAGTTCTCTTACCAATGTTTTAATAAGCAAACTTAGTTACTCCCCGGCGGCACCAGCCCTTATTCCTGACAAGCACTGGTCTAGCCTGCAAATATACCAGCATTATGTACCGTTAGGTATGAGGTCTTGTAAATCCAAATACAGCAGAACATGTGTGGCAAAAGGATGAAGGCATAGTGGACCTTAACACTGCAAGTGTATTCTGGCATGGCGAGCTATGCTATGACCCCCTATGAGAGCATAGCGTACCCATAGATTGCAAGTCTAATGTAGATGCACACTGGAGGGCCTGTGTACCTAAGGTCATCATATATTGCATAGACGGCAAGTCTAGTGTGGTAATACACTGGTAGCATAGCAGACCCATAGACTGAAGGAGCAGTGTACCCACTGCCAAACTTCTTTGTCAAAGAATAAAGGTGATACACTAGATTTTCATTACATAGGTTAGAATCCAAATACTGCGTCATGTGTACCACTAGACTGCAGGTCTGGTCTGCCAATACATGGATACGTCGTGTTCGTGTAGAATGCAGTGGACACACAGACTGCATGACTTCTGTGCTAAACAATTGCGATATAGAGTACTTATCGTTTGCAATCCTACTGTGCTAACTGCTTTAATCCATAGGGTACTCTAATATTAGAAGTGCAGTGAGGCCATAAACTGAACATATTCTGTACCAGTAGACGCCCCGTAATGCATGCCAATGATACTGAAATCACGGTGGACCAAGAGGTTTCCGGTCAAGTCTTTTGTAGTGGATTATTAAGCTGCTTGCAGTACCTTTTTTACATCTCCATTAGCTACCTTACTTTGTTTTAACTATTGCAACACTCGTTCCAGTCAGACTGCACTTCGATGTGAGAGGAATCCAGTGGGAAGCGCTACGTTGAAATGTGATGATGGTATTGTGTGTCAATAGACTCATTTTGGTGCATGATTTCAAAGGGAAGTTTAATTGTCCTTACTTGCGAGAAATAAACATGAAGTAGAGAATATCATGATCTAGGATGAACATTTTGCTTCTGTGTCAACTGCAAAGGGCGGCATTTGCCGGGATATGTGGATTTGCTACTAGCTGTTGTCAAGTATGGATAACTCGCTCTTGGCAAGCAATAAATGGTGCTCTGTCTGCATCTAAGGAACTATAATTCCGTGCTTACCATTTGCTGCAGTCTGCAGAACTGTAGGAGCTATGCATTTTAAGCTACATTTGCAACCGGCGTGGGTGGTCGCAACCAATCGGGCTCCCTGGAACGCGGGCTGAATCCCACGATCCAAGCCCGCAACCCGACAGCTGATTCCCGTCATCTTGCCCCACTTATCTGCTCTGTCTCCCTGCTGCTGGCCGCTATGGAAATGGAAGAGGTGCCCTCTATTCCAGCTCCGTGGCGGCCATCTTATTTTCTTTCAATGAACTGAATACTTTGCTCTTAGCACCCTGGGTTTCCAGATTTGAAACCCAGAGGGCTAATGGCAATAATCGCCCGTTCCACAGGCTTGAACAGGTGGTAACTGCCCGGGGGACCCTCGTTAAAGGCACACGCGCAGGCCTTTAATCGGGCCCTGGGCTGTTACCACCTGCTCCACCTGGTGGAACAGCTGATTTATTGCTTAATTATCAAGAACTGAGTGCCAAGTACATTCGCTAATTTATTGACAAGATCCTCTTTAAACATTCTTGGGATTTTGTGTGTTCTCCCCACAACAATATCTGCATATCTCACTTATTTAAAGGGGGGGGCCTGCAGGGTCCATGTAAAAATGTAAATGTCGGGGCACCAAACCTATTGACCAACGCGTTTGTTTAATTTTTTTTAATTTGTGAATTGTAGCGCTCTGGTAGCTAACAAATTCAACGTTTTATTCATTCATCGCACCCATTTGAATTAAAAACAACCTACCTTTCTCCAAACCTGAACCATATAATTTTAATCCCATTATTTCTATTCATTACCATTTCAATATTCTACTTTCCAAATCTTGAAATATGTGAATTTGGAATGGTTTGTTTCCAGGAAAGTCGGACTGAAAACAATGATGCCACCTATTATGAAGGATCCAAAAGAGGATTTGTGAATGATATGATAGGATATTTATAATGCGCTTAATACCCAGAGGTTTCTAAGCACGGACCCGGGGATCGAACCTGTGTTGCTCTGTGTCGTCTTGCTTCCAAGGCGAGCATGTTGCCCCTGAGCTATCCTGCCGAGACAGAACGGCAGTTTATAAGCCGGTTCTACCCCTGGGAACGACCAGATGTAGGGCCGGCCTTGGAGGCAGCAGCGCCCTGAGAGAATTGGCACAATCCCATTCGCCCCGCGCGCCCCTGGTCAACAGGGGGGGGGCTGTGGGCATGGTCAGCAGCACCACATTTGTTGGGCCCCTCCCTGCTCCGACGCCTCACAGGGGTAACGCATGAGTGTCCCATTCCAATGAAAACCTCCTTGCTCCCGTGTCGGAGCAGGGAGGGAATCGTCATGTGAATAGGGTGCTACAAGCACCCTATTGTTAAATGTGCCCTGCCATTGAAAGCAAATTTAATAACATAAGGGCACCTGCCGCACCTTCTCCCACTTCGCCATCTCTGGGGAGCCCTCAAAAGACTCTGCCGAGCTGGCGTGGGGGGGTAATGGCACCCTGGGCGGTCGCCCGCCCTGCCCCAATGACGGCTCTGACCAGATGGCACATAGCGAGTGGCAAATCTAACTTGCTCATCAGATGCACACCATGTTGTTAATCTATGTTGTGCTTTCTATTTCTTCTACATGTTTCCTAATGTCCATTTTTTAATTAGCATTGCCAAACACTGTGTTTGTGTTGGATCAGTTGGTGTGTCGACTCAAAAGAAGCATCTTGAAATATGTTGGTGTCAAGCGAACCAGGCTCTTCTAGACTACAATCTGGAGCTAAGTGTTTTTGCTGCATGTCCTGCCCTGCTTTCAGTGGAATTGGATATTTCATTTTTTTTTTTTTTTTTTTATTTTATTTAAATTTCTAACTTTGATGGACTATAGCTCGGGGGCAACGTGCTCGCCCTAGAAGCAAGAAGACACGGCAGGTTCGATCCCCGGATCCGCGCTTAGAAACCTCCTGGGTATTAAGCGCATTATAAATAACCTATCATGTCATATCATACCAACAACCGCTGTTGTTTATGGGGGTTACAATTGGAGGGAATGTATAAGGCTAATGTAAACCATAATAGAAAATAAACGTGGCGGGAAGAACATTTGGGCATGGAATTCGCAATGGAGGTCATCTTTTTGGCTCCACTGAGAAAACAATCATTAAATTCTGTTGCAATCGTAAGTCTGCGCCATTTTTACTCTCGGGTAAAAGTAGGCATTTCAGTTTGAGATTCGTCAGTGTGCTGTAGTTGATATTTTTTTTTTTAAGTAACTAAGCTGAAAGAATGAGCACTTATTTCCCAGGCTGGTTTGAATAAGAACATTCTGCAGACGTAATTAAACACAAGTTTTGGGTAGAGGCAGGAACATGTGGATTACGGAAATCAAGCAGGAAAGGAACTAACTGGAACATGAAAAATGTCGACCTGCTGCCTTTAACGACCACATCTGTTGGAAATTCTTACCTGTTTGAACTGGCACTTAACCATAAATTAACTGATGTGAAGAAATGTCTTTCTCGACATTAGCCCTTTTAGTTTTTTTCATATTAGCTTATTTGGCCGGCCGCAGGAAAGCCTCTACCAATCGCGCCACAGCAACAGAAATTGCAAGAATGAAGTGCCTCGTTTCAGCGGATCTTGACTTCTTGGCGCAATTTATTTATTTATTTTTATGGTGGCACCCCGCGCAAGCCCTTGATTGAAAAGGTGTCTGCATTTTACGTGAGTGGTGGACTAAGGACTTGGGTTACCAATTAGTGTTTGGAAGCAATTAAAGATGGCAATTTCTCTAAATGACACCCAGACATGAAGGCATATTCCTTTCACACCCTTTGAATTTGTTATTGATTGTTTATGCCTGCCACCAGTATTATCCATTTTTGAAGCGGCATACTATGAATGCAATCCTCTCCTTTTTAGCTAGTGCTCGGAAGTCAGCATTATATTAAGATATGCAGTTTTTATATAGGGCCAAGTTGGTCATTTTCACTGCTTCTTGGTGCGGTTGTAGTTTTTTTTTTTTTTTTTTTTTTTTTTTTTTTGGTAAGGCAGTTATTTTGGATCGGGATGGTCCCAAATCATTTGAGCATGGGGGCTTCATGCTTTCATGCAGAGCAATGGGGCTTCATGCATAGGTAGCGTTGCTGCTCACGCGATTTTAAGGTGGTGCTGCTGCGGGTTTGTTAATTTGGGCCTCATTCCGAGGCTGGCGCTATCCATGGAGTAAAGAGCACCATGGTAAGCAACCATGGAGCTATTTACTCCATGGAAATCCGGCATGGTGAATGGAGTAATTACCGGTCCATTCCAAGGTTGGAGGGACCGGTAATTCCCCATTCACCATACCGGTTCCCCATCCCCATTCCTGCCCCCACAGGGCTCAATGGGAATGGGGAAGGAGTAAATTACGGCACGGTAAATTACGGTGCCGTAATTTACTCCAAGGTCCCTTTGCGGGTTGGATTTTTAACGCCTGCTAAAAGCAGCCGTTAAATGCCAACCCGCAAAAGGGAACTCGGAATATGGTGGTAAGTGTTAACGGTCACCGTTGCCATTAACGGTGACCGTTAACCCTTACTGCCAGCCTCGGAATGAGGCCCTTTGTGTCCTTGACAGAGGTCTAGCTCCACTCCTGCCTATCCATTTTGCTCAATGAGGTGATTTGGTGTCTGAGAGACTACTGATTGTAGCATAAAAGGGGAAACTCTCTTAATTCTTCAGTTGCAACTTGGAAATGGACAGGTGTGGACACTCACCAGGCATACCCTACACCGAAGCCAACACTCTTGAACATTTCTCCTGAACACTCCCACTCTCCACTCTTGTGCAACAAAAAATCCACATTACACTTTGCAGTGCCGTATTCAACTCGGAGCATATTCAATTCAGCTCGTGGGTACGCGTCATTCAAGCAAACTATGGCACTTTCCACTGCACACCATTAAAGTACCTCAAAAATGTCTCTAATAAACTCGCATCCTGTGTAATATTGCGGTCTAGCCTACCAGTCCCAAAAATGGCATGTGCCTTGACAAGTCTATCCCCTGGTGCAACCGGTTTGCTCACACAGTTAAGATGTCGCATAATTTGTTGCGTCTCCCTCACTGGCATAATTTGTTGCGTCTCCCTCACTGGCACTTTCTTTGCTCCCAATGTATCTTAACACGAATTCTGAGCTCCTCTGACTTCCCTAGGTGTGACGTGGGTACCAGATCTCTGCAATGTCAGCATGTTGATGTATCTTCGTACTGGCCGGTGCAAGGACTCAGTACCCCCTACTAGCCTGCAAAACACTCCGTAGGTTCCAGTGTTTGCCTGCCTGTCTGGGCCGCCCTAGCAAGCAGAAAATGGGCACCTAATCCATCTTAATCGTATTGATCACTCAATAAACGAACGGAACGTTTCAAAATGTTCACAAGATGCCGAGCATCCCATTTGCACCACTTTGTCAATAAATAGTACTTTTCCCACAAATAATCGAGTTTCATTGGCACTATAAGGCACCAACTAGTTTAATGAATACATATTATTCCCTCGCCCATTTACATTCTGGCTATGTTACACCTCATTGGCAGTTTCCCTCAAACCCACTTAGCGCATAATTACCAGTTTATATCACTCCCTGTTATTAGCCCATGTCCACTTTACAGATGGTGGCACATCATTCCCAGTTTCTGTTTAGCCTTCTCATTGCCTTTTCTCATTAGGCCCACTTAATTCTTCCTTGCCTGGCCTGTGCCTTCTCGTAGTAGGTGTTGACTCTTCTTTCTAGTACCTGTAAAGAATGGTCCAGTGTGATTTTTAGCGTGGACTATGTCCTTGACGCGCTGCAGCGTTGAAACCGGTTATGGTTGAGAAGTCAAGACTGTATGTTCTAGACCGTGTCTGCTATTGGCTTTCATGCTGCACTTCAAGGCCCTGCCAACATGCAAGCAGACCAGTCTGGGTAGAGCCTTTGGCTGTAGTTCTCTCTGGGAAGCTCTTTTTGGTGCACATGTATTACTCGTCTTACGCTGGGGCGACTGCCTGTTTTCCATTGATGCTAGAGCAGTAACTAAGCATGGTTGGGCACTTGTATAATGTCTGGAATGCTTTGTTGGAAGCACCAGCACAATTCCTGTCTTTCTGCCAGTGCTTACAGTATTGTATTGTTTATTTATATAGCACCTATACACAGGCAAGTGTTTCAAAGCACTCAAGGAGGGTAGGAACGCAGAGCTCTTGAAACTCTGAGATGATAATAGCCTGCACGGGCACAGTAAGTGCATAAAATACATTTTACTAGTGTGGGATGTAGCAAATAGGTCTGACAGCGATTCTGCAAGTTTTTAACAGTACAATTGGGTTGTAGACAGGGCAGAGAGAGACAGTCTTCAGGCGTGGTGCATACGGATCGAGAAGTGCACAGAGGATCACAGGGAGGGGAGGTTCAAGAGCACCTGGTCGGGAGACTGGGGTAAGTGCAGAGAGAGCCACTCTCTTGGGTACATTTCTCAGTGCTTTGAGTGAGGGTGGGGTGTAGGGCCCTGAGGCAAGTGCGAGAGGACAGCCGGGGGTGCCGGGGACCAGTGAGACTCTGAGGTATCCCAGGCTGCCAGTCAGCAAGCTGTAAGGAATAGGAGGGAGAGGGAAAGGAGAGAGAGCTAGGTTAGCAGGGTAGAGGGAGAGAGAAGGAAGGGGAGAAGAGGAAGGTCTTAAGGAGTTTCAGGAGATCAGACTCTAGACGTAGGGTGGCAGGGAGGTGATTTCAGATGGAGGCCCCTGCTGAGGATAAGAATCTCCCGCCAAATCTCTGCTTGGAGAACCGGCTCACTCGCAGACGGTTGGAGGTAGATGAGCGGAGGGCTCGTGAGGGATAGTATTTAGGTAGGCAGCATTGCAGGTAGGTAGGTCCCAGGCCCCAGAAAGCCCTGTGGACAATGCAAAGGGTCTTGAATTTTATCCTTGAAGCCACGGGGAGATTGTGGAGGGATTTCAGCACCGGAGTGATGCGGTCCCCGGCCTTGAGGCCAAGAATAAATCTTGCGGTTCTGTTCTGGATGAGTTGCAGAGGGAGCAGGGCAAATTAAGGGAGGTTGGGGAAGAGACTATTGCAATTTTCCAGCCTGGAGAGAACCAGGGATCTATAGACAGTGAACCTCTGGCGGAAAGTGAGAAAGGGTAGAATACCTCTGAGGAGGAATAGTTAATATTTAGAAGATGTCTCAAATGTGAGAAGAGAAGGAGAGAGTGGAATCAAAGATTACCCCAAGGTCTCTGGCTTTGCAGGCGGGTGCAGGCGCAGGGCCAAAGGAGGCCGGCCAGAGTGAAAGTGGGAAAGTGGGAGCAGGGGTCCCAATTCGCACAGTCTCAGTCTTAGTGGTGATGAGGCAGAGGTGGTTTGTAGCACACAATGACTCAATGGTGTACAGACAGTCGGATATGAGGGAGGAGGAGGAGGAGGTGGCTGAGGGTAGCCTGAAAGATAGTTGCATGTCAAGTTGGAGGTGAAGGTGGCAATCACCTGTGCCAGGGCAGCCATATAGATGTTGAAGAACCAGGGGTAAAGGTTAGATGCCTGGGGAATGCCACAGGTTGAGAGAGTAAAAGCCGAGTGAAAGGCTCTGTGTACCACCTGGGTGGGCGGTCGGAAAGGAAGGTTAACCACACCATAGCCTGACCTGTGATTCCCAGGGTGTCACGGAGACGTGCAATCAGGATGTTGTGGTTAACCGTGTTGAACGCAGAGGAGAGGTCAACGAGAATGAGGATAGATGGGGTGTTAGTGTCAAGATTGGAGAGCAGGTCTTCAGAGTTGTTCAGAAGAGCAGGTTATGTCCCTCTGTATGTCTTGGTCATTGCACTTGCATTGCTTGTCTAGTAGCCACTATTGATTTTAGCTGTAATCTATTGGTCAACAAATTCCCCATAGTATAAAGACTATTCAAATGATACGGACTGCAGATATCTTTTTCCATGCACAACCAAAGAGGTCCATTAAAATCATCATCTCTATAATAATGAGAGCCTTTTTTAAGCAAAAATGCCTTACACTATTTATGTGAGTCTGGATAACCAAATTCCCCCCCCCCCCATTAACCTTCTGCATCAAAATGTGCCGTGGATTTGTGGTCTTTTATCCAAACCCCACAAAAAACTTTGGAAAACCTTATCAACCCGCATAATCTGCTTTGTACTGATTAAATTAGGAATCAACTGAATAATATACAGTATTTTTGGTAACAAGACCATCTTAATGGTGTTGATTTTTGCCCATAAAGAGTTTATATCTTTCCCATCTTCGTATAGAGTAAGATATTTTGTCTAATACCCTATCAATGTTGTTCTGCACAATTTTGTTGAGATAATCAATAACATAAATTCAAAGATATTCAACCCCCTTGGGGGACCATTTACAATTCCACATATTCAGAATTTCTCTATTCTGTATTCTTGATAATGGGAAAATCTCAGTTTTGTCCCAATTCACTTTATGTCCAGATAGTCTACCAACTTCCTCAAACATCCTTATCAGTAATAACCCACAAACATCTGGGTTGGACAACAGGACCACCATATCATCTGCATAGGATAAGATTTTAACCTCAGTTTTTCCAACACACAATCCTTTAATACTTTCACATTGTCTAATATAAGCTTCTAATGGTTCAAGTGCCTGATCAAATAAAAACTGAGATAGAGGGCATCCTTGTCTCGTTACTTTAGTAAGTGCAAAAGACTCAGAAAGCAAACCATTCACAGACACACTTGCCTTGACCTCATGATGAATACATCTAATCATGCTCATAAAAGTTGGCCCAAAACCCATCCTCAACAAGGTATACTCCAAAAATCGCCAATTAACCCTATCAAACGCTTTTTCCGTGTCAAAAAACCCTATGATTCCTTTTGGAACCTTATTATAATGCTTCCCAATAATATTCAATACCGTCCTGATGTTATCATATCCATATCTGCTTCGGATGAAACCCCAGTTGGGATTCATCTACTAGATCTTCCATATTAACCATAAGCCTATTTGCCCATATTCTTGTAAATATTTAAAGTCCACATTTAGTAATGAAATTGGTCTATAGCTCCCACATTTTTTTTGATCCTTACAAGATTTTGGAAGAACAATAATTATAGCATCCGTCATAGATGCACATATATACCAGTCGTTAAAAAATCATTAAAAAGCGTGCACAGAATAGGCGACAACTGAGAAATTTCTTATAAAATTCTGAAATGATCCCATCAGGTCCCGGCGATTTCCTATCTTTCAACTGCAGGATAGCGGCATTAACCTCTGCCTCATCTATCATAGATTCAAGTAACACATTTTTATCCCCTTTCAATTTATTAAGATGAATCTTATAAAAAAAAAAGTCTGCAGATCCGCATCCTCAGGATGCGAGTCCTCTTTATATAACTTCTCATAATATGATCTGAACGTTTTACAAATATCTGCACTCCGATGAAACGATTACCCTTCATCATTTTCTATGGTAGAGATACACGTATCGGTCACTAGACCTTTAAGCTTATTTGCCAATAACTTGCCATTTTTGTCACCAAACTCGCAAAACAATTGCTTTGTAAAAAAACAACCCTTTCCCAGCGTGTGTCTGCTCTAAACTTCTGTTCTTCCTCTAGTTTTTTTTAATTTTAATTGTGTGAACTCTGATTCAGTACGTGCACAACATTTCTGCAGCTCCATAACCATTTTCTAGTTGCTCAACCCTTTCTCTTTTGCTTTTTGTTTTTTCATACGAGGCTCTACAAATCATTTCCTCCCCCTCAACACTGCCTTAAAGCAATCCCATACTATCTTGACATTTGAAGTGCCAACATTTTCCATAAAATATCTCTTAATGAAATCATCTAAATCCTTACCCATTAATGAATCTTTAAGGGCATTCGCTTGCATTCTCCACCTATTATTTTTCTTACCCATAGTAGACAAATTAATGTTCAGGTCTATTAGCGCATGGTCTGAGATAACCCTCTCCTTAATACTAGAGCAGAGTGTCTGATCAATCAATTTGTCACTTATTAAGACACAATCTGTACGTGAATACGAATTATGAACCAATGAGTAAAAGGAATATTCCCTATCGGATTGATGCAGTACCCTCCAGATGTCCACCAGATTGTACTTGACGCAAACCGTTTAAATTCTGTACTAAATCTCTCACCATTGTACATGCAGTCAGATCTCCTGTCCAGATTACTATCCATTACTAAATTAAAATCACCCAGAATGACGTCTTCTCCCTCCATTTCATTCAAAAGACTTTCAAATTGTCTAAAAAAAAATTAAAGTTGGTGTACATGGAGCATATACTGCCCCAACAGTCATGTTCCTCCCATTATATATGACATCAATTAATAAAATACTTCCCTCGTCATCTTTCACTACCTTTTCAACTTTAATTGGCAATCCTCTTCAAAACAATATGCTAACTCCCCTAGATTTAGAGTCGTAGTAATTTGAGACAACCTGCGGATATCTACGATTAGTCAAATATTCCCCAATTTGTTCATTTAAGTGTGTCTCTTGAAGAAATACCACATCCCCCACTCCTCCAAATACGTACCAAAACTTTGCCATTTGATCAGACATCCAATGCCCTTCACATTCCAAGAAACAAAGTTTAACAGAGTAATATCTCACTATACAAGTACTGCGATTTTTACCTGCCAAACTAAATGATTTTTAATATGCTCAAACATCCCCAAAAACCATCGTGAGATAGAAGCAAAGGTAAAGTATTCAACAAGGAGTGGGAATTGAAAGTAATGTGAAAAGAACAAGAAAAATAAGAAAAAGACAAAACGAAAAACATTACACCCACACACATAGAAACAACAATAAACATATAGTATTTATCTAATCCAAAAGTCCAAAAACCATCAGACTTATAGTAAGCAGATTTATGTACATCTATACCTTCATTCCGAACTATCCTCACCAGCCACCCCAGATCATATTGAACACATCAACTTTCAAGTCCTTTCCCTACTGCAAACAAGAAATACCTTAAAACTACCCCTAATTAAGTAATTAACCAAAAACCACTCCCACAAACATATACCCATGCTCTATCAACGCTCCCAATAGATTAATCACACTTCCCATGTCCATTAGCACAAGACAAATTGATATTGCATAGGAACCCAGAATCCACTACTACCCCTTTCCCCCAGAGAAACTGTCTTTTGTCAGTGACAACCGCCCCCCCAAGATCAGCTCACATCGAGCTGTAGCACATTAATATATATATATAAAAAAAATCTTCAAAGTTCAAACCCTGCATATTAACTAGTCCACATGTATGCAAGTACCACCCAACTACTAAACCATCCACAGCAATTATAGTCATTTACTCATACATTCCCTATATCATCCATGCTATGAACCACAACCACTTTCCACATTTATACACATTATATTTTCTAAAGGCGCTCAAATCCTAAACTATCATTAATATGCATCACAGCCCATACCAGTGTCAATTCCTTGAAAACAGTAGATTGTTGACTCCCATCAGTATATAAGGGGAGCATACACATCCACTGACAAACACCCTGACATACAAAATCAATTTAGTATGAATAGAAGCACATATTATCCTCCTTGCCACGTATAGGCTCCATAGAAACCTCAAGAATCACACCACATATAGTCAATCGCAATATGTCACACTCACATTAAATCACCCCCAATGTACCACTCCTCACATTAATTTAACTGCCATGGGTTCCCCCCCCCCCCCCCAGTGCCAAGGCTTTTTTTGTGATTTTGGTATTTCAACACTCAAAACTTTATAACATTTTCTCCTTAATTAACCCCTTAAGTGCCAAGGACGAGCTATCTCGTCCTTGGCACTGTGGAGGTAATCCCAAGGACGAGATATCTCGTCCTTGGCACTCAAAAGGTTAATGTTCTAATTTATTGTCTGCATTATAGACCCAACAAAGTACACTTTCTACCCAACAGATGTTGCATGTATTGAGAAGGTAAACCCAGCACGGTCAACATGAAACAGATTGACTGCTACGAAAATTGTTAAACACATTTACCTATTGAGTCATTACGGAAAATTGTATTCAGTAGCGTATTTTTTTTCTCCTCTTAAATTACATCTCCACCCCAACATTAAGTAGAATAATAAATAGCTATTCTCCAATTTCAAGTGATCCAAACACACGCACTTCTTTGCTTCTCATATACCAGATTCATGAATTGGACTGAAAATGGCATTCCAATCCGTCTCGGGTTCAGTTTTACCTTTGCTAATTGCCATCAGAAAATCCTTTTCATACGGAGCATGGAGCAGAAATTGTCTCCTACCAGCATGAGACAACTCCTAGAAACTCTCAACTCACCGGCGCTCTTCTTTAAACTATATTACTATCCTCTCATTCCATTCCGATGTTCCCAAGCAAATCATCCACAGATCTCACCAAACACATAATAAACGAAAAATATTTAGCCCTAATAGCCGTAGTAGCACTGTAGCATTTACACCGTCGGTTAAACAACCATGTCGTGGGATGTACTTTTCCACTATACTCCAATACTTGTTCATGCAATACGAAATTATAGTCAATAGTAACAGAACCAATAACTGTGGATGAGTCCAAGAGAGAATCCACCTCCCCAGTCATGACAAAGGTAGGTGTCCATCAACACACTGCAGAAAAAAGCTGGAAACTGTGCCCCCACTGCCCCTTCCATCATGTCCCTAGTGAGAAAAAAAGGGGGGGTGCCGTGACATTGCAACACCTAGATGGCGTCACTCAACAAAATCAGCCCAGTTCTTTAGTCCCTCTCCTCTCAAGGTCTGGATCATGCACATTTTTTTTTTTTTTTTAAATGCAAAAAAATTAAAAATATTTGTGTTGCCCCCAGCATTGTCAGGTCTTTGGACAGTACTAAAGTTATGAAAGAAGCATTGTCTTTAAGTATCCTGTGGAAGACATATCCGTGAGACCCAGAGAGAACCCATATGCTGTCCTGAATCCGGCCATATGTCGCAACTTTTGAATCTCTCCCCAATGTAAATCCAGTACCGCAATGTAGATGGAGCTCTATCTCATCCCCATGTGCTGCCAACAAGCCGCTGACTTTTCAGCTTCCTTGCCAAGTTGGAAAGGTTGTGTTAGTTTAGGCATAAAAAGAAGTGTTGTGAGTCCGCATACAAACGTGAAAATGCTTTTGTTCCTGTCTTTTTCCCTTTGCTCAGCAGAATTACTTGCTTTTGTTACGTTTCCACGGACAAGAACGCATGATTGTATAATGCAGAGACGATCGGCGCTTCTCATGTTTAAAGATGAAAAAGGTCGGGAGTTGGCATCTATCTGCTAAAATCAGTCAAACTGTGCAGTTAGTTACGGGGCATAAGGTAGTGTACATGTGTGCCTTCACCTGAAGCTCTGTCAGAAAGCACACTGAGCAAGGGACGATGCCAAGGTTCCGGTGGAGTCAACATAAAAGGGCAGGGCAGTACGAAACGAAACTGATGAAGCATTTTTAACTGTAATACGAAGGTCAGGCAGACTTACTCCACAACATTAGAAGCTCCTCCGCGGCATGTTTCAGTAGCAGACTGTTTCCATAACATGGCAGGCAGGCAGCAACAAGCACGTATCTCGGCAGCCTTTCCCCTCTGCAGTGAACTTACTCATTACGCACGCATTGCTGGGGGAAGGTTCTTTTTTCAAATCGTACAAGAAGACTTTGATTTGGGAATCTGACTGTTTTTTGTTTTTTGGCCGTTAGGATTTACTCATTCATTTCTTGTTTTAACCACAATATATACTCAGTTTAATATCTAATTTTGCTAATTAAAATGGCCGCCACCATTTTTGACCGTTGCTTTGACTGTTTAGAATTGTTTTCGTAAAATGAAGCTGCGGCATTGTATGTGCATTACTTAATCTTCTTGTAAAGGAAGCTTTTGAATGAATCTGAACTACTGGCATTGCTTCGAGCAACCTTCCATGCCACAATAGTGTCCTTGTCTGTGCCGTTGCAGAAGGGGACTAGACTAGTTAAATGAAAATCGATTTTGTTACTAACACCAATGGGAGCAGCCCAGTTGCAAATAGACTTGCTGTACAGGACTTTAACACCTTCAGTACATGGAGATGTGGCAAAATCGTCTTATGGTGATGTACCTGAAAAGAAAGGGAGACCAGAATATTCTCCTTTATCCAAAAGTGTGCTCCATGTAAGACCAATTTGTGTACATAATGGCAGTAACCCATCACACCTATAGGGACATATCCAAATGAAGGATACCCTATGGTTCTAATAACTTATCCCATGGACGATTGTCAGTAATCCTGATTTTCTCGGATACAAGTCTCTTGCATTTGGCCCCTTGTGATTACTCCAGCCGCCGTTTAGATTCAATGCATTTCAATTTTGAAGGAAGCATCATGTTTAAGGGTCCATTGCGCTTGTGTGCAAAAGGCCCTGAGGAAGGCTGATCTCCACCATGAATGAGGATAGATGATTGCCAAAACCAGTTGGACTAGAGCAGAAATGATAGGGAAACAAATCTTCAGTTTGCCACAGCCTACAATTAATGTCTGCATTTAATGTAGACTGGCTTTATTTAAACAAGTATATGATATATTTTATTTATATCGCGCTCGTACACAAGTATTTCAGAGCGCGACCAAGCAAATGGAGGGGAACAAGGGAGAACAAAAAAAAAACGATCTTACTAGGCCCAGTGACATTAAGAACACACAAGTGCATGGAGAAGGGAAAGGGGGAAAGTGTGTGGAAGTGGAAAGTGCAGAACAGAGGAGAGAAAAGAAAGTTAAATAAATGAATGAATGCAGTCAATGCAAAAGTGGTAGTGCAGCCAGCAAGTGGCAAGTGCAAGATTAGTCAGATAGGGTATATCTGATAAGTGCAGAGGAAGAGTGGGGGACTGCATGGGTACAGATACAGAACCCAGTGCAATGGGAGGACCGGAGGCAGTGCAGGAGGGAGGCAGGGTGAGAAGGTAACTCGGCCCGAAGGACAGAGGGTGTCCAGGTGCACAGTGCCAAGAGAGATAAACAGTTCAACAGGGGAGAAGAGGGGCAAATGCGGAAGCGAAGAAGAATGTCTTGAGGTGTATCCGGAACCAGAGATGGTTCTCCTCAAGTTTCAAGGTGGCTGGTAGGCTGTTCCAAAGGGAGGCCCCAGCTGAAGACGGCGATCTGCCCACAGCTCGTTTCTTGGAAAAACGACTGATCCTGAGTGAGTTAGAGGTAGAGGAGCGAAGGGCTCGAGAGGGGATGTATTTGCAGAGGGATAGTTGAAGGTATTTTGTACCCAGGCCCCAGAAAGCCTTGTGGACAATGAAAAGGGTTTTAAATGTAATCCTTGCATCCACTGGGAGCCAATGAAGTGATTTCAGAGCTGGAGAGATACGATCCCAGGGCTTGAGGCCAAGGACAAGTCTTGCAGTCCTGTTCTGGATTAGTTGTAGAGGACGGAGAGTGGAGGCAGGGAGATTTAGAAAGAGGCTGTTACAGTAGTCCAACCTGGAGAGAACCAGAGCTTGAGAGACATGGAGCTTCTGGGGGAATGAGAGGAAAGGCAGAGTACCTCTGAGGAGGTGGAGTAAGAAGTTTGACTTTTTAGAGACATCAGAGATGTGTGCAGAGAAGGAAAGTGTGGAGTCAAAGATGACCCCGAGGTTCTTGGCCTCGCAGGTGGGGGTAGGAGGAGGGCCAAGGGAGGCCAGCCAGAGAGTAAGGGGAAAGGATGGTGGATGGTCACGGAGGATAGTGATTGATAATGAATGAATGTGTCCACCTCAGCTAGTCCCCTTTTTGAAAATGTTGCTTTATTGCTCTGTTTTGTTTTGGTGCCTCGTATGTAGGTTTGAATGATGGGTGTGAGAAATGCAGAAGTTGAAATTTCTTGTCTGTTTTTTCACATGCTGATATTTTTATATGAATATGCTGATTGATGCAAAAGGACTTATTTTATTCAACTGAATTTCTTAATGTCATGTATAATTCTGAATAATTACATTTTTTTTTAATATAGAACTTCATTTGAGCCAAGCCACCCATTCCACAACGCCACGTAGTAGCCATCACTGGAAGTTCACCTCCAGTTCTGAGCCACAACAGCAAGGCATTGTGGGTATGCACTCCAATGCAAACTTTTTTTCTCCAGGAAATTCTTTGTCTACTAGGTGGCGTTGTGTAATGTGTGACTTGGCTCAAATTAACTTTCCTACCTTCACATTTCAGGTGAAAGGGATTTTTTTCAAATCTTTTTATACCAACCATAACTTTCTTGGTGATATATTTATAGTGCAGCGGCCTCCACACTATAGGTGTGTACATAGTTCCGTAGGAAACCCTAAAATGTAACTTTTGACTTCAATGGATTATTTTGCAAATGGGCTGGACATTTTGGGAAATATTTCTTAAAAATTAAAGTTATTAAGAAAGCAAAAAACGCTTTATTTTTCGCCTACTCGCATTAAATTAATTTTCCCTTAGACAGGCATTTCTGTGCAGGGCAAACGCCGCTAGATGAAATTGGCCCAAATAAGAAACTACTTAGGCATGAAGTGTTGACTCGATTTCCAGGAGGGATTTTGGGTTATTCTGTCCAGTAGTTCTTAACATATTTTATGGGGAAGTGGGTGCCCCCCCCCCCTTCTCCCAAAATGATAGCTATTTCTCACATGGTGCTTTGTGGCAGAGAGGCTTTTCAGAAATGGAAAAAACAGCCATTTTTAGTCCAAGATTCGATTGCTAATAACTTTTGACTTGCTGGATGGATTGGTTGACATTTTCAAAACCAAATGGTTGTCGAGGCCAATGTACTCCTCCCCTCTTGCACCCATAAAGATTCCCTCCCCACTCATCTGCATTGTGAGGTGTCCTTACTGTGGCTTTAAGTGCAGCACATAACCCAGACATCAGATACTTTACATGTAGACCAGACATAACATATTTTATTTTATGACCTTGGTTCATTGCACTCTTTTGCCTGTTTATCAACAATATTTGCCCCCCACATGGTACACTCTTTATATAAGGCTGCCTGCTCGGTTGGATTAGCAGCCCCACAATTATTATTCAGGATTTTACTTGTGGTACCATAAATGGGCATGGCTGGTATTTTATGCCAATTTATCTACCAGTATTTCCCGAGGATGCAGTCAAGCCCCTACACACCCAACACTGCGGTCCATTTCATAATACTTCAAAACTTCCTTGGAATTTCATTGCTTATTAGTCAACACATACCCTCTGTGTCGCCTCTCCCAAGAAGATACTCCATATGTAATGTGCAAATACACATCCATAGTAGTACAAGCATTTAGCTCTGCCTAACTCCCTACCTGTGTCTGCAAACTCCTTTCCTGCTTTCGCTTCCTCTTTCTTCACCCTTGCTCATGCTATTCTTCCCAGCAGACCAAGTGACCCTGGGCAGAGGAACAATACACCTCTGACAAGGATGTGGCCCTTGGAAACTACTACAGTGGTGATTTGGTGCAGTTCAAAAGCAGAGCAACATAACAAAAAAGTAGTATTTGGTCAATGTTTTGGCCAGCCTGCACAGCACAACCTATTCCCATTTCTCTTCACTAATCATACCCACCCGTCCTTTTTCACGTACGCCAAGGTTCCTGGAGACCATGCGAATGGCAGCCGTGTGTGGTAAAAAACCTTATACCCTAACACAATGTAACTTTTGCACCTCGCTAAAACATTTACACAAGGGAGTGATGACTTGAATGTGCTGATCTCCGTGCATCAGATTAATGCTGCACATCTCACTTGGAAGATCTTTGAGTCATTTAGGCCTCTTGATTTACTAGCCAAGCTCTCCTGGAAGTGGGCATTTCGTGATATTATTGTTTGTGTATATATGTTTGTCTATGATTACTATTTGCACTTCTTTATTCCTTATCTAGTCTATCAACACAAAACATATATAATATACCTTTACATATGCAGTTCCTGCTCCAGGCATTCAAGCTGCGCATATTTGGCAGCAGCAAGATCTCAGAGTAGCCTTTTCGGGGCACGGTTGCAACCTGTTTGCTGGTTTAATGTGGGAAGTCAATAGAGTATCAACTGAATTACCCAGTGGCTTAAAAGCAAAATTAATGCTCACGGGGACATTAAAGCCCTGATCTATAAAGAGCAAGTACCTTACAAGTAATGCTGAATTATACCTAGCTTGCATCTAGGCTCTTGTAAATACTGTGGAACTCGGGTTGATTGTTTCTCACCTCCCTTTCTGCTCACCTTCTGTTTTCCCACACATTCATTTCTACACATCCAACTCTTGGTGTTGCCACACCCATTTCTCTCCATGGACAAAGGGTGTGCTTCTTGCCAACTATTCCTGTGAATGCTTCCACACTACTGGGGCCTGCTTGAGCACATCTCAAGTCATTGTACAACTACACAACACCTATGTCTAGTACCATGCATTGTTTGTAGATCTTGCCTTCGCAGTAAAGCCTTTTGTTTTGAACCAAGCTTTACATTCCTGAAACATTCTCACATGCTTACCAGTAACCAATCAGTTAATAAATACATATATTCTTACAACTACTGTGTGATCTCGCCCACATCCCACGTATCTTTGCCCCTAATTTGTTTGCCTGCTGGCTGACCCCCTTTATCTCAATTCCACACACAATCTTTGTCTTTACTGTCCCTAAACTGTGATCTGGTAACATCCCGGCAAGGCAAGGTTCATGCTCTGTAAGACCACTACAGTGGTGATGGGTGCAGTAGAAATACTCGATAACATAAACTTTGTCAGCCGTTACTCATTTAGTAATTGTCTTTATCATCACTACTGCCTGTGCGTGACGAGGGCCTCGGAACACCAACCATGGTTTTGGACGGATCTATGTGATGATTTTGAAAAAATAATTTCGAATTGCGAAATACCCAATTTATTTTCTTTCAGGGCATATATATATGCTAGGGAGACCCGCCGCAGCTCCTCCTCATACCCCTCCACATTTTCTTTATAACTCCTCGCCCCCCCCTAACTCCCCGCATATATATGCAGTGAAATGGGGCTCCCGAAATTCAGTATTTTGGGATTATGCATTTTTTGCTTCAAAATTATGGAGTGATACATTTTTAGACAACATCCGTTCTCTACTGTAAATAAATCTCATGTTTGACACGGTTTATATATTCATAGTCATTTCAAACAGAACTATGATATTTCAGCTAATGAGATCTTGATTTGAGTGCTTTGTATGTGTTATGATGTGTTATCTCCATGAGGGGACGGCCAGGGTTTGAAGTTGCTGGGAGCAGGGCACTATTACACTCATGCTTCTTGCCTAGGAGAGCCTTCTCAGCTACTTTCCACCCCGCGGGCCAACTGGTGCCTTGCAAACCTGTATGTTCGACAATAAATTTGAGTATTTGAGAATGGTAATAAAGGAGAATTTGGACACGCCTAGTACAAATTTAAACCTACTGGATCATGCATAATGGTTAAAAAGTTAGTTTGCCTCTCCTGTGGAAGTGAGATGTGCAATGTGCCCTGTACTCGCTCCTGGTTCCCCAGTGGTCGCTCCTGCCTCTTGGTTGAATCCTGACGCTGCCGAGATGGTTTTAGCTCCTGCTGATTCAATCTGAATTCCGAACTCTAAAGGGTAAACATGGCGTAACTAGCAGAACAATTGTGTGCTGTGAAATTGTATGCCATGTAATAAGTCCATGTAAGCTCTGAATTGTGAAAGTGGGTTTTCAGATATAATTGTTACATATTAAGTAGTGCTATCGTTGAGGAAATTAGAACATGAAGCAGGAGACTAAATTGCCTCAAATGTCTTTTTATTTAATTCAATCTGAAACACAGTAAACCAGAAGTGATTAGAAGGAGTGAAAATAGAAATGGACACAAGCGGAGGGCTCATTTAAGAGAAGAAACCTAGTTCAGCGTTCACTAAAGCCAAGTCCAATTGACTGAAGGCATTATTCTGTGTCATTAACCAACTCTTACTCATTGTCGGCTGGTTAATTTTGTGATTTCAAGGTATGATACCTATTGGTTCATATTGTGTTCATGAAAAGAACAGGGATGAAGATTGTCCACCTTTCGACAAAATATAACCATATAATTGCGTCTTAATTCTATCCTAAATTTTTTCACAATCCATTGTAGCAATGTCTCATATTTTAGCAAAGCAAAATGTAACATGTTGCAAACGTGTGTTAAAACGCGCATTCATAGATGGATTTTCAATCCAGTTGTTGGATGTTAAGTTCTAGTTCGGGTGAACAATGTTACTGGAAAACAGACAGCCAAAAGCCATCAGCCACTGCACCAACCGCTCCCACTGCAATCATACATAGACAAGACAAAGCTATACATTGCCTTTCTCATTTACACCTTGAATTTAAATCTACTCTACAAATGACTGTGTGTAACAGTTAAATAGCAACGGGCCTGCTTGCATTAAGCTTATTTCTATTGAATAAAAAGTAAGAAAACGGAGACCAGCTTATTGTCCCCCCAGGGTATACCAGCACTTTGAATAATGGGTGCAGGTAGAAACTTTTCAACATCCACCGTCGGTTCTAATAACGTATATATTATAGTATTGACTCTCCACCAATATATTGTCATGTAGCAAAATTCATGGAACGTATGATAAGCCTCCATCATATCGTAGAGCGCATTGCCACCAACTTCAGTTTATGTAAAACTATTGTGTAATAAGAAAGTTACACAGGTAACCACCCGTAACATTGTTCAGCTGCACTAAAACCTTTAAATGTCTAACTGGACTGAAAAGCATGTATGTGCGAGATTCTCCTCATCGCACCATCTGCTTCCTCCTTTCCTGTCGCTCTCTGGCCGCCGCTCTTAGCCCTCTTCCTTCTCCCACTTATGAGGCTAAAAACCTCGGGGTCATCTTCGACTCCACTCTCTCCTTCTCTGCTCACATCTCTGACATCTTTAAGAAGTCACTCTACTAGCTGCAACTCCTCAGAGGTATTCTTCCTTTTCTCTCCTCCCCCCCCCCCCCCAGAAGCTCACTGTCTTCAGAGCTCTCGTTCTCTCTAGGCGGGACTACTATAACAGCCTCTTGCTAAATCTGCCTGCTTCTATTCTCCGCCCTCTGCAACTCATCCGGAACAGGACTGCGAGACTTGTCCTTGGTCTGAAGCCCAGGGATTGTATCTCTCTGGGACTGAAATCTCGGCACTGGCTCCCAGTGGCTGCCATGATTAAGTTCAAAACCTTTTGCATTGTCCACAAGCCCTTCTGGGGCCTCAATACCTCCAACTCTCTTCCTAAATATCTTCCTTCTTGAGCTCTTCGCTCATCCGCCTCCAGCTCCCTCCGGGTCAGTCGCTTCTCAAAGCAACGAGTTGGTGGTAGATCTTTCTTCGGCTGGGGTGGGGCCTCCCTTTGGAACAGCCTCCCTGCCTCCCTGAAACTTGAGTAGAACCATCTCCGGTTCCAGAAGCACCTCAAGACCTTCCTCTTTGCTTCTGCTGTCGTTCCTCCTCTCCCCTGCTGAATTCCGTACTGAAACTGCACTGGTCACCTGGCTACCCCCTGATCTCGGGCCCAGGATCACTCCCTGCCAGATGCACACCTGCACTGCCTCCTGCATGTGGGGGCTGTTTTTTCTGTATCCCTACAGTACCCATCAGCTCCTGACAGTTGATGTCTGCGCTTGCCACTAGCTGGCCACGCTTTTTCCTCTGTTGTATTCCTTGTATTGATTTACCATTTATCCTATGTATGGCACTGCCCCTCCCCCTCCCCCCTGCACTTGCACGATCTCAATGTTACCAGGCCTAGTAAGATTTTGGTATTGGTCTTCCTTCTGTTACCCCCCACCCCCAGCCTCGTTGTGCCTTGAATCACTTGTGTATAGGCACGTTATACATGCAATATCATGTCCTATCATATCATATGGCCAAGCATATGCATAGCCAGACATAAAGTCACTCAGCGCCTGAATTCTATACACATAGACAATACACCATTTCTTACTCGCTAAGAGCCAAATATAGTGGTGAGTGCAAGTTTTTTGGCCTGCAAATATTACATGTTGCTTCGATACATGTGTACTCATCACTAACCGTTGGCGTGTTATGACTGACTCTTGGTGAGTAAAAGATTGTGTGCTGTGTGCCTGTGGAGAAGAGGGGACGAGTAACTTGATGTCTGATTAGTACCTTCCAACTTTAAATTTTTACTATTGTTCCCAGTAAAATCCCATTTTGATGTTCCCAGTAAGATTCCAGTTTATTCCAAGAAGTGTCACATTCACAGAAATCTCCCAAATAAACCGTCCTTGGTTTGTAGAAACAACTGCAGTAGAATGCATTGATAATCCCAAATCAACCCCAGATATCATGGAGTGCAAGCTGGCGCTTGAAAAATCCTGCTTGTGCAGCTCAAATTGATCAGGGAACACATATTGCACACCCTATTGAACTTATGGCAAGCAATGCAATGAGGCTGGAGACCCATCGCTCAGATTCAAGGCATTGCAAATTCTTCTGAAGTACATGACTGATCCCAAATGTTGCCAGCAACTTTGCGGTTGCCACATGAAACTCATTTGAGTGTACCACCAACCTGTAGAGGTGATGTCACATTTGTCCGTGCTTTTTTAAACCAACTCCATTGTTTTTGTGATGTACACCACATCCCTGTCCTCTTGCTCAGTGAATTCCTGTTCCTTCCTGGGCTGCTTCTGCAAAGTGCCCAAACAAGGTCATCAAAAGGAAGTCTCTGAAAGCTCACAGCTATGCTTCGAACTTCATTTTCTTTTTCAGATTTCAACTGTACGCCTCCGTTCTCTCCTTGACTGATTTTAGGTTCTCATGACGTTGTTCTCAGATGTTCCGCCTTCCACTGGGGCCGTTGTAGGGCATCCTGAAATCAGTCTGAAAATCCATCATAATACCCAGGCATCCTCCCTGTCCAGGCAGTGCTCCATCACATACAATCCTATTTTCCTATCGAACTAGTGTAGGAGCCCTTTTCCATAGTCCCAATTAGCCCTCATTCTGCCACTCTTGTCCTCCATTGACACCTTTGCCATTCTGGCAGTAGTGCTGTAGCAACAGCTCTCAAGAGAACTGCCTGGATAAGCATTCTGCAATGTTGCCCTTCCCTTCATTAAAGTCTCAAGATGTACTGCAACCTCATTGCCCATGTGGCACCCTCCACTGCCTGACTCATTTCACTGACACCCAGTCCTTTTGTGGCTGGCTTTACACTAAAACGTGTTGAACTGCTGCAAGTGGCTTCCTAAGCACCATTCATTACAGCCATAAATCCTTGTCCAGCAGCCCCATGACTTGAAAGCCACCCCCACCCTGCCCCCAGGCTACCCAACTGCCAGCACCCTGCCCCCGGCCACCCTGCACCCTGCCCCCGGCTACCCAACTGCCAGCAGTGAGGGGCCACAAATGCAAGACTAACACTAAGGTATAGCTTTCTCACAAAGTGCCATTTTAGTAAATAAAAAGGGGTGAGACAAATTCCTATCTTTCTGTAACCTATAAAGAAGGTATTTGCCTAACAAACTAAGGCTCAAGAAAAATTACCTAGTGTCCAAGAAGTATGTGACTCCCATACTAATCTACACAAAGAAATATGCAAGGTTTGATTGGCAGTCTTACGTTCCACAAAATAATATATCAATTCAAACTCAAAACCTTTAGCAAGACTCCTTGTGACCATGGTTGGATTCCCTTCCCCCTGGATCAATTCAGGAATAACTCAAAGTTTAGGTTCAAGAATGTTCTGTTCAAGGACAAGTTCCACTCCGCATAGCATACGTCTTTCTTCCAAATGCTTGTTCATAAATTAAATGCAACTGTCAATTTTCCACAGTCATCTACTTGACAAAAAAAGTCTTTTTCCTCCAAAACACAAATTCATAAGTTGGGGTAGAGGATCTTCTCTCAAAGGCCAAACAATTGTTAGCACAACATACATCTTCTTCAAAAGAAACACTTTAATCAAGGTGGCACAATAATCACTTCCTGAAATGCAACAGTTCATCAAGACAAGGTGATGGAATTAAAACTCCTTTTCCACCACACCTTTTTACCACAACCACAGTACTTTAAATCATCCTCTTTATTGGCCTACTCGCCTGCCTGGACTAACTACATTTGGCCCCTTTCCTGGTTTACTCGTCTACCACGATAAAACTCCTACCACTGCAATTGTACTCTGTGGTAATGCGTGTTTCAAAACTCTCTCCACCAGAATCATGAATGAAGATGTTTGAACCAACAACTTCTTCTCTTTATAGACTCTTGACTCTTAACCGAGTGGGCTATCTTTCTTCTCAAATTGATATTGTATAAAATAATTGTTCTCTTGCTTGCCTTTTGGCTGTAGGCAATGCAGGTTACAGTTCTCTCCCTCTTGGGCTCTCGTACATCAAGGGCTTTGCTCCTGCAGCCTGGATTTTCTGTTCATGCAACCTCTTGGCTGCTGGAAATGCAGGTTACAATTCTCTCCCAATAGGCATCCCTTTTTAGAAGATTTGCGCCCTGTTTCCCTTGTAATCCCTTTTCTGCTGATTTGACAATCCGGGTAACAATTATTCCCTAATTGGTATCCCTGGTTAGGGGAGTTCTGCCCGGTTTGCCTGAATATCACTCTTCTCTGGCTTTGGCAATGTGGGTTATAATTGTCACCCAATTGGTATCACATATTAGGTGAGTTGTGCCCATTTTGCACCAGTTCCTTTGTTCGGTATTCACATTTTTTTACTTTCATCTAGCGGTCTCATTCAGAGTCCCTTGGGGCCACCTGCTTCAGGCCAATTCACTGATATTCCTTGGCATCGCCTTCTGACTCACTGGTGTTGCTGTGGGTCTCTTCTGGGCCTTCTCTGCTTCTGCCAGTTCCAGTTTGACTGCCGTTGTATGCGCAGTCCTTCAGTGGAGCTCTGGCAGCTCTGTGTGATCTTTGGTGTGACTTCAGTAGTGGGGCAGTTCACAGTGTGTCAGGAGCTTGTCTTCTACATGGCGGGGCTTCCTTCAGAACTGCATTCTGCTGTGCCACTACTACACACTCCGCTCCTCTTCCCTTCTGCACCTGGAGCCCAGTTATATATTTAGAAGTCCAGCTTGGGTGCTTTCTGCCACAACACCTAGACCGCGCATGATACTCCAGCTCGGAGTCCCTCTTCCTCGTACCAGTACTATGGACTTTATGGGACCATAATGAAATCCATAATGTTCTGGTTTGTTCTATGATCAGTTAACCTAAGTTGTGTTGTTAACTGAGATAGTTCACGTTTATGGGAGGTTGTTAAAGGAGTTGGTGGTTTACCCTTGATTTTTGGACCTTGGTATAAGGCAGAATCATACCAACTGGAAGTTGTGATATTAACTTCCTGAACCCCCAATGTACCACTTTTATGTTAGTTAAGAGTTTTCATGTTCTGTACTTTGGGTAGCTCTGGTAGAGGGAACTGTACATTGAGAGCATCCCATTAGGTATTCCGGTATTAGGGGAATCTCATCTCAGAAAAGGATGAATGCTCCGTCTCTCCTTGTGGAGTCACCACTTCGGCTTGACAGCCATCTCATCAGCCCCTCAGCACCCCCTAAAATGCTGTCTACCGTTTTCACTTTTCTGCTTTGTTTAACCAACTCCCCTTGGTGAAGATGGGCACAATAGTGTGCCATTCTGCCCCCAGGGTGCCCAAAACCTACTGCCCCACCCATTGGGGGGGCCTGACTGACATTTTGTGGTGGCCCTAACACCCTAATCTGCCCCCAGGGAGTGCTACCAGGGGTAGCCCCCCTTTCCACTTGGTGTGGGGGGCCACCACCCTTTAGTGTGCCAGAAATATCCCTGTTGCCTAGTGGGCCCCTCATTGTCCATCCCCGTTGCATTTGTTTGTTGTATTTTTTTTGTTGAATTTGCCCCTTCCCTGGGGGCAGAACTGCTCCCAGGGTTATCCATATGTGCCCCCATGCTTTGGGGGTTGTGGGGAAGAGGACTGCTTACTGTAAGCAGCCCACACCTTCCCCCGCTTGTAAAACAGATCCCTGGTGGTCTAGTGGCCATTGCTAGCCACGGATTGAGCACTATGCGTCTGATACGTGACTAGCAATGCTGTCACACAAGGTGTCGTTGGAAAGGGGAGATGCTCCCCTTTCCAACGACACCCTCCAAACAAAAATCCATGGTCCATAACCCCCTTCCCATTGAGTTTGTTTGTTTGTTTTTTGGTTTTTTTTCATATGATCCCACCCCTGGGGGCAGATGGTCACCCATCTGCCCCCAGGGGTCTTCATACATGTGGCCCCATACGGCCTCGGGGGGGGGGGGGGGGAGGCACTTACCTAGTGAGCAGCCCCCGCATTCAAAAGACATCCCTGGTGTGTAGTGGCATTGCTAGCCACGGATCGAGCGCTCTACACAAAGGTGTCATTGGAAAGGGGAGAATCTCTCCTTTCCAACAACACCTGCCTTGATCTCCAGCTTGAAATACAGCCGGAGATCAAGGTGGAGAATCGCCTTGTGTTTTTACCGCGGCAGCCAAAAATGTCGTCGTGCATTACTTACGCCAATGTGAAACTGAAGGTAATCCAGTCCCCGGGCAGTGAGGAGGGTCCTCCCCCTCGCATAGCCTGGGGTTTGGATTGCTTTGCAGGGATCGCTCAAACCAAAGTGCCAAAAAGGATGAGCTATCTCGTCCTTGGCAACCTGGAGGTAATGTCAAGGACGAAATACCTCATCCTTGGCACTTAAGGGGTTAAGCCTAGCAGCCATTGCAGCAGTCGGGCAATTAAGGCTAATAGCCTACACTTGAAGCCTATAACTAAACCGGGGAGGTCTAGAAGGCCCCCCTCAGGAAGGAAGGAGTGGAAGGAGCTGCAACGAGCTGCAACGTGAGCAGGAATATGAGCTGGAGTGCAGGCTGGAGCAGTAGAAGTAGAGAGAAGGCTCAAGACTGGCAAGACGCAAAGAAGTGACAGAACAAGAGGTACACCAGAACGTGGAGACGGCAGATTTCACCTGCAAGTTCTGAGAGTCCTGTTCTGAAGTGCAGAGACTGCGCAGCGGAAGACGTGAAGGATACTGTTTTCCCCATGTGAGCCTGATTACATTGATGGCAGAGCTGTGGACATGCTGGAGACTTGAGCAAGAGGCAAGCCAAGGCTCTCGGGAGTAGATGGATCTCTCAACAATAGTGGCTGGCCCAGAGACACCGGTGCAGGAGAAGGGTGTGGGTACCCAGCGAGCCATGAGCAGTAGAGGTTGAAGTGGAAGTCTGGGGTGGGCGGGTGCATTGAAACTTGCAAAAGAAAGTGAATTAGAAGCCAGTGAGTGAAGCACAGTGTTCTAATACATGGCGCAGGTCTTGTCGGTATCAGCTGTTGGTTCACTCGTGAATGGCTTTATGTGAATAGAAGTTGTTAGTTTCGTTCAAAATAGTGTTAACAATGGAAATGTAAGACTTGCGTATACCGTGACACACCTAACATTTGCCTGAGAAGCTAAAGTTGTTGAACTATTCAAAGACTGTTGCTGTCTAATGGAATGGTTTTGACCCTAATTAAGGTGAGTGGATGTTCTTTAAACCATTAAAGAATAGCTAACCTTGACAATACACGAGTTGCATGTTTGTGAAAACTGCATCAAAAGGAGGTTGCATGTGTCTAATTGTAATTCCCAAAGGAAGTCAGAACTTTATCCTTTGCTGTTATACGGGAATACAATCCTCCATTTATCTTTAAACCTTGAAATCTACTTTTAAAGAGAGGTTGCGTGTACCTAATTGTGTTTTCAACTGAAAGACTGAAGCTTATATTGTATCTAGAAGTGATATTCTTTTAATTTCTGCAAAGTAAATAAACCTTTGAAGAGAACAAGCTGTACCAAAGCCAAGAGGCAACCCCTTTTAATAGTGAAACGAGCCTTTCCAAGAGTTAAAAAGCCATGCAACCTGCAATGTAAAATTAACAATTCAGTGGCCTCAATTGAAAGTGTACCACTATTACCTGAAACTGGGAGAGTGGCACCAAGGCTTCTGGGTAATTACTTGGGCTGAAAGCTGACAGAAAAGTGTAAGTTAAGCTGGACCAGTCCGGGGGACCATGACTGCACATTAAGACCCTGTGTTAGGCCCTGATGGGGAATCATCAGGAACAGCAATCTCCAGGCTACAGGTAATCCCATCTGGGCTGCAACATGCTGCATCAGAAGACTTTTACTATTCTAAAATGGCCGACGCCATTTCCAGCACTTGCTGGATTCCATTGTGCTCACGCCACTTGCATATTCCGATTTGCTGCATCGCATTGCTTAATCCCTTTCTGGGAGCTGGCAGGCGAAGCCAGTCCCTTCCCATGGCCCCCTCATAAGGCCCATGCTTCTGTCTGGCCTGTCCGGCCGCTGCTGATGTGCTGCTTCCAGCACCCCTTTTACTCCTTCTCCCCTTGTGCCTTCTCTGACTGCCTATGGAGGTTTTGCCTTGACCTGCCTCCTTCGGATGTTCGCCGCAGCTGTTTCATTCCTTTAGCTAAGCGTTGCTCCCTCGCACTTGATTGGCCATGCACCCCACTTGTGTACCCCCTCCCTATATGGCCTCTCCATTAGCACCACCACTTAAGGCCTCTGTCTTCTTGTGTGGGCCTGATGCTACCTCTACTACCGTGCAATCTGATCTTCAACCTGTTTCTTGTATGCCTCGAGCCTGCTTGTCCTGTCTTTTTTCCATTCGCCCCCCCCCCCCTGTTGACTTCTCTACATGCAGCCGCTGATCCCTAATGTTACCTGTAACCCACTGCTCCCTCTACGCACTCCACCACTTAAACACATTTCTCTGTCACTGGCTCACAATAACATTTTTCTTACTGTGACTTTTACAGCCTTGCTGTTTTATGACATTCTACATCCCTGTTGCTCTCACCCTGTTACTTGTTGCCACCTGCAACCTACCCACCTCTCCATAACTTTACTTCTGCTGCTAAGGGTGGCCAGTACCCAATGTAACTCTGCCAACATATCCTGATGATGTGTGCCACCTGTAACCCTTACTTTGATGCTTGTTCTGCAATACCACACTGTCTTACCCATTGTTTGGTGTTTGCCTTTGATGTTGATGTTGCTGTTTTTGCCTGCCTGTTGAATGCATTCTTGTTGTAGCCCCCTTCACCTCTTGGTGTGGCTTCCCCAATCCATTTACCCAATCTGTCTGTTCCTTGCTTCAGCCCTGCGCTGTGTTGAACATGCTTAACTGCACTTAATGTACTGCTCTCCAACCTCCCTTTTCCTTCTCACCCTCCCTGTCTCCCCTTCATTTTATGTTACAGCACTTGCACATTCGAATTGTCACATGGCTTAGTAGGATCGCTTTTTGGGCTTGTCTTGTTTCCTCATCCTTATTCACTCCTTACCCTAACTCCCACTCCCCACCCCTTGTATTTCATGTTTTTAGCACTTGCGCGTTCCGAATGTCTCAAGATCTAGTAGTCCTGATGCGCCTTGAAACATCTTTTTGCTGCATAGGCACATTACAAATAACCAATCTATAGAAATAAAAATGTAAATGTTTGTTTGTTCAAAATCTTAAATCTCCGAAAGTTCTTCACTGATTGCTTTGAAATTTTGACACAACGTTGCATTTGAATAGGCGCGTGTTTTTATATACCTACTATACATAGATGTCACACCTGTGACGGGTAAAAACATGCTTTTTTTGGAAAAACAGCGCCATCTGTTGGACATAAAAGCAACACACACTATACTAAATATTTTACTGAAAAACGGCGCCATCTGTTGCATGTAAAAGCAGCTTCAGATCTGCTTTGTTCTCAACAGAATGAACTTGAAAGGCCGAGAGTGGATGAAAGACGTCAACGAGAAACAGCAGATCAGCGTCAAACACGACTGTGCTCCGCAATCATGCGATTAGAATCGCCTTGCATTCTCGTACAACCCAGCTGATTATAGTTTGAGCCAGCATGTTCTCATCGGCACCATGACTCAAGTGTGTCCTTATTGCAAGGCTCTGAAATTTCCGAAAGGAATGTGTTGCACCGCCGGGAAAATTGAACTCCTTCAACTTGGAGAATTAGCCAGAGCCATGAAAAACTTAGCTTGCCGGAAATACCGCCAAATCAAAGCATTTCCTATTCAACATCAGGAAATGCAACTCATGCTTCCAAATGACGTTGTTCGGGCGTCAACAGCTCAATTCATGCCAACTTGCGTTTGCAATCGCCATCAACAAAGCTCAAGGCCAATCGTTAGAATTGTGCGGTTTAGATCTAGATACGGATTGCGTGTTCTACAGTTGGCCTATCTACACACAGTGGAACAACAAAAAATATTGTATACCCACAAGCATTGTGAAATTAAACATATTAGAAATGTGCACTTTCTCTTTTCTTTCTTTTCCATTTAACCGGACTGAGCCACAGCAACGCGTGGCCGGCGACAGCTAGTAAATATAAATAAATGGGCAGCTGGTGAAGATTATCTTGAAGTAGACATAAACTGTAATGCCAAAGACTGTGGAAGCCAGAGCGAATTGAGTCTTATGGGCAGAACCGGTTGATGAGGTGGCAGACAGACGGGAGAGGCAAAGAGGTGGCCCCTTTTTTGAAAGTTATTAAAAGGAAGAGGGCCTAACAATTCAAAAGTATTGAGCAGTGGTGGTAGTACTTAAACTGTGGTGATACACTAAGTTGTCAGTGGATGTAAAATTAAAGTGGTCAGAAGCAGTAACGTACTGTGAGACAAAGGTGATTTGTTTTCATAATACCTCCTAGTAAGAAGTGTGGTTGCTGAAGTGAAAGCACTAGCACAAATAAATCATCCTGACAAATACACCATTGTAAAGGTGTAGCTAAAGAAATCCTAAAGAATGTTGTATTATTGACAATGGGGAATATTACACCTCATTTTGAACTGTGACAAACTATCTTGAAGACACCATTTACCATAACCAGGAATACCATTGGTGCTATTTCTTTTCTGGAAGTGGGAAGGGGATCTTTTAATCGGGAACAAAGATTTGTTAGCAGTTGATTTCTGTTTGAACTTTTTCGTTGTCTTTGAACTATCAAGAACTGGTTCAAAACCTTTATTTTTGTTTGCTCAACATTTTGGATTGACTTTGAATCCGGGGGAAGGGCCATTACCCAGAACACGAGAAGGTTATTCAGATATTGTTATTATTGTATTGCCCTATATATTCTTTGTATGTTTGTTTTATGTATGTTTGTACTATGATTTGGTATGGGGCCAGTTATCATATTGAACCCATAGACCTAGGGCCCTTTAAGACAAGGTAGCAATACTTCGAGATGGGTGGGGATGCAGAATTTACTGAAACATCAATAATCAAACCGACTCAAGAAGTTGGCAAAACTTGGTCTGTTTTATATGCAATTATCTAAAACGGGGAGTTACAACGGACATCAACAGACGTTTGCTCTATTTCTCTCAGCGCATATTATCAAAAACACAACTTTTATACTAAAAACTCATCATAAGTGACGTCCTACTACATGTCAAACTATAGAAACCTACTTGTGGATGTGATAGGATTGCATAGAACATCTAAGTATACATTCCATACTGACAGGGGAAGTGATTGGGTCTCTACTATTAGGTGGGCAACTAAGCCCATCCCAAGTGTCACACAAATACTCAACACTCTATTGGTTACACAAACTATAGGGCTCTTTGATACATGGCCTCCTACCATTGGTTTGGCACCCTTGTACCCTTCTGGACTATTCCACATGCTAGCAGCACGCAGGTTACCATAGGAGGTGCAGGGAGGGTCGGCGTGATCATGCCTCCCCACCAATTAGCCCAACATCTATCATCACTCTTGCAGTCTGCCAGTCAATTAAGGCTTTGAACTTGGCCTTGCAGAAGCTCTCTGTGCCTGAGAATAAAAGGGAGTATCTTCTTGGTTTCGTTGTAGCTCGACCCAATGTTTATTTTGATCTGACCATGTGACTTGGAGACCATGTTTTTGAGCTTCCTGCTGCCTTTAATTCTATTAAATGATGAACTTTTGACTCCTTCAGTGTTTTTCCATTCTACATCAAGCAGAAGTTTGTTTCTTTCTCACGTTCATGTAACTAATGTACAGACAACCAGGCTCACGATGGCCTCGACTTCATGGTGCTGGTCCAGCAAGGCCTTTCTTGAATTTATCCTTCATCAGTTATTTTCCTACTGCGCCACACTGAAGAACCCTTTCCATCACAGTTTCAAGCCTTGCTTAAAGTGCGCTGTGGAATACCCAGGTTCTCTGCATACCTATGTATTGTACATTGCCACATCGCCGCAACTATTCACTACATGGCCAGCCTTAAGATCACTTTGTCTGCTTGCGTTCTTCGCCTGTACAAGTGTAAACTGATGTGTATTTTCTTCAGTGTTTCTGTAGCATGAGCATCTTCATCTCAACCCCGAGATGTTGCTCACCTTTACCACCTCATCCTCAGATTTTATAGAATGTCTGTTCTTTTACCTCATGCACTTTTTCTAGGTGCATCAGCTTCTACTCCGCATGACTTAACCAGTCTTCTCTTTGACTCATTTTCACACTTCTTACGGAACTTTGTCCAACAGGCCATTACTACTTTGTGAATGCGTATCGGGTTTTCTCAATGGATACCTTATCTCCAGGATTTTCTGCGATACAGGCATCCTCACTGGTACTGCGTGCGTCTCAATTTCTGGTTCCCAATATATAGGCAACATGGGCAGAGCTTTTGGTGGGGGTACTTGACTCCACCTCCAAAATCCCCTCTCTGGGCAATTCATCAACACTCGCTCATCAGTCTTCACATCAAGACATCCTCATCTGAAGAAGTGCTTCTTTGGCTAGCTTTACGACTCCTTTCAGGCATCCTGCTGATTTCACATGTTCATCAACACCAAGTCATGAGCATGCCTTCTCCAATAGGACTGCAGTAGATACATCTCCCCACATACTTCTTGTGGTTCTTGGGATACAGGAACTTCGTTCTCTCGGATGCATGGATGCTGGCTTTTGCGTAGTCTCTGATTTCATTTGTCAACTCCTTAGGTTTGAATTCTGATTCAACATCAATCACAATCTTCATTCCTACTGCTTTCTTTGCAGTTTTCTTGCACTGTGCGATTATTATCCTAATCGCCCAGAACCCAAACATGATAATCTTCAACAGGGCTCCAAGTAAAAGTTTGCCATCCACTGTGGAACCCATGAGAAAATTGACCCTATCCAGCTGTCATCACCAATGTCTTCCACTTTATCCTCCATTTTGACGAGTAGGTTTGTCAGCAATGTTATGGCCTCTGTCAAGATGCCATTCTCGTCATCATGAGAAGGTATGAATGTGCAACATGATTCTCCGACTTTGGCACAAACACCTCCATCCATAGCTGTTATCATGTCCAGGACATATCTATTCTGAAGAGTCATCAGTCTTAGGGCTCTCAGCTCCTCCTTGATGGCATTGAAACCCTTTCTGGTAGTGGTGTTCGTCTGCAAAAGCTCCCATCTGGTTATTTGTAACCATTTAGTATTTGCTGCGGTCTGGATCCTGGGCATAAAGATTGTTGTGCATATTGATGAAGTCTGACTGAACAATCTTTGTTCATATGGGATGGCATCAAAAGCTTCTATTGATTTGACAGATAAATAATTCTCCCTCTTCATCCAATTTAGGAGCTCAATAGATCTCTTCTTCCTCAGGTGAGCATCTCCTTCTGGAAATACGCCAGTGTTCAGGTCGCTCTTCTGGATTGCTAATGCTGGAACATGAACAATCACTATAGAACATAGTCCTCCCCAATCTCTGTGCAACTTCATGTAAGCTCTGGATCCACAGGCCCAATAGTGATCCATTATCACTGCTTTCCCGTCCTTCATTCCTGGCACATCAGATTCACCCGCATTGCTGATTCTCTCCGACATTTGTTGTGCATTTGTTTCTGAAGCACAGTTCTGCACTAGCCAAATGCACTATCTGCAAGGGACCTCTTTTGTCTTTGACCCATGTAAGTAACTTTGCAAGATTTTGGCCATAGAGGTTGGCATCTATTTTCCACTCGTTCAATAACCGGTTTGTGATGACCAGTTACTGCTACAGCTCTGCATATGACTACACCTTCTTTCCATTTGTCTGGAGAAAGCACTTTTCCCCAGATCTGCATCTGAACTTTTTCCTTGCAGCTTTGAACCTCTTCATCAGTTTTCCCTTTACAATTGAGTCTTCTGTTGAATTCCCATCTGATTCCTCCTCCCTTTATACCAGGCTGTTCGTATCTTACCACATGATCTTTGGTATGCGCTCTCGCTCTTGTCTTCAAATCTTGGGTCTTAATCATCTGGTGCTGACCATTCTGTCACCCATACCAAAGACGCTGTTCAGCCCTGCAATTTACCTTTTGTTGGGCAGAGTGCAAGGTGAGTAAGGCAATGAGCCGTTTGATCATCTATTTCAATAGCTATGAATATCTTAGACTTCCCCATAGTACAAGGAAGGAGTGCACATACATAGCAATCCTCCTCAGAAGTTCTTTCCCACCTCTTTCATGTGTTGATACCACATGTTGTTCCCCAAATGTGCTGTACTGTCCAAATAATTGTACCATTCATAATCATCCTCCCTTGCACTTCTCTTGGGTCTCTTTCTGTGTCTCTCTCTCAGAATCTGTATCTGGCGCTCAGTAAAAATATCTATAAGAGTCCTTCCTGCATAAGGATGTCTAGGGATAATTGCCACAGGACTAGGTGTCACCACATGAGCTATTGGAGTAGGACAATCGCATAAGGCCTTGGCTGTCTCACAATATCTAGTTCTGCCAGAGTAACTGGAGTGGGAATAATCAAAGGGATCACTGCTTTCTTGGGACCAATGAAATACACAGTGTGAATTAGCAGAATCCGATAAACGCAGAACAAGCATACTATGCACCAGTACATGAGCCTCCACCATCGGCGCCTCTCCACTCGTCGTTGACACTGCTCACTTTCTGGACCTGGAATATGCTTTATTTATCACATGTTTATTTGCGTGTGTTTATTTTTTAACGAAGGAAAAGGGAAGGAAAAGCTTTTTATTCAGGCAAACTCATCAGATCATCAGATGCTCCAGTAGTTGGCACATCTGTTCAATGATTTCCACAAGTAACTGGCTAATTGCTGGACGGTTTATAGGATCTTGCATGAACCCAAAAGTGTTGGTGTCTTGCAAAACAATGTAAGGATGAACTTGAAGCAAATAGTGAAAGATCATAACAAGTATCTTGTGTGCATCGTCATTAGAAACTACCATCTGTACCTCCAGTAAGATGCTCAGGTAATAGTCTGATCTGCATCATTATTGCTGCCAGTAGGCTTCTAATAGCCAGGCCTTTCTTAGGATCCTGGAGAAAAGTATGTGTGTCACTGCTCCTCCCAACAAGGGCAGAGTAGGCTCTGAATATACTTATGAAGACAGCAAGAAGTAGTCTGTGTACATCAGCATCGGGTGGCACCACAGGCACCTCCAAAAAGAAATTCAGTGAGAAATGAGTCGGGGAACTGTTCCTCTCCCAGTCATCAAACACAAAATCGAAGGCTGGCATATTTAGCTTATTTTACACAGTCCAATGTCCTCAAAGGTCCTGTGGCTCAAGAACAATAACTTGTTCACTCTTTGCTTAGCAGCTACAAAGAGTGTTTCAGGGGAGCCACAGTCCAAATGTACACTTATCTGTCTACTGGACAGTCTCTGCAGTCTTCTTCCTAGTCATCGATTGAGTCTGCCCACGCTGAACTTCTTCTACTTGTCTTGCTTTCCGAATGGGTTGGGGGTTTTGTGGCCTGTCCAGCATAGACTTTCACATCTCCTTGGTTGAATCCAAGCTCATCTACCTAGGACTTTAACTGCTGACAGAATAATATCTTCCATTACGAAAGGGCCGCTAAATCTGGGGTTATGCCACTTTCGTGTAAAGTTTCTAATAAAAATGTGATCTCCAGTAAAGATTTTAGGTAAACGTAGTTCTTTAGCTCCAGTTGCTGTATTGTCTTCATCTGTGTTCTGAGACTGACACCCCATACGCTTGACTTGATCTGAAATGCAAGTGATACTAGCCATCATACATGTTAAGTACGCACGTAGCTCATCACCTAACAGTTCTGCAGTTGTCTGGACCCCACTTCTAGTCTTTGATGGAGGAGTTGGAGGCGTTCTCATTCGCCTCCCTGTGACTAACTCGTCTGGTGTGAGGTGATGGTCAGAGCTGGCCTGATTTCTTAATGCATTTAAAGCAAGGGGCAGGCAGTGCAGGCACCCCTTTTTCAGTGTCCGTTTCAATTTAGCTATTCTCTCCTTAAGCAGATCGTTGAGTCCCTCACATATTCCGTTCGCTTGCGGGTGATAAGCAGAAGAAAATGTGTTTTATACCAAGCAATAAGCTAATTTGCTCAAATACCTCTTTCACAAAATGGGGGCCATTATCTGATCTCTGCACCTCACATACTCCCCATCTGGGAAATACTTCTCAAACCAAACATTTTGCAGCGCAAGTGGCATCAGGATGAGTGCATGGACCGGCCTCGATCCACCTGGAGAAGACTCAAACCAACACTGTCCTATGCCAATATACATTACAGACCTGCAGCATGTCAACATAATCAATATGTAAATACTGAAAATAACCATTTGGTCGTGGAATTACCCCTCTGACTGTTCACAACGTGTGCCCAGCTGTAAACCTTTGACATATGATGCAATTTACTACATAAAAAGAAGCATGTTCTAGCAGGTTTGGTAAATACCAGTCCTCTGCAATCGTTGCTGCAAGGCTCTCCCTAGTGACATGCGTGGAGTAGTGTAGCTGTTGTAGCACCACCCTTAAGTCTACAGGCATCACCGGTTTACCAGTGATGTCTTTTTGCCACAGCGCCTCGGAAGGGGATAAATAACACCCCCTCCGTGTCCACAGGTATTACTCTTCCTGTGGGGCTTCACCCTGGATTTCCATAAATTACGTTTGCGATAAGTGATAAAAACTTTCATTCACAATCATCATCGCAACAATTTTTTTCTTTCACATCAGGCATATCAAATCTCATGTCAGATGAATATGCAACCCCTTTTGCCTCTTCATCCGTGGCTTCATTTCCGCGTGAAATAAAAGTCTATTCTCTTAGTGTGTGCTGCGCACTTAACTATTGTAATGGCTGCTGGGAGTTGTAGTGCCTTAATTCTATCCAATAAAGCAGCGTGTTGCACCAGAGTGCAGTCTGCTTGGAGGTAGCCCCTCTTTTTCCAACATGCTAGCTCTGCTTGCACAGTTGACGTCAAGTAGGCAGTCACTGTACACTCTTACTTCCTGTTCAGCGTGTTTTTCAAGCTCAACAATCAGCGCCACTAATTGTGCAGCTTGCGCTGAAAAGTGAGACGGTAGTCTTATACTTAACATTACTTCAAATTCCCCATTAGCCTTGTGCCTTACTACAGCGGCACCTCAATGTCTTTCTTCATCAGCTTGATCGATCCTTGAAGAACCATCCATAAAGAGAATCTCTCTTGCTGCTAGAGCATTTTCCTTCACTCTCAGGATCTCGTCAAAGAACTCCTCATAATTTGAACAATCATGCACTTGTTCATCCTCTGCCAGTGGTTCAGCTACAAACGTGGCAGGGTTCACCATTTTACAACTGACTATCTTAATCGCCAGATTCGATATAACCACCTCATAAGGAGAAGCTCTTTGAGACATCAGTGTACCAATGGGTTTCTCCAAAACAGCGAACAAAGTATGCTCAAAAGATAACGTCATGGAACACCCCATTACTGAGGTTACAGACTTCTCAATAGCGAACGTGGCTGCTGCCAACAATTGTTCACAAGGGAAGTGACCCCTCATTACTGGGTCTAAAATCCCACTGTAATATGCTAAAGGCTTGCACCCCAATGTAGTTCTCTGCATAAGCACTGCTGTCATGACTGTTCCATTTGTGTGTGAGAATAAAAAGAACTCCTCAGAATGTTTGGAAATCCCTAAAACTGGTGCTGCGCATGTTGCCTTATTTAATTAATCAAACCCCTCCTCCATTTCTTCAGTCCATTAAATTTTTTTCCTGATTTGCCTGTGCCTTTTTCAGGGCTTGCAACAATGGTCTCGTATATGAACTATAATCCAATATCCGTGCCCTAAAATAATTACACAATCCTAAAAACTGTTGCATTTGCTTTATCATGTGCGATTTTTGAGGTTTTCAAAATCGCCTCTGATTTTTCAGGAGTAACCTTCTTTCCTTCATGTGAGTTTAACTGCCCTATGTACAACACCTCTTCCTGGCAGTACAACAATTTCTCTTTGTCCACTTTATATCCTTTCTCTGCTAGAATAATCATTAGCTGAATTGAGTCTCATGTACACTCCTGATTTGCTACATACCAAGATATCATCTACGTTTTGCAGCACAACACTTGGCAAATCAATATTGCTCAGGTCCATCTGCAGGACCCTATCGAAAATAGATGGAGACTCACAATACCCCTGGGGCAAACATGCACTTTTGAGCTTAGTCTCATGAAACGTAAATGACGTAAGATCTTGGGAACCTTTATGCAAAGGGATTGAGAAAAACGCATTTTTCAAATCATTCGCCGTGAAATATCGTGCCTCAACTGGGATACTACATAGGATCGTTGCTGGATTTGGAACTAGAGGAAAATCTGCCTCTACAATCTGGTTAATCAGCCTCCTGTCCTGAATTAAACGTCATGATCCCCCTTTTGATTTCTTGATGGGGTACATTGCTGTATTGCATGGTGACTGACATCACTAAGATGCCTTAATCCATCATGGCTGATATGGTCTTATAAATCCTCTCGAGACATAGGGTACTACCTTGCTCGAGGTAAAATTGCTCCTGGTTTCAACTTAATCTTAACTTCTCCCACCCCCTTCAACAGGCCTACGTCATAGGGGCCCATAGTCCATAAAGAAGTTGGCAGTTTCCCCATATCCTCATCGAAAAATGCGGGATTTTATGTGGAATCTCTTTCTGTCCTGATCTAAAAGTGATGCTCATCTCTAACAGTACTTCGTGATCTGACTGGTCGTCTCTAAACATAGCCTTGTCAGTGACAGCAGTCAATCTACATCCTTCCCCAATGTCAATCACTGTTCTCCATGGCCTGCCTCGATCTCAACCTTCAAGCATGGCTAATTCTCCTCGCACTATGACTCCCTGCAATTCCAAGTGAAAAACCAGTCCCCCCTTCTTCGTCCATGGGTATCTGTGGCATAAACAGAAATTCATCATACCGGGTAGTAATGTTAACAAAATGCGTACCCCATAGTGAAAAACCTCTGGATCCAATGGCGCTCCTCGCAGAGCTATTTGTCCTGTAAATGCCATGATAAATTCACCTATTTTTTAAATGGTGTATTCCTAGTGTTGAACACACTATGCCTTCATCAGTGAAGAAGATTGTCATATTTAGCTTTGTCATTAAATCTCGACCCAGTATATTAACTGGTGTCTGCCTTGAATACAACAATGGGACAGACATGTCACATAGTCCTATAGAGACTGGCAATTTCTCAGTAAAAGGAACTCTACTTGTAGCTCCAGAGTACCCTTGAGCATTCATGGCATTACCTGATAACAAAAATGTTCCCACTCGTATACATGAGCGACTCGCCCAAGTGTCTACTAAAAAAAAAGGATTTGCCTCCTATGGTAACGTCAACCCTCGGTTCCTCTTGAGGATTGGGCATCACCGATCTGATAGTAATGAAGACATTCAAGTCACCCTCTGAGCTGTCCTATTGTGGGTACATACTTATTCCTGTAAAATTGTTTCCCACAACAGTGACACCACCTACTCTAGGAGTCAATAACTGTCCTGTGTTTGTGCTCTGCTGTATCTGCATGGGTGCGTGCTGTGGCTGCCCTAGCAGCAGATTCAATGGTGCTTGCTGTTTTTGCAAAGACTGTTGTGTCTGCGTTACCTGTGCTTGATACACTGTCTGCTCTGGGGCGAACCAGTCCCTGCTTTGTGGGCTACATGCTGGAGGATAAGCTAGATTTTCCCCCCCCTTCCCCTGAGAAATGCCCATTTTGCACATACCCTTGGCTCCCACATGTTCGCGTAACGTGTGCTGTCATTCCACATGTCCAACATACAGGAGGGATTCCCCTAACATGCCCTCCCTGCATGTCTTGATTGTCAGTCTGCATATCCTGAAACTTGCCTTGGTTATTCTGAAAGTTTCCCTGGTTATTCTGAAAGCCTCTCCTGCGGAAGCCTCCCCTTCCTCTTGGTATAAACACGTTCCCTCCTTGATCCGACTGCCTTTGGTTATTCACCTGCAGCATACCTGATACTTGTTGTGATCCTGGCCCTTCTCCACTAGTTAACATTGCCCCTTCTATAGCATATGTTGACAGTTTCTTCTGCACTAACTTGGCCTGCTCGAGCTTCCTAGCATCCTCTCTCTTTCGAGTTTTATCTTGCAACAATCGACAGTGGTGAGCAATGGTCAGCAGTATTTTGAATGGATTGTGTCCTCCAATGTATTCCACATCTTTGACATGTAATGTACACTGCTGTGTACTTCGGAAACTTTTTCGGCAGAGGGCGTCCTGCGTCAATGGCGTCGGGTCGATGTCCCTCGAAGGCCTCCGTCGAGGGCGACATCACCGGATGTTAGAAATAGGACGCACGGCGCCCGTAGCTTCAGTTGTGTTTTTTCCGCAAACGTGTTTGCTTCGGAGACTCGGCGCCCCTCGTGTATTGTACGTGAATATGTCTTCTTCTTCAACCCCTCCGACTCCGCGTTGTGGCTTCAATATTTCCCGGGACTGCAAGTCGAAAATGTCGATTACCGACCTGCGTCACATTTGTTTGTGGTGCTTGGGTGAGAGTCACGACACTGACGACTGTTCCAAATGCCAGTCGCTGACTGCTAAGGTCTTGAAGGAGCATAAGGGAAAGCTTCAGGTAGGTAGGGGTTCAAAACCCAGTAAGTCCTGTAAATCCAAGTCCAAGGGTATGTCCACCGATGATTTGAGGGGTGACTCTCTGCGTCAGAAGCAGTCCCGGGAGGGGGGGGGTCTCGGTCCCAGAGTGGTTCCCGCCATTCGTCCTCCTCGTCACAGCATTCAAGGAAGAGCCATTACTGGTCGCCTTCACCATCCTACTCCTAAAATAGCATTGCAAGAAAGGTGGCTTGCAAAAGCGACTCCGAAGGTATGGACTGCCTTTAGGGAGCAGATGTTAGCGATTTTTCAATTGCAGGGCACAGTTCCGTCCGCGCCTTCTAACGAAGCCGGCAAGGAACGGTCTCGATCTGTGGCTTGCACACCTTCGGGCTGGGGTCCTCGGCACGATCCTCATTGGGAACCTTTGAGGTCCTGTTCGGACAAGGCTCAGGATGGTCGCAAGAGATGTGCTTCCAGGTCTCGGTCCTCATCCCCAGCGAGACCACAGAAACCGGCTAAGGCCTCGAGGTCGGCATCAGCACCGTGTTCATCTGATACGGTTGTCAAAGCTTTGCCTTCATATCAGCCCACAGCGCCGTCGGCGTACATGTCGACGCCAAAGCCATCAGCGCCTTCGAGGCCTTTTGGCCGAAATTTACCGTCGGAGATCCCTGCTTATGTGGATCCTTCTAGGAAGGCTCCTTCCAAGTCTGTGAGGCCTGTTCTGGACTCCAGACCCTCAGCTGTTCCGAGACAGGACTTTTACCTCACTCTGGATGACATCTATGAGGAGGAGAGGTCAGATTTTGATCTTGAGCCTGATGGGGCTCCTGTCTTTTCAGGGGATAGCCAATTGGAAGAGTTGAGGCAAAATCTTCATGACACTAGTGGCCTGGATTCTTCTCCGGAAGCGGAATTTTTGGCAGGCATGAGCCTGGTGCTCATGCGGAGTCATCCTACAGGAGACTCATGGCTAGTGTCACAGAGTATCTGGGCTGGTCCAGTCCTCCTGAAGCTTTTGTGCAAGATGGTCTAACAGACATTTTAGATCAAGGTCCGTCCTCTGACCTGGTGTTACCTTTTCATCTAACATTACAGAAAATGGTGGCGGCTGCTTGACAGTCACCGGAATCTCTTCCAGCTGTTAACAAATCATTAACCAAAAAATACTGCCCTTCCGGTAGTGACCCAGCTACCTATCCACTCACCCCACTCACAAGAGTTTGGTGGTTGAGGCGGCTACGGCCACCTTGAGGCAGGTGGCATCCTTACCATCCCTCCTGATAGGGATGACAAACACTTCCAAGGTTGGGCACGCAAGGTGTTTTCTGAGAGGAGTATGGTGCTAAAATCAGCCAACTCCACTTGTGCCTTGGCAACATTTTCACACACACTGCAACTGTTTCTCTTGCGGCTGAGCATATTCCCGAAGGGGAAGAGAGGGATGGGTTCCTTGCTCTCGTGCAAAATGCAAGGATGCCATGTGTGAGTCCCTTCAGTCGGGTTTGGACATGGCCGACAGTGTTAGCCGGTCCATGGCTGCGAGCACCATTAAATGCAGATTTGCATGGTTGCGGAAGTCAGATTTTGCCCCGGATGTGAGAGCCCTTATTTTGAACATGCCCTTTGATGGCGAGCAAGGCTGAGAGCCTTGAGAGGTTGCAGACCTCAAAAGCTGCAGCAAAATCTTTAAGCGCAGCTGAATGTCAACCTCTGCCTTCTCGTCCTAGGGGACAGCAGTGGAGGGGAGGTTATTTTCGTTACTACGAGCCGCCAGTCAAGGGGGTCAGTGTAAAAGTACCCGTGGTGGTCGGGGAAATCGTGGTGCCAAAGCTGCTCGGGCAGCTGCCTCTTTGCCTCCAGGCGCGGCTGCAGCCGCACCAAAACAGTCATGAGGCCATGTCCCATGGTCCACCGGTTGGGGGCAGACTGTCTCAGCATCTCGAAGAATGGTGAGCTATTACTTTGGATGCGTGGGTTCTGGATACCATAGCCCATGGCTACTGCCTTCGCTTCCTAAAGCAGCCTCACGACAATCTTCCAGAGAATCTCTTTGAAGCTTCCAGATCCGCTGCTTGTGCATTAAATCTTGACCCTGCTAGAGAAAGGTGCTATAGAACTGGTGCCTGTAGCAGAGAGGAGCAAGGGATGGTATTCCCCTTATTTTTTGATTCCAAAGAAAGACTGGAGATTGAGACCCATCCTGGACTTGCGTTGGTTGGAAAAACTTCTCTGGAAGGACAAGTTCAAGATGGTCACTCCTTCTCAAGTCCTCCAGGCCCTTCACCTTCAGAATTGGTTGTTGTCTTTGGACCTTCAGGATGCTTATTTTCATGTGCCGATTCATCCCAAGCACAAAGTACCTGAGGTGTGCGGCTGGCGACTCGCACTTTCAGTTTCTGGTCCTGCCATTTGGATTGACGTCCGCCTGAGGGTCTTCACCAAGCTAATGGTGGTGGTGGCAGCATATCTCAGGCGAGGGGGAGGTTCACGCCTGCACCTACCTGGATGACTGGCTGATCCGTGCGCGTACTCCCGATCAAGCATTGGATCACATAGGTCTCACCTGCCACTCCCTACACAGGCTGGGCTTCTCTCTCAATTTCAAGAAGTCACATCTGACACCTTCCCAACAGCTCCAGTACATCAGGGCTGTGTTGGACACGTCCTTGGAAATGCTCGCCTCCCAAGGCGAGGGATCATCACATTGTGTAGATGGTGGACAAGTTTCAACATGTCCAGAGTCTCCTGGCTTTCAAATTTTTAAGGGTGCTCGGCCTCATGGCATCCTGCATTTGTCTGGTGTCAGAGGCCAGGCTGAGTATGAAATACCTTCAATGGGTTCACAAGATGCAGTGGAAGCAGTTCTCGAGCAAGATGTCGGATCCCGTTCAGATTCCATTGTCGGTCTCCCAGGATCTTTTGTGGTGGCCAACGAGGGGAACCTGATGAAGGGGGAGCCGTTTTGCCAACCATGGCCGGAGGTGACTGTAATGATGGATGCTTCCCTCACAGGACAACACAGTGGTCATGCATTACCCCAAACAAAAGGGGAGGTTAAGGGGGGTCACTCTTGTTGTGCAGAGAGGCAAGGCAGCACTGGTCCTGGGCAATCCAACAGGGAATTTTGCTCTTGGCAGTTCATCTGGCCGGAGAGGAAAATGCTGCGGCGGACGATCTGAGCAGGCAGTGCACGGTCTCTCACGAGTGGGAGTTGGCTCAGGACGTCCTTCTGGATATCTTCACCCTTTGGGGAAACCCCATAAGTGGATCTCTTCGCCACCAGTGCCAATCGGAAGTGCGATAGATTCTGCTCGAGGTGGGGGGGAGGGGTGAAATTTCCTGTTGGATTTCCCAGAACCAGAGCTGTATTGCCTCTCTGCACAACCGGAGTGACCCTACCCTGGCACCCCTTTTTAGTTGAGGTAATCAATGGACACTGTTTCCGTCATGATCAGGACACTCTTCCTCTGCAGACGGCAGGACTCTAAACCTTCATGCTTGGTATCTGAAAGGTTGAGTTATAAGGATTGGGACCTCCCGGATGATATGATGGAGGTGTTGTTTTTTGGCCAGCAACAAAATCCCTGTACCGTTGCCGTAAGTTATGCGACTTGTGCAGAGGACAAAATGTTGATCCTGTTCAGTGTTCCATTCCTGTGGTTTTGTCTTTCGTGCTTTCTTTGGCCCGCAGGGGCCTTCAAGTGAGTACCATTAAAGGCTACCTGCCGGCACTGTCTATTTTTAAGCGCTCATCTGAAGAATGCTCTTACTTTAAGATTCCTTTGATTTCCCAATTTCTTAAAAGGCTTACTAATGTGTTCCCACCGTCCCCTTTCCAGGTGCCGGTTTGGATCTGAATTTTGTTTTGAAATTCCTGTTGGGTGCTCCGATTAAACATTTGCACTCTTGTCCTTTGAGACCGTTGTCTTTCAAGACGGTGTTCTTGGTTACGGTTACTTCCGCTCGCAGAGTGAGTGAATTGCAGGCACTTTCATCTAAGCCACCCTTTACTGTGTTTCACAAGGATAGGGTTGAACTGAGGGTAAGTCCTTCCTTTCTGCCTAAGGTAGTGTCTGATTTTCATTCGAGTCAGAAAGTGGTTCTTCCGTCTTTCTATCCTCCTCCTCATCCTGGTAAGGAAGAGGAGCGACTCCATAGGTTGGATCCTAGGAGAGCTCAGTGCTTTTTATATTTCTAGGATGTCCAGGGTCAGAGTGGATGATCAACTCTTTGTGGGATATACTGGACACTGATTGGACCAGGCTGTTACCCAACAGACCTTGTCCAGGTGGATTATCCTCACCATTACTGAATGTTACCGATTAGCGGGTAAGGACCCTCCTGAAGGGTTGCAAGCTCATTCCACTAGGGGCGTGGCTACTTCCACAGCCCTATAACGGGGAGTTCCTATTCGGAATATTTGTGATGCAGCCACATGAGCTTCTATCCACACCTTTTGTTAAACATTATTCCCTGGATAAGATCCATGGTCAAGATAAGGCCTTTGGTAAGGCGGTTATTTATTCTGCCATCTGATTGGGTACTTTAAATTCTTTCCCTCCTCCATTTTCTGGTACTGCTTTAGGTGTCTCTCAAAGATGTGGAATACGTTGGAGGACACAATCCATTCGAAGAAAAAGTTACTTACCAACTGGTAATGTTCTTTCAATTGGATGTTCTTCCAACGTATTCCACATCGCCCTACCAGCCTGCCCCTCTGGAGAATTTCCTATGAGATAGCCTTGCGCAAATGTAAGCTGCAAAGTGCAGTCCAGCAGGCATTAGATAGGTGCCACACGTTATGGAGGAAAAAACATAAACTGAGGCTACGGGTGCCGTGCGTCCTATTTATAACATCAAGCGACATCACCCGTGACAGAGGCCTTTGAGGGACATCGACTCAACGCCATTGACGCAGGACGCCCTCTGCTGAAAAAGTTTCCGAAGTACACAGCGGTGGACATTACATGACAAAGATGTGGAATACGTTGGAGGTACATCCAATCGAATGAATGTTACCAGTTGGTAAGTAACTTGTTATTCTGGCCACGGTTTTGCGTCCATACCCACCAGCTTCTTAAGTTGTGTCTGCACCTGATCTGGCAGCCCCTGACATAATACATGATAAAATCCAGGTATTGATTTCCCCCAGGGTTCTCAAGTTTCCAAAGACCACTGCCCTTGAAAATTCTGAATTTATGCAAGTGGATCCTCCCCTTCCTGCAACTTACATGCCGTGATAGCTCCCAAGATATTGTACTCTAAGCCCTTTCCATACTGACGCTCTACAATTATTAAACGGTGCCCCATCACGCGTTGTGTTCTGTGACACTTGCGTATCCTGCTCTCGTCCAAATGTCATCAACACTTTCCCCAAGGATATCTGCTAGAAGACCCTTAATATCCACTACAGCTAACATGTTTCCTCCTGTAATTTCTTTCTAATTCATAAATCAATTATCCGGCGCCTGAAGTCAAACTCAGGAGCTTACACCTTAGGGTATCCTTGTCCATCTTGGGCCACAGGTTATACTGCGGTCTTGCCTCTACTTTTTTGAGCGAGGGGAAACTGCAAAATCCCAAAATTGCAATCTGCTTCCATCGTCTGCCTATCCATAGTAGGGAAAATGGTTCCTGAGTGTGTTCTTCCTGGCAATGACCTTAACCTGTTCACATAAGGTGGCGATTTCCCTTTAGATAGTTTTGAGCACGCCATAGGCTCTGGCGTTCTTTTCTTTTGGTTGGTCCAGATCCTTCATTCCTTGTCTGTTTGAAAGCACCCATTGGGACCACATGCACCAGCTCCCTCCTCCCCACGGGAGGTTTCCCTTTCTTCGTCTGACCTATCTTGTCCCCAACTCATGTGGCTGTCCTCCTTCTCTTCTCTATTTAGAGTCAGCCCGCCCAAAGATGAAGCTCTGTGCTCTAAACTAAACAAGCCTCCCTCGTTACCTTGTGCCTAGGAAATCTCAAATCTATCTTCTTTCCCTTTTATTTTTCAATTCAGTTTTTGTCCTCATCTCTCGATAAACTTTGTCAGTTTTATTTCCTATCTCAATATCCTCCTCTAGGTTTACACTGGAGGGCCCTGGCATCGGTTCTTGTGATGGGAAGAACTCTTCTGTCTCCCCATGCTATAACTGGATTTAGTTCCATTAGCTCTTTCTCAATGCGATCAATGTTGGATGCTCTGTCTTCTTTAGTGCCATCTCCTCATCAAATTCCCTTTGGTTCTTTGCTTCGTCTCTATCCCTCTCTTCCTCCTGTCTCTTCGCTTCTCTCCTCTCATTTGCCCTACTCAGCTCTTCATCTAAGCATCACTGCATTCTTTTATCCCTTAATTTCTGTTCTTTCTCTTCTTGTTTCCTCTTTTATAGCATGTCTCGTTCTTCGATTGCTCTCTGCCTGTTGTCATATTTTCTTTGCTCTTCTGCTCTTTCTTCCTTTCTTAACTGCTCTTCCTTATACATTTGCTCTAATCTTAGTCCACTCTTCGTTTTTTAGCCTCGTCTTCTCTCAATAATTTTTCTTGTTCCCTGTCTTTTTTTATCTTGCTCATCTTGATCTTCCCTTTGCTGTACTTCCTCAATGCTCTTCCCATCAAGCTTGAGCAATATCTGACCGCCCGTCCATTTGTTCTGTATGAGCGCTATCTCTTACTTTATCCTTTTCTCCTTGCAATCTTTTAATTTCTGGTTCTGTATATAGTCATATTTGCTCGTTCACTTCTCTCTTTGTCCCGTGGGACTTTAAAGATCACATCCCTTTCTGGAGATTTTTCTGGACTCTTGTCACTACTATATGCAGGCAGCTCATGCGTCGGATTACTATATCCTGCTTAAAGTTCCCTGAATGGATACACTCCTTCGTCTTTCGTCCTATCATCATTTAGTTCAGGCACAGTGGGGGGAGCAGAAGGCTCGACACCCTTCTCTTTACACTGGTTAAGCATCCAGTCTTCAGGAGGCAGGTCTCCCCGGTCCTCCTGGTACATTTTCCAGAGCTCTAAGCTACCTAATCTTTTTTTCTAACTTCTTGACCGTGTATGCTGCGTGCAGGTATGTGGTCATGTGTTGTAAAACCGCTTTTGCCAGTGATCCCCCTTGTGGCTATGACATGAACATTTTATCTGCTGTACCCATAACCCATTCTGCACTACACTGCTTAAGCTTGGGTGCGTGTTTTGGCAGCTTTTTGCATAGGTTCATAAGCGGGGTAACATCTTCCATCATGGCTAGTCACTGTCGATACTTACCGTCGTTTCACACAGAAAATGCTTTTCCGAAAAATAACACAATATGAGCGTGCACCAATCGTCGCAGTTCCTATCCTCTGTCTCACTTTACTTCAGTCTACCTGTTCAATCAATACCTTTTTTAACAATGAAATAATCGATTTTCAGTATTTTTCCACAGTCTATTTCCACAATCTATTGGTTGTCACTCTTTGACATTTCTTCATTTCTTTATCACATATAATACATACAGATAGATTGGCCGGACCACATATACTTCTGCCAACGCTCCTCGTGGCTACTCTCACCCCTAATAATGACTCAGATCGGAATGTGAATTTTTCTCTTTAACAGATCTATCTGTTTGGACTCTAAAACAATTCCTTCTAGACGTCCCTGGAAGTAGAATTCTGGGCTTATCTTATGGATCGCTCCTTGCCCATATATCTTTCACATGACGCTCATCCTCATTTATCTCAGAATACCCAACCAACCCTCTGTTACTTTCTCCCCATTATCACTTTCCCCATGTAATACACAATTATTTTTTGCCACCTCTCTCAATCTACTCCACATTCGCTTTTCAGATCCTGACCCTCGGGATCGTCTCCTCAACCGGCCACCATGGCCTTCAGTCCGCTCAGCTGTCTGTAGAAACCGGGGGGGGGGATTCCGTGAAAGAGGGACCCGTCACACCTGCTTTGTTTGTCGTGCAAGATATTGTTGTGGCCACTAGCCACAGGAAGCCTCACGGTCCTCCAGCTAAATGTTGGAGGACATCTGATATTTCCGAGACCCTTAAAAGCCTACTGGCTTGACAGAGTTTGAACCATCATCTCTCTGCTACCTCTTGAATCCATAGACCTAGGGCCCTTTAAGACAAGGTAGCAATACTTGGAGATAGATAGGGATACAGAATTTACTCAAACATCAATAATCAAACCAATTCTTATTTGCAATTATCTAAAACAGGGAGTTACAACGGAAATCAACAGACGTTCACTCGATTTCTCTGAGCGCTTATTATAAAAAACACAACTTTTATAGTAAAAGCTCACTAGTGATGTCATACTACGTGGGAAAACTACAAAAACCTAATTGGGGATGTGATCGTATTACAGGAAACAACTAAGTATACGTTCCATACTGACAGGGGAAGTGATTGGGTCTCTACTGTCAGGTGGGCAACTAAACCCATCCCAAGTGCACGTCCTCTTTCGTGTCACACTAATACTCACCACTCTATTGGCTACACAAACTATAAGGCTCTTTGATACATGGCCCTCTACCATTGGTTTGGCACCCTTTTACCCTTCTGGAATATTCCACATGCTAGCAGCACGCAGGCTACCATACCAGGTGCAGGGAGGGTTGGTGTGACGGGCCTCCTCTCCAATTAGCCCAACATCTATCATCACTCTTGCAGTCTGCCAGTCAATTAAGGCTTTGAACTTGGCCTTGCAGAAGCTCTTTGTGCCTGAGAATAAAAGGGAGCATCTTCTTGGGTCCGGTGTAGCTCGACCCAATGTCTATTTTGAGCTGACCATGTGACATGGAGACCACATTTTCGAGCTTCTTGCTGCATTTAATTCTATTAAATTATGAACATTTGACTCCTTCAGTGTTTTTCCATCTACCTCAAACAGAAGTTTGTTTCTTTCTCACGTTCATGTAACTAATGTACAGACAACCAGGCTCACGATGGCCTCGACTTCATGGTGCTGGTCCAGCCAAGCCTTTCTTGAATTTATCCTTCGTCATCAGTTATTTTCCAACTGCGCCACACTGAAAAACCCTTTCCATCACAGGGTTTCAAGCCTTGCTTAAAGTGCGCTGTGGAATACCCAGATTTGATACATTCCTAAGTATTGTACATTGCCGCATCGCCACAACTATTCACTACATGGCCATCCTTAAGATCACTTTGTCTGCTTGCGTTACTGCTTCTGTACAAGTGTAAACTGATTTGTATTTTCTTCAGTGTTTCTGTAGCTTGAGCATCTTCATCTCAACCCCGAGATGTTGCTCACCTTTACCACCTCATCTTCACATCTTATAGAACGTCTGTTCTTTTGCCTCATGCATTTCTTCTAGGTGCATCAGCTTCTACTTCGCATGATGTCACCACTCTTCTCTTTCACTCATTTTCAGTTCTTCCAGAACTTTGGCCAACAGGCCATTACTTCCTTGTGAATACATATAGGGTTTTCGCAATGGATACCTTGTCTCCAGGATTTCCTGCGGTACAGGCATCCTACCTGGTACTGCACGTGTCTCAATTTCTGGCTCCCAACCTATAGGCAACAAAGGGGTGGAGCATTTGGTGGGGGTGCTTGACTCCACCTCTATACTATGCTAGAAAATGTTCCCTTAGCTTTTAGACTAGGCGAGAATTCCTTTGTAGAGTAGGGCAAGCAAGGCATTTTTCCATTACATATTATATTTAATAAAATTGCATATCTTGACCAATCCACAAGCAGTTGTCCCTAGTATTGCTGACGCCTCACACTAGGCATTCACTGAGGCAAGGGAGGTACAGCTCGGTGTCATCCGTGAACTGATGGATGGCTATGCTGGGGTCATTTAGGAGAGCTCCCAATTTTTTTCATGTATATATTGAACATGATTGGGGAGAGAATGGAACCCTGGTTCTCCAGAAGTAACGGGGAGTCAGTTGGAGCTGAATGAACCCATCTGTATGGCCTGGTGTCTGCTGGCTAGGTATGATGCAAAACATTTTAGGACTGTTCTGGAGAAGACTGTCCTGTCAGCAAAGAGGGGGAGGAGTGTTGGGCGGACAAATGCGTCAGACAGCCGAGAGGTCTAAGGACTAGAAGCATGAATCCCCATTGTTCGTGATTTACAGTGCATTGTATACCGCTTGGATGGTTGCAGTATTTTTGCAGCATTTGGCGTGTAAGCTGGACTGATATTCATGGAGGAGGCCAAGCTGGTCGTTCTTTGCAAGTAGTTTGGTTGCAACTGCGTTCTCAATAAGTTTCTCAATGAATTGGGAGGTTTGAGAGGGGTCTGTACTGGGTCAAATAAGTTTTTTGAGAAGGGGTTGTATCATATTGGTTTCCAACATGAGTGAACCTTCACTGAGGTAGGCTTTTACAATTACGAGCAATGTGTTGGGGATAATGAATTGTTTAATGGGGCGGCTGGGTGGAAGTTATCTGTGCAAGGGGTAGGTTTGCAGGAGTCTATCTGTGGCTCTCCAGTTATTGTGGGCTACGGCACCCATTACCTCTCACCATTGAGTATGCTGGTTAAAGCTGATGGGAGTTGTAGTCCAAAACATCTGGAGATTCAACGGTTGCAGACCCCTGGTTTAAGGGCAGCCGGTGTGTCTGAAAGATCCTTAGGAAAGAGGAGGGTGAAGTCAGCCCAGGAGGTCAGTGTCCATTGGAGGATTGATAGCAGGGCTGTGCTTGGATTTGAGGCATCTGTGAGACTTCTGATATTAACCGTTTTATTGATGAAGATATTGATTCCATTGTGTTTATCTTGTGAAGCTAGAACTTTGGAGAACTGGGATGGGCTTGGTGCAGGGCTTGACTACTTTAGTTAAGGCTTTGCTCCAGTTAGTCTGCCTCCATAGTGGAATTGTAGAAAGCTGTCTTGGCCTCGAAGATCATGTGTCTGCATTGGGAGCGCACGTATTTGAGGAATCTGAGGTTTGGTCGGCTGTGGTCATTGCATCTGAGCGTTTTTTGACAGCAAGCTCAGGTGTGTACCAGGGTGTGGATTGTTTGACTTTGGTGTGTGACTAGACTTAACGTAGCATGTGCATTCACTAGTTCTTTGGCAAAGTGGTTAAATGTATACAGAAGGGACAAGGCCTTCCCTGTCATGGGGAAGGTTGCAAAGCTTGCCTCTAGTGTGTCTAGCGAGAAATTCTTGGAGTGCTGCTCAATCACATGGTATGTAGCCTGGTTTTGTGTGGCAGCTTTGTGATCAATGTGAGAAGGGGGAGGGGTATTGCAGCATGGTCAGTCCAGTAAAGGGCCTCTGGGAGGGGGTTAAGCATAAAAGGAGGTGAAGACAAGTTGGAGCGTGTGGCCAATGACTGGGATGGGGGGGGTATTACTATCTGTTTGGGGTCCGTGGAGTTGTTCAGAGAATATGGAGTTTCGTGAGTGTTTTGCTGGATGGGACACTGGGACTTTAATAACATCCACCTCCGAACCTTCAGAGTGGAAGTCGATTGCAGAGGTCAGAAAGATCATTGCGGGAGTTAACACTCCCTTGTGGTCAACTGTAAATAAGGTGGAATGTAATTGCGTCATTGGTTAAGACAGGCAACCTGCATGAGAGGGTCGGGATTACCATGCAGGGCCAGGATGACGATCACCCCAGTTCCAGTTTTTCAAGTGCAGTCTGTATTTTGGATTCTGTAGGCAGTCCTACAGATCAGATTTTGAAGCAGGAGTATTTTACGTCTTATTTTATTTGTTTTGAGTAATTATTTTATTGAGTTTTGAGTTTAATTATTTTTAATGGCGTTTAAAAGTAAAGTAAAAATATACTTGTGGATCAGGTAATATTTCTACAAGTTTTTTGCTGTGGTGGTATGTGCACTACTAAAATATACCTGGAGCTGCATGGGTGAAAGCAGGGGCAAAAGATCCTATGCGCCCGTTTCCTAATTCTTTCTAATTCTTCAAGCTCCCTACTTTTTTTTTTTTTTTTTTTTAAGGAGTGTTCCTTTTTTAAAATATTTATTTTAGTGGCCAATACAGGCCTTATCTGTGGGGTATGATGTCAAAGATGTAGGGGACGGAGGGTGTAAACTACATTTCATTAACATTTGTGTAGGTAGCGAAGTTAGCAGTGTGTGCTACTACTGAGCAGGAATTAACCATCATATCCTGGTGGATGCAATTTAGTAGGTGCACGATGAAGGGGTGTATTGGGGATATAGATGAGGTCCATCAATGTAGATGTCCGGTGCTGCTTTGGACATTTAGCGTTGGGAACCAAGCTTTTTGTAGCACCGCACAAAAATGTTTGTCTTGTTTTTATGATGTGGGCCCCGCGCATGCGTGGCTAAAGACTACACCTCCCCAAGCCCCGCCTCCGGGCCCCGCTCATCAATCCTTGTCCCTGCACGGTTGGGCTGGACATATAGGCACCAACAAGTTCTTTTTCCTGCCCCTTTTCCTTTCCGTCTTGAATTTCTTTCCCCTCGTCTCCGGTATTGTGTTCTTTCTTTTGTCCACTTATGCCTGGAGTAAACAGCTTTGCTTCTTATGCATCCTGTAACCAAAATTACTGTGTTGGATCCTCACACGCTCTGTTTAGATTGTGTCACTCCTGATCACTGTTGGGACGCTTGCTTTGCCTGTGATGCACTTTTGGCACGGACCCTCACTTGATGTCTTCAACATTGGGAAGAAATCTTCCATCAGTAGGTGCTGGGACACATTCATGACTTTTTGTCGGGGATGAAGAGTAGACTGGTAAGTGACTTTTTCTTCAGGGTAGCCCGGCCTGGTGGTTCCTATTTGGAGTTCCCTGATCATGGAAGGTGTTGGACTCATTTTAGCGCTACTAGAACTTGTCCCGAGGCCCACAGGGCTAGTTTGGATATTGGAGCTTGACCTGAGGTTGCCATACTCTGGGCCAAGTCTACTACCGGCAAGGGTGAGGTTACACTGTTGGGTGGGGTTTGAGGGAAGGGGACTAATTACACCAGGCCTGCCCCCACCAAGGTTCTGTCCAAGGCTTATCTATTTATCGGCGGTGCCGAGGTTCCCCGCTCAGTGATTAAACACTGGGTCTAACCCTGAGGATCTCTCTCGCAGAGGGCTAAATCTCATTCCAGCACAGCTGAGGTTCCCTGCACACAAGAGCGAAGGATGACTGGGGCCCGTACAGGCAGTACGGTGGCTTCTTCAGTTGTGTCGGAGCTATACACTGTACCTTCTGTAGTGCTAGACCAACCTTGTACCGAAGTGACCAAAATGGAGCTAGCTCCTTCCAGTGTCCCTTCCATTCCGTCCATGACATATAAGGTGTCCTCTGCGGCAGGGGATCACCCCAGGTCCACACTAGTGTCCTTGGGTCGTGACCCTTCGGCACCTCCACCCAGAGTGCCTTTGGACCGTGACCCCTGGAGTGGAGTGGTCTGCTCCCATTTAATGTCTTTGCCACCAACTCTCCATCTATCCATCACCACTTCTCTGCTTTATTACACAGATCCATGGATGTCTAGGCCATCTTTGCAGCAGATGACCAGAGAATTGTGGTCCGGACCTATGCCACCTCCGAGGCCTATTCCTCAACAGCCGAGATTGCATCAGTCAGAAGATGCTTTCTTTAGTAGGTCCCAGTGATTAATGCACTCAGACCCCATTGTGAAAACAAAGTTAAAATATCGAGGCTGAGTACCCCAAAAGAAAATACACTGAACACGGGTTACAAAGGAACATACAAAGATTTTTTATTTTATACTGAACAGTTTCCAAGGACAAAGTAACAGATAGCTATCGGCCCACAGTACAACGCAGCAAGCTCCAGCGTGGTTCGGTGTGCTCAGCGAGTGGGACTGTACATTGGAATAGTCACACTTTTATACCATTTGCAAACATGATGTCCAACCCTACTGCGGGTTAATATTCCTCTAATACATTACTGATCTAGGGTTCATGCCGAGTTCACACATCTATATGCTTAGGGTTTGCCTTTAATGCATTCATTCGCCAACAAGTCTTCACAGTAACAGTGTATTTTAGGATGTCTCATAGAGTCCTCTTCAAACATTAATACAATGTAGTTAAACAAGTGTTCTCAGTTTAATATTTGGATACATTGTTCTTAACATATGCTCGCGGTTTAGTTTCATTGGCGCAAGTAATCCTTTACACACAGGTCCACGAAGGACAAGGTCTCGGTTCACGACCCCAACATGTGCCCTCTAGGCAAGTTACATATTAATTGTACGCAGAGGTCAAGACGGCCATGTTGTATTTCGGAATGACATCCTCCACCATTTTAACTCACAGGGTGACTTTACAAAGATAACCTAAAATGGCGGATTGACCTAAAATGGCGGCTTATATTGATTCTAAGGTCAGGACCTTGCAACAAGGATTTCTTCAGAAGTGGCTTTACAAGCAGCTTGGCGTAGGCCAATATACATATATTCATTGCAATAGAAGGCACAATATAATTTAATTTCCCGTTTGGCAAACCCTCCTTTTGGCCTATGCCAAGTGCTAAACTACTTCTGATCTCCTTGCAAACAACTCCATGCATCATCATCCATGCACCCTGAATCGCTGTCAGGAATATCGATTGCCATCAGATCATTCGCTAAAATTTCTTTTAACACTTATTCCTTGGAGGTTTTATGTCCTATTGTACCTATCGCTTGTGCGCAACATCCCCCTAGCATCAAACATATACTAGGTAAACACTTGATACAACAACAAAGGAACAAAAGAATTCCCGAAATGATCAGTAAAACCGAAAGTACCTTCCAAACCCAAGATCGCAAGAAGTCCCAGAACCAAGCGCTAAGATCCCAGTTTCCCTCGGGAACATGCACTTCTGAACTGCAGACTTGCAGATTCTGTATTGCTTTGAAGATAGTTGGGGAGGAATCCGGCACGGAAACACAGCAAGCAGACCCCACTAATTTACACACTCCACCATGTTCAGCCAGAATGACATATAACGCCATCCAGTTCTGGAGCGCTACTAGTCTTATCGCTTTCTGTTCTAATGTCATATTATAGAGTATGTCCGTGGTCCGGTTGATGGTTCTCTCCAGTACTCTTGCTAGTCTTCTGATATCTTCAGAATTCGCTATCTGCCCCCAAAATGGCACAAATGATTTTGCTACATCTCCCAAGACCTGTGCGGGAGTGTCACCATTCTCGTCCCACCGTGGACGAGCCTTTGAAACCTCTCGAGTACTAGCTATGAACACCCCAGCTAACAGGATCCCCAAATAACAGGTTCCCTGCCAATCCCTGGGTAACCATGGAAATGCTACATTACCGCAAACAAAGTAGACAGGTTCGCCTACATACAAAGGTCTGTCTTCCCCAGTCAAATTTGCAACATTGGCACAACCTTTAAAATCTCCCATTGATTGAGTACCATTCCTCTGTATGCAGAAAGAAACTGAATCGAGGCTATGGTTAACAGTGTAAGATGGAGGCATGGCATCCTTGTTGCCTATCAGAGCCATCTTAAAGGAAATCAAAGATTGAAAGGGACGTGACAGTCTATCAGAAGGCCTAATAGAAGCAACGTTGAGCTTACTCCTATTTGTGAAAAGCGAGCATCCCAGAGGAGTCAGAACACGCTTCTCAAAACTATTCAAATTAGTACCATCAAAGTTCCCTGAGATGCTATCGTTCCATCGGCCAAAGAACAGTGCTCTAAGAGAAGCATAACAAGCAGTTGTCAAAGGTAAAGGATGAATATACCAACCTAGCCCCTTATCCCCATGTTGAGGTAAATGCGAGCAGACCCAACAGTTGGACCTATTAAAAATTGCATGCGTTGCATTCATGATAAGTAACAGAGTATTGTTATGATACCTTTGTCTATGCTGGGAGTCCCTAGGGGACAGAGTATGCAAATGTACGAAGGGAGTAGGAACAGTGGGTACATTTTCAGTCGGTAACAAGGACTCTAAAGGATGAGTTTCCTCGAGGTACCATAGGCCTAAGACAGTGACTATTATAAAACCAAATATTATTATAAAAACACAGCAATACGTTTTCGGGACCCAAGTGCTTTGTCCATTATCCCGGCTGGTCACATGATCATTTACAAGTCCCATACGAGCGGTAGCGGTAGCAGGCATTGTAGTGTTCAAACGGAAACCCACAATGTTCGTTGCTGGCAACCTCCTGGCCGTGCGACTTCTTAGTCCTTCCACAACCCTAGCCAACAGAATCCCCTTTTCTCAAATAATTTGGGCAAAAAGAAAGCCCTCGATGATTCTTTTCCTTCTTCGCATGCACAGCCGAACCGTAAGTCTATTTTCTTGGATGCAGATTGTATCTTACTTTTCCCGGTACTGATTGATCCGGAAACAATGTGTCGTCACTTCCCGTTGGAAGCAACGTATCAAGAGCAAGTGAAGATACTGAATTTGAACTGACAGTTTCTGGAAGCGAAACTTTTGGAGAGTGTGGAGACAGAATGACGGGTTCCCCAAGCCTCACAGGCTCAGAAAGATTCTCTGATACACTCTCAGCGCAATTTACTGCTTTGGGATCGTTGATTGCAGCGTTAGCGAGGGGTTCTGCTTCTTCTGTATCGTGTGGCACTGGGTGAGGAAGTCTCCTGACATGCGTCGCGTGGATCCAGTTCTTTCTGCCTGCGACACGCACCGCCGTCTGTGTGACCAGCAGGACCTGGAATGGGCCCCGCCAACGAGGTGCAAGGCAGGAAGAACGCTCAAATGCCTTGAAGAGCACCCAGTCCCCAGGCCGTATGCTGTGACCCGGGCCCTCTTATCGCACAGGTAAAGCCTCTCGCACCTGGTGATAAATCAAATACAGGTTTATAGTCAACTGGCTGCAATAATCTGAAAGGAGTACTTTTTCAACATTTTTCAAGGATCTACATTTAGGAAGATTCCAGATATTGGCAGGTCTCCCCATTACCACCTCAAATGGAGAGACCCAGTCTTAGTTTGAGGGGTTGTATGCATGGCTAATAACACGATCGGTAAGGCGTCCGGCCATTTTAATTTAGTGCCGGCACACGTCTTAGCGTGCTTGTTCTTGATGATACCATTGTGTCTTTCTACTAGTCCGGCGCTCTGAGCGTGTCAGGCCGAATGGAACCGTTTGTCGATCTGTAATGCCGCACATATCTGCAGAATTACAGCAGCGACAAAATGTGGACCATTGTCTGACCAGATGACTCTTGGTAGCCCGAACCGAGGAAAATATTCCTTTAACATGATTTTCGCAGTAGTCATGGCTGTAGCATTTTTGACAGGGAAAGCCTCGACCCATTTACTAAAAGCACAGATGACAACTAATACATACTTCATATTGTTGCACCGTTCACCAGCATGGTGTCTGGCATGGATTCACATGCTCATGAATATTCCCCCCCCTGTCAGGCTGGGAATCCTCGGTAAAGAAAAAATCAGTATCGGTTTCGTTTCTGATCTGTCTTTCTTAGTAGTAACCAATCACGGATCTCTGGGTCATACTGCCCCCAGCCAATGACTGCCCTCTCCCTAAGCCCCGCCTCTGGCAGCCATGCTCAGATTTTTACCGCACGCTCAAGTGTTGGGAGTCCTCATGCTTTAGCTCTTGAGTTTTTGCTGCGTTTTTGCATTTTCTCAGGAGATTTTCTCATTTTTTCGGATTAATTGAGCCTCAAGCTCCACCGTTTCTTCTTCCGATAACGGGGTCCCGTTTCAGAATTCTTCTACGCCCCTCAAGGGTGAAGTTTTCGTCGAGTTTACACTTCTTGGAGGATTCCGGAAGATATGCGGCCTACCTCAACAGACATGGCCCAGGACAAGGGAAGCTCGACGCCCGGATCCAAGCTGTTCAGGTGCTGCCCTGGATGCGGATTGCAGAACGTTTTCAAGGAGGACGAGCACTCACTTTTTCTCTACTGTCTTCATGAGGACAAGACGCACGTGGAGAAGGACTGCGCGTTCTGCATCGTCGTTCCCGCCTCGCCGCCTGGCTGGAGAAAGGCGCAGCAGGTGAGAAGGCAAAGAAAAAGTCTGAGCAGGCTTTAAGTCCTGTAAGGGCGCCCCGGCGATGGGGGCCCAACAGAAGGCCAAGCACCGCAAGTGCGCGGGCACCGGGAGCGCCGAAAGGTCGGGCTCTTCGGCTGCTAGGCAGGGCGCTACTTCCCCAGCACGTTCGACCACGAGCCAGCGCTCTGGTTCGGGGAAGAGGAAGTCTGAGAACCCGGGTAAGCCGCTGGAGTGGACCCGGTCGATCTCGAAGGGGGAGCGAGGCGCTGACCCTCCCTCCCAAGGCGAAGGCCCAGGACGCACCTGAGGTGGTGAGGGCTTTGATCCATCCGGCAAAGGCCTCTGTCGAAGTGGTTGCTGCGACCCTGGAGAAGCCGGCTGAGACTACGCCAGTGGAAACGGCCTCTGGGCCCAGAGTATCCCTGCCACCGTGCAGGGAGTCCTCTTTCCAGCCCATCGTTAAGACCCCCGTGAGGCCCCCGGGCGAAAAAAGAGGGGGGGGGCGGTGGCCATTACAGACTCGGAATCAGCCTCTGAGGAGGAGCTGGTGGAAGCCGAGAAGGGCCTCAACGAGAGGTTCATTGGCCTCAACGAGAGATTCATAGGCCTCAACGAGAGGTTCGAGAAGGTTCGATCCCAGGGGACGATCCACGATGACGTGATCGAAGATAGCGACGATGGCGACGTAGAGGGCCCAGTGCAACGGCCATCCTGTCTGTCGCAGCCATTACCCGAGCCCCAGGATAGCTTGGCGGCCATTTTGTTGGCAATCCAATCCTTATGTACCGAGATGAGGACGAGATTACCACGGACCCCGACGGAGGATCCAGAACCGGGCCCGTCCGGAAGCCCTCCGAACAAGCGGAGGAGAGTCCACCCCGCTCCGCCCTTCGTGCCTGCGAGACCTGTGGACCCCTCGTCCTCGCCGGACCCTAGAGAGGATACGGCGACGGACACAGCGATGGGGACGGACGATGACGGCAGCGATGACACAGCGGACATCCCGTCATCACCCCCCCCTGCGGGCTTCCCCAGCCGACGAAATTGGCTCTTTCCACGCCATGATAACCAGGGCATCCGAGCTCTTCCAAAAAAAAGGAAGGGTTTCTGTACCAACGACGAGAGGCCAAGAAGAAGACTGCCCTCGCGGTGCCTTTGCTCGACGACATCTGGAACGAGGGGCTTGCTGTCCTCAAGAACCCTTCCACGGCACCCGCCAAGAGGGACAGGTACGAGAAGAAGTACGGAGTCCCCGATGCTGCCCCCTTGTGCCTCAGGGCCCAGCCCACGCCGGACTCTCATCTAGGCAGCGGGTGCTGCGGCTTCAACTTCCACTTCCCCGCCGGACAGCGAGGGCAAGAAGTTGGACTCCATGGGATGACGAGTCATCTCGGCGGCGATGACGATTAAGGCGGCCAATGCCTTAGCGATCGTGGCCCGCTACGACAGGGAGCTCTGGTTCAAGATGTCAGGTACTGTCAGGTTGGAGCGACATATTCTTTTACATACAGTATCATATACTCATTTACATTGGGTCAGGGGAGACACATATTTAGTATATAAAGGTTTTGGGAAGTTATTATGGGTTATATTTTTAAACAGCCAATTTTGCCCTTAACCTTCATTGCAGTCTATGGAAAATGCCCCAAGCCAACATGGAGGTTCACAGTCTAAATTCTAATTGGCTGGAGATTGTTTATAGGGAGGAGAGTGAACATTCTAAACTCCCTTTCATCATCTTTGCTCAGCTGAGAGGTCGTGTGCCGTGCTGCTCCTGCTTAACTTGTTCAAGGGTGTTAAGTTTCAAGCAGTCGAGCGGCATCTTTGAAAATATAACAGGAGTCGTGTATGGAGTTTGGTGGAGAGACAGGACAGGAGTGAGACATTTCCAATTTTCTGAGAAAAGAAGTTTTCAAGACTCAATCACAAGATAAGTGACTTTCCATGTTTTGATAAACTTTGTAAAAAGGTTATATTAATTTAAAAGGATTGAAATCGCAAACCTGTATCTAAAAACTGAAGCGCGTACGTTTGTTTACTTTCCTACGTATCATTTCAAACTAGCGTGTGATTTTTTTTTTTTTTCCCGTTACCTTGAGCCTGCGCGTGTGACTCTGCGCGTGAGAGTGAAGCGCGTGCCTGAACTTTGGACTCGCGTTTACTGTTCATATACGCAAGGGTTTTTTCTACGTGAGTTTGTGTGTATAATATTACGCGTTTCGTATCTGCGCTTTCGCAAGAACAAATCCATGTGGAGCTTCCGCGCGAGCTCTCGGAAGTGTCACGTGATAGAATAAAAGCGCGTGTGCTTTTTTTCCCGCGATTTGGTTTTTGCTGGTATGCGTATTTTTTCGTGGGTTGGACTTTAGCGCGAGTGAGTTTTACTTGCGTCTTGGACTTTAGCGCTGGTGCGTCTTACCCGCTATTTGGATTTTCAGCACGTGTGCGTATTTCCCACGACTTGGAGCAAAGCGTGTTTGTTTTTTCCCGCGGTATGGATTTTATCGCGTGTGCGTATTTCCTGCGACTTGGTTTAAAGCGCGTGTGTTTTATCCCACGGTTTGGATTTTCAGCGCGTATGCGTTTTACCCGCGGTTTGGATTTTAGCGCGTGTGCTGGATTTTTCCACGTGAAGATTTCATCGCAAGTTTTAAATTCGTTCCAGAGTAAAAGACACTCTAAAAAGAAAAAATAAAAATAAATACAAGAACTTAAAAGAACTTCCTTAAACTTATTTGAAGAACTTTAGACCTTGGGCCTCATTAGGACCCAGGCGGATTTCGCGGTGCTAAATGCACCGCGAAGCACGGCGGAAAGCCGTCGATAGCGCCATGGGGGTTGGCGGATTTACCGCCCCATTCCGACCTCGGCGGAGCGGTCAATCCCCAATCCCCATTCTGCCCTTCCCCATTCCCATTCTTGCCCCATAGGGTATAATGGGAGTGGGGAAGGAGTTAATTACGCCACCGTAAAATACGGTGGCGTAATTAACAACGAGGTCCCGTAGCGCCATGGTTTTCTCCGCCTGGTAAAACCAGGCGGAGAAAACCTCCATGGCGCTAAGGGAACTCGTAGTACGGCGGACGGGTCCGCCGCGATTAGCGCTGGCGGAAACCCACTCCGCCTGGGTCCTAATGAGGCCCCTTGTTCAAGAATCTTGAGGTTGAGAAGACGAACTACAAAGTTAAATATTACATTCATGGACCTGCTGAGAAGGATGAATGATCTTTAAGATTCTGGTCAACAAGTAAGGAAGTCTTGTTTGCTTATCATTTCTCTGGGCATACTGAAGAGAAGTACCAGGTATGGTTTTTTGACTATTTTGGTAAAGGATATAGAGTTTTAAGGTTAGTATAGTAACCCATTGAGTAATGAGGTGTATTACATGTTTATGTTTTAACTACAGGTGAAGAAACAGCGAATTGATAGCTTCCAGCCTAGTGTTTGTTTATTTGTCCCTTCCCCCTTTCCCCTGGAAGTGAGGTAAACTGAGCAGTTATATATACTATCAGCTCAGAGTGCCACATTTTGGGTGGATTGTCGGGGGTTCAGCAGCTTCTGCAGACACCAGGATCTCAGCCTGACACAAGATAGCTCCCCTGCTAGAATTCCTACCTGACGACAAGAGGGCGGAGGCCCTAGAAATTCTGCAGGAAGGCGAGGTGGCATCGGATCACGCCATAACGGTGGCAACGGACCTTGCCGATACCAGATTTCACCAACTGGGCAACAGAGTTTGCCTCCGACGATGAGGATGGCTCAAGGCGACAGACTTTCGCCAGGACATCCAGACCAGAGTGTTGGACATGCCGTTCGATGGCAACAACCTCTTTGGTAAGGCGGTGGACGAGTCTCTACAGGCCATCAAGACCGACTCGGAGACGGCCCGGGCCTTAGGGGTGCTTCAACAGCGACAGCCCTTTCGGAGCTCCGGAGGCAGACAGGGTGCCTCCAAAGGTTCCAGCGGTGGCTCCTCCACTTACCGCCAGGCGGCCCGCTCCTCTTCCCAGGTAGGCCTACAGAGGTTGCGGCAAGCAAGGGGGAACCCGCCGTCGTCGCCAAGGAGGCCAAGGCGGCAAGGCCGCCTCCAAGCAAGACTGACCCGGCCGTGTTGTCGGGCCCCCACCGAAGCACCCCGGTGGGAGGCCGGCTGGCGAAGTTCGTCAGCGCGTGGGAGTCCATCTCCACCGACCGTTGGGTGTTGGACACTCTGGCCAACGGGCACTCGCTGGAATTCCAAAAGAAGTGCCCTCGCGTTCCTCCCGTGGCCAGGAAGGAAAATCGCGTCCCTCAACTGCTGTTGCAGGTAAGGGCGATGCTCAAGAAAGGTGCCATCGAGCTCGTCCCCAGAAGGCTCCGGGGCTCCGGAGTGTACTCAAGGTACTTCCTCGTCAGGAAGAAGACCGGCGGTTGGCGCCCCATCCTGGACCTGCGTCGCTTAAACAAGTACATCAAGGCGCAGAAATTCAGGATGGTCACCCTCCAGCACGTGCTGGGACAGCTGGAGGAAGGCGACTTCCTGTCATCTTTGGAACTGGAGGATGCTTACTTCCACATCCCTATTCTAAAAAGGGTTTTCACCAAGTGCCTGGCACAAGTGGCGACACGGCTGCGCCTGCAGGGGATACACGTTTACCCCTACCTGGACGACTGGCTAATCGGGGCAAGGACAAGGGAACTCGCCGTCGAACACACGGCCAGGACCATCCGGTTGCTCACGGAGCTGGGGTTATCCATCAACTACCCCAAATCCCACCTAGTTCCATCGCAGATAGCACTGTTTCTGGGAGCGAAACTCGATACAGTGGGGCAATTGGCCTCCCCTTCAGAGGAGAGGACCAAGACCATCCTGGGCTAGGTGCGGTGCCTGCTAGCCACGGACGTGGCCAGGGTGAGGTCCATCAAGTCCCTCCTCGGGATGATGTCCTCATGCATCTATCTTGTACCCCTTTGCAGACTTTGGATGCGTCCGCTACAGGAGTTCCTCGACGCCCGCTGGTTTCAGGCGACAGGCTGTTTCGAGGACAGGATCCCTCTCGACGAGGTGTTCTGTCGGGCGATCTTATGGTGGGGCATCTGTGCTCAACTCACGACAGGCACGGAATTTCAAATCCCGGCGTTTCAGGAGACTGTGACGATGGAAGCCTCTCTGGAGGGTTGGGGGGCCCCACATCGGAGACCTCCACGCAAGAGGCCTTTGGCTCCCGGAGGAGAGGTCTCTCCACATCAACATTCTGGAGCTCCGAGTAGTGTTCTGGGCTCTCAAGTCGTTCCTTCCATCCCTCAAGGGCAAATTGGTGAGGATCTTCACTGACAACACCACCACGATGTTCTATATACGGAAGCAAGGAGGCACCAGATCCCCAGCCCTATCCAAGGAGGCCCAGGATCTGTGGCACTGGGCCGTCGCCCAGGGGATGTTTCTGGTTCCCTTCCACCTGGCAGGAATAAAAAACACCATCGCCGACTCACTCAGCAGGGAGCTGCGCTCGTGCCACGAGTGGGCACTGCGCCAGGATCAAGTGGATCAATTCTTCCAACAATGGGGCAAACCCCAGATCGACCTGTTCGCGATGGCGACGAACTCCAAGTGCCAGAGGTTCGCCAGCAGGTTCCCACAGCCAAGGAGCATGGGCGATGCTTTCTCGTTCTCTTGGGACGGCCTGTTTCTATACGCGTTCCCTCCATTGCCGTTGCTGCTCCGCCTCATCAACCAGCTCAAGAAGTCCAGGTGCAGGATGATCCTCGTTGCACCGGCGTGGCTGAGGCAGATCTGGTTCCCGGACCTTATGGACTTGTCAACGTCCCCGCCAGTCAGGCTGCCGGTGGATGTGGATCTTCTCTCCAGAGAAGGAGGCGCCATTCTCCATCACGACCCACAGTCGCTGAACTTGCAGGCCTGGCTCCTGCAGCACTAGAGTTTGGAGGGTACGATATCCCGGCTGATTGCAGAGAGGTTCTTGCAAAGGCCAGGGCGTCCTCAACTCTCAAGTGTTACGGTCATAAATGGAAGAGGTTCTCTGTCTGGTGCCGTGCACAGACGATTAACCCTCTGCGGATTACTGCCCCTCAAGTGCTGCCGTACTTACTGTCGCTGGCCAAAGCTGGACAGGCTCACGCCTCCATAAAAATACATCTGGCTGCCATCTCCCGATACACCAGGACTACGGGACGGGCGTCCTTGTGGTCTATTGCCTGGTGAAGGAATTTATGATGGGACTATTCTGATCATTCCCGCCGGTGAAGGCTCCTGCCCCGGCGTGGGAGCTGAATGTGGTGCTGACCAGGCTCATGGGAGCCCCATTCGAGCCTATGCATTCGGCGCCTTTGAAGTTCCTGTCATGGAAGACAGCGTTCCTCGTGGCCATCACCTCTGCACGACGAGTGGGAGAGATTCGGGCCATATCTTGCAAGCCTCCATACTTGACTTTTCATGATACGAGGGTGATGCTGAGGACGCACCCCTCCTTCATGCCCAAGGTGCCGTCGGACTTCCACCTCAACGTGCCCTTGGTGTTACCAGTTTTCTTCCCGTCGCCTTCGACGCCGGCCGAGAGGACTTTGCACTACCTGGATGTAGCTAGAGCTACGTGGACCGCACAAAGAGTCTTCGGAAGATGTCACAACTGTTTGTGAACTTTGGGTCTGTAAATCAAGGCAAGGCTCTCTCGAAGACTTCCATTTCCAGATGCCTCTCCGGCTGCATCATGCATTGTCACCGGTTGGCAAACCGACCGCTGCCCGGCCATCCGAGAGGCCATTCGACCAGAGTGATCGCTGCTACCACAGTGTTCCTGTCTCGTGTGCCCCTACTGGACATCTGCAGGGCTGCTAGGTGGAGGTCGACGCACACCTTCACAAGATTCTACTGCGTCGATCGGGACTCCAGGGAGGAGTCAAGGGTCGGCCGAGCAGTGCTGCGCGACCTGTTAGCTTAAGGTGAGCCTGGTGAGGAGGTAAGAGATGCTTAATGTTGAGTTGTTTTATTGCTTAATGTTGAGCCTGTTGCCACCTCCCGTGGTTGTGCATGTGTATACTGCTATGTATTCTTTTATTCATGAGCATGTGAATCCATGCCAGACCCCATGCTGGAGAAGGAACAAGTTACTTACCTGTAACTGTTGTTCTCCAGCATGGGTCTGGCATGGATTCATATGCGAACCCTCCCACCTACCCCTCTGCGGCTCTTCACTTGGTCATACTGCCACTCGGCGTGCTACCAAATCTGAGGATGGCTTCCAGAGGCGGGGCTTAGGGAGAGGACAGTCATTGGCTGGGGGCAGAGATCAGTGATTGGTTACTACTACGAAAGACCGATCAGAAACGAAACTGATACTGATTTTTTCTTTACTGAGGATTCCCAGCCTGGCAACGGGGAATATTCGTGAGCATGTGAATCCATGCCAGACCCATGCTGGAGAACCACAGTTACAGGTAAGTAACTTGTTCCTTCCATTTCAAACAAATCGAAGTGAATGACTTCGAAGGGGACAGAAGGTGGCCCAAAACTTTCCCTTGGAGTTGATGTCCTCTTTCCCACATTGTGTTGTAGGCAAATCATCCAGTCCTGAACATAGCGCTGGGCAATTTTCTAAATGGTGTAATTTGCCCAAACTTTCTCTAACATTTTCGTAACTTTCTGGGCATATATGCGTAGGGCCATGGGCCATAACGACCATCATCACATAAGCGTCAGGGAGTAGCCATTAACCTTCAACTATGTCCACCCAACACCCATCATCGAGTTTCCCCAAGCCTTCAGCCCACCTCTTGGATTCTTCTAACGTTGCATCAGCTTGGATATCCCATACAGACCCGACATGCTTGCTATTGCATAGGCATTTACAGTCTCCCTTGAAACATACATCTCCGTAAAGAGATCGGTGGCAGTTTGTCTAGCTATCTGATCAGTGAAAGCATTCCCTTTTCCTATATCATCTATAATCTTTCGATGTGCTGCACATTTCACGACCGCTAACTGAGTAGGGAGCGCAAGCGCTGAGAGCAGTTGTACTATTAGGGAGCCATGTAGGATCTTTGCCATGCGAAGTTAAGAACCCTCCCTCTGGCCAAAGTCTCCCAAGTTGTGAACCACCCCAAAGGCATACTGACTATCAGGATATATGTTTACTGTAAGCCCTTTGGAAAGTTCACAAGCTCTGGTCAATGCTATAATCTCTGCGGCCTGCGCGGAGTTATGCGTAATTCTCTTGGTTTCCACGACCGTGCTCAATGTGGTAATTGCATAAGCAGCTGTGGATGTACCATCTGGAAGTTTGAAGCAGGAGCCATCACAAAACAGCTCTCCTTGCGGATTGTTCAAAGGAGTGTCTTTTAGATCAATTCTACCCTTTGTCTCTTGTTCGGTAGTATACAGACAGTCATGTGACTCTTCGTCGCCGCAAGCAGTACCTTGCGGGAAAGGTAGGAGTTCAGCTGGATTAAGAACACAAAACCTCCTTAATTTGTATGTGGGGAGCAAACAAGATCAATTTGTATCTCGTCAACCGTGCGGAAGTGAGGTGTTGCGTTTGGGTTCTGTTCAGCAGAACATCTACAGCGTGAGGCACCATCAGAGTTAGATCATGGCCTAGGACCATTCACTCACTCTGTTTTACAGCCGCGACAGCTCGCAAACATCTTGGCAAAGCGCATGCTACAAGATCAAGGGTGGAAGAAAAGTAACCGCACAGCCTATTCTTCCCTACATGTTCCTGCATTAATACAGCCAAAGCACATCCATCACATTTATTCACAAACAACACAAAGGCCTTTTCATAGTTTGGTGTGCCCAAAACTGATGCCGTGCATAATGCAGTCTTTTTTTTTTTTTTTTTAATAACACATTTTATTGGTGTTTTTAGGAAAAAACAAGGTTAAACAAATAAACAACGTAAACAATCAATACATGCGCATTGCCGGAGAGGGTCACTGGCTGTTTCAGATGTTGTACACATATGTTTGCAAAAGAAAAAAGGGGGGGGGGACAGTTCTAGTTGAGCCCGCAGGCAGCGTCCAGTTGTTTTATAATCCTCATTGGGCATCTTCCCATTTCCTCCACACTTTCAGGGCTTTTGCCGGTTATCCTCTGGCCGCGTATACTCTGTATTCCGTTGCGACACAGATATCCACATCCGTTCTCCATTGTTCATAGCTCGGTATTTGGTCCGAGCCCCATTTTTGCGCAATGTTCCTTTTCAAAAGTGCGGTGGTGGTGAACAAGAGCAGTTTTTCATATCTAGATAGGTCAATTTCATCATCTATCCCCAATAGTAGTAGCTTAGGGTTTCTGGGAACTGTTTTCCCCATAACTCTAGAGAGTTCCGCACAGCATGCCTCCCAAAGTGGTTGTATATGTGTGCAATCCCATATGATGTGGAAAAAGGTACCCTCTTCCGTTCTGCATCGCAGGCAGTTCGGATCATCTATTCTTCCCCATCTGTGTAGGGCCACCCTGGGATAGTATACTCTGTGTAATATCTTTAGTTGAACCAATCTAAGCCTTGATGAAATCGCTATCTCCCTAGGGAACATCAATGTCATGACCCATTCCTCCGGCAGTATGGCCCCCACGTCCGATTCCCACTTGGTCCGCAGTGACAGTAGATCTGGTGTGCCAAAGGAGCTTATGGCACTATACAGAACCGATGTCACTCTCCGGGTAATTGGTTCCGGGAATAAATTTCTCTCAATGGGGGTGAAGTCCGGTAGGGGGCTCACTTCGGGGAGGATGTTTCGTAGTGCGTGTTGTAGTTGAGCATAGTGGTAATGTTCGGTTTGGGGAAGTCCAAGTCGGAGAGCCAGCTCTGCAAAAGGGACCATGGTGTTATCTTTCACAACGTCTCCCAAGATGGGCGGACCTTGCCGGGACCAGTTCGGCCACCTGGGGAGCGTGTATACACCTGGAAGGTTCTTGTTGTTCCACAGAGGTTGGGCCTGCGATAGTTTGTCGCCCCATCCCACGAACTTGTGTGCGTCTGTCCAGATTTGTGTTAGCTGTGCGCGCATGTTGGGAGTAGCCGCGCGGTCTCTTTTCTTATAAAGGTACAGCATGATGGGTTTTCCAGGAGTGTCCGACTCTAGAGATTTGTTGTGTGGTGCATCGGTGTCGCCGTGTAGTTGGTCATTCACTTTCATCAATTGACTGGCCCAATAGTATGTTTGCATTCGGGGTAGTCCTATTCCGCCCTCCCATATGGATCTTTGGAGTGTAGCTAGGGCTATGCGTGGATGACCGTTGCTCCACAGCAGTCTGCGGAGTGTCTGGTCTATTTTCTTAAATATGTTTGAAGGGATGTGTAATGGGGCATTTTGTAATATGTAGAGTAGGCGGGGTAGGGTCATCATTTTGAAGAGTGCAGCTCTACCCAGTAGTGTCAGCGGGAGGGATGACCAGTGACGGGCATCCTCTGCAAATCTTGTCATGACTGGGTACAGGTTTCTGGGCACATAATCAGTCAGCTTATTTGTTATTAGAATACCTAGGTATTTGAATTGTTCCCTTTCTACCCGGTAGGGGCATTGGGGCAGGATCGAGTCTCCCTCTTGTTTAAGTGGGAATAAGGTGGATTTGTCCCAGTTTACTTTCAGGCCACTGAAGGAGCCGTATTTCTGCAGTAAATCAGTTACTATGGGGCAGGATCTGACCGGGTCTTGTAAGTAAACCAAGAAGTCGTCCGCGTATAGGGACACCTTATCTTCCCAGGCTTCAGACCATCTAAATCCCTTCCATGTTTCGTTTGTTCTTAACAGTATAGCAAGTGGTTCAATCGCTATTGCGAATATCATGGCCGACAGTGGGCATCCTTGTCTGGTTCCTGTGCCGATTTCAAAGGGGTCTGACACGTGACCATTCACTTTCGTGACTGCTAGCGGGGATTTGTACAATAATTTAACCCAGCTCATAAACTGGGGCCCGAATCCCATCCTTTGCATTATCTCCCAGATCGCATCCCACCTGATAGAGTCAAAGGCCTTCTCGAAGTCTACGGCCAACAGGGCCAACGGGTCTCGGATGGTGGTCGCATTCTCCATCGCCATGAATAATCGATGTATATTCATCCGCGTGGATCTCTGCGGCATAAAACCACACTGATCCGGGTGGATCAAGGAGGGTATAACTTGCTGCAATCTATTGGCTAAGGTTTTCGCTAAGATTTTGGTTTCTGTATTGATAAGGGAGATGGGCCTATACGAACTGCAGCACTCTGGGGGTTTGTCCGCTTTGGGTATGACCACTATGGTGGCCTGTCTCAGGTCTTGTGGGAGGGACCCATTGTTTTGGGAGGTTTCATACATTTTCAGCAAGTGTGGTGTAATTACGCTCGTGCCTATTTTCTTCCATACCTCGACCGGAAGGCCGTTGGGTCCCGGGGCTTTCCCGGGTTGAAGGTCGGCTATGGCTGCAGACAATTCATTCTCCGATATGTCGGTTTCTAGCAGGGCTCTTTGTTCAGGTGTCAGGGAGGGAAGGATGATTCCCGAGATGGGTGTAGTGTCAATGGGGGAGATTGGCGGTCTATAGAGTTCCTTGTAGTAACTTGCGAACTCTTCCGCTATGTCACGGTCCGCTGTCACTAGTGTATTCCCCTGTGTTCTGATCGCTCTAACATGTCGGAGCCCCTCGTCACGCCTCTCCAGCCACGCCAACATTTTGCCTGCCTTATCCCCGGTTTCGTACACTCTGGTCCGCATCGCTGCGTGTGCCTGTTTGGCATTGTCCAGGGCGACGTTTTGAAACTGTTTTTGTGCTAGCTGTAATTCGCGATGGGATTCTGGGAGGTCTTGGGATAGATGAGCTACCTCTGCCTCTTGTACTCGCTTTTCGGCCGCCCGGATCGCCGCAGCGTGTTTTTTCCTATGGGCTGCGATCTGGGATATGAGTTCCCCTCTCAGTACGGGTTTGTATGCCTCCCACAATGTTACAGGGCTATCCACTGAGGTTGTGTTCAGTTCAAAGTATGATTCTGTTCCTTTTTTGATATGTTCGACTAGGTCGGGGAAGCCCAGATAGTAATTGTTTAGTCTCCACGTGGGTGGGGGAATCGGCCTGTGTGTATTGAGCACCATTACGAGCGGGGAGTGGTCCGATATACCTCTGGGTAGGAGGTGTGCATCGGTTGCTAGATGTAATTCGGAGATCGGGAGAAAAAAGTAATCAAGTCTAGATAATGAGGCGTGTGCTCCGGAGAGGAAAGAGTATTCTCTCGTGCCAGGATGCAAATGTCTCCACACATCTTTCAGGCCTATTGCGTCGGCGAACGTGGCTAGTTTGGTATGCGTAGCTGGATTTCTCGAGCGGATGTGTGTTCGGTCAAGTTCTGGGTGCATGACCTCGTTGAAATCTCCCCCCACCACCATCAAGCTCGAGGAGTCCGCCGCCAACATTGGCGTTATATCTTCAAGTAGTGCAGTGAGTAAGGTAGGTGGTGCATATACGGCTAGCATGGATATAGGCCGCTCCCAAAGAGTCGCGGTTATGTGAACGAATCTACCTCCTGCATAATGCAGTCTTGAGCAGATCAAATGATTGCTGGTGCTCCGTGTTCCATGGCAATGGCGAAGAAATGCCCTTCTTTGTCAAAGCCAACATCGGTTTAATCACTAGTGAGACGTTTGGGATCCACAACCTGCAGTAAGAAGCCATACCTATCAAGGCTCTAACTTCCTTCTGTGTATTTAGGACAGACATGCCAGAAATGTGTTTTATTCATTCAGGTGTCAACCTTCTTCCCTCCTTTGACAGGAGATAGCCTAAATAGGCGACCTCCTGGCAACAATATTGAAACTTTTTAAGCAAAGCTTTGTGACCATGTTTAGCTAGATGAATAAGCAACACAGTGCCCTACTTACAGGCGCTCTCAGTCTGCAGCTAAAAGCAAGTCATCAACATACTGAAGCAGTGTACAAGTAGAGGGCAACTCGGGAGTATCAAGCTGTTCTTTCAAAGCCCTACTGTAGATGCTAGGACTCTGTGTAACCTTGAGGTGCACGGATAAATGTGAACTAGCGTCCCCCTAAGGTGAAGGCAAACAAGTATCTACTGTCCTTGTGTATAGGAATACTAAAGAAAGCATTCTTCAGATCCACAACACTAAAGTAAGTAGCTGTAGCTGGAATCATGGTTAATATTGTCACATTAGGCACAATTGGAAATTGCGGAGCGACAACTTTATTAATGACACGTAAATTAATTATGAAATGGAATTGCATTATCGCTTTTTTTGTACACTAGTAAAATCGGACTATTGCACAATCACCCCACGATGCACAAATCGGAACCAATGCATTTCAAAGCTTGCTCGCCATCAACTGAAATCTTATATTGTGGAATGCGTGGCAGCTTAATTCCATGTTTCAAGACTATTTTAACAGGCTCAATCTGTGAAACTCCGACATCATTGTCGTCAATTGCCCATAAGCACTCTGGTAAATCAATGAATTCTGGCGGCAAAGGTCTAGTCAAGAATTGAGAGACAGAGTCGCTGTGGTGAAATTGTCAAACGCACTCTGTCAGAAGAACAATGAATTACCGCATTTAATTCTTTCAATAGATTCAACCCCATCAAATTCTCTCCACAATTCGAAGTCAACAGAAAAGGACAGTGGTCTGTAGAGGAACCCAAAGAAATAGGTACCGGTGAAGAAACTGGACAGACAACTGGTGTGCCAGAGAACCCTACAGAAACACTGGTTTGCCCTAACAGTGGAATGTTTGGAACCCGAGAATGATCATTGGAACACTTCTGTGCTCCAGTATCTATCAAAAACAGATGTTTCCTAATTCCCACTACCATTTCAACGTAGGGACCTTTCTGATTAACGGGAATAGGTGTAGGTTCCAAACCCTGCTTCGGGCAATCCTAACGAAACAGAATGTCATCAAAAGGAAGCTCTTCAGATAGATATGCAGCAGAAGGATGATGAAATACGTTTCTAGTATCCACACTCGGAGTCTGATTATCCTGCGAAAAAGGTTGCTCAGGATCCTGTGTAAATTGACCTCTACCAGGGCCCCCTACACCCGGGCGACCTCTGGATCGTCTACCCATATTTCCAAATCTATTTTTCGACCTTGGTCGAAGGACGGGGCATTGTGCACACCAATGACCCTCTTGTCGACAATAGGCACACTGGTTAATGTTCACAGGACCCAAGGGCACATTCCCTTGTGGGACATACTGACCTCTAATCTGCGAACTACACCCTCTGGGGCCTCTAACAATTTGCTGTAATAATACCTTAGTTTTTAAATCACCTTTTCGCTTCTCAACTCTATCTTTTTCATTGTTGACACATTTCCCGTAGTACTGAGCCATGTGCAGTACTTCTGATTGGGACTTTGCCTGCCAAGTGCTCTCAGAAGACATAATTTGTGACTGGATGTCAGGCAGCAATCCACGCACAAATTGGTCCACAAATAATCTTTTCCCAGACTCTGTGCCCAAGTCTTGTCCGCTGAAATCCGAGAATACCAGTTCGAACCGATTAAAGAACTCAGTAGCACCCTCAGACTTCCCTTGGACACAGACCGTAAGCTTTTCCCAAATAATTCTCTTTTTGGGAATTATAGTCTTCAATTTTGCGATGATTCTATCAGGCAAAGTTAATATCACCTGGGGTGGTCTTTCACCAGCTGGCCTTTCTCCATCGAGTCTAGTTATGTTAGCCCATGTATCTCCCAACCCTGGTATGTCGTCTATAGCCCTAACTTGTTTCCACAAATTTACGGGCAGGAGTACAGGAAATAACAAATCAATATCACCCAGGGTGAATACTGAGGACTGCAGGACAGACTCTATTTCTTTATAGAATCCTGTCGGATTTCTCCTAATGTCAGGAATAGTTTGTCTAATAGTGTTGGCTTCCTGTCTTGAGAACGGGACATGAACAAACTGTGATACATAATGTGCTGGAATGTTCACACCAACTATACACGCTGCAGCATCGGCCGCAATCTCAACCTTCGGGACAAATGTCGGAGGAACCTCTCTCATAGGCAACTGAGAAGTAGGCGACTCTGAACGCTTACTAATCAACAGAGCCAAGTCGAGTGCTAAAGCAGTCAAGTGTCAAGTGAAAAAGCTCTCTTATATGTAATATATATCTATCTCTGTGGGACAACTAATCTTTCTCTTCACACAATCATCCTGTAGGTACTCTATCATTACCTGTACCTGTACCACATTCCTCTGCATTTCTGGTGTATACTGACTGTATGTGTCATATACCTCAACTGGAGTTATCGACATAGCTGAGATCCATCTAAGCGCGTCTTTCGTACAAATTCGTACTTCCTCAGATATCGATTTTCGCCATGGAAGGAACAGTTTCTCTACATACATACTTTCCACCTCGTCATCCTCATTCTGTAACCTTTCCAACTCCTTTCTATACTCAAATATCCTCTCAACATGCTCATTTACTTTCTCCACAGTATTTCTTGAAAACGCTAACGTGTTCAGATCTCTCAACCCTTGTGGGAGACCTGAATTATTTAATTTGCCCCACATTACACATAAATGAATCCCTAAACCTTCAATGAAAACATTTTTCTCAGGAAACTTATCCATATTAGAAAGTGTGGAAAAAAACGTTATCTTGATCATTTCTCTCCATACAATGCTTAGCCCATGCAATCAATTCATGTTTCTTTTCTGGAGGTACAGTATTACGAGTGACAACCCTTGACCCCGCACCCTGATCGACTACAAGCGGTACAAGACGACTTGGAAGAGGGGGAGCAGGCAAATTCAATGGAGGTACTGTTACTGGTGCAATAGGAAGAGGTGGAGGAACAGGTGGGAGAACAACTGGAGGAAGAGGAACATTAGGAGGAGCAGGAACAGGCAGAGCAGGAATAGCAGGAATATCAACAGGAAGAGGCACAGCAGCAGGAAGAGGAACATACGGAGGTGGCGCAGTGGCACCAGGCCTTCACTCATTTAACAATGAGTTCATCAGAAAAATGGAAATCTTTAGAAGGATAGATTTTCTGAATGCCAAGCGAGAAAGCCCTATCCATATTCCTAGCTGACTCAGACTGTTTATCTTGGTCATACAACAATGCTTTTTCTGTGTTCGTCTTATGACGGTGCGCATGTTTTTCCCTACTCATAAACTGCTGTAACGCTTCTTTTTTCCAATTCTGCAAAACATCGAATGCTGCAGGTCTAGCCTTTTTCTGTAATAGAATCAACTGTAAATACTCAATACGAGGGATTTCAAAACTACCATTGATTGGCCACTGAAGTTCGGAGGCATGTCTGGTTTGTGTGTGCCAAAGATCATTAAACACTATACTTCCAATACCATGCTTACAGTACATAGTACAAGCCGGCGACCCCTCCTGTGGTGCCGGATGGCTAAATTCCAAAGATTGTCTATCGCTGCCCTGAAGCAGGTAGACAATTTCCCAGGCATATCAAAATATTGGTGTTACCTGGTCAATAATTGTGTCTGCAGATACAATACACCTAAATCAAATTATCAGGATACTTAAGAATCGGGTCACGACTCACCTGATCAATCCTAAGGAGGGCCGATCGGATTACAAAGAATCTTACCTAACTAATCTTACCTCGTGTTTGGTGATTTCGGCAAATCTGCCCGCCTCGATAAGTGGACCCTCGTCAAGATGCCGTCTCGGAGCACACACTCATTGTCCAGGGATCGGGTCGTCCGATAGCGTGTGTCAACCTTCGACAATCCGGAATCAATCTTGAGGGTCCCTATTTGAGCGCCAACTGTGAAAACAAAGTTAAAATATCGAGGCTGAGTACCCCAAAAGAAAATACACCGAACACGGGTTACAAAGGAACATACAAAGATCTTTTATTTTATACTGAACAGTTTCAAAGGACAAAGTAACAGGTGGCTATCGGCCCTAAGTACAACACAGCGAACTCCAGCGTGGTTCGGTGTGCTCAGTGAGTGGGACTGTACATTGGAATAGTCACACTTTTATACCATTTGCGAACATGATGTCCAACCCTACTGCGGGTTATTATTCCTCTAATACATTACTGATCTAGGGTTCATGCCGAGTTCACACATCTATATGCTTAGGATTTGCCTTTAATGCATTTGCCAACAAGTCTACACAGTTAGTGTATTTTAGGATTTCTCATAGTCCTCATCCAACATTAATACAATGTAGTTAAACAAGTGTCCTCAGTTCAATATTTGGATATATTGTTCTTAACATATGCTCGCGGATTAGTTTCATTGGCACAAGTAATCCTTTACACACAGGTCAACGAAGGACAAGGTCTCCGTTCACGACCCCAACATGTGGCCTGTAGGCAAGTTACATATTAGTTGTACTTTGAGGTCAAGACGGCCATGTTGTATTTCGGAATGACATCGTCCAGCATTTTAACTCACAGGTGACTTTACAAAGAGAACCTAAAATGGCGGATTGACCTAAAATGGCGGCTTATATTGATTCTAAAGTCAGGATCTTGCAACACGGATTTCTTCACAAGTGGCTTTACAAGCAGCTTGGCGTAGGCCAATATACATATATTCATTGCAATAGGAGGCACGATATAATTTCCTGTTTGACCCCATGAGAGTATTTTTTATTTATTTTTTAAAAAAACATTTTTTAACTTCTGTTTATTAGGTTTACAATGCATCAGTTCCATACAGGCTGAAACAAACAATAAAGCACTCCATTCAAATGAAAACATGAACAAACCAATTAAACCAAATCTTGCAATAAAATCAACTATGTAAAACTCGGCTAAATGAACTTCACCAAATGTTTAACCCTACACACACAAAACACCACGAAGACAAAACACAACATCACAAGGAGAAGGGAAGTAAATGAGAAGAGAAAAAAAAAAACCTTATACCAATCTCCACCTGCCACCAAAATGTTCCATGAATGAGCAAATCAAACGAACCCCACAGCAAAAAATACTCGTCCTCCTTGCCTCTATTCTTCAACAAAACCTTATCATACCTGGACCACACCCTCAGGTCTATCAACCAATTCTCAATGCTTGGTTTCTTCCTAGTTTTCCAGATCCTGAGGATTAATCTAATTGCAACCATCACAGCTCTATCAATCCAAAAATGATGTTTCCTAATTTGAGCACCCCTTTCAACATGCGAGAGCAAGATTATATTCGCCGCAGATCTAGGTAAACGTATTCCAAAAATGAAATCAAACCTATCTATCACCACACACCAAAATGACAGTATTCTAGGGCATTCCCACAATAGATGTAAAAGAGTACCCCTATTCGTACCACAACTCCAACACAAATCATCCAAACTCAACTGCAACTTGGACATCCTCACAGGTGTCCAATACATCCTACCCACAATTTTCTACCGAATTAAACGCAAGGTTAAATCTTTCCCTAGATTCACACCCACTCTCAAAATATCTTTCCATTCAACATCAGAAATGTGTCTGCTAATATCATTCGATCAAGCAGTCCTTAACCCACCCCGTGCCAACAGGTGTTTCGCATTCATGGGCATGAAATTCATGTAACTTTGTGCACCATACTCTGGACCAACCAATAATTTACTAATCTCCGGTCTCCTCCCAAGCGAGCCACCTGCCATAGCAATTCTATGTTCAACCATCTGAGCCAATCTCAAATATCTAGCCATTTCTCTTTGACCCAGATTAAATCTATCCACCAACTTCACAAAACTCAACATCCGAGTGCCATCCAAAACATCTCCCAGTTTCAAAATACCCCTTGAGACCCAACTCTTCCAATGAGAGAGTATTTTACAGGTATTGTCAAGGAGATTATTCCTAAGCTACACTACCTCAGCTGCCAGTGGTGCCACAGACCCTCGCTCCTACCCACCTCTAAACCAGATTGAGTCCCCCTCGCTAAAGCTGGAGATCTTGAGACTCCTGTAGATGAAGGCTATAGAGGAGGTACCACGTCCAGAGACTG